>NW_027142365.1:10249870-10865846 GCF_026170545.1 Melanerpes formicivorus
AGTGCTGGCTTCAACGTGACGCTGGCTGCTCAAAGATGTTGGTGTTTGGGGGACAATACAGTAAATACCTGGTTCCCCCGAGTGGCTGAGGCAGTACCCTGGATCATCACAGCTGCTGCTGATGCAGGGTAAAATGACAGAAGATTAAAGTATTGCAGACTGAGCTCTTGAGTAGAAAACCAGTGAACAAACAGAAGGTGGAGACTCTGGACCCACCAGTTATGTACACTAAGTGTGCTTTGTGTAACTGCAATGGCACAAAACCACCACTACACACCAGGGAGTTGAGCACAGAGTGATGTATGTACACTGTGCAGTCTGGGATGGATGTACTTCTCTTTCACGCTCTGTTTTGAAAGAGCTTCCCATACTGGACAGTTATGGAGTACAGAGAAGTTCACAGTTGATGGCTGATGACTGGTTGGCCACTGCCACTCACTTCTATATTCATTCTGTTTTCTCAAAGAAAGAACAGCACACACTCAGCACAAAACTCATGTAATCAATGTTGTGCTTTGAAAGATTAAATTGCCACTTTGTCAGGAAGCATCAGAAAAAGTCATCTGAAAATCTGCATTGCAAAGGCCAGAAAAGAAGACAAGATGAAGCCTTCTCTACTGCAGACTGGACCCAATTACCAATGTTCGTGTGACACGGTATGACGTGACACATGACTGTTACCAACTGAAATCTTATTAGCAACCTCAAGCACAGTAGCTTTTTAGAGCTGTATTCAAACAATGAGAAAGAATTAAAGATCCAGGCAAAGTTTCACAAAGCAAATAATTTCCTTTTAAGTGAAACCATAAGGGCATGGTTTTGGATGCAGCTAATGCTCTGGAGCTCTTTGCTTCATTTGAACACAAGTGATTTTAAGCATATTATTACATGAATATATTGTACTACATCCCTCACTTGGAAAAAAAAAAAAAACCCAAACAAAGAAGGCATGGAAAGGCAGCAGAAAAATACATTTCCCTCATCCCTCCCTTTCTGATTGTGGCACACCAGCAGGCTTTTGGCATGGCAGCACAGATGAATCCTACACATCTATATGGGAATCATATACCACATTTTTATGTCGCGGTCTTAGCCAACGTTTCCTTCTTGTAAAACATCCAAGGTTTCTGGTAGAAGCTTTATTACAAAAGATGCATTGTTTCCACTGAGCTATGTACTAAGAATAATCAGGCAAAATTGTGATATTAACCCTAATGGAAACAAGACATCCCCTGTTATTTACTGTTGATGAAACATTGTGATTTGAACAGACCCCAAAGAACTATGATTACCTTCAGAAAGGCAGAGAAGAGGATATTAATTTCTGTGTCTTCGTCTTGCAAGCTGTCTGGTCATAAAGAGATTCTTAACAGAGGCAGAAACTCTTGACAGCTGCAAATTTTTGCCTGTGGCCCCCTGCAGAGGGCAAGGGCTGAGGGCTGGAGAGTGGGGCAAGGAAAGCACTGCAGGGGCAGGTTGCTGGCTGGGGACATGATAAGTGATGGTCTGCGAAGTACCTGCTGAGCACATGAGATTTTTTTGGTTGTTTTCAGTTGCTACATGTCATGAAAGTAAACACTTTAAATATTTTCTGCACAGCTCTTTACCATTGCTGTGGTTACCTCAGGTATGTTCTCTGATCACAGATTAAATGTTCTGGTCAGCTTCAAGTGGAAGAACAGACAGCAGGGCTTGATCAACAAATAAAAGTGGAAGCACTTGCGTGCATGTGTGGCTGAACTGCAGGGGGATTTTCCACTGAACCCATAGCATAATGGTGTTAAAGGACTTCTCAGAGTAGTACAGAGAAGAAAACAACAGGAACAAGGAAAACGTGGTCACCCAGCTACTACCCCTGCAGAGCTGCCTGGTGGGAGATGCACACAGTGCAAGTGCTGCAGCCTGAGCAGGTCAAAGTGCCGCTCATGGAAAGCTGAATCACTTCTCTTTTCCCACACTGTTAAAAAGAAGACTTTTAATAAGATTTCAGGTAATACCCATTATTACACTGTTTGCTGGCTTAAAACAGTAAGGGTATATTGCTTGTCCACATAAAATTGTTAGCATGAAGTCACTTGTGCTGTCAGGGCCCAAAGCTGGCTGCAGAAGGTATCTCTTCTTGCTCTGAACAGGAGAAGCTGCCATTTTGTGAGTAGGTCAGGATGCACAGAATGTCCTAGAGAAGGAGCCATGCTCTCCTCCACAAAAGCTTAGGTGAGCACATGTATATGTAAATAAAGCAGTCATGTAAACAAGGACTTTTTGCATCTAATCAGTTTTAAGGAGACAGTTCCTTTGTATTCAAAGAGGAAAGGAATGTTAAACAATAATTTGGATCCACCCAACTTATCCACTACCATGTTACAAGAATTACAGCTGAGTTCCAATTCCATGAGTTTTCCTACTAGTTTGCCATCAAAAACAAATATTTTTTGAGTACATGGGAAATATTTGTAAGCATAAAGTTGAGCAAATGTTTCAGCAGAGTGGTTTGGTAGTTAATTTAATTTATTTGTGTGTTTTTTTCTTCTCCGTTATTCAGGATGACTTGTACAACTGCTCCACACCGTGCAATAATGATCACGGGGGAGCATCAGTACATGTTACCCAGGGAGATGATGGCGGCCCCATCCCTGGAGACGTTCAAGGTCAGGATTGATGCAGCTCTGAGGAACCTGATCTAGTTGGGAATGTCCCTGCTTACTGCAGGGGGTGGACAAGATGACCTTTAAACGTCCCTTCCAACTCAATGCATTTGTTGATTCCATGATTCTACAATGAGTGCTGACAATCCCTTGTCAGACAGTACCAGTGGCACTCATACATGAAAATCTTATGAATTATCTGAATTCTCTTAGGGTACAACAGATGAAACAGAATATTCATTACCATACTATAAATATTTATTAATATTGTATTCTGATGTTACCTTTCCTCTAGAAAGCTCTTATAAAATAGGGTGATTTTAGAATTCAAAGTTCACATAGACAATACCTGAATTATCCCCCATGACTTTTGGATAAAATATATCGAGGACAGGTTTCTAGATGCTGTAGAGGCAGGAAAAGATGAGTTCAAAATGCTAGCTTAAAAAGCATGCAATTTTCTAGGCTTAATGCAACCCATACCACTTCTGGAGACCTTCACATAGTCCCCTCACTACTGGCAGGAAAGGCAGTGGTGAGGGAGATGCCTTCCCGTCCCCAGGCTGGTGCAGCAGCAGTTGTGCTCAGAAGCAGCCTTGGAAGAAACTGCCTTTGCAGGGTAGGAAATGAGGTTGAAACCTCCCTGCACATAGTGTGACTGTTCACCAAGGACAGAACATAGTTGCCAGCAAATCCCATGACCTCTGCCCAAAGACAGAGTTATTACAAAGCCCAGCCTATATCCCGGCACAGTTTGTGCAAATAAAACAACAAACTCAGGACAGCCCTGAGACAGTTCCCAGTATGGCCACACTGAGATGCTTGGGTTGCTCTTGTAAGGCAGAAAACAGCACTACATCAATTCTTTTTCCTTTTCAGGCTGCAAACCCACTGAAATGCACTTAAAGCTGGACATTACCACCTGCTTTTTCTAACCTGGCTAATTAGTTGGCTGAGGCATCCCTCTGCCTGGGTGGGGTGCAGGCATGTTTCAGCAGGAGAGCCATTTGGGCTCTTCCATGGCTTTCTCCTGCACTCCTCTACTGTGCACAAACCAGGGCTGTTACAGTGAGAAGTGGGGCAGGCAGGACCATGCAGGCAGAGATGAACAATGCCTTAACAAGAACAAAAGCAATTTCAAATCCCACCAGTTTGTCAGATTACTTAAGACACTTGACTGAATGTCAAAAATGTTTCAATGAATCTTTTTGCCACCCAGATCTTATTTCTAGGCCCTCTTCTTAGGGAAAAAAAAAATCCTGAAACTTGGTAATTAACTACTTAATTTCAGGTTCTCTCAAATATGTGTTTATAATTCCATTGTGCAAATGTAACCCAAAACAATAAGGCTTTGAACTGGTCGACTTGAATCTAGAGAAACACCTTTTTAAGTCTAGTTAGGACAAAACAGAAAAGCTCACATCCAGCTTCTGGAGTCTTCCTAATGCCCCTATTTTGCCCTGGCATTTTCACAGATGACTGCAGGCATGTCTCCCACACCTAGCTGGTTCATGCCCAGCAGCTTCATGGAACTGATCACCTTTCTTCCAAATGGATTTGGTCTTCAGGCAGCTGGCTTAAATAAAGTGTATGATGCCACGTGTGCCATAAGGAAGCATGACAATGTGATTCACATGCTGCCTACAGATTTTCCACAATCTCTTTGTGTTGCAGGGCTTGTACTCCTTCATGTCGTTTGGAGGAACTCTCAGAATAATGATTTGGCATGTGTAACTGGTTTTTCCATTTCTGTCATTAAAGCTACTTTCAGGGCCATGCTGAAATTGCAACAAAAGACTTTCCCACGTCGCAAATCACTGTAGTACTTGGTGTGCACTATATCAATAAAAAGATTAGCTTACTTATAGGAAAAGGATGACAAAGTCCACAATTGTCCAAGCCTTGAGAAAAATGAGGTTCTGTTTCAACTAAACCAGCTAGGAATAATGTCAGGTTTTAACCCTCAGTTCCTCAGGTACAGTACAAGGCTCACAAGTGGATTTTATGTTACATGCAGCATTAAATTAGTGCCATTAACCTTGTAGGTCAGCCCTTTGAAGTCAAGTAGGCATTTTGCTATTGATTTCCATGGAGCCAAGATTTAATATTTATTTCCATTGACTATTTGTTTCAAAGCTTCAGGAAAATGTTCTGCTTAGAAGCCCAGACAAGAAATGTGAAGCAGAAAGATGTGGAAACAGGGAATTCCCCTTTGGTGTGAATGTGGCATCTTCCAGTGCCATCTCAATTTACAACAACCTATGTAGACTCTGAGGGACCAGCAGAAGTATTTAAAATACTTAGAGAAATCAATTCTAATGGCTTTCCAGGAGTGGAAAGAGAATGCAACGGGCAGACAAATGACTCAAGTGAAGTTGAAGCAATCAGAAATGTTATTGGAGAGAGTAGAAGAGGCTAGACTTAAACGTGGAATCAGGTTGCACTGAAAATATGAAGCAACTCCCATACAGATCCCTGTTCAAATGCAGGTGTTAAGGTTCTTCAGAAAGAAAATGGACTAAAGCCACACAGAGGAATATGAAAGAGAGGTAATTCCTCTTCTGTTCCCATTCAGTGGAAAAGGAAGATCACCAGGCTTTAGTTATACGTTTTAGGGAGTGCCAAGAGTTGATAGCAAATTTCCAAAGGCTCTGGCTTCTGTCATGAGAAAATCATATTCTGTAAGAAGAGAAATAGCTATCAATGAAAAAATAATAATAAAAAGGCATCAAAAGTGGGGAAAAATGCCTGGCCAGGGTCTGGCGACTGAAGTACTTGCTAAGAAGACACCAGTTCAGGATTTTTCTGGACTTTAGAAAGGAATAATGACAGCACACTACAGGGCTATGGACAGGATTAACAACATGTAAGAATGGACCCTGTACTAGAATGGTGCACAGCAGGCACAGGACAAAAAGCTGGCTCTTTCCAGTGGGTATGACTTTATCCAAAAGACTCTACTCAGAATGCCCAGGAACTGGGCTACATAACCTTTTAATGACCGTTATAACACAAACATTATTCTATGATCATACTGGAGACCAAGAAATCATGCTGGCCCTATGTGAGTCCTGTCCAAGCAAAACAAACAGCAATTACAAGCAACTCAGAGAAGTTACCCAAATTCTTATTTCTGAATATAATAAGGGAAAGACCTGTTTCTAGTGAGCTTGTAAGAACGCCTTAAGGATGCTCAAGAGGGTTTGCATACAATCTTCTCTTTCTTCTAAAGGAAAACAATTTTACAGCCCTTTTTCTTTGGTATTTCCATAGCCCCTGGGTTCATTTTTAATTTGTAACTGAGGACTTGAATCTGCTGGGGAGGGTCAAAATAGAAATTCTTATTTCTCTGCGCATTTCCTTTCAGGCAGCCTACACAAACCCAAGTGTTATTCATTGTTTTAATGAGAAGAAAAAGGAGCAGCATTTCAGCTGCCCATGGGGGATCCTCGCTGTGTAGCAAAACACAGCATGAAGTGCTCAGGTTCTTTGGGTTTTGTTTGGAAGTGAATATTTTTTCACATAGATATATATTTTTTAAGGAGTAATGCCCCACTGAAGGGCCAGTGATCAGACGAAGCCCAAGGTTCTTAGAGAGATCATGCATATTGAAGAGGAATCTGGGGCTGACCCTTGACTTGCTGCCTGATGTGACTTGAAATCTGATTTGCTGAAGTTGCCAAGCTCTTGGACGTGAATCAAGTCAATGCCAACTGTGGTCTGCATCTACATAGTGCAGTCTGATGCCAAGTGCTAGAAAATCAAGGTCCTGGCATCTCAGGTGGGTGATCCAAATTCAGCAGACAGTCTCTGAGCTGAGCCTTAGCTTTTCAGATAGAGAATGTGGCCTTTTCCCATCAGGAGGTTGTTTTGTTCAATTCAGATCAAAACATCTTGTGCATACTTATGATTTTCATTGAAGTAGTAAAGTAGAGGCAAATGCAATCTCTCAAGTTCATATTTTACATGGTCAACTGAAATAACTTTGGTTTTCCCCTTACCTTACTTCTTGCAGAAACTATTCACTGACCCTAGCACAAGTCAGTGAACTATTCCATGTCCTGAAAACAATGCAAAGAAGTGAATATGCATTATAAACATAAAACTCCATACTGCAGGTAATAGTTTTGCATTATGTTTCTGAACACTGGTGTTTTTTCAACAGGGACCTTCTGGGAAAAAAGCAAGAAAACAAAACTGTTGAGCTGCAGCCTTGTGACGCTGGTGCAGTCCCCAGTGACAGATGGATGTGGCATGTGGGTTTTATCTGCCTGAGCAAACGAAGCAGCAGTAGTAAGCAGAGGGAAGTGGTGGGACATGCAGTGCTTTCCTGAGGATGTCAGAGGAATGATGGGGCTGAGCAATCTTTGTTTTGTTGATCAAGAGAAAGCTCACTTGAGCCAGCGCTTGACACTTTCTGCTCCAGGCTATATTTTCCCTGGCTGTCTCCTCCAGCATCTGCTGACCACAACCCTGCTTCCCAGGACCCCATCACAGCATCATTGTGCCTGATTCACAGTCCCAGCATCTCCCACCTAGGCTTCCTGTCCTCATTTCGGGTTTTCTGTCATTTTTTCCTAGGCATCTTAACTTGTCTCTTTAAAGGCAGAGTTAAGCCCATCCCTAAAAAAACTAAACAAAACAAACCCACCGAGCTGCCCCTGAGATGTGGAGTAGTGAAACTCAGGAATAGAAAATGGAGAAGGCAAACGGCTATGGGGACAGCTGCAAGAAGGCAAGAGGAGGGGGCAGGCCATGACTCTTCCCCTAAGGCAGAGGATTATCACAACAACCCACATGAGAGCAATGTCCTGAATAAATCCAGGTTTGGGTGTTGTCCAAGGACACACTGTTGCAGCTCTATGCATGGCAGACAGGGAGTACCCAAATAAAATAACTTCTGTGTGTCATTGCTCTCCTTTCCTGAGACCTTTCATTGTCCTGGGCATACACACTCTACTGCCCAGCTGGACCTCACAGCCTGTCCTGGTTCAGAGCTGTGCTCAACATGGGGACAGGTTTATACCTCCACTGAAGTAGGAACCACACTGCATTACATTTCTTTCCTGCCTGGGGGCTTGCCTGTACCAGGTAGCATCACTTTTGGGGTAGGATGCTATGAGTAGGGCAGTCTGAGTCAGAGCATGGGCATGAAGAAATGTGCAACGGTCCAGGAGGGCTGGACACTGCCACAGCACCACAGCTCATCTCTCACAAGCCAGACACGGCATGGGGGCACTGGAGTCTCAGACAAAAAGCTACTGCTTTGGAGTTTGTTTCCTCCTCCTTTCAAGAAGCAAAGGAATATATTTTTTCCAAGACTCTCTTGCTAAGGGAGCTGGATTGGTTTTGAAGAGACAGTTCTTGTAGAGACAGCTCGAGGCAGGCACCAGCAGGGAGAATTTCTGCACGAACAGTTAAAGTTATAAGCATGAAACCCAGCCCTTTAATTAGGACTGGGAGGCAACTAAACAGACGAGTGTCTGCAGCCCCTACCCCAGTATCTGCTATCAGCCTGGCTCTTACCACTGCTTGATTTGGTGTATTTCTTCCACCCTGCCTCACGCCTACTTTCTTAGGGGCTTTTAAAAGCAGTTTATCAGCGGCTCTTTTTGAAAGTCAAATACATTTTATCAGTTGTTTCCCTTGCCCAGCTACATACTGACATTTTTGCAGAATCCCATCACTTTTATTAGACACTATTTCCATTTAGATGTAATGCTCCTGCTCTGTGTAGGAGTGGTATTTACTGATGCCATTTTACTTCAAAGTTAGCAAGGTTTTCTGTGTTGGCAGCACATGAGCATGCCCACTTTGGCAGGGTTCAGTGCATGCAGCGATGAGGGCATTGCAAATGCCTAGAGAAATGAATAATGTAGCACCAAAGAAGAACACAAGACAGTTAATATTAATGCTAATATCAAAAGGGGTCTAGAGCAGCAGACAAGATAATTTTTCTCTTTGTCAGGAATAAAGGGAGCTCAGCAAGGGCCGTGTATAGATTGCATGGCTTGGCTTGAAAATCACAAGGCAATTTGAACAAAAAAACCCTGTTCTAGTTCCTCTTCTATAAAGAACTAATCAATGCTAGTTCTCTCTCTCTGACGCAGCAAAGAAACTAGAGCTATGCCCTTAAACCAGAGCTGTCAATTCATGTTGACAGACCTTGATGAATATAATTACAGAGCACCTAACCTGAGCAGCAGCTGAGGGGGAGAAGTTAAAACGAAAACCTAATATTGGAAAGAATTGATCAGCCTCCTTTCCTTTTCTCTCTGGAGCCTGCTCAAAGCTCATTTATTGGAAAGACTGATGGCAGCACGGAGACTGTGGGACTAGTCCAGGCTGGCTGTGCAGTGCACTTAAATGATTAGGGACTATTGGACACCTTGGCTGGAGTCGGCTGTTTGTCCTCCCGTCTGGGAGCTGCGCGGCTCTGCTGCCAGTCGTGCATCAGGGCACCCCGCGCCGAGCCACTTAGTGCTGCTGATGGCGCAGAAGCCCCCCCCTGATCGATAGCCCCGTGCCTCCTCAGCCTCGCCTAAGAGCTGAAGAGACTAGTTGGTGCATATGTGATGACTAGAATTTAATTATATATCAGATTGATTTTCAATTACAACTTCAAGGAGCTGCTCGCTTGGATTTGAAGTCCGTGAGAAAAGCCCTGCGTCTCCTTGCCGAATTCTTTTCTCCCTGTGTTTCTGCGCTATGTGGAAAATTTTATAGACTCTCTACCTTCTGCTCTCTGTCTGGGGATAAACAGATTCAAGTTTCCAGTAATAATAAGAAGATCAGCTCTATCTGAGACTGAACCTACCCAAAGCTGAAAGAGGAACTTTCATGATGTGGAATAAAACTGAATGATCTAGTATTAATTTAAAGGTGTTTTTTTTCCCCTTTAATATAAGTTTCCCAGTGCTGTGTTAAGAAGCAGAATCTCCCTACAAATTGATGGGTTTGATGTTGTGCATAGCACCACAGGGGACTGAATTCAATCCAATCTGTAGAAATGAGAATGTGTGAGTTAAAACATTTCTATTTTATAAACCCAGCTAAAGGAGGTCCCGGATGAAACTGGGAATATTCAACATCTGAGAGACACCAAGTAGAGCAGAAACAAAAGGTGTTCATGAAACCTTCCTCAATCAGTTTTGTTTCTGTTATGGGTGCTCTTATGGCTGCTAGCATCAGAGGTTTTAGTGAGATTTTCAGCAAGATGCAGTTAGCATGTGAACTGCATACTGGGTAGCTACATGAAAAATTGGGCTGAAATTAGGTAAATTTCAGTGCTGGATCAGTTTTGCTTAGCCCAAAATATGGAGACATAATTTGTCAGCAAAGTCACAGAGAAGTATTTTTTATTTACATAAAGTGGAAATCTTCAGGGGGTGGGGGGGAAGAAAAAGATAACTTAAAAGTGTCTTTGATGTGGACAGAAAAAGGAGCTGCTGAGCAAATGAATATCCACTAATAAATTAGTCCTGAACTGTGTATCGAAGCTTCTGATTTTTAGGGAATAAAATTTTAAGCTATTATTTCCAGGAAGTTGTACTGGAATATGACTGATGGGAAGTGAAGGGTGAAGCCATTCTTTGACAAACCTGTAAACTGCTAAATACCTGCATTGTCCAGGGTGAACAGCAGCGTTGCTGCAGTGTATTGTATTCCTATTTAGATTTCCTTCATTTTTTATCTGTAAAACTTGCATGGAAATCTTGGTATTGTGGCATATATAAAACCCAGCCTTTTCCTCCTGTCCACTCAGAAGCCAGCTGCTGTTTTGAACCATCCTATCTACAATATGATTCACTTGGACTATTTTGAACCTGTAACCTGGTTCCCCTTCCATGTTCTTATGATTTTATTTACTACATTATACCTCCTCTCTTGCCTTCCTTCCAAAAATAATAGTCCTAGGTTAATTACTGTCTCTTTTTCAAGCTTTTAATTACTCTTCTTTCCCTTCCACCTATGTTTTTCCAGTTTTATTCTATCCTTTTTCATTGGTGGGAAAACAGGTTTGCACATGATGTTCATGATCCAGGCACACCTTGTATTCATACTATTTGATGTTGACAATTTCAGCTTTTTCTCTGTTCCCTTCCTCATAATTCCTAACATTCCATTTATTTCTTGAGATTGCTTCCATCCATGAAGACGATGTTTAGCTAAAACTACTTACTTCAACTAACTTTTCTAAGGCTTATAGAACAATAGATGAGCTCAAGTTGAATTTTGGGAGGTTGTTGAGCCTAAAAGTCTGCTGAAAGCCATGAGATATTGGAAGTCCCACAAAGTCATCTCTTCACAAAGAGGTTCCAAACTCCTTGCAGAGCGCCAGCCACCACCATCCTGGTGGGTCTTCATGGGAATCATGGATATCAAAGCTTTTCTTATACTGCTGGCCCAAAACTGGACACATTGCTCCAGGTTTGATCTGGTAAGTATAGGGGAAACATCACTTTTTTCAGTCTGCTGGTTGTGCTGCACTGGCTGCTTGTTGTTGACACAATCCAGCCTCCTGTGCACATCTCTCCACTTGTCAGGACCCCAAAGTCCAGCTATCACTGTCACACAGTCACTCAGCACTGAAATCCCTTTGCACCTTGTCAGCTAAGTTTGCTTTCTCATCAGTGGACACTGTCATCTCAGTACCAAGCCATCTCTCCAGATTGTTTGGGAACATATAATTGCACTGAGACTCAGGTACCATGACAGTCTGAAAACTGAACTTCCTCCATTTCCATGTTTTGCAGCAGAAGCAGCTGTGCCTTCAGCAGGAAACTATTATTAGATTCAGCCTTGCAAAAGCCTCAGCCTCCTTCACAATATCTACCAGATTCTCCATCCCTACTGACTGTATTTTTTGTTTTAAAGTGGGCCCAACTAGCACCCAGAGCTTGCTGCTGTAGGCAGCCCCAGAGAAGCTTACAGTATCCAGCAGTATAGCCGGTCATAGATGCACACAGGATGGGAGCTTCAGTGCTAAAGCTTTAGGGGTTGGGTTACAATAGTGACACACAGCACCTGAGTAGGGGAGGCATGAATAATAAGAACATCTTGCCTGTGGCTGGGCTCCCCAGTACCACAAGATCAGGTACACAAAGTTCACCTAATCAACAGGGTGCATCAGTAAAGCTGACACATGTGGCTGTAACAGATACTGGCTCTTTATGTGAAGGTGAGAAATATTCTCAATAGAAGGGACTCAAATGCACTGAAGCTGGTTGTGCTGTCAGCCCCACCACTTCAGAAGCCTCTGTTATCTCCTTTACTTCTGTTTCTCAGATTTCTCTTGAAAGCTCAATTGTGTCTTTGACATGGGGATGCTAGAATGAAAATGGAAGTATCCAATGTTTAGAGGCAGAGGTCACCTCAATACTGTCAGGAACTAAGTGAGAGTGAAAGAAAATATAAATTAACTTTACTATGAGTGCTTCATGATTCAGGTCTTGTTGTTCTGAAGGCCAGACTCCCCCTTTCAGCTAGGATTTCCTGACATCAAGCAGGCAGGAGATGAGAAGGGCATGGAATAGGGACTGCAGCATGAGGATGGCTGGTCCCCTCCTGTGGGACAGTCCTGCTCATTAGAATATTTTATCGACCATCATAAACCAACGATTAAAAGAAAGGGTTTTCACAGAGAAACAAGCCCTTGACAGAGCAGGCAGCAGGATGCTTTTGTACATTATGAGATAGAGAACAGGCCCAGGACACATTCCACGTGCTGCTGCTTTTAGCTCTCTGAAAAAGACAGCTCTACAGAACCAGCCCCACACACATACAAGTAGAACAAACTTTGGTCTTAAGGATGAGAAAAACATGGAGACAGGTCAAAATCAGAAACATTCGTGTTTAAATCCACATAGGCTCATGCTTGTTGGCTGCAGAAAGGCTGCAAGGATGGAAAACAGTCAGATTTCCTTTTCCCCCATAAGACCAGGCTTTGGAGGTTGCCTGCAGGAAACAGGGTCCCAAGTGCCACAGCTTTTCATAGCTGCCTTTTCATTTTTCATACAGTATGTTGCCAACAACCGTGTCAGCTGAGCCTCATGTGCAATAGAACGCTGTGTTTGAAAAGACCTTGAGTTTTCCTCCAAGAGACTGCTCAGTGCTCTTCAGGGCAACTACTAGAAGCTCCTGTGAGGAAAGAAGATCCAGTTTTAGGATGAGGACAATGAAGCCAGATCCATTTGTGAACACCAGCAGGTTCATCTCACCTTGAGTCTCCTGAGTCTCCTGCATCTAAAAAGAGCTGGATCAGATCCATTATGTTGGTGTAAACTGCCTGATGCAGATGGGTGCCGAGTGCTCAGGCTCTAACACTGCCTGAGTGCTGCCTGCAGGAAGCAGAACATTTTGCTCCTGTTCAGTTGTTTCCCTTTCCATTGCCCAAGTCCTCCTTAATTTTCAAAATCATAGACTTGCCTCAGCTTTTGAGCCCCTAGCCACTGTTATTTTTCCAGTCCTTCTCCCCCATGTCTATTCCCTGATCTCAAAATGTATTCTCCATTTCTGCACTTCTCAGAAAAAGAGCCATCACTCACTTCTACCACTGTTCACTTTCTTTATCTTGACTCAGCCTACATTTAACCTTTCTATGAGGTACAATATATTTTCCTACTGCCTATATTAAAATTCTATTACCCAAAGTTCCTCCTGTCCACTTCTTATTGGCAGGTTTTCCTCAGGTTACTTTATAGGGAGGATGCTATATAAAGCATTTATTACCCTTGTATCCTAGGAAACTGGCTGATTTTAGTGTTATCAGTGGCATTATTAGAATGAAAAAAACCATGATTAAAAAATTTGATGGGAATTACAGAAACCAGGTTAGAGATCTACTCACATCAAAGAGGGAGGCAGAGAGATTGTAGTGTGGAGAGCGAATAGATGGCCCCATCCTAAAAGCCTCATAAAGGATTTCTCTTTAGTCTTATGTATGCTGAAATAATAATAGATTCTTATAACCAAAACCTTTGTGTTTGTCCCACAGGGTAATGAAAATTTTCACATGCCCCTTGCCATCTTTTATACTCAGGCAATGGAAATAATATGTAATATGTCCAGAGCCACTTTTCTCCCTGCTTTTTTTTTGCCTGAAATCACTGTATATCCTGGGAAACAGAGTCTGCATCTGCTGCTCACCACACTGAATATAATCAAGAGAAGTTAAGAAATGGCATAAAAGAAGCAATATCACCAATGAGCATTACCAAAACTGTGACATCACATTTCTGAGAACAGGGATAGTAAACCAAACAATCTGCAATCCTCAACTTTGGTTCACATAACTGAACAGAAACCTGCCTTGAGGAAGAACAAGGCAGGAGTGTGCTCAGTGCAGCAGAAATTCTGTAATTACAGTAAACTAGAACCAAATTTGACAGTGTGTGTGCATCAGATGCTTGGATCTCACCTCATCTGTGCACAGAGCCCTGCAGAATCTGTCCTATGGGATCCATTTGACCCTGGAAAGGAACAAGAGTCTCTGTCATCCCATGAAAAATATTCTGTTTCATTACAAGTTTGGGGACATGGCCCCAGGGAGACCAAGTCCCTTGGTCCCTGCTTGTTGCACCCTGAGGGACTCTGAACCAGAGATCCTCATCCACTGGTACTGTGGTCCCAAGGCTTCCCAGCCAGTCCTGATGACAGGCTGCCAAGCTGCCAGGTAGAGAGTTTGCAGGAAAGGAAGAAAGGCCTCTCTGTCTATTGTTTTCTGGCCTTTTCTACCTCTACATATTATCTTTTATACTGCAGGAAGCCCAGAGTCAGGAGCCAAGAGCCCACATGGAGCTGGTAGTGAACGTGCTGTTATCATGGCTGGGGAGGGGCAGTCTGAAAAACTGACATAAGTGCACTTAGAAAAGCAAACAAAATTACCCTTTCTGTTTTAATGAAAGCCTGTGATTTTTTCAGCCTGATTCATGATTTTCTTGTGAAAGGCTGAATTATTTGGGAAGGAGACAGTCATACTGTCTAGGACTGGGCAGCCAATAGCCATGCTCTGAAACACCCTTGGAGACACTGCTCCTCTTTGACTGTAGGGAAATTTGGCTGCTTAGAGTGCCCTGAGTCATCCTGCAATTAAATGTCTGCCATGGGGATTGCAAAAACGTGTGTGATGTTGGAACATTTGTCTGTGACAAAGCTGGAAAGAGTATGGATCTGAGGAGCCTCTCTGCTTTGTGGTATTTACCATTCCCCAGTGCACTGCCACAAATGAAATCTATTGGTGAAGAGGCAGCAGGCATCAACTAAAGCCTTTTTGTCAACAGGTAACAAATATGTGCCCAGATGAGATATAATATCCCAGCAAAGCACTCTCAGGCTCTCTAAATTTACCCCATATCTGGGGCTAACCTACTCAGTTACTCCATCACTTGATGACCCTTTCCAAGCAGAGAGTGGGGATCAGGAGAAGGAGAGAAGAGCCGAAGGTTGAAATGAAAACAGGTTTAATAAAATAGCCAAATTAATACCAAGGTGCAGCAGTCACAATATCCATCAAGGCAATCCTTGAGCAGAGGAAGAGCAGAAGAACAGGGTGAGGAGAAGCCCAAGCTGGAGGCTCTAGCAGGAAGCTCCCCCTCTCAGCAAACCGAGTGTGATGCTAATGATCTGGGATGCACCTGCAGCCATCTCAGGTCAGCTGTCCCTGCTGACTCAGAGCTGCTGTTGGCCTGCAGCCTCTGGCTGACCTGGGATTCTGACCCAGCAAGACCAGGACATGAGCATGTCTAGCAGAGTCTGTGTTCTGACTTTCTTCATAAAAAAAATGTCTCACAAACAAACAACAAACCCAACAAAACAACTCCAGCTAACACCACTGTCAAGTACAACTCATAGAGCTTAAAGCCTGAAGATCAGCAGAGATGTCCCCAGCTTGAGGGATTTCCCTGTGGAATCCTGTTTTACCAAAACCTTGTTGCCTGAGATGCTTTTTAGCTAAGTGATTTCAGAAAATAAAGATCTAAAAAGGCTCAAATTCCCATAAGCCACAGGCTCAGATTCAGAGGGTAAGCAAATCATGATATTTTAGTGACATGGCAAGCTTTGAGGCATGATTTGAGACCACTTTTGTAACTGACCATTTTTGTAGGTCTGTGTGATGTATGGGATGCAAAGAAGTGTAGTATCTTGCAGAGAAGTTTTGTAGCAGAGCTGAGAGTTGTACCCAGGCTTTTGCAGACCCAAACTGGACCCTTGTCCACTTTTGGCTGATACATGGGAGAGTTCTGTTTTCAAGAGTTGGTTTCTTGAAATGAATTACTTAGTGGGGAAGGAGGCAAGAGCATGGGTTTGTGAGCTGGGGGTCAGCCCATCCTAAACATGCATATCTACAGCCAGAGAACAGTAACAGATAGCCAGCTTTGAATCCTGGCCCTGAAAAAGTGGCACTAGAGACCTTGTCAGAATTTCCTGTGATGTGGTGGTGTCTGAAAGTTCTAAGGAAGGAATATACAAGAACTAGGAGAGATTGTATATCAAAGCTGGCTCCAGTCCTGGAGAGCACCTTCCATGAAGGTTGAGAAGCATTCCTCCTTTCAAGGGAGAGCTGATAAAAGCAATATCAGACATTTGAAAATTTTAAGATCCACCACAGTGGCAAAACATATTTTTTATTGGTTGATATTGTTCTTTATACTGATTTATGGTGAGTTACAACAACAAATCTTGACCATTGAAAGGCTATTTACTTTTTATGCAAGACAAACTCCTTACAATAATGCAGTGGGCTGTTTAAACCAACTTCAGCTATTAGCCCGAAGGAGACCATCAATGTGAACTCAATGAATTCTCTGGCCACAAGTTTCAGTAAGGCTTTGTTGTTGGTTTTTTTTTTCCCCTCTTGATCTCCCAAGTGAAAAAATAAAAACAAACAGAACAAGAGGACACAGTCTCAAGCAGCACCAGGGGAAGTCTAGGCTTGAGGTGAGGAGAAAGTTCTTCATTGAGAGAGTTGTTAGCCATTGGAATGGGCTGCCCAGGGAGGTGGTGGAGTCACCGTCCCTGGAGGTGTTCAAGAGGGGATTGGACGTGGCACTTGGTGCCATGGTATAGTCATGAGGTCTGTGGTGACGGGTTGGACTTGATGATCTTTGAGGTCTCTTCCAACCTTGGTGGTTCTGTGATTCTGTGAAATAAATATGGAATGGATTTTCTGTACAACAGAGAAGCGGACATTCATGGCTCATTTCCGGGTGAATTTAGTTTTCTCCTGCCTCCTTAAATAAAAATCAGCAAGGTAAATAAGAGCACTGTCATAGTCAAAGAGATGGAAATCTGAAATTTCATCTGCAAAGCCCAAATAGCAGCCATAATTCATGTTCCACTGGTGTGACACATGCTGGAAGCTGGGATGAGCACCAGCCTCCAGCATGCAGCAGGCTCGTCTGGGGAGGGGCAGGCAGAGATGTCGCAGATGAGTAGGGTCCACCAAAGAACACACCCTGGGGACATAATGAAGAAATGACCCATGTGTACAAGCTGCCTTCACACTTAAGAGCATTTGTGCTGTAGTAAAAAGAAAAAGCATTGCTTATAGCAAAAAATCTTGTTTCATTCCTCAGGGGCTGCAGCCAGGGGCTGCAGGCTGGCCTAACTTGCACTGGTAATATGGTAAATGGGGGGGGGGGGGGGCATCAGGATCTGCTTGCTCAGCACTGTCCTGATGCTGAGCTGTGTAGGAGCTCATGTGAGCCACTGCCACATCAGCAGTAGGATGCAAAAGCAAAGAACTGAGCAGTGGAGAAGCTGCTCTCCACACCTTAGGAGGATGCTGATGGTTGTAAGAGATCTCCAGCCATGTTGTTTGCTGTGGTGGATGCTTTGCTTTGCTTGCTTCTTCCAAAGCCCTCAAGTTTCATATAGTGGACAGTAAGAAACAGATACTTAGGGATGTTGCTGCTGGGACACCATCCCTGGAGGTGTTCAAGAGGGGATTGGATGTGGCACTTGAAGCCATGGTTTAGTTAGTCAGGAGGTGTTGGGTGACAGATTGGACTTGATGGTCTCTGAGGTCTTTTCCAACCTTATTGATTCTATGATTCTATGATTCTGCTGTGTTATTAATGGATGAGTAGCTTTATGCTGCTGGGCTCTGGTCCATTAGAGCTACTGAACATACACGAAGTGTCTCTCGGACACAAGAGAGTTGGAGAGGGTAGGACTCCCTAATCTTTGTTTGTCTTGTTGTTCTTACAGGGTATTGAACACATGCTATGCCCATTTTTTAGCTACATCCAGCCATGTCTGTAAGGATTGCACTCCTGATCCATACACCCCTTCAGAGGCTGCCTGAAGGCTGGAGCCCTCACCTCTGGGATAATCTGGATGGAAATGTTTCTATTTAAAAGTGGACCTTTTTTCTTTGTTAGAGAGAGCAACTTTCTCCTTTGTGGGGAATTTCTGTGAGAAATCCTTCCTTTCCATAGTAAATTAATGTGGGAATTTTTGAAATAAAAGCCAACTATTTGAAAAATCTCCCTTTCCCTAACAGAGCACATCACCTCCCCGTGCTCCCCTGCAGTGGGGAATCTCCAGCTGGACTCTATTTCTCACAGTGTGTGGTGGAGAGGTTCCCCTGTGATGCAGGACCTTCTCCTTGTGCACACCCCTTGCACCCCCTGTTTCAAAACAAGCAGTGCTCCGAGTTCACACCCACTGGAATCGAGTGGAACCAGCAGGCATGTTGCAGGCTTTGAATCAAAAGCACAAATAATGCCTCAGTTTTTCTGCCCAGCTCTCTGACTCACTTCTGCACTTTCTTTCCAAAACAGAAGGAGGGAATCCCACAACGTGTAGCTGTTATTTGCCTTTTCCTTTCCCTCTTCTCTGCTGAGGTCAGGGAAAAATAAGCAGCCTGAAGCCGTACTTACTCCACACACACTGGATGCATCATCAAGTGGCCTGAGGCAGGGCCAGCCTCCTCGGCTCCTCCATGGCTGTCCTCCTGCAGTGCTTGAGCAGGACCCGTTGAAGCTGACACTGGTGAAGCTCTGAAACACCACGAAGAAACTCAATCACATCACTTACACAGCTTCTCTTCTTGCTCCAGCACCAGGAAGGAGAGTTCTGTGGACAGCTCTGTGTCACAGATGTTTTTCTTGTGCTGTCACTTCAGGACCTGGTTTAATGGCCATGGTGTTCTTTAGTCAATTGTTGGACTCAATGCTCTTAGAACTCTTTTCCAAATGAAACAATTCTATGATTCCATGATTTTCCCCATCCTCTTCAGGCAGTTTGTGAAACACCACTGAGGACATCGCTGCTATAAGCCATCCTAGAATGCAGGTTTTTTGGGTTTGTAAAATGCAACAACCAAATGTATATTTTTAAAGCTCAAAGCATCTTCTATTTAAGGATACAGAGAAGACTTCTTCATAGAAAGGAGCATTAAAATCAGAGTCTAATAGTAACAGATGAATATTATTTCCACAAACTGTTTTATACCAGGATTAAACCTTCCTGCTTTAGACAAAAGGAGATGATATAAGCAAGTATTTCCCCTGAAACTGACTATACTTTTCTTTATTGATGCTGCATTGCTAGGGTGGGAAGCAAAGACATCCTTAGCAGGGATTAGCACCTGGGTGCCTGCACTCAGGTTGGTTTTGGTGTTAAATGGCAGGGCACCAAGCAGAAAGGCAGGCACCTCACCATCACCCACCACAGTGCTGTGTCCACTTTACTCGCTCTTCTTCCTCTGCACTTAACATTAGTCTCCCAGGGGACTTTGACAGGGCCCAGGCTTACTCCAAGAGAGATAAAAGTGGAAAGGTCACACCTCTGGGTCAGAGGCTAAAAGCCAGATAAAACACCCTGCCTTCAGAAGCAAAATCCAAGGGAAATAAAGCAGCTTCCAAGAAAGGCTAGCTTGTAGGCTGAACTCCAGTGGGAGAACACAAATTACCTTCTTTTATCAACTCCCCCCTCATTTTCTTTTCCAGCATGGGTTGACAAAATATATTTAAGCACACAATAAAATAAACTCAAATGAAACCCCCAGCCTGCTACCTCTCCAACGGCTGTTTTAAAGGACACTTTTTCTCTGCAGGGTCAACTTTTCATCTCTCACTGAGGGCAGAGGAAATAATTTGGTATTAAATGTCTTTCTTGAGCCAAAGAGGGGCGCAGCTATTCTTCTTTAAAAGGACTTGAAGCAATAAATCAGAAAATGTCAGCTTTCCATTAGGTGGGTTAATGAATGGGATAGTGGCAAGTTTGGGGAGAGAGGAATAAACCATGAAAAGCAAAAACGCAGCTAATACAAAACATATGTAAATGAGGATCTAAAGAACCTCTTTAGTGTATTTAGCAAGAAACTACTAACATTTCTATATGCAGAAAAGGTGGCTTTGAGACATCCCAGCCACAGTGAAGCAGATGCATATCCATGTGGACTTTTACAGATTAAGATACAGGCTAAGAAAGAAAATTTTTTTCAGATTCTTTTGGATCTGAACAGAAAAAAACCAAAACAAAATAAATGTCCAGGTCACTTTTCGTGGGAGAGACAGAACAAGAGTGGCTGAGGTTTCCATGTGTGCATGGGAAGCAAGATCTCACGGCAGCTCTGTAGAGCATGTACATGCAGAATGTACAACTCTGAGCACAGATGGTTCCAGTTGCTCCAACATTAGGAGATTAACTTCTGCAGTTTCCCTTCTTTTAGTTCATATTTCTGATCATTTAGAGGGCATTTTATGAGGGTTGGTTGTTTACTTGTGTTTTTTGCTAGTGCCTCGTTTTGTGTAGCCCACAATCCGTCCTTCTTCCAGCTTTATTCCCACAGATCCAGGTCTCCCAGTACAAACTGAAGGTTTTGCCATTGTCTTCACTTGATTTCCAGCACTGCTCCCTTCCTTTAGTTTTTGTTTTTCAATCAGCAGAGTTTTAAACCCTCAAATTTAGCTGCTTAAAACCAACATGAAGGAGGAATGAGGAAATTCAGTTTTCAGTTAACCAGGACAACTGCTGAGCTATTTGGAAGTTATGAGGGTTTATGAGGCCCCAAAACACTGGAGAAAGGTTGACATGCTGCCTTATGCAGAAATGGAAAATTTGGGGTATGACTAGGCAGTTTAACCTCAGTAACACTGCCTCTTAACAAATGGGAATAACCCTGATAAAAAGAACTGGATAGCCTGGATTTGTGAAGAACAAAGAACGTCAAACCACAGTCTCCTCCAGTGAGAAAGAAAATGTTTTATTGTCTGAAACAGGATCCATGGGCTCAATTTTTAGTTTAATAATGTGTTTTCTGACATTTGCCTTGCTAAGGACATAAGGTTTAAAGAAAAGTTCTCCAAAATAGGTGCCTACCTGGCTGAAAAACAGTCAGATAATAACATTCAGGTCATCAGTATCTGAATTAGGAAGATGCACCTACCAGGGCGCTGCAGCTATCTCCCAAGCTTTCACAGGCTAGCTTTTTCTTCTAACCTGACTTGGTGTGCTGTTCACAGCTTCATCCAAGAGCAATAGTTTAAGTAAAAAATGAATAAACCCACATTAGCTACCTGTGTTCCCTCTCCAAGTCTAAGGTTTAAGGAGATGAATCACATTCCTGGCTTGTAAGGTGTATTCTGTGCATCTGCAGAGATGGCTCCCAGGTCCCCACCTTCCAGCTGAGCATTGCACAACATATGTGTAGCCCTTGGGGGGTAGCCAGGCAGTGGAGAGCACACCTACACATGCCTGGAGAAGAGGAGGCTCAGGGCAGACCTTATTGCCGTCTACAACTCGCTGAAGGGAGGTTGTAGCCAGGTGGGGGTTGGTCTCTTCTCCCAGGCAACCAGCACCAGAATAAGAGGATAGTCTCAAGCTGCACCAGGGGAGGTTTAGGCTAGATGTTAGGAAGAAGTTTGTCATAGAAAGAGTGATTGTCCCTTGGAATGGGCTGCCCAGGGAGGTGGGGGAGTCACCAACACTGGAGGTGTTTAGGAAGGGGTGCCTGGTGCCATGGTTTAGTTGATCAGATAGTGTTGGATGATAGGTTGGACTCGATGATCTCAGAGGTCTCTTCCAACCCGGTTAATTCTATTCTATTCTATTCTATTCTATTCTATTCTATTCTATTCTATTCTATTCTATTCTATTCTATTCTATTCTATTCTATTCTATTTTCTATTCTTAGTTATATTTCTATTTCTATTTCTATTCTATTTCTCTGAACTCCAATGATGGAGGAACTTCTTCTCAGTCATAAGAAAGACTGTAAGAGAGCAGAATGTAGATCTAGGCCATGGGACTTGGGGAAAAGAAGATGTCTCATCTCCAATATGTGAAAAGTAGAAAAGCAGAAATGCTTGGTAAAATATGCTTTGCTGCAAACTTTGTCATGTGAGGTTGCAAGAGAAATTTTCTTTTCCAGCTGATGAAACAGTCAGTCATGCTTTAAAGGCATCTAGGGTTAGCTAGCTGATAGATGCGTGCAGTCAAAATCTGGGTGTGAATTTTGTCTCACAAAATCAGAATCACAAGCAGAACTCCTCATCTAGTGGCTGATGGCAGGCTGTGTAAATCATTACATTAAATGATAAGACCTCTGGGATTAATTTTCAGCATACAGCTGATCATTAAACCTCTTTTAGGTCTTTTAAGGTTATTCTGAAGCTAAATCAATACTTAGATGAACTCTGCTACTGTCCTTCATTGAATGCATGTAAGAGACACAACCTTTTTCTCAAAGAAGGAGAATCCTCACTCTGGTGTAAATAATCCAATTTTTGGAATATTGGACTGTCCCAGGAAAGCTCCTGAAATGAGTTCAGCAAACAGTTGCTCAATACTCTCCTTCCCTCCCCTTTAATCTTGGGTGCTGACCTGGCCATTCATTCCGTGTTTGCAGTGGGGAGCTCTGCAAACTCTGTTTCCATGGCAGCCCTAATCCATGAATAGAGCTGGCTCCATCGGTGGTCACTTAGGACAAGCTTTGTCCTCCCTGTGTCCTGTTGCTGGCTGGATCAGAAGACAGAAAACAAGTGCCTTGGGTAAACATGACCTAATGAGATCCCCAGCTCTGTGACAGAGGCGTAGAAAGGGAACGTGTGGGGACACCTAACCTCTTCTGGGATTTTCCACTGAGGTTTCCCAGAGGTTTCCTGCCTGTTTGTATAGGCTGGCTTCTGTAAATTGCATTTTTAGTCACTTTTTCAGTCTATATTTTTTAAATTTTTTAAGATACAGCTAGAACTGAATGAGCACTGCAAAACCATGGACTAGCTTAGCAAGAGCCACATCCAACACTGTGTGCTTTCTGCAGGTGCCAAGTTGTCCTCTCCTCACTAGCCCCACTGAATTCTCTGTGGCCACAGATTATTCAATCTTAGAATGTTAGGTTGGAAGAGATCGTCTGATCCAACCCGTCTAGGTAACAGTACAGCTGAAGTGAGAGGGCCCAGCAACCTGTGAAGCTAAGTCTTAAAACTACCCAATGTAGGGAAATCCAATGCTTGCCTTGAGAGATGATTTCAATGTCCAACTGTTCTCATGGGCAAACATTTTCTTCTGGAGTCCAATCGGAGTCTCCCCAGCAGTAACTTGTGCCCATGGCCCCTTGTCTTTTCCATCTGACTCTTTGTTAAGAAGGAGTCTCCATCTTCTTGGTAGCCACCCCTCAAGCACTGGTACATTGCAATAAGGTCCCCTGCAAGCCTTCTCTTCTCAAGGCTGAACAAACCCAGTTCTCTGTCTTTGTACTGAAGGTCCCGCTTGGCACTGAACAATTTGTCCCTGCAGTGCTCTTGCAGTGCTGAGCAGGCCCTGTGCTTCCAGCCTATTCCTCCATTTTTAAACACCATGATGATCCTCTGCTACAAACCTTTCCCCACCCAACACTAGAAGCTGCCTAGAGGGCTTCTGCAAACAAATTTAACAAAAAATTAAACTCTACACATTCCCCAAGTAGTACATAAGTGCTTTAATTTTATGCTGAATAATCACTGTCAAATCATCTGGGCATCAACATCATTGCTTGTGAAACCATCTCAAAAGATGACAGCCAAATGTTTCCCGAAGATGAGGCTTTTCAAGCTGCTAAGACATTAGGAAAAAAAATGATAGCATGTAAAAATATGCCTTAAATACACCAAGGCAGACAAGCTGTGCATTTTGAGTACATATTCTAGATATTCATTAAAGTATAACTTTTACTCAGTTCCTCCAAGATTTTTTCCTTTGCTGTGGGGCATGAAAGTCTTGCTATCCATCTTCTTTTAGCTCATTATGTGAGGCACAACACCAAAGGTAAACGTGCTGGGCACCATGTACACATATCTGGCCTTTATGCACTGTCACTCACTTGGGTCTCAGCCTGTTATTTAAGGTCTGATTTCAGCAGTTTGCCCCAACCTAACACAGAACAGTTGTCACAAAAATGCTGATCTTTATCTCCATGTACTGCAAACACATTTCAGAGAATACTGAGTCCCAAAGTCCTTGTTTTGGGTGCAGTCCCACTGCCTCCACATAGTTGATGTTTTACCCACAATTAGCAGCTACAGTCAATGCATTTATAGGAATTCCTCTGAAATCGAAAACACAGGCAGGCTAATGGGATACAAAAGAAAGAGAAAGGAAGTGACTTTGGCCATGGCATGCTTCCACCCCATGCAGCCGAGGTTGGGCAGCTAAAGGACCCCTGGCCCAACGCCCTGTCAATTACCTTAATCCCAACTCAAAGAGGAATGATACCAAACACTCCACAAGAAAAGCCCTGCTTCCAAACATTGCCACAGGGATAAGGAAAAGTGTTAACCCTGCCTTCCCAGGCACGGTTTTAGCAAGGGACACATTGAGCTTTACAT
This sequence comes from Melanerpes formicivorus, assembly GCF_026170545.1. Classification (NCBI taxonomy): domain Eukaryota; kingdom Metazoa; phylum Chordata; class Aves; order Piciformes; family Picidae; genus Melanerpes; species Melanerpes formicivorus. The sequence continues at coordinate 10,274,331 of NW_027142365.1, forward strand.
GGAGAAGCACATGGACATAAAAGACATCCCCTCCAGTGAAAAACTTGCACAACTGCTCAGAACGAACAGAATTAATCGCGGGGAATAATTACAGTTCTAAACAAGAATATTTATGGCATTGCATAAACACCATTAAAACAAACTGAAAGGCAATAATTTTTAGAAAGGGGAAAGGAGGAAGTGGGGGGGAGGGATGATTTGAAAACCAATCAAAGTTTATAGGCGAAAAGATAAAAGTTCCTGTGTGTCAATCATCTTGGAAATTGTTGCTTCGGCCATCACTTGTGCCTTGTTTACTTCTCTTAATACAACAGAGAAAGAATTTTGGTTTTAAAGTCAGCCAATGCTTGGAGTTTAAAGCCTTTTTCTTAAAAAGAATCTTTCAAAAGCAAGAAGAGATGTGGGCATTTGCTTTCAAAAATGTTTGAGCTTTTCAGTAAAAACCATTTCGAGTCATCATCATCCCAGCAACTCTCTTTTCTTCCACCCTTTCTTTCTTCCTTCCCTTTTTTCCTGAAGCAGAGAAGAATGAAGGGAAGGGGGAGTTTTCTTCTCTTGTTACTGAATGAAAAAATTAACACCACTATATTTTTAAGTAAAATAATAAAAAATAATTTAAATAGTTGGAAAGAAAAGTATTTCATAGTATCATAGTATCATTCAGGGTTGGAAGGGACCACAAGGATCATCTAGCTCCAACCCCCCTGCCATGGGCAGGGACACCCCACACTAGATCAGGCTGGACAGAGCCTCATCCAGCCTGAGATTAAACACCTCCAGGGACAGGGCCTCAACCACCTCCCTGGACAACCCATTCCAGGGTTTCACCACTCTCATGGTGAAGAACCTCCTCCTCACATCTAGCCTGAATCTCCCCACCTCCAGCTTCATTCCATTCCCCCTAGTCCTATCACTACCTGAGATCCTGAGAAGTCCTTCCCCAGCCTTCCTGTAGGCCCCCTTCAGATACTGGAAGGCCACAATTAGGTCACCTCTGAGCCTTCTCTTCTGCAGACCGAACAGCCCCAACTCCTCCCCCCTTCCCCCCCCAATATATTTGGAACCTTTTCCTAGCAAATTCTAGTTATTAGAGCTGGGAAGAAAGCTTGCTATGCCATTTACACTCCTGGTTTTATTCTGAAAATGTAGAACTCCAAAATTTGCCCTGGGCAGGGTCAGTCAAGGATGAACCTGCAAAGCCTGTATTGCCCCCCCCACAGACTGAGCTCCAGTGCCTGGCTGTAACTGAGGGGACTTTTGCCTACCCAGAAGCAGTTTGACAGCTGCTCTTCCAGAGACATGCTGTTACACTCCCTTGGGTTTGGGTGAGACATATCACTGGTGGAAACAGTGCCTACCTATACCACAAGGACAAGCAATTGCTCTGTGAAAAGAAAGCTTTTTGGTCAAAGTGCTGTTTCCTTCATTTTTTTATTCTGTCTTAACATATTCCAGCACCAAGAAAAGGATGGGAACTGACAACACTTGGAGTCATGAAAAAAACCCACATCTATTTGCTTTAAAGTTGCCTCTTTCAAGCACTGGCTTCTGGAAAGTGCAGCCCAACCTCTCTGGTGTGATTATTGGCCTGAAAATGGATATGGAGCTTCTGTGACCTGGGTGAGCTGCTGAGCGTCTTGGCCAGGCAGGCACATGGCTGTGATGAGGAGCTGTCTGGGGACATTCCATGGGCTGGAAGTCAATGGGAGGTAGCTTCTAGGGATGGGCCAGCCTTTGAAAGCTGGCTGCACCTTTGCAGGGGCAGCAGACAGTTTTGTAAGTGGAGTACTATGGCTTAGTAGCAGTGCCTCCCTTCACACAAGCGTAAAAATGCCCTGGGCTGGCTGCGAGCTGTAGGATCAATGTCAAGCCTGTGACTTGTACACAAATGATACACATGGGCAACAGATATGCTCTGCAAATCAGCTGCCATTACCAGGATCCCTCGCAGGACTCAATAAACAATGTCTGGCTTCAGGGCCACAGAACACACACAGGGCTACACAAACCTCCCAAACAATTTTCCACTCTGCCACCCAGGCTCCATCAGCCAAAAGCTTGTAAAAGATCATGCAACAACACAAACAGCTTGGGTTTAGCTGGAAGCCCAAACTGCATCTAGTCTGGTCAGTCTGCATCCAATTCCCCATCTGCCACAGGGAAACATTTCACTTTCCAGGTTTATACTTCCCCCCCGCCCTTACCCAGGCACACTCCATCCTCCCCTCCATCTCCTCACTGCTGAAAGCACTTGGGTCTCATGGCCAAGTATGGCTGATCAGATGGGAAATCACAAGCTGCACCTTCCTTCCCCTTTTTTTTCCTCATGCCAGGCACTTCCCCACTACCCTGATTTACTCATTGAGGTGTTGGGGAGAGTTTGCTCTGCTAGCTTCAGGAGTCAGGCAGCATTTCCTGAACCAAAATGATGATTTAAGTAAGGTCCTTCCACTGACCTCCCGGTGACACGGTGCTCATGAATAACCAGGTCTGTCGTTGCCCCTCATGCTTAATTTTCTCTGAGGAAATCTTCTGTTAAGGGGCAACAGTTTTCCATTTCAGTGTACAGCACTACCCAGCTGCTTGTTATTTCACTTGGCTGAGCCTGACAAGCTAATGGTATGTTTGATTTGCACTACCAGTTCCTGCTAGAGACATCATAACTTTTATTACAGACGTGGTTCTTGTTAGAGACTCAGTTGTCCACAGAATTAAAAAAAAAAGTACATTTATTTTGGTCAGCTTACTGCTTAACTCATTTATTTGCAAGCACAGTGCTGGCATCTAGCACACAATCTGCTGCATTTCTTTTTAGTGCCTTTCACAGTCCAGCAAACGGAGAGATCATTCTAGGTTTTCTTTTCATATCCATTCCTTTTACTATCCTAAACCCTTAGAGCATAACCACGTTTCTGATTGCTAGAACATTTGCCACAAACTTTCTTAGACACAGTGCTCCTAAACTCAGATCAGAGGTTGCCACAGGAAAAAATGAACAAGGGTCCATTTTACTGGACATAGCTCAGCATAAATTCTCTGCCTCGGTTTCCCTACTTATTGCTGGTAAAGAGAGCAAAGTGTGTGAGAAATGTACAACTCTGTGTTATTCTCACACATGCCACATAAAATTAATGAATTACATTTTGCAAGAATAAAATAAAAGAAATAAATTACAAACAAACAAACAAAAAAGTCAAAATCAAAAGGACTAAACTGCCCCAGTCCTGGTTGTCTGCACAACAGAGAATGGTTATGATAATAAGAACAACCTCTTGGATTATGAAATCTCTTTTTTCTCCATAACATCCTGCAATCTTTTCCTCCTTTCTACGTAAAACATTCACTCAGGACAGGGCAAAGCCCTGCAACTCTTCCATCACACCCATGTGGAGCTCCCCAATAGACACACCTGCGTGTCTCACACTCAGCACTCAGATGGAAGGACCCCAAGCCTAAATCTGCTTAAGCAAATTTTGGCTGCAACTCCCCTCCATCTCAGTTGAGTCCCCAGTAAAAAGGGGGATGGTACCTGCACCCATCACCACACTGCAGCCTCCTGGAAAATCTGCCTGACTGAAATGAAACATATACAAGCAAAAAATAAGTGAGTTCATGCTGCTGACTTTTTCTTGGAGCCAGAGTAGGTTTGTTACATGCAGGACTGCCAGTGCAAGATATCTGTCTGCAGCATTATCAGGGACTGCTCGTTTCTCATGCAGAATTTTCCTCTAATAAAGGCCCTTTAAAGCTCCTGAACTCTTGATCCTCAAAACAGCCAGTCTGGGGAGCTTTGCTTCCAGTCTTTGAAGTTGTAGCACTCATAAAGCTGACCAGTACTGTTTGTGAGTTTGTTTTTTTTCCATATCTCTCCTTTTCCTTTAAGACCAGACAGAAGATGACATTATTAGCAGGCTGCTCACAAGCACCTAGTAGTTTAGGGGCAAGCTTTTTATTTCTGCTTTCAAGCAGAGATGAAAGATTGTAAAAACCTCTCTCTCTCTCTCCTTTTTTTTTTTTTTTCTTTTCCTTAGGGAATTACAGCTCACAAAAGTTCTTATAACTCCTTACAGCAGCTATTTTACTACTCAGGGAGGATATTTACTAGGTCACTTTCTTCCTGCAGCAGACCTCAGTGTTAATAAATGGTGTCTGTGAGTTACTTTATGCTCTTCATACTTTATTTTGATCTAGCTGTGTGTTTAAGGAGCTAGAGAGAGTGTGTCTTGATGAACTACTTACACCAGTTTGCTCTAGGCCAAAATGTAGAGAGTGCTTTCTTCTGGGGTTTTAAAAAGTTTTTGTAGGTACATTGAAATCTGAAAAAATGGGGCGAGCTGCCAAGGCTGCTCTGGGAGTCTGTTAGCTTCTGCTCACTCAGCACTAACATCTGTCTTCACTAAAGTGTTACTGGACCCCCGGTACGCTACATGCAGCAAGCTCCAGAGGCTATATGGAAAGCAGAGCGCGGGGAGGGGAGGGAGGAGACCCACATCCCCCAAGCCCCCAGCTAGTAGCATTTTTTCGGTCAAATTAAGACACAGCTTTACTCCAGAAGGCTCTGCCCCAGATCTGCATGCCAGAGAGCCTTGATACCAAAGACGACCATGGGAGAAAGGTGGAGAGATTGTGCCAAGAGGAACCTATAGTTAGATTCTCCTTTTCAACCTTTTGTCCTGTTCAGAAGGTGATGTAAAATACAGCAAAGTTTTTGTTGCTTTTCTTTTGCCAAACAAGAACTCAGATGATTTTAGTACATGGTTCAAACTCAAAGTGCAATATCCCTGGAGGCCAGTTAATCCCAAGCCCTCAAATGAGGCACACAGTCATTACAACATCCAGTTCAGCACTAACACACTCGAAGTAAGGCAGTACCACATGCCTCCTTGATGAAGTTGCACAATATCTTTGTACCTAATTAGCATTTTTGTGTCCATCCTACAAAGAAATGAATTCTGTGTACATGAGACTTACCCAGCCCCTTTCAGCTTCTATCAAGGGGGGAAAACAAACAAAAAAGACCCCAAAACACCACCACCCCCCCCACTTTAAAAAAACAAAACAACAAGAACCCCACAACCAACCAAAAAAAAGTCAACTGAAAAAAACCATATTAAAAACCCCAAAACAAACCCCAGTAAACAGCACTGTCCCATAACACCTATCTTGGCATTCACTGATTCACAGTTTGCATTGGATTGGAAAGGACCCTCAAAGGCCATCTTGCACAATCCCTCTGCAGTCAGCAGGGACACTTCCAACTAGATCAGGCTGTCCAGGGTGGATCAAGCCTGATCTTGAATGTCTCCAGGGATGGGGCCTCAACCACATCCTTGGGCAGCCTGTTCCAGTATTTCACCACTCTCATTGTGAAGAGCTTCTTCCTTCTGTGCAATCTGAATCTACCCTGCTCCAGTTTCAAACCATTGCCCCTCATTCTGTAAGTGTACGCCCTTCTAAACAGTCCCTCCCCAGCCTTCCTGTAGGTCCCCTTCAGATATTGAAATACATCTCTCAGGTCTCCCCAGAGCCTTCTCTTCTCCAGGCTGAACAGCCCCAATTCTTGCAGCTTGTCTTCACAGGAGAGGTGTTCCAGCCCTCTGATCATGTTTTTTGTGGCCCTTCTCTGGACCTGTCTCTCATGTGCTGGGGGCTCCAGAGAGTGGTCTCCCCAGAGCAGAGTGGTAGAGTCACCTCTCTCAACCTGCTGGCCTTGCTTGTTTTGATGCAGCCGAAGATGCCATTGGCCTTTTGGGCTGCAAGTGTCCATTGTTGGCTCATGTCCAGTTTCTCATCCACCAGCACCCCCAAGTCCCTTTCTCAAGGGCTGCTCACAATTTCATCATCCAGTAGCCTGGATCGATATTGAGGATTGACACAACCTAGGTGCAGGACCTTGCACTTTGCCTTATTGAACCTCATGAGATTCTCCTCAGCCCACCACTCCAGCCTGTCCAGGTCCCTCTGGATGGCACTCAGTAAGAAATCATAGAATCATAGATTCAATAAGCTTGGAAAAGACCTCAGAGATCAAGTCCAACCCATTCCATCCTCAGTCTTATCAATTGCACCACTCAGCTGCTGCATGAGACTTAGTGCACTCACTGAGGCTGTGCTCAGAGACAACATCCAGCAAGGAAGAGACTTAGGGAGCACATCCTTGATGTGAGGGCGGCATCCCACTCTGCAACGTGTGCAAAACCAAACGAGCTACCAGCACGTGGCAAGAAGCAGCAGCACCCCTCTGAAGGCACATCTTCAGCATAGGCACCATCCCATTTTACAGAGTGAGGTGCAGCCTTCCAACAAGCTGACAAACCTCCAGGTTTTCCTTTGTGCACTCTGTGCTCACATGCCCACCATAGAACCGACAGTGCCTGGATTTGTGGATTTATTGGCTGTGACCAGACACAGGCTAAGTAAGTAAACAGATTAATATGTATTAACATACTGCATTTGTTCAAAGTTCAGAACTTGTGTGCACATGTGAGGGTGGTATTTATCCACGGGTCTTGCAGAGGGAGCTGATTAAAAACAGGATCAGGCAAAGCAAGTGGTGCAGTTAAAATAAATAAATAAATAAATGAAGGCATTAAACCACTTTTTAAACTCAAATATCCAGAATAATTGTTACCTGATTTAATGGCTCATCAGACTATAGCTCTCACATAATCTTCAAGGGTTTGTTGATTTTATGTTGTAACTTGTAGCTGATGCTGCAAGAAATGAGAGTTCTTGTGAAATTGTTGCCGTATTGTTACCCCTAAAAACCATCCCTAAGAGAAGTCAGAATGGCTTGTCTACAAAAGACAGAGGAAAAGAAAGGGCAGCTATATATTGGTCACCTCCTAATGAAAATGGTCTCAATACAGAGTTAAAAACATTATTATAGCACCTTTTTTAAAAGTGTGGGTTTTTTGCCTTGCAGTCTTGAAACCTTTGGATATTTTCTGTCTAAATATGGTGGGACAGTAAGTTAACTAAACTCCCACTTTATAACAGTAATAAATAGCTCCAGGTGTGTGTTAACACTGTCAGAGCCCTGGGTGTTAAGTACAGCAGCATGAGCTGCCACCTCGGCCCCCTCCCAACAAGGCTGAGCCAGGATCTGCAGAGATGCTGCTAGCACAGCACAGGGATACACTGCTGAGGCTGAAGGGCAGGAGGTTTTGGTGTTTGCCCCACCAAAAAATCTCTTTTAAATAAAATGGGTTTAAATCCAAAACCTAGGATGAATCAGGAACGCAACATTTGATACAGGACAGGATATTCTGGGAAATTCTCATTGCAGTGGGTGCCTGGCCCTCAGCTCTCAGGCCGGAGAAGAGGTGCCTTGTGTGCTGCCCACCATGAGCCATCAGTGACACTCTGCTGCTGAGGGAGAAGAATCAGCGTTCACCAGGAAAGTGATAAAGGATTTTCTTGCTGAAAATGTAGAGAGTTCTCCAGCAGCCACTCAGCTGCCCTCCCATGGTGAAGGGCAGGGGAAAGCTGGATGGTCAGAGGTGCTACCAACCCAAGTGCTGTGGGATGTGATGATCAAATTTTTTTCAGCAGTAACTTGATAGCATCTCAGGTCCCTTGTGTGATTAGACATGTGTTATGTGCCACATGCTTTTCAGGAGCTGGGATTAGGTTGTCCCTGTCTCCATCAACCAGCTTCTCAACTGGATAGCCTCTTGCAGAAAGGAAATCCTCACTGTTAACACAGGCATTTTAAGCAAAGCGTTTGCAAACCTTTTGTGCTTCTCATCTCATCTCAAACTTTGCATCTCTTTTACGGGATCTATGCCTGAATTTTTAAACCAGAGTAATGAGTTCCCTGTCAGATCTCCTAAAAAGAGAGCACAATCTTTTAGTCAGCCTGGGTCTGACTTGACCACAGCTTTTCCATACCTTTTATAAGTAATTTTACAATGTGGAAGTTAACTGGCACCTTTCACAGCACCTCCCCCAACACCACACTCAGCATTCTCCCACAAATATCTACAACATAGAACCAAGCCAATAAAGAGATGGAAGAAAATGTATCTCCTTTCAAGCACTTCTCTGGGATTTGAGAGGACCTAAGACCAGGTGAAAATCTAAAAGCAGGTCTCATTTTCCCACTACAGGTGGATTCAGTACAGAGCGGCAGGCAGGCAGCCCAGTCCTGGGAATCATTCTCTGTGCAGTTTGCCATGCAAAGTTTGAGGCACCAAGCATACTCTGAGCTTGCCAGCTGGCCCACATTTTACAAGCAAGAAAAGGCACAAGAAAAGGCAGTGGCCAGGTAAACAAAGGCTTATCTGGAGTTCCTTGCAAATCTCTGGTGATGCTTGGACCATGGTGGGGTGCCAGTGGAGATGGAGATGCTGTAGGAGCTTTAGGTGTCTACAGGATGGACAAAACAGAAAGTGGGTTTTCTAGGATCTGATTGTTGGGTTGAAGCACTTGAGAAGGGACTCAAGCGTCCATGGTGGATCTAGCCTTTAGCAAGCCCAAATCTTAAACCAGCAAAAATGCAGGTTAGTGTAGCTTCTGTTTGAAATATCACCTGGAATCATCATGCAGAGTTTTGTTGTGACTCCATAAGCAGCCTGTGATACCAGGAGCACCTCTTGTCTTTCTTTTCCAGTCAAGCACTTTAGAGTTTCCCAAGGTAAATATTAATATTTCAGAAAGGAAATCCTAACATGCACAAAATCCTTTCCAACCTTTCTGCTCAAATAGCTATCATTTTTTAGTGAGGTCACAGCATCCAGTTTTCTATAATAAAAAATAAGCAGGATAAGTAGTTTTACTCCTGTCAAAACTTGAATGCAATTTTATGTTTTTCTTTGACTTGCCCTATAAATATTTTTACTACAACATTCAAAGTTTATGAGATCTCTAAGACTTGTAAAGAGGCTGAGTAACTGGAAACCAAAGGCTAATACCTACCACAGGGACTTGGTTTTTTTTTTTTCCTAAAGCAAGCTATTTATTAATATTAACAAAGGTATTTTACTGATGATCTGTTTACAAAACTGAATATTATTTTACCTTTCCATTCCATTGTAAACAAACCAACGAGGAGGAACAAAGAAAGACCAGCACCACAATGCCTGGCAGCATTGTTTGAGGGAACTTTTCTCAGGTTACTATTTTCTGATATGATCCCTTGAGCTGGGTTTCTGCAGCTGAATTGCTGCTGAGCCCAAGTGCTGCTCAGGAGCTGGAAATCACAGTCTCACTGAACTGGAAGGAAGGACAGAGTTGTCCATTTGTCATGGATGCCTTTGACAAACTTTGTCCTTTTTCCTGTTTGTGAGTCACTCAACTAGAAGACTTTATCTTTTCTGATGCATTTACTATAGTAAGGGAAATGGCCATTTCCTGATCTGAACTGCTTCCTGGTAAAGCACCACAGGTACCTTATGTAGATCTGTATTGGCCTTTTAATGGACTACTACAGACATCTCACTCAATTTGAAATCCAGCTGCTTGTCAGTCACTGTCTAAGGACCTCACTATCTCAGCTGCACAGCAACCATAGCCAGGCTTCCTTCTATTTTTTTGCAGGACATGGTTTAGTGGTCATGATAGTGTTGGGCTGATGGTTGGACATGATGATCTTACAGGTCTTTTTCAATCTTAATGATTTGCTGGTAGCACTGTGTTAGTTTACAGAGCCTATGTGGAAGAAAAGAACTGGGAGCGATTGCAAGACGTTGTGTAGTCTGACCACTTGTGCCCTGCCCAAATCAAGTGAAAACATACCTTCCAGGACTGATGTGGATCAAATCTCCTTAGAGTGTTTTACCACTAGATTACAGGAAAGCAGTTCTCATTGTTCGACCCTGCATTGGTAAAATCTGTGTCTTTTACTCAAGAATCGTATGACTCCAACACCTGCCCTTTCAACCTTGGGGGCCTGAAAGTGGGATGAAAAAAAAGAGGAAAATAGATTAATTCTGAGAAAATTAACCCAGTTTCTGACAAAATGCTAATTTTCTTACTTCCTTTTCAGGTGGCAATTCCTCTTTTTCTTCTGAGGTTGGCTTTAGGAGGAGGCTTTGAAAACACCTCTCACCTTCTGCAATCCTTGATGTGCAAGCAGACCACTTTGTTCTTTGGTGGCATCCAGCAAGCAGTTTCCCTCACCATGCTCCCCAGCTGTCCTCCTGCTCTCACAGTGACAGCCCACTGTGGATCATTGGCACAAAAGGATGGTTTGGAGCCCAAAAGGCAGTGAGAAGGTGAGAGGAGCAATATTGCTACTGAGCTGTGTGGTGGAGCTGAGGCTCAAAGGGTAATCCTTGGCAAGCAATGTCAACCCCTACATGCCCATGTCAAATTGGAGTGCTGTTGTTGCATTACACTTTTGTCTGGTACTTTCCAGTCAACATAAAAACACATTATAAAACTACTGGGATTCTGTGGCAATCATTCTGCTGCAATATACACACCTGACATGAAACACACTGGTGCCCAACTCTTGAAGAGGATCATAGGAGGGTGAAAGAGAGAAAGAACAGAAAATAACTCTGGAAAGAAAATGATCAAGATTATCTGACTGACCAATGACTTATGGGCTTTGATATCACAGGGAAATGGATGGTTTAGAGATTGACCAAGCAGAAAAAGAAAAGATCCCAGCTCTTTCAGAAATGAGCAAGCATTTCAGTGCACATCTCCCTCTGCAGATGGATGACTGTGAAGGGCATATTTATTACTGCTTCTCTCCGTAGGCTTCCTGGGGTTTGTATGTTGGTCCCTGAATCTCAGGTACTTCCCCACTACGTTCTTCTTCCTTGACTCACAAGTTAGCAGCACCCTTTCTACTGACTGCCCTGAGGTGTGCACTGAGATTCTGGTGACTCTCCTGCAGACAAGACTGAACATGCCAGTTTGGGAAGAGGATAACCATCTCCGGGCTCTCCAAAGATGTCCATGCAGAATGATTGTGTTGGCTGTGAATTCACTATTTTTTCTGGGTTTGGAAAGGAGCATTCCCTGGCTGCCTGCCACCATTTAAACAGAGATGACATCTGGTCAAGATGACCAAGGAGCAGTGGAGGGCACCCAGGTACAAAGAAAAGCTGACAGGTATGAAGCAATATAGTGAAGCAAGAGTGGGAGACCTGCCAAAAGGAATAATAACAATGTGCCCATAAACTTGGGGGGGAAATCCCAAAACATATTCCCTGCAAAGTGAAGCCACTCCTCACCAAGAAGTTTTGTTGACTGCAAAACAGGCCCTAGAGAAGAGGTTTTGTTTCAAGGCTCCTTGTGCACACTGTCTTCAGATTATCCAGCATAATGCTACTGGCTAGACTGGCTGTCAGGATCTCCTTGTCCTCTTTACAAGGTCACTGAGTATATCCTGAACCTACTGACTTTCCTTTCTTTAGAGTGCATCTTTAGAAGTCAGAAATGTGCCTGGCTTTCCTCTGCATTTTAAATTCAAAAGATTTGCCTCAAACATTCCAAAAGAAAAGAAAATAAATCTTCTGTGGCTTCACATTGCATATCAAAGGTTTCAAGCATAACATAGATTTTGGGATTTTATGTTTGGTGGCAAAGTTAGAAACTATTTCAGTTCAAATTTAGAATACAGCGCTCCCTATAACCTCAACCCCAAACCCCACAACTCCAAGTTTAGCTCCTTATGGACTCTATTCACAGAGGGAGCTAAATACCTAGCTGCTCTCTAAGTGCTACTTTAGGTGGCAAAGTCCAAATTTTAGACGTTCAAAGCCCTCACTCAGTGCCACATAAGTCTCCCAGAGTAAAATGCTCTGCATGCATAAGCATCAATTTTCTGGGCATGTATTTCTGAGCATCCCAGTGTCTGCTTCTCAAATGGTGCCCTTCATATTCAGCAAAGGAGCCAATCTTGCCCTGAAGAAGGTTTTGCATGTGGTGTTTCCTTCTCCTGTCATCCAAGTCCCATTACTGACACATTCTAAAATAAAATGACATCTTGTCTATTTAATCTAAATCAGGTATCCATAAGAGACATCTACCCAGGAAAAGTTTCTGAGCATGTTCCCAGAAAGTGTCTGAAATGGGTTCAAGTCCCTTCAGGTTGGTTTGGGATTTGAGCCAAGGTGGCTGGCGCTGCTGACAAGCGCTGACACAACCGGACAGCCAGCACTGCGGAAATGGGAGGTAATGGTGGGAAGGAAGAGGATAAAGCAATCCTCCCTCTGCTTCTTATAACTCTTCTATTTGTTCCCACTGGTCTTTGTGCATCACTGTGCATATTCTGAGACATCTCACATTACAGACACTGCAATTTGGTGAGCAAGAAATAACCTGGATTCATCTGAAGGAGGATTTTTAATCTGGAGGAGAGGAAGCGAAAACAGGGATTCCTTTGTACCTCAGTAAAGAAAAAAGGCGTTCAAGCTCAGGGAGGGATCCAATAAAAAGAAATTCATGTAGGCATATTTGTTACTCTGTCTCTACCTGCAGATTTCCTGTGCTACCAAAACAGTAAAATTAATTTAATTTCCTAGGTTTTAGAGTTTCCTTGGATCCCTTTAACCCTCCTTAGCTGTGTTTGTTCAACAAAGCAGCAGCTTCTGAATTCAGATTGTCAGTAAGCCTTGTGCTCCAGCAAGGGGCTGTTTCAGCAACTTTCTTTACTGATGAAGAGGAGAGTAAAGCTAAAATGTGAATGCATGGCTTTAGAAGAGGCATTTTTACCAGGCTGAGTATTAGCTACATGCACAGGCTATCATGCTTCCCCTGCACCCCAGCAACATTGCCTCTTCTCTGGCAGGTTTCCAAGATGCAGGAAGTCTAGTGCTAGTTGGGACTATTCCACTATTGCACTGAGACTATGTTACCCAGCTGGCTAAGGTCTACCAGGTCTCTTACTGATGACCACAGAGAATAAGACACTATTTGAAGCCAAAGGCTAAAAGGCTTGTGTTAGAATTGTAATAGTCACTGAACTCCTGTTGGAGTCAAAATGTAATCTATTAGGGTATTTTGCTGCCAAGTTTTTGTTATTCATATAGTTCAGGCATAGTCTTCAACAGCAAATAGAAGAATAGTATTCAGAACACGGGCTTGGCTTCCATTTCCAGTTGACATTCAATAAAGGTCAAGTCCTGCTTCCTCTGAACTCAACGTGTAAATCCTAATTAACTTCAACAGAGAGTAGAATGGGCCCCAAAGAGTTAATGGTAGTAGGATGTAAAGCAGAAACAAACCAAACTCTTAATTAAAAAATTATGGCTTACAGCTAAGAGTAACCTCTCTGGGGTTGTACAGTTCAAAATAGGAGCAGAATTTCAGCTTCAAACATTCACTGATACCATTTCAAATGTAAAATTTGTGATCTTTTCAGTGCCAGAGACAACACATTCTAGTATGCATTACATTTTAGTTCCTTATGTTCTATGAGTTGCAAGGCATAATGTTTTTCACTGTTTAGAAATAACTCAGCTCTGAGTCACCACTGAAAAACCCTGCTCTAAATTGGATTTCCCCAACAAACCTGTAGTCTGTCACTCAATTTGAAAAGTCAAAACCCCTCACAAAACCTGTTTTACAGAACATAGTTTGTGCCTACAGTCCCATGGCCACCTCGCAGGGTATGGGAGGAAAGAGCAAATCAAGGCAAAAAAGGGTGGGGATACCCTGGGGATCCCTGCTCTGGTGGAGACAACTACATTGTGTGGAGCCAAGGGGCTGAAACAGAACCACATTCTCAAAGCTATCACCATCATCTCCACCTCCTGCTAAGCAGCAGTGTCTTTCCAGACTGAAACCCTTCTTCATCTTGAACCTTGATGCTGAAGCAGAGTACACCTCCTCAGGGCACCAGTCCTGCACCACTACCTTTGTAGGCAGAGGGACTGGAAAACATGGCAGGGAGAGCATTGTTCTAGTACTGCCTCCTGTGAGTCTGGAGGAAGCTGAGCAGGTTCAAGCTGTACTTCCTAAGCAGTAACTGAGACCAGGTGAAGGGTTCCTCATAGTACACAGTCCATGAAAGCTCAGGCAAAGCCCTGGGAGGACAAGAAGCCTTCCTTATGCAGCCCTTTTCCCTGCTCCATCATTTCACTCTCTTGAAGCAAAGAATTCCTTCTTAATGCTCCAAACAAGGACTTACTGATCAGACTGAGAACTGTAAATCCTTGGTGTGTTACTGTTCAATGGGTAAAGAGCAGTAATTACACTATTTGAAGAGGGGGGGGGTCCTAGGAGGGAAGAGAGACATCCTGACTAATTTTCGCCAAGATGAAACCAATTGACTTTGTCAGAAGATTATATAGCAAAAGTGTAAATAATATGCCCATAGAATGATGAAAGAAGTATCAGGTCATATCTCTCCAACCTGAACATTCTATTTTAAATAAACATTGTCTAAATTTTCAAAGAGATTTACAAATCTCATCTGACAGCTGAGTAGGCCAACTTCAGAATGTATAAGTTATTTCCACCTGCTTTTAAGAGCTAGAGACACATGATTGGACTCTTTCTATTTGGGCAGTGATTTACCACTGTGCCATTGCTTCCCTTAGCACTTCAAAAGCATTGCTTCTGGTTGAGAAGAAGATTTTCTTGCACAAGAACCATTTAATTCTTCTGGGTTTTTGGTTTTTTTCAGACTGGCAAACCCTCTGAAGGAATTTTTTTAATTAATAATTCATCCTTTCCCTTAATAAAACACACATTCAATACTGAAGCTAAAAAAGATCTTTTATTGTGAGAATATTGCATAGCTTTAATAATTTTCAGCAGATCAAATAAAGTTTCATGAATTAAGAATGCAGCTCTGACAATGCCAGCTTGCACTGTCTGAAGTCTTAGCTTAGAGTGAATTAAGACTTCTGAAAATATGTTCTGTTGAGCAACAACAGAAAGGTTTTGTACCACTACCCTCTGGAGCATAGCTAAAAGCATTGAGTAAATTTTTGCTACATCAAATTCTATTCTTCCTTTAACCACTTCTACAGTAAAATGTTTTTTCTTCTATAAGTGGACACCACTGGAATTAATCTGGCTTCATCTTTCTCACTCTCTCCAATGAGGTATTTATAAGTGTGAATAAGCTCATCCTGAGCCTCTTTTCCTCCATACTGAGCAGTCCCAGCTCTCTTAGCCTCTCCTCATATATCAGATGCTCCATGGCCCTTTCTCATGGCCCTTCACTGGACTCTTTCCATGTGTCAGTATCTGGTATTGCACTGGAGAACCTGAGACTTCACATAGTACTCCAGATGTGTCAGCAGGGCTGGGGAGAGGGGAAGGATAGCATCCCCATACCTGCTACTGGTGTCACACTTTACATCACCATTTAGGCCAAAGCAAAAAGGCAGAGCAAGTAAGTCCATTTTCTGAAACTGTATTTCAGTGGAGGTGGGAGAGAGACAGAGAGTTGGGAAACATGGATTTCATTTCCTTTCTTGTACTCAAAGATTTGACATTTGAAGAATCTTCCATTAGGTTTTCAAATCTTCTCTTCTGGTAGCCCTCAAGGAAAAAGGAAAAAGAAATGTGAATCCAGGATTTAAACAAAAAAACATTCCCTGCCATTAGCATTTCTTTGATGATCCTTTGGTTTATTGTTGTGCATTAACTTCTGTATAATCACATAATTGCTGCAACATTCATATAAATAATGCATTTGGAAGAGAAAGTAAACAGTGTGTCACATTCTATTCTCCAGTGAATTCAGTGGGACCCTCTGGCTTGAGTTCAGTGCTGAAGCTGCTGTTTTGCCTTGGGGTAGCTAATGCCTGTTAACGAAGGCAAAGTAAATGGGGAAAATAAAAGCACTTTCATTTTATCACAAGATCATTTTGATGGGTCAGCCCTAAACCTCTCAATGAATTCACTCCACAACAAAACTAATGTGTCTTGTCTTTGTTGTGTTGGTACCCCAGGGGAGCTGATGCATATTAGCTATCACTAGCAGAAAAGACAAACACCATTTGTAGCCCCCCCCTTCTACAGGTTGTCTTGGGGTTTTCTTTCATGAGTTTCTGATAAAAGCTTCTGTAAATCTGCAGAACAGAGTTTCTTGTGTCTGACAGCTGAGGTTTTTTTGTACTACATGAAAACATTTCTCAAGTACAATCCTCTCTTCTCTCCCTTGCACAGATTCACAGATTGCAGTGGGTTGGAAGGGACCCTCAAAGGTCATCCTGTCCAGCCTCCTTGCAGTGAGCAGGGACTCCTCCAACTAGATCAGGCTGCCCAGGGCCACTGAGTCTGGTCCTGAATGTCAAACTTACATTTCAAACTTACATTGTGAAAAAGCCAAACCCTCCAGTATTTGACACAGTTTCATCTCCAAGATCTACAGCCAGCTTTGAAAACTACAATTTATAATTGGCTAATTTTACAGTTAGAGAAAAGGTTGTGTCACCTCAAAAGAGACAGAGCTGAAATGGAGACAACTACATTGAGCACTGAAAGCACTGTGATTCTGCTCACATATTTGGGCCTGAACTTCACCAGGTTTTTATAAACAGGAATTTCAAAGACTTATGTTACAGATTTGGTGTGTTCAGAGGGTGGATTCCTTTTTGTAAATATTAGAGCCTAGGTCCACAGAGGCACAGAGGAAAGAAGGTGTGTAAGAAGAGGGCAAGATTACACGTCCACAGATCACTGAGGTCTTTATTTTGTTGAATGTGCATAATTATAGCCCTGGCAGTCCATTAGATACATAGCTAGGATCTGAGAGTCTTCATACCAGCTCACTAATGAATGTAAATGGAAGAAAATATAACTATTGGAACTGGTAGGGTTCAGTGCTCTCCTTGTCTGGATATTCACTATCTGGTGACAGAGTGACTTTTTAATGATAAACTAGGCAAGGATTCCCAAAGGAGAAGGATATTGGTGCAACCAGATAGAGCAATAAGCAACTCGGAATCCAGAAAGACCCTTAGAGAAGGAAGCATTTACCACAAGCAGTGCCAGGGAAGGAAAGCCAACATGCAGCAAGAGCTGGGCCTGGATTTTCTGTGCACCTTCCCTGCACTAGAAAGAGGAGAGCAGTGAAGCAGTTTGATGACTCCTTCAAGCACCATTCCCAGCCAGACATACCCAGAAGGGCAGACATGCAAAGAAAAGGCAAGTCTTGCATCTCTGTGCTTCATTCCACATTCCCAGATCATTCCTTTTACACATCCCAAACTGTGCCCTTACTAGTTTAACCACTTCACTGGGGCAGTTTCCAGCATCTCAGGAGTCACTGAGGTCCCTGGGCAGCAGTGCTCTACCTATCCCTAGTGAGTCTAGAACATCCAAAGGAGCTGCCTGGCTATAGGTCACAAGAGATCTTTGTTCCTCGTGCATTTCTATGGACCATGAGCATAGTAAGAGAACTTTCTGCTTGCAGTCCAACCCAGGCCATGTTTCCACATGTCATATTGTACTGGGACACCATTTCTTGAGCACCATCCTATGCATTTGAAAGCAAAAGAATGAATTCCCAGTCTGAATACAAAATGTATTCCAGTCTGTTCATCCCTGGTCTTAAGTGTTTCCTGCAGCAATGAGATCAGGATCAGCATATATTAATCTCTAAGATTTCCTATTCTCTAAGCTTGTTTCTCTATAAATTCCAGCAGCAGCTCCAGCTGTTTATTCCCACAAAGACCCAGAGTTTTATATTTCTCATGAGGCTTGCCCTAAATGAAATTAGAAATTACTAAGGGAAAAATGTTAGCAGGTACCTGGACTCCCCTACACATCACTGGTTCCACCACTACCATCAGTGGGTGGCTGGGAAGCATCTAACATGACTGTCTTGTGTACAGACAGCTTGGGATGGCATATGTGTAAATGGAGGACCTCAAATCCCCAAAACTTCCTCAGTTTTCTACCTATCTTTGTTATCCAGCTCATGGTATCATTGATCTGATTTGTGAGAGCACAGTTGTGTTTGTCATCAACTTTGGGTGATAAGATCAGATTTTGAACTTGGATGAGAACCACATGGTAATTCCTTGCTCTGTAAAGAAAAGAGAGACAATAAAAAGCCCTCAGTACTGGTTTTGTTTCCTCTGAGCCTCATTAGGCACTTAGCCAGCAACTAGTCAGGTATAAAGGGGCAAGGACTCATAAACGGGCCTCAGAGGTCCTGCCTTCCATCTGTGAGGGGTAAGTGTGAACTGTAAGCCAAATTCATTTAGTTCCTTTTCCATAATTGTCAGCTTCACTCAAAGTGGTTTCTTCTCCTTGGTTGCAAGGGAAGACAGTCAATTGTTGTTCTATTCACTTCGTCACATAAACCCCTCTGACAGGCATGACAGCAACTGCTTGCTAATTATGGAGCAAAATTTGCAGTGCAAGGTTTGTTGTGCCAACGGTCCCCAGAACAATCCTGGGATTGTTTTATGAGAAGATTGGGCAGTCAGGGTTGAGCACTTTTGCTTCAATTATCCCCATGTGCTGTCAGAGCTTGGAGCTGCTCTAGTGGAATGAAGAGAAGAAAATAAATGAGCTCTGCTCCAACCCTGGGAGCAGTTGCTGAGCCCTGAAGAGCTTGGTCGCTTGTATCTTTGTTCGCTGCTATTACAGATATTATTGCCTGGTAGAGGCACTGAAACTTGGGGTCTATTATTGCTTCTATGCTATGTCCAAGGATTTATAGCTCAAATGCAGAGAATTACTCTGGAGTGAATCCTGGCATGTGGTCTCAGACAAACCCAGCTCTCTAACTTTATTATCTGGCACTTCGGGTGACCTAATAAAGTTCAGATATTGTTGCCACTGGTGGTAGTTGATTGCTGATTTTATCAAGATGAATTGATTCAGGCTGAGAGGTGACTAACAGAAAAGTTCATCTCTCTGGGGTGGAGTTAAATAACTACCAAGGGATTAACTGTTTAATGTAGGAACCTGAATGATGCACAGACACTGAGAAGATGATTCTAAAAGAGGAATGTAATGATTTGGTCATAAATCAGAAGTATCCTACCCAAGAATATTCCAAAAGAAAGCTAATTCCTACTGAAGTTACTGGGACACCCATTCTCAGCTTCTTACAAGACCTGGGTTTGCAAAGCATTTTTGTGAGCTCCAGCTGGTTGCATTGCTCAAGAATTTCCTCTCTGTGACTTGATTACACTTGTGTGGCTGTTGTTTCCAGCAGAGCTTCACTGATAAACTGCAAAAATAAACTTGGAAAGAGGACTATGTTTGTTTCTTGCAGACAGCAAGATATTCCAGAACCTGTCATCCCTTTGCAAAAACCAAGAATCAAGGCCCCACCATGGACTTTGGCAGTTGTACAACCCCCATGTCTCCTTATCCCCCAAAGGCATCTCAGCTGAGCTCTCTTCCTCTTCATACATCTATTCCTCCTGCTCCCCTTGCACCCTCTGCAGCACTCACCAGGTCACAGCCAGAGCAGTTCAGCTCACTAGGCCAGCAGAAAACTAATTGATCCTCCTGTTAAGTTAGTTTTCTGGCAGATGGCAGATTGCATCAGCTCACCAGGCTGTCAGACAAGCCAGAGCCAGAGGACTCACAACCAGGTGCAGCACTAGAAGCATGCCTTCTGTTTGCAGCAAAACATTAGCTAAATCCCCTGAAACTCTTAACCATATCCTTTTGTCTCTACATATTTACAGCATGGATTTGGACTGCAAGGAAGGAGACCTTATGCCACATGTCCACTAAAAGTTTACCTATAGGCCTTCAGAGGGCTAAAGTATGATTAACTGTACATTAGCAACAAATACTCCTCTCTGCTCCTGAAGGAGCTGTTCCTCTTTGTCCTGGATGTGAATGATGTGACATCCATCTTGACTACAGGCAGGCAGGGTATCCTTCCCTGTGCCACACAGATTATTGCTGTTCCCACTGAAACAGTTTGGGGAAGAAAGGAACAACTTTAGAAAATCTAAGGTTTCACCAAATCTGACTTTGATAGCAGGAGATCTCTTTCTACCCATTCCCAAGCCCCATGCCCACAGACAGGACCTTTTCAGAAACAGCTTAACAGTCTGTGGTATTGAGAGAAGACAGGTGGGAGAGCAGAGGAGAAAGCAAGTAAGCAGCAGGTCTACAGCTCTACCACACCAATCTGGAAGACTGCAAGGCAAACCTGAGTTCATCAAGCACCGTAAAGCAGCAGACAAGATCAACCAAAGTCCTTCACAAAAGGTCCTTGCAGCAGTTCTTCTCCTTGTAAGGCCCACAGGGATAAGTGCCTCATGGTTTGGTTTGTATTCCTTTAGCACCTCAGAATATTTCTGGGTGTCCTCAAAAGAAAAAGGAAGGATTATTCCTCCCCTTCCCAGAAAGGGGTTTAAGAAGCCTGCAGCTTCTTGGCAGCCCAATTCCCATGGTGACCTGCAGTGTGCATGTTAATCCAGTTAAAGCAGAGGCTAAGAATTCTCCTTAGCTCTACTGGAAGCACATCCTTCACCACTGCCATGCACCAAAGAAATCCGAGTCTAACTCTGGCAAACTTGCTCAGCTCTGGCCAGGAGCTGCAGAGTTTTTTCCATTTCAGTTATTGTGTATTTTAACTACCAGAGAGTCCATACAAGTTTGTGGGATCTCTCAGACAAGTGTCCAATGAGCAACACAAGTTTGCCATCACCTTAGTGGGATCTTCACTGCCTCTGGAAGGGTCAGCCCAGACTTTCATTCCCCTCTACCTCCAAGTCCTCTGGGAATTCTCCTCAAGTATCAGATTGATTAAGCATAATAAACCCTTGTTGATCACTCCTAATAACCCTCTTCTTTTCCACATGCTTAGAGATGCTAATGGACAGCAGGAAGGAAGAAATGGAGTTTCCATGTTTTTGTAGGATCATGTGTGGTTCAAGCAACTCCAGAGGCAAGATGGGCAGGGAAATAGATGGTGCATAGATCTACCCAGTCTTGGACATGAGTCTGACCAGCCCATTGTCTATGATAGGAGGGCTCATCTGCATGGACCTTCTCTACCAGTAAAACAATAAGCATTGATACATTTAGGAAACACTGGATCACTGTTCTGGAACCACCAGCATGTGCAGGTCTTAAGCATGTAACACACGCACATATACTGAAGTTCCTCACAGGAATCTGGCCAAGAGCATCTTTGGTGGCTTTTGTTTTTAAGCATGCAAACATGAAGAGTGTACAGTTGACTGTTTCCACAGTGTACCTACAGTGGATGTAAACTGTGTGGGCTGGGGAGGGTTCTTCCAGCAAAAGCCTGGATTCCTTTCTGAGAGGCACACTCCAGTTCAGCCAGAGGTTATAGGCTTCATACAGAAATTCCTCTGCTACAATCTGTGGTTTAATGCAGCAGGTCAAACCACCCTCATAATAGCACCTCTTGTCTTGTACAGATTATATGACATTTAAGAGGGGAAAGGGGGCACTTGGAGCTAAGTCTCAGAATACTCCAACCTCTGACCATGTACAGGTCTGGCAAATGGATTTAGACACCCCTAACAAGAACACTTCAGTTTTCAGTCAGCCTCTCACTGCTTTCCTGCTGATGTGAGGCAACTTCAGGGATAGCCTTCCCCAAAAGATTACCCAAATAGGGTTTTTCCCACACAAGTCATGACAATTTTTAACCTAAACACACCCGGAGGTGCAGACCAAGATAATCAGTGGTATAAAAAAAGCACATCATCCCAGAAGACTGGGTATTTCCCTGCAGGGCTTCCCAGGAAAACATCAGGGCTTTGGGGGTAACATAGCCCTCTGCCCGTGTAGGGGCAGCTCTGTGGTGGGATGCTAAGAAGAATGTGGCTCTAGGAGGAAGGTGTCCTCACCAGCCTATCCCCACAAATGCTAGTGTGGAGGGTGGATTTGAAGCAGGTGAGAGGGAAGCACTTTATGGTTTTCCAGGGGATCTTTAAGAGATCACTATGGTGAACAGGAGCATAGAGGAGCATGCATGAAAAGGGTACAAGGAGAAAGCAAGGTAGCAGTGGAGGAAGGGTGGGGGTGGATTTCAGGATAAGCAGCAGAGGCTGAGCGACAACATAGAGCAAAGCAGTAGATAGCCTTACCACTGCAGACAGGGAGTCTGGTTTGCCCCATCTGCAGCTGACAGCTGCACCACCATGCAGAGAAGTGGCTACTGTTTCTGAAGACAGCTAAGCTGCTTTTATGTTGGCAAGCTCATGCAATAAACCACAGCAATGCAGAGCACAGCACAAAACACTGAACTCAGCTGTCATCCCAGGGAAATGCTCCTGCAGCTAGCTTGTCCCAGAAAGGCAAGATGAGGAGTTCAAAGCCAGGTGCATCAGTGGTGCACACGTGTGGTTTGAAACACAGACAAAGCTTAAGAGGACAGTGGTAGCTAGATGGAAGTGAAAGAGAGCTTTGGAAAACAGCAAAGAGCAGCATGAGACCATTCCTTTCTTTGTGTATGTTTGGAACCATCAAGGCCACAGAGCTGGAGATTACAGTAATTAAAGTCATGAAATAAAGCCCTGGGCAGAAGCTGGGTTGATGGCATGTCATAAGGCCCTTTTTGGGAGTTGTTTGAACAGCTTACAGTTTTCCTATAGCTATTGCTTATTCAAAGCTGATTGTGGAATTATTTCCATGAGTAATTCTTGGCTGCTGTCTCCTTTGCAAGCAGTTCACTGCGGTCAGATGATAGCTGAAACTCAAGGCTGGTCAGTCCCTGTTGCCTGTTCATGTAGGTCACTTGTTCTGCTGCAGAGAAGAAATTGCTTTACAACAGGCCATGTGCCAGGCCTGCTAGCAGCAGTGTCTCCTCATTCATCAAGCACCAGCACTCAGACTGGGACAGTTGGACAAGTCTGTTGCTGTTTCCTGGCTGCACAAGTGACAGCACAGTGTTTGCAAATGTGGGATGAGGTTCTCTTGGGTGTTTTAAGCAGCTTACTCTTTGGATACCTTGTCCTGCCAGTCAAGGTGTTTTGTGCTCTAAAGAGAAAGATGAACACCAGAGTAGCCTCTCTGCAAGAGGGGTGAGGGCACAAGATGCTGGCAGGACCTCAATCTGTGACCAAGCCCAGTGTACCTGAGCAGGCATGGGCAGCACAGGACAGGCTCAGACGAGAATCCAAACTGAAGTGCAAAGTTAACCAGGCTGTTGAAGCAAAGCTCTGTCAACTTCCCCAGCTCAGCAGAGTGAACAGACCCCTGTGCATGAGAACTGGAGCATCAATCCAAGACAGGGGAGCCTTATGTGAGACAGAGTAAAATATGATCAATATACCCAGCTGGCAGGCACCGCTTTCAGGCTCCCTTCACAAAGAGCTGTTCTGTTTTAAATAATGCTTCAGACACACCTCAGTTGTTAATTACAGCCTGCATACTGTATGGGGAGAAAAATATAAGACCTGTGAGTTTCAGAGCAAGGACATCGGGAGGAAGACTAAATTAACTCAGTGTGGAAAAGTGTCACTATTAGATGATATAAATAGTGTGTTTGTTTCCCTAACAGCTCCTCCAGCTTCTGTGCTTTGAAGTGTCTCATTCTGGGGCCTCAATTGCTCTCTGAAACTCTGAAATGAACCCAAAAGGTCCTCCATTTTAATGAACTCCCAGATTTAAAATTATAATTTTATTGCATTTCCTATCCTGCTGGGGTTAACTAGAGCCTGGAAAGTGCATGCTGCCCATTAGGGATCATTAGGAAAGCATTTGGAAGTTGCACAGCCTCCTTGGACTGTTATCACTAATAATTCCTTTTGTGGCCATTTGGAGGAAAAAAACCCAGATTTTCTTAAGCAAATATAGAACTATTTGAATACATATACCATCCATGACAGCTCTGCTGAAGCCTTGTCTTCCCCTGTCTTCCCATGAGTCCTTCAAAACTTTCTGTAGCATATTATGCAGGCTGATGGTGGCTTTATGGAAAGAGAGACCAAGACTAGTGGCATAAAAAGATGGTAGAGACAAGCAGGCATTTGAGAAGACTGGAAATCTAGTTAACTTCATCTTGCTGTTCTGTCTTACCTGCTCTTTCTTGCACTGTGTCCACCGTGTCTACAGCCCATTCCTCTCCCGGCAGCTGGCACTGGCTTCCATGTGCCATGTCTGCACTCGGCTCTGAGGGTGCCAAGTGGCCTACTGTCACTGCCTGGCAACATCTGCCTGTTGAATTCAGCTCCTGTTGAGAGCTGCCTTGCCAGAACCTTTTCCACACTATGATGGAAACCAAGTTAGAAATAACTCAGGAGTTGGCAAGATTTCTCAGAGCTTTCATTTCTTGAAGTGCTTTGCTGCCAAGCTATGTTACTCACATCTTCTTGGGGATCTGTGGGGGTTTTACCTTTTTTAATGCATTTCCCTTGGGAGACAAGGAGAGAGATGAAGTCTAACACTTGTAAAATGTCTATATTCCAACATGAGAGTCAGCAAGCTAAGAATGGTGTTTAGGAGGTGGAGCTGTCATTCATCATGTCATGTTCATGTACCTGGGATGAGCCTAATGTTTCTGGCAAGTCATGTTCAGTGGCTCACTTCTCCACAGCTGCCATGTCTGACACTTCAGATCATAAGGCAGGAACAAGGTTGTGCCTTGCATGGTTTTCACACCAGTGCATCTTTGCTGTAGGTGAACATGAAGCATGGTCTCATCTCTCAGTTTGAGTGTCCACACTGGCCAGGGAGGTTGCACAACAGCCACATTTCCTTTGCTCTCTCTCCTAGAAAGTAAATTCTGCATTACAAGTTTATGGAAAACAATCATTGGTGGCAAAGAGAGCTAACAGCCATCATGGGCCTTGCACAGCAAAACAAAGCACAGCCTAACTGACTTCCCTGAAGTGTTCCACAGCAATCCATCAGTGCACAAGAAGAGGGCCTCTTCCTTCAAGCAAACTCAAAGTCAGACACTGATCCATGATTACACAGCCAAAGCCAACACTTTTTAAGGAAATGAAGGGATCCTTGTCCTCTAGGTTAGAAAGTGTTAGAGCAGGACTAGAGGAGAACCCCTGGAATGTTTCTTTGCTTGCTAAGACACCACCACAGGCAAGAATCAGGCTGCCATTGGTCCTTTTGTTAGGTCACTGCTAGCCTGGGAAGATAGAGATGAGCTACAGATCAGGAAACAAAGCAGACAGTTGGATAGCCATCTTAAAAATATGTGTATAAAAATCTCTGCCACTCACTGGATATCCATTAATCCCTGGCCAAAAGCACTTTCAGCCAGAGGCTGTCAGATGAAAAATTCATATGAAACTTGTTCTCACAGCAAGTTAAAAAAGAAGTGTAAGTGTGTATGTGTGTGTGAATGCAGGAAAACAAAATGAACAAACAAACAAAACCAAAGGCCAGGCTGGATATGGCTCTGGGCAACCTGATCTAGTGTGAGGTGTCCCTGCCCATGGCAGGGGGGCTGGAACTGGATGATCCTTGAGGTCCCTTCCAACCCTGACAATTCTATGATTCTAATCCTCTATGCCAATGTTGTAGTGCAAAGGGGAAACAAACTAGAGCAGTCCCCCACACAAGACATCTCCTTTCAGCACAGGCAGCAAAGAGACTGAGACCAGAATTGAAAACATTGCTCAGATCTGTCCCTCCGGGTGCTGGGTCTGGGGATCTGCTCTTCACAATGCACAGCTATGTGTGGGCAGTGGAAAAATACTACTGAACAGCTAATTACAAAATGTATTGGGTAACAAAGTCCTGATTTAAATATTTGCAGGAGGTAGACAGAAAGGTGCCAGCCTGAAACTTGTAACTACTTTTATTTCTGGAAAGAATCAGATATACTTCTAATAATAACTATGGGCACAAAGTATTAGTTAGAAAAGCAGGGGATACTTATTCCCAGCTGCAGGGGAGACCAAAGTAGGCAGGAAATGTCCTGATGTGGATGCACCAAGGTGGAAGGTAATAACTGCAGGGATGGGACTTGTGCAATGTGGTGCACAGCCACAGCAGCCCTGCCCATGGGCCTGGGGGCAGCAAGACTGGTTGAAAACACTCCACCAGCCTTCCTCCTCCTGGCCTGAGCCTGTAAATCTTATGAGGCTGATGAAGAGGGAGATGCTATTCTCACTGAGGGACCATGGGGCCAGTCTGCAGCTCCCTCAGTGCTGCTTGGCTTTGTGGCTGGTACCACAGGATGGGTGACAGTCCCTTGGCTCTGGTGGGAGATTTCAATCTCCCCAGGGACCTCTGATATAGGTAATGTGCTTCACTGCAATGGCTCTTCCCACTTCACTCCTCGTGCAGCCCTGACTGCCAGCTGGAGGATTTTCTAAGAGTGCTTATGAAGAGGTCTGGTGGACTCTGGTTTCTGGCAGACACACTCCAGCCTGGCCATCACTGAGCAGGGCAGAGGCTCTATCCCCACCACTGGGTATTCAGACAGCCCCATGTCCCTGTCTGAGTCAAGCTGTACTGAGCTTCCCTTAGAAGTAGCTACATTAATTCTGGAAAGGTTCTCAAAGCCTAAGAAGCTTATAGATCCCCCAGTTTTGCCAGAGGTAGAGATTGTCCCTTTGTGAATACATGTTCCATCTGAGAGAATAACTATCAGCCACTGTGACACTGTCCAGTCTCCAGTAGGTGATGAAGGAAGTCAGAAACTCAGGGTTGCCTACAGGCAGAGTGAACTTTTCAGCCTTGATTAGGTTCAACATCCTTAAGTGAGTCTTTTGTTAAGTTTCATCTGCACTTATGCCATGAAAGGCAGCTGGGGCTCCAGCACCCACGGCTGCAGAAGTTTCTGGTCTTAGTAAATTCTGCAGGAGGAGGAGCTCTCATGATTGCTGCAGTCATGTCCATATTTGCCTTCCAGGCCTAAAAATCACCATCAGAGAGATATTTGATAAAGGATAAGCTTTTAAAATCATGTTAGGCAGAAGACCACATGGGCAAAAGACCATACATGCTAGCTTTGTAAATATTGCTGGTCACAAAAGAGGAAAATCTGACCCTGGATAACCACCTGAAGAACAAAGGAAGTGCAGTTCTTAGGTCTTACTGGTGTAGGGAACTGATTTAGGTCCTATGTCCAGCATATAATTACTCTATTTTGGTGTGTATACATAAAGTCCTTCCTTTTTACCCTTTCGCAGTTATCAGTCAAAGTAAGTCTGAATACACGCCTGTAGAGCCTGAAATTGTGGCTCTTTGGCAGGTAGGAACTTAGATGTGGTCAAAGGAAGTCCATGCAGCTTTCACAGTATCACAGTATCACAGTATCACTTAGGTTGGAAAGGACCTCGAGGATCATCGAGTCCAACCTGACACCGCAGACCCCATGACTAGACCATGGCACCAAGTGCCACGTCCAATCTCCCCTTGAACGCCTCCAGGGTCGATGACTCAACCACCTCCCTGGGCAACCCGTTCCAATGCCGAATGACTCGCTCGGTGAAGAACTTCCTCCTCACCTCGAGTCTGAACCTCCCCTGGCGCAGCTTGAGACTGTGTCCCCTTGTTCTGGTGCTGGTTGCCTGGGAGAAGAGGCCAACTCCCTCCTGGCTACAACCACCCTTCAGGTAGTTGTAGAGGGCAATAAGGTCACCCCTGAGCCTCCTCTTCTCCAGGCTAAACAATCCCAGCTCCCTCAGCCTTTGTAAGCATCACTCTTTACAATCATGTCATATCTGTGTTTTGGATCAGCTCTGGGAAATGAACGTAGAGCAGGTAAATCTGGCAAAAGGCAAAGGACTCAGGTCCCACTTCCCAAAGTGTTGGGGACCCTTCTGGAAGTCTGCACAACTTGCAGAGTCCCAGACTTCACTGTGGAAACCCAACATGTGTCTTGGTTTCTCCTCAAACTTAGCCCCATTTATCAGAATCTAGCACACCTGAATTTCATCCTTCTGTGCCCTTGCTACTCCTCAAACACAAAGCATCTTTTACCATGATGTATGGTTGCACAGTTTACAATTGTCATTGGTATTTGTGTTGGCCTGAATTGACCATTGAAGGAAAAGAGCAGCAAAGTCCCCAGTTCAGTGAGCTTGGATGCATTGGTATGAATAAAGAGAACACACTGTTTGAGCTTTATGGTCCTTACAGTCAGTAGCTTAGCCTTAAAGTTATTCATTTACATGACTGCTGGCAAAAGTCTCACCAGCCTTCCCAAACCAGTCACAAGCTAAATCTAGTCCCACACAGAAAGCATAACAAGGACAGAGGAGGAAGCATAATTAAGAGGAGCACAAAATTTGTGGTGCAGTTACAGGATATAGTACACAACTCTGCTTTCCAAGTTCAGCTAAGCAGCCCATGGAGACCACTCTCTCCTCCCCACTGTATTTCACCAGTCCTGAGCTAGACTTTGCAACCCTTTGGACAGTGACTACAACAGCAGAGTTTTGTTTAGTTTAGAATCCCTTAAAGGCAAGGTTGCCAGTGGGGTGTGAGTAGTTCAGCACACACAGGCATGCTTGGGGAAGGCCTCATTTTTTCAGGTTACCTTGAAAAGGCCCCATTTGAAAACAACTAGCTTTCCCTAATGTTAACTTCCAGTATTTTTCCCTTCATATCTTAATGTGTGCTGTGCATTTTATTTAACATCAGATTCATATCCACTATGAGTTCTTTAAAGATCTTTGAACATATCTGCATTCACTTCATTTATTCCTTTAAGGAACGTATCGCCTATCAGAAGGCTAAAACTAGCTGGCACAGCACAGAGAGAAGCTCTGCACAAGTGCAATAGCAGATATGATTTCAGGCTGCTTTCTGAGCTATGTTTCTGCAATTCAAAATGTCTAATGAGCTTATTTGATTGTATCCATGCCAACAAAGAGATATAAACAGCTTTAATCACTGTTTCGCGTTGCTCTTGACCCCCTGCTTGGCTTCATTATTTTCCTTTTAGCCACATCAAGGCACAACACTCCAACTAAATCACTTGACCACTTGCTGAAGACCTGTCCAAGTAATAAGATTTCTTTTTTATCATCTGGTGGTGTTTTTTTGCACTGCTGTTTAACAAGCAGCAGCCAAGCTGGGTGTCAGCTCAAAAGCAGCAGCTAGGTAAGGAATTAATGTCAGTAACTCTTGTTAGTTCCTTTATTTTCAGATACATTTCTAAATTTATTGCCCTAAACTGATTAATGCCCAGAGACAGCGAGCAGGTTACAGCTTCTGGTCTCCTGTTTTGTCACTAACAATGCTGGGGGGAGAACAGAACAAGGAAACAAAGGGAAGGGGAAGCGTTAACAGTTCAAGTCACAGTAAGTGTTGGCCTGCTTAAACTAATAATATCAGACAATTCTCTATAGTCTAAAACACCCACAGTCCTCCTACAGAGCTCCAAGCACTCCATGATCAGTGAACCATGTTTTAATAAAACATTCTCTTGCAGAGCTTAAAGGTTTGAAATATTAAATCTTTTCTCTCATGCAAGCTGACAGCAAATGAATCTGATGCCCACCCATTAATGAAGTTTGTCTGTCTCTTGATCATTATAATGAGGGCATTAGCTAACATTACTTCCCACCCCCACTTTTTTAAACAGGGGGAGAAGAGGATGGCAAGGAGTACACCAAATGTGACACATAACTACAAGTTCGAAAGGTCATTGAGGATTGAGGTCAGATAGCACGGCGAAAATCTTGCGCCCTCCTAAAAAGTAGGTAATTTCTTTCAGCCCCTCGTGGATTAGGAAAAATCCTGAGGCACAAGTGCAAACTCTGTTCTGTAAAAGAAATATCTTGAAGGCTGTTTCCTTTTTAAAAATACCTCTTTTTTTCTTTCCTTGTTCAGAAGTGATTCTTAATGTGATATTGACAGATTCTGGGAAAAGGATCACAGAATCACAGTATGGATAATTTCTCTGACAACTGGGTCTGTCACCTGTTAAATATTGTAAGAAATGTCAATGACTTCTAGAATTTTCTAGGGCATCTGTTTTTCTTCTTTTTCTGCTTCATTTTGTCAGAGGAGTTTGGGAGTCTGCGCTGGTTTTTAAGGCTGCAGGGTGGGAGTAGCATGGGCACAAAGGCAGCAGCACGGTGGGGCACCTGCTCAGTGTCACAAGGCTTGCTCATGAGCACTCTCTGTGTCCACCTTCTGCTTCAAAGCAGGAACAACTCACACCTGACAGACAGCTAACTTCACCACAGACATGGCTACCGTGACTTTCTCTGACATCTAGACTACCTCTTCCCTGCTGCAATTCAGGTGTCCTGTGTGTGTTACCCAGCACAGGCGCGGAGAGCACATTAGGTCCTCTTCCCATTCACCAGTTCTTTTCTTGGGGCTGAACAGCACTACTTGGCTTACTCCTTCATCCAGCTCATTTTTGGATCATTCTCCCTGCTCTTTTCCAGATGTCCCATATTGGCACATGGGTGGTTGCTGAAGCTTTACTGATGCTGAGTGGACATGTGTGGGTGTTTCAGAAGATGTACACACATGCATATCCTATAACAGCATTTTCTCCCCTTCCTCACAGCAGTACATCCCCAATCTGAGGACCCTCAATGACAGTTGAGCCTTTCCTGAGTGAGAAAACAGCTCTGATTCCTGCCTGGCAAGTGAGACGTACTCTTTTCCACCTCTTTGGCAAACTACAGAACTGCAAGAGGCTGCACAGACTGATGATAAATGTGTCTGTCATCAGTTTCTACTCCCTCAGACAAAAATCTGTCAATATACAACAGCTATTGTTCTTATTGAATAGCCATGAGACCTCAATTTGCAGAGCATGTTCCTCAGCCTTCTGGGCACCGCACATTTAAAATACCATGGTCATTTCAAATAGTTTCAAACTTAAATACTTTGGAATAATGTGTTAAAGATAGAGGTGAACTCCTTAAGAGTTTCACTGCAAGAGTTAATAAGAAATGTTTTCCCCCAGCCACAAGTCTTGCAGCTGTAGTTATGGTAGGATTGTGACTGCAAAAACCCCATTGTTAAACCTAATCTGCTGTTTAAGTGCTTAATCAAGAGATTATTAACATTTCTGATGAAATACTTAGCTAAAGTGCAAAATGTAATCATGGGGCTTTGCTGTCTGGACTTCTAGTTAATATCATAAGCACCACAAGTACAGTAAATGCCTCAACAGTGTGCAGGGTTATTAGCCTAATCCAGTGTGAGAGCACAGGCACTCCCTCAGCCGGCTCCCTATACCTCCCATCTCAACAAACACATTGGAAGTACTTTGCAGCCTAGCAGCAGATGTATCATCTCATGTGGCACAATAAATGCCAAGGCTGTTTCGTGGTAGGGGTCTAATCCTGAGCACTGCTGAGTGTCTGTGCCTCTCAGTGCAGCCTGTGATGCTGTGCACTCACCATTGCTATGGGTCAGAACTGGTGGCCTTGTCTATGCCTTTGGAGAAGGTTAATGGGAAGAGAAGGTGATAACAGATTAATACCAAAGGGAAAACTCAGACTGAAGAGCAGTAACAGAGCTGGCACAGTTTCTAAATGTTTGCAGTCTTGAAGACCTAAAGAAGTTGACATATTTCTGCTGTTTTCCATTTCCCCTGAGTAAAGCCCCTCCCTGTGCTAGGATGGTGCCATTTGTGACCAAGACTGAGCCAGCTCTGGTGTCAGGAGGAGCACAAATTCTCCCTGAAATGGTCATCATAGCCATGCCCACAGCACCAATGGGGCCATCAACAGTTTGCTACTGCAGCAACCTCATGGTGATATTTTATCTTATGTTTGTATTTTCAGAACTCTTAGACACTGACTTGCATGTTCTCCTCTTAAACAAAACAGAACAAAACAAAACAAAACAACAAAACAAACCTCACAACACCAAAACCAATTTACTCAGGTGTGCATGCTCAAGACACCTGCAGATTAAACCAATACACTTTGGTCCTTACCTGAGTAAGCTACTTATCTAGGCTTCATCTCCATCCAGGAAAACAGTAAATCACTGGAAACTGGTTCTGCCCTGCCCTGCCCTGCTCCTGCCCGGGTGTCTATTCCAGCTGAGTGGCAGTGCCTTTCCAGAGGTGCCAGTCTTCCTAACTTGGACTTGAACTGAGGTTTGGACTGTGCTTTTAGGAGGCTAAAATAAGCTCCAATGATCTCCATCTAATATCTCCTGAAAATCCTGCTGATGCAAGGCACCAGACAGCTCACCCAATACTGTACCAAGCGATGGTCAGCATTGCATCCTGAACCACTCCTTCCTGGATTTCACAGGGATCAGAGGTAGCCTTGGCCCACCCCTCCCAGCACGCTGTTGGGAAAGCTTTGTTTCTTTCCACTCCAAACTTCACAACCACAAGAGATTTTCCTAGCCCAGAACAATCGTAACCTCACCATTAGAAACAATGCAGCAGAGTTTCAAAATAAGCTGCAAGCATCCAAATCCAGACTGGAAGATACCTCCCAGAACAATTGCTATGCTGAACCCTACTTGCGCTGCTTGAAGGCGGAGCTGTGTTTGAATAATACAAACCCCAAAGCTCACTCTTGTTTAGCCTCTTTCCTCAAGGCATCACTTTACTTCTAATGCATCCAGTTTAACGAAATTCTTTACTTCATCCTGTTTTGGGGTCACTTTGTTATTACCCATCACAACCAATAAATGATTTTTCTTTCTGTAACCACAGATTCATGGCAAAATTCAGCCTACTCCAGGCAAAGCAAGTAGAGTTAAATGAAGCCAAGTCAAACTAGAAGACCAAGAGAGTATTAGCTAGATTAAACATTAATGATGACTTTTCTCCTTTTGATCACTGAAGTAGCAATGAACCAGTGGAAGGAAAGCCTAAGATGTTGACATATGTTTTTATTATCTTTAGTTTTCTTTTTTGAAGTCTTGGGAACTGGCTCCACAAATACTTCCCAGGTCAAAGACAGAGAATTATGTTATTTATTTCAGCAGTGAGGAGA
This sequence comes from Melanerpes formicivorus, assembly GCF_026170545.1. Taxonomy (NCBI): domain Eukaryota; kingdom Metazoa; phylum Chordata; class Aves; order Piciformes; family Picidae; genus Melanerpes; species Melanerpes formicivorus. The sequence goes on from NW_027142365.1 coordinate 10,307,054, forward strand.
CTGGGCAATTTTATTAATAAAGATAGCTTGATTTATTCCTTCAAAAATTATCAGGAAAACAATCATAGAAAAACTGCAAGGAAAAAAACAAAAGACAAAACCCAACAGCAATCCCAGTGTTTTAAATTGCTGAAGAGCTAGTACAGATTAAAGAGACCCAAACATAATTTCCTTACTCTTCTCTGTTTTAGTCATTCTCTGTTTCTCCAAGCTCCTGCACAGGGCTGAACCCCTGCCCCCAGAGTATGTCCCCCAAGAAGCCTCTGGACAACAGCCTGGAGGAAAAAAAGTATATCCCAGAGAATCACAGAAACAGTCAGGTTGGAAAAGGATCACCAAGTCATAGTATCATAGTATCATAGTATCATTCAGGGTAGGAATGGACCACAAGGATCATCTAGTTCCAACCCCCTGCCATGGGCAGGGACACCCCACACTAGATCAGGCTGGACAGAGCCTCATCCAGCCTGAGATTAAACACCTCCAGGGATGGGGCCTCAACCACCTCCCTGGAAAACCCATTCCAGGGTTTCACCACACTCATGGTGAAGAACTTCCTCCTCACCTCCAGCCTTAATCTCCCCACCTCCAGCTTCATTCCATTCCCTCTAGTCCTATCAATAAGTCCAACCAATAACTTTACTCTACAAGGTTCACCCCTACACCATATCCCCAAGCACTACATCCAAACAACCTTTACACACATCCAGGCTTGGTGACTGACTCAACCCCTCCCTGGGCAGCCCATTCCAATCCCTGACCACTCCTTCTGTGAAATATATTTTTCCTACTGTCCAGTCTAAACCTACCCACTCATAGCTTGAGGCCATTCCCTCTTGTTCTACCACTAATCACCTGTGAGAAGAGACCAGCACCAGCCGGTCGGAGACCAGCACAAGTTGGAAGATCTAAAGTGCAGCTCTAAGGATGAGGATGAGGCCACAGAGGCCCCCTGCATGCCACCCAAGCAGCCATATCAGTGCCCTGAATGATGGCAGTGGCAATGCTGTTAGCGCAGGTGTGGCAGGGTTTTCCTTGCAGGCAGCGCTTGCAGAGGCACTGAACTGAAGGCACATTTCAATGCTGTTTTGAGGAGACATGAACTTACCACAAGCACCTGCTTCCTCAGCAGATCCTGGATCTTATATCAATAGTAGCAGAGATTGCATCTGATTTTCTAAGCTTTCTGATGTAACACCCCCTCATTCAAAGCCTGGCTTGTAAATTCACTACTGCTTCTTAAGTTACTAAGCTTGTTTTCTTGACAGACTTAGCAGAAGAATAAATGTGCTACAGCAAGTCTGCTTCTTCTCTCCCCTGACAAAAACCAAAGGCACCTCTGAACCAGCATGTACAGTCTTGCAGTCTGGCCAGTCCTTTCACTAAAGTGGACCAGGGTCTCCTCTTCAAGCACATGTCGTGGTGCTGAATGTCATTAGAAGAAGAAGAGAGCATTCAGGTCTAATCAAAAGAGTGTATCTACAAAGTACTCTAGAAAGTTGCATCCTTGTGGATCTTATAAGTTTGGCCACTGAATGTTGCTCAGGTTTGGAGAAAGCTTTAGATAAGAGACCAGTGAAGAGCTCAGTCTCTAGAGCTTCTGTGGTCTTGTGGGCTAGTAAAATTGTTTTGCTTTTTCTCCCTCCTTTCCTCAGGTTTAACTCGTGACTGATACTAAAGCAACCAGAAGTGACAAGTCTCTCTGAAAACTTTACTGTGACAAAGCCTACAGATGTGTGCAGATGGTCTTTTACTGAAACCATGGTGTACTTTGCCCCTGGAGTAAATGCACAGATTTTATGCTCTGGCTCCATCACAAGGTTATGCACAATACGAATGCTGCAGTGAGACAGGACAATGTGTTATCTCTACAACAGAGTTGAGATAACTCAACATTGTCCTGCACCTGCAAGACAAGAGTCCACTCTCTACCTGGATTGTCAGGCATTGCCTCAGGCAGTCCTGACCCCAGAATTATTTTTCCTGTTGGTATTTGAATTCCTGCTAAAAAATGGCAGTGAATACCTCACTCAGAGTCACAAACCAGGTCTGCAGAGGAGGCACAACTCAAATCACAGTGAGAGTCCTCTTCTCTATTCTTTGAAAGCAGAAACCTTAATGTTTAGGGCTTGGGGTTTACCAGTGGTGCTCCTAATGAAAAATGAAGATGAAACTACTTTAATAAAAGAAGCTAAAAATTCTTATAATGACCAGTTTGGGCAAATCATAGTGGTGGAAAAACTAATGCACAAAACAAAGTCTGGGCAATTGCTGGACTGGAACATGGGTACAGTTTTCAATTCAAACCACCTTCAAGGCATTCATGTTTACTCAAATACATGTTTATGAAGTAATGGTGGAGGGGAAAAAAAGGAATGAGTTTGGTAGCATTTATCTGTCCACACATTTAAATAGCCAGGTGGAAATAAGTGCCAACCAAACATCTTACTAGTTTGAAATATGCTCTGCTACCACGAAAAAAGTTGTTTAAATAGGAGTAAACCCTGTCCAATTTATATTTGAGGTGCTATAATGAGATCACAGAATCACCATGGTTGGAAAAGATCATAAGATCATCAAGTCCAACTACCATATAACTCTATCAGGGCCACTACTACACCATATCCTTGAGCACCATGTCTAGACAGCTTTTAAATTCATCCAGGGATGGTTATTCAACCACTTCCCTGGGTAGCCTGTTCCAGGTAACACAGACTGGTTTGTTACATGGTCACACTTGTGGAGTGCAGATGGCAGATCTGGAAAACAACGCAGTGAATAATCTCTTTCTACCAAATTAACAACATCTTGTACCATAATATGAGAGTATATTGCTTTCAATTCATGGTAAAATAAATATTTTGTAGCTCATGTCAAAACAGGGGATAATTTGCATGCTTTAGATACTCTTTATTTGTTTTTCATCGTTTAAAGTGTGTTTGGTAGCAGTTTGAAAGGGCAGAAGTAAGGAGAGGGGCTGACGAGTGAGTGCTTCTCTACAAACCTGTGTAATAACTCAGAGGGCTAAGAGGAAAATTCCTCTTCAGCTGACAATGAACTTCAGGAAAATAACCAATGATCACCACACAGCACAAAGGAGAAATACATATAACTAATGGAACATTAGTTTGACTCAGTTAGAAGGAAATAGAATAACATGTTTACGTTTGCAAAAGAAGCATTTTTGCCTTCATAATTAAGTTAGAGTTATCTTCAATTTAATTTTCCTGTCCAGCTTCCAGCAGCATTTTAACTGTAAATATCCTGAATAAAAACACTGTCACAGGAAAAATCTGGTATTACTTTGTGAACTGTGAGTTGAGTTTCTGGGTTTTGGGGGCTTTTTTGAAAGAATGGGCATAAAGGCTTCCATGTGTTGACACGTCCCTGCTAGCAGTTAACTGTGTCCTACTGCTTCACTCCTGCAGCTGCAGAGAGCACAGGCAGCTGGCCAAAGAGCTCTGCCATCACTCAGGTGGACAGCTTGGTGAAGGCACCTGCTCACCATGCTCACCTTCCCTTGTCAGGTGTTCCCAGCCATCAGCTCCACATGTTTATGGCTGCAAAATGTAGAAGCACCAGTGCCAAACCCAAACCATTGTCTTTCCAGTGAGCACTAAAAGTTCAGACCACAAAGTGCTGGCACAGATGTGGTGTTGCTCGCTGGAAGTCCCTCTGAGATTTGATGAAACCAAGGAACAGCAGGGAAGAGAAGGAGAGAAAGAAGTGAGGAAAGAGCGAGGCTAGACAGAAAACGGAGTATTGTGGTGCAACACTCCTTCCCTGGTGCCTGGGCTGTAGAAGTGAGCCTGTCTGCCAGTGTGACTGGGGGAGATGATGGCGACCTGTCCTGCTGCTGACCTCCTCCAAGGTGCCCAGGCACATTTGCTCTATGTGGCTGTCCCTCCTGGGGTGCATGGCAAGCACTCCAAGCCTGACATTCCCATCACAATACATTTTGCACTTGGAAAATTTGTCCTGCAAACTGAGAGCTCCCTGTGGGATGCCAGGACATGGCTCTTTCATGTATCACCAAAGCTTCAGATTCAGCATAAAGGACACAGGAAGCATGATGACAACAATTCAAAGGCTGTTCTGAGCTTTTGCCTACAGCCATTCCTTTGAGCCTCAAATTATCTGTAGTTTCAAAGCTCTGTGTCTCAACTGCTGCATCCCAGAGGAGATCCAATGCCTAATGATTATTGTGCCTTCTGTGTCCACATTGAATTACAATCCTGTTAACACCAAGACACTCGAAGTTCCTGGGTGTTTTGAAGCTTTCACCATTTTTCAAAATAAACAGAGACTTCTCCTTTGGATGCTGCCTGTTACAGTTCCTAACTCCCAGCTCTTCCCCACAGTGTGTGGGCTACAGCTTTTCCTCCTCTCTCTGAAGTGCAGGCTGGGACTCCAACTCCATCACATGGCTTGCAGGGCTGGAGGCTCGAAGGATAAGACTGGATAATTAAAACAGAGAAAGTTGGTAATGTTCCTTCATGAGGACAAGGCTTATTGTTTTGGAGATGGGGAGTTTCAGACGGTGCCAGGAGCAAACTCTACTAACGCCAGCGTGTCCAAATGGGTGCAGTGGTACTGACAGCGCCTTCCTCCAGCAGCTTCAGCCATGGAGCAGCATTGCGCAGTGAAAGCTCAGATACATTCACTCAAACTTTTTTCACTAGCTTTTTATCTGCTTTTTCAATCTTCTGCAAAGCCTGTGGGCAAGGTCTGGTGCACACTGCAGTGACAGGGAAGCCAGTCCTAGGGAGGAGATGTCCCAAGAGGAGAGAAAGCCTGGCTTGTCTCCGTGCTGTAGACCCAGAGTCTGGCCATACAGGGCAGAGATGCTGCCTCTCTCTTGCTGGAATGGACTCAAAAGTGCTGAGCAGAGGAAAACAACAACATTCAGCAGCAACTGGACAGAAAGAAATTTTAGAAAGTTCAGAATTGACCCCAAGGAGGTCCCAAACTGGTACCAGTTCATGTGACAGAAGGGGGGAAATAATCTAACATCTAGCAAAACATATTTATACCCCAGCAAGCACACCAATACTCTCCTTGCCCACTAATCCTCTTCACCAGCATGGGCAGCTTCTTTCTTTCTCTAGGCAGGGGCATCTGACTGTTGGGCTTCCTCTGTCCACACCAAGGACACTATCACCTTCCCTTCTTTCTCTCCTTTGTTTCATCCCTCTCTTTACTCTTCCCAGCTCTTATTCATCATTTTTTGTTATCAATATCTCCTTCTTCTGTTCTTTCCATAGTTCTTCACAGAGAGAGTTGTTAGGCATTGGAATGGGCTGCCCAGGGAGGTGGTGGAGTCACCATCCCTGGAGGTGTTCAAGAGGGGATTGGACGTGGCTCTTGAAGCCATGGTTTAGTAGTCATGAGGTGTTGGGTGACAGGTTGGACTTGATGATCTTTGAGGTCTCTTCCAACCTTATTGACTCTATGGTTCTATTATCTTCACTTGTTTCTTAATTTCTCCATAGTCTGGAAAAACTAAAGGCATTCTGGCTCCAGTATGTATTTGAGGAGCCAATAGCATGAAATGTATATGAGCTTTAAAAAATCATTTCATTAAGTAACATGTCTGGCTGGCACTCAGAAACATCCTCTTGCAACATACCCTGGTGATCACACAGGCATGTATGTTACTCATTTGAAGGAACTACATGTCATACTTGAATAATGTCTTTAAAATATTTTTGAACGAATAAGACACCTTAAACCACAGTCTGTAACTTGAAACTGGACCAAAAATCAGCCTCTGATTTGAAACAACTTGCAATACAGTTTCTAGCCAAAATGAGTTGGATTTTTTTTGCCCTGAGTTTCTTTCTGCCCATGTCTTCTGTTTCAATATAAATGGTTCTTCTAGAATTCAGTTGGGCACGGTCGGTCTTAAAACAGTTCTCCTTGTAAAGCAGAATAGAATCATAGAATCAATCAGGTTGGAAAAGACCTCAAAGATCATCAAGTCACAGAATCACAGAATCACCAAGGTTGGAAGAGAACTCAAAGATCATCAAGTCCAACCTGTCACCCAAGACCTTATGATTAAACCCACCACCTCCCTGGGCAGCCCATTCCAATGCCTAACAACTCTCTCTAGGAAGAACTTTCTCCTCACCTCAAGCCTAAACTTACCCTGGCGCAGCTTGAGACTGTGTCCTCCTGTTCCAGTGCTGGTTGCCTGGGAGAAGAGACCAACCCCCTCCTGGCTACAACCACCCTTCAGGTAGTTGTAGACAGCAATAAGGTCTCCCCTGCGACTCCTCCAGGCTAAACAATCCCAGCTCCCTCAGCCTCTCCTCGTAGGGCTTGTGCTCGAGGCCTCTCCCCAGCCTCGCCCTTCTCTGGACACGTTCAAGTGTCTCAATGTCCTTCTTAAACTGAGGGGCCCAGAACTGGACACAGTACTCAAGGTGTGGCCTAACCAGTGCAACCTGTCACCCAAGACCTCATGACTACTAGACCATGGCACCAAGTGCCACATCCAATCCCCTCTTGAACACCTAAAGTAGAAGAACTATAAAAGCAGAAGGAGTACAAAAAAAAAGGCATGTGTTTAGATTGGATATTAGGAAAAAATTCTTTATTGAGAGTGGTCAGGCATTGGAATAAGTTGCCCATGGAGGTGGTGGAGTCACCATCTCTGGAGGTATTGAAGAAACCTGCGTGCATGGCACTTGGGGACGTGGTTTAATGGTCGTGGTCATGTTAGGCAGACAGTTGGACTCAATGATCTCAGAGGTCTTTTCAAACCTAAACAATTCTATGATTCTGTGTGTTTTTTTTTTTCTGAGCCTGCAGCATACTTGGGAGTTCAGTGGTCCTATGGGTTACTTGTTAATTGTCTGCATCAACTGCTCGCTCCTGGTGGTATGTGACTGCTCCTCACAGACACATGACGCTGTCGTCGAACTCTAGCCAGCTCTCAAGCAGGGCTCTTCCCAAGGACATTTGTGTACTTGCAGAAACAGAGGGATGACAGATGAGAAAACTCTTGTGGTTTGTTTTTCCATGTAAACAAAAATGCTTTTTCGTAAGCACAGCCAAGGATGCAGGGAGCTACACTGGAAAAACAATCTTAGGAAAACTACTCTTGGCTGCAAAGTTTATTCTCCTGCCCCAGAAACATTAATGAGCTGATACGTAGCACTCAATTCTCTGCATGCAATTAAAGCTGCTCCAGAGGAGGATGTGTTTGGAGATGTCTGGGACACTTCTCACAGATGTAGCTATTCCAACCACCTCCCATAGGCTTCTGATTAGAAGGTCCTGATTTCCCTCTGGAGTCCAACAGAGGTTTGCTCCTCCAGTTGCACTTGTGTTAGATATCCAAAGTTAGACTATAGAAAAAGCCCTTCACCCATACTGAAATTCATGTAGGACAGCACTGGAAAATAGATGCCCTAAACCCACATCCAGCTGCTACCCATAGAGGCAGATGCAGGCTTTGTATGGAAGCTCTGCAGAGCCAAAGGGCTATAAAATATCCCAGCAGCAGGATGGGGGACTCTGGGGCTTGGGGAAAGAAACTAAATAAAATTTGAGATAGAGGGTTTGTGGAGGTGGGTCTTGCAGCCCTGCAAAGCCTGGATCTGTGCTCTCCAAAGCTGCCTACATATCTGTCTACTGGGAAATACTAGTGGAACGGGCTGCCCAGGGTGGTGGTGGAGTCACTGTCCCTGGAGGTATTCCAAAAAGGATTGTGTGTGGCACTTGAAGCCATGGTTTAGTTGTCATGAAGTGTTAGGTATTAGGTAATAGGTTGGACTTGGAGATCTCTGAGGTCTTTCCCAACCTGGTTGATTCTGTGATTTTATAAAGCTGGAGAAAATGCTCTTTAGGCTGTTTATCTTGATCTGGCAGAAGCTGCCAAGGGCCAGGGGCTGCCCTCAGTGGTGGCAGATGTGAGACCAGGGACCACATAGGGGTAATGCTGCAGAGATGTCCCCATCTGCTTGCTTTTAGTGAGCACCCCTCAGCTTTTCATAGTTTCATAGTTTCATTCAGGGTTGGAAGGGACCACAAGGATCATCTAGTTCCAACCCCCCTGCCATGGGCAGGGAAACCCCACACTAGATCAGGCTGGACAGAGCCTCATCCAGCCTGCTCTTAAACACCCCCAGGGACGGGGCCTCGACCACCTCCCTGGACAACCCATTCCAGGGTTTCACCACTCTCATGGGGAAGAACCTCCTCCTCACATCTAGCCTGAATCTCCCCACCTCCAGCTTCATTCCATTCCCCCTAGTCCTATCACTACCTGAGATCCTGAGAAGTCCTTCCTTTTCTGTGCAGCGCAGGGTGCCATTAGTGTTCAGGTCAACTATTTGACAGCCTGCTTATTGGGAACATATAACAGACACCACATACCCAAACTATTCTCAACAGTTATCATTTCTGAAACTCTGGCTTCTTTTTAACACCCTGAAGCACTTAGGAAAGGTTAGACCTCCGTACTGGAAGTGAAGGTTTGTACCTTCCACTAACATTTTATACACCTTTTTCACTGTAACACAGCACTCAGGCTCTCATAGCCCCCTTGCACTTTGTAGCCTTAAAAGCAGATTTTAGTTTTTTTAATTTTAGGGTTTTTTTTGTGGGGGGATCAAAATACATATTAGGACATTATGGTATTTTAAGGAAGAAAAAAACAATATTGAACAGCTGACTCTATTTACTGATTACAGTTACATTAACCACAGTAATAGTATTCCTGCTAGTAAATACTTGCTGGAGTATTTACTTTACCATGGTAAAGCATTGCTAGAGAACAACACTCACCTTTGTTTTCTCATTCCAGTAAAGTTGCCATGAGATTGCAGAGGAGTCTGATCCAAGTGGAGGGCTGTGCTGGGGTTACACACACAGACATACATATACACACACGCCTAGACTATCTCCATCTATCATCTCATCCACATGATTAACAGCCATTCTTTAACCTACTTTCTTCTTGTTTTGTACACAAACAGGAGGTCTGCCTATATAATCTAAACATTTTCCCCATGCAGCAAGTATTCCTGTTTCCCAACTGGGAGAGTCAGCATCTGACCCAGATTTTGAGCTAACCAATTGTTAGAGTAGCAAGGAGAAAAGATGAAAGTTTTTGCACAAACCATATGAGCACTCAGGAGTAGGGAAGAGGACCATAGCAGGATGGGATAGGGTAGGACAAGATAGGGTAGTGGTTTCCAAAGCTCATTGTTTCTAGTAATTTTCCTCCTCTGTCTCCTTCATCTTTGCATCTCCCTGCACATCCATGGGCCCCTCGTGCACAGACAGCTCTGCCATCATAGCTCCATTTTATATCAATACCTTGTAAATTCAAGGCTGGCTCCCTGTTCTCTTGTGTCCTTTTATTTTGTATCCCTGAGAAATTTGCCTACAGTTAAGTGCTGTCTGTCAGCTCTGAAAGACTTGTCCCTTTCATAATTCATCGGGGACTCTCACATCTGCTGGGGATCAAGATGAAATTAAACAAGGTTTGAATGTCTCAGGAGCTGGCCCTATAAGACAAGAAAACAATAAAAAATCATTGTTTGGTTCCCACTGGAGCAAAAATTCAATTTAAGTTTACATCCCCTTGGCTTTCTGAGACCTCTTTCCAAGCCAGAATAGGCTGGGCTTGTGCCTGTCTGCACTCGGAGACAATATCCCTCATCCACTGGAAAACATAAATAGTCATTTGCAGAGATTACTTTTTACCAGCAAAATACCTCTCTTTGACCCTACTTTTTCAACACAGGAGCCCTACTCAAACCCTTTCTGCATTGATAACTGTATTTGATAGCCACCAAGGATGTGCTCACAATTTGCCATGACATGCGTGGTATCTGCAGGGCTTGTTGAAGCGTTTAGGGACTTACCAGCACTGAGGCTTTCACTGACTGAAAAAAAAAACCCCAGTGCATCAGTTATAAAATGTACCAATTTCCAAAGAAAGTGCTTTGTTAGGGACTTCTTCTAAAAAAAAAAAAAACAACCTTGCTGAGATTTGTACTGACAATAAGCATGCACTGATGGGCTGAATTAATTTCCTATGTGATCAAAACACATGATGTACTTGATAATGGAATTACAGAACACTCTGCTCTCGTAAGGACGTTGCTGCAATCAAATATTCTCTTCTGAATCTGGCACAGTTGACATCTGAGCATGCACATGAGGGGAGAAAAGGGGGGAGAGCAAGATGCATTTATCTTGGGATGGGAGAGGAAGCCAGCAAAGGAGGCAGCTGCAACCACTGTGGCAGGAGCTTGTAAGGAATCAGTAGCCCAGTCAGATGGACAAATTGGAGGAAGAGGGAAGAAAGGAGGTATGGTGGGATTTGGCTGCCTCTGCCAGCCTCAGAGCTACCTTCTCACCAGCTGCTATCCTTATTCTGAGCACAGGACAACAAGCATCCAGAGGAGTCCAGCTCTCATTCTCACTAAGATAAGGTGCAACATCTGGTAGAAGCAATAAAATTATCTGCAGCAACAGTGGCCTGTGTCTGTAGATACCTAGTCAAGTTGTGCATGGTGACACTGAGCTGCAGCAGCAGGCAGGAGCCAGGCTGGCCCATGGGACATCCCCAAGTGAGGCTGATGAGTTCTCCTTTGCCCTAGTGTCTCCTTTGGCCACATCTGAGCCAGTGAGCAAGCCTGTTCTGGCAAGCCAGGGCATGATCCAGTACCTCACAGGATAGAAAGAAATACTTTAGACCAGCTGAGGTCTGATTTTTTCTTTTTCCTTCCATTCTCCCAGATGCAAGCTGGGATCAGCAAGTATGAGAGATATGGAGACGAGCTTGGAACTAGTGCACCTGCAGTGAGTCCCAGAAGAGCTAGACCCAACTGTGGTGCTCGGTCACTGCAGCTGCAGAGCCAAGGAACCAGTGAAAATTGACAACAGTGGGAGGAGTGTCCAGCCTTTGGTGGTGGGGTTGGAACCCTCCAGCACTGTCCTACAACCCATGGCAACATTTCTGCCCAATTCCTACCTCAGTAGCATCCCTCAGCAGCATGACTTCACAGGGGTTGTGGCACATTGTTCTTTTCCTATGGAGTTTTAGTGGTAAAAAATGGACAAGTCTAAAAGCTTTCCACAGCCCTGCAAATTCACAATTTTTCTGCAAAGCCTCATAGCTACACATGAAGATGAAGAAACCAAGCTTTTGGTATTGTCCACTGTAGCTGCATTAAAACATTTCCTACCCTAAGACCAGTCAGTGGTTCCCCTCTACCACACACACATGGAGAAGATGTGTTCCAAGAAGCCTGAGGAATGGTGAGAACAACAGCTTTGCAAAAACAGTGGAAACACCTGGGGTTTGCAGCTCTTTTCAGTTGTCCCCAGGTACATTTTCTTTGGGGTTGTGACAGGGACAGATGTGTGCCAGTCTGTTCTATTTCATAGCCTGTATCCGTTTACCAGGCTGGGCTGATCTTCAAATGTGTGTGCATCTCCCATGCATTGCAGTGCACATCACCACCTTGGGCTAAGATAGTACTTTGGCCAGCTCACTATTTTTGTAAAGAGGCAGACACACACATTTTGAAAGCCTTCTTCTTGGTTAATCTCAGCCATTGATGTGCCTTTGAAGCTTTGGTTTTGAAGGGATGTTGTACCAGTGATCTTGACAAACATTTCAGTTTGCCCACTGCCATCCAGGGACTGTGCACACAAGTTTGCTTTTACTACCTGCAGGAATACAAGCAGAACAGACTTACAGTAGGTATATAAACAAGAAGGTCATAAGGTTAATGTTTGACTCTAATCCTAATGACTTTTCTCAGCCACGCACAAAGCATGACACCAGAAAGAAGTCACTAACAACAAAGTAAAGATAAACAAGTACAAGAGCACAACCCTCTCCTTTGTACGCCAGCTTCAGAAGTTGCACAGAAGTATTTAAAGCACAAATAAAAATATCCTGGCTTTATAACAGATGTAACTTTACCCATTCCTCTCCATTATATGTGCAATAAGTTGCTCCAAGGTACCCATAAATATATCAGAGGAACTTACTGGTTTATAAATATTTGGGGAAAAAAAATAGAGATTATTGCTTAAATCACCACCATACAGAGAAAATAATCTCCCATGGAAGCTATTAAACTGGGCTAATGAACTAGAAGGAAACCGTTTCAAACCTATTCCCCCAACATCTAATTCAGAGCAATTCTCTCAGGCTGAGCTTCAGACAAAAAAAATAATAGGGAAAGCCATTGACTATGGTTTTGAGTGAGCAGAAATTAAGTCAGCTGTTTGCAGCAACGTTTGCAAGCTGTGACAAACACATTCTGGATTGTTTAGTTAACGTGCAAGGTGATTCGAAATGCAGCAGCTATGTTATGGCTTTCCCAAAGGCTCTGCCCAGAAAAAACAATATTGCTGAGGGTCCTTGAGATGTAGATAACAGACCCAGGCCATAAACAAACCCCCCAGAAGAAGCACACAGAGTTTACAAAAAACAAAATACAAATGGTAGCAGCAAATTTCTTCGTGTTTCTTTTCACAGATGAATGTAAAACCTTATCAGAAGCCTGCTTCCGTGCCCAGAATCTCTGTTCTGTTTCAGGACAGTTTACTTTGGCCACTTACTCAACTTTGCATCCGTAATTAAATGATGAGGATGAGACAACATGGCTCTGGAGAGATCATAGGAAACTGCATCTTATCTGTTTGTCTTTTATTTACAGAGCTCTTCATGTCTTGGCCTCCCTAATGCATTTTTCATTAAAGCAGGAGGGCAAGTTTGACACACAACCTTCTCCCTCCGTGCACGCAGGAGCTGTTTTCCAGAGGCAAAACCTAGCATTTTCTACTGCCTCAGCTTATAACCCACATCAGCAGTTTTTAAGTGATTCTCCCTACTATGGAGAACAGACATCTCCTGGTGCTGCCTCACTCCATGGTGGGAAAAACATTCAAGCCCTCTTCTGGCTCTGCAGAAGACCTGAGTGAGTCTCTTAATCTGAACTAAGTTCACCTCTAATTTAATATAAACATATCATACTTTCAGTGTGGAAGTGCTCTGGTGTCCAACACTGCCTTGTTGTGGAGGACCATGTAGACCCTTGACTCAGTGCTTTACTGTCAGCCCAAAAAAGATGTCTCTGCTAATCCCTAGCTGAAGGATTTGCCGAGAGCAACTTATGAACTCCCACAGGTAGTTAGATATGGTGCTCACAAGAAAGACATGGAGCTGCTGGAGCAGCTCCAGAGAAATGCAACAAAGTTGGTGAAGGGTCTGGGGAGCAGGTTTTGTGAGGAGTGTCTGAGGGAACCGGGGTTGTTTAAGTCTGGATAAATGGAGGCTGAGGGGAGACTTTCTGGGTCTTTACAGCTCTCTGGAAAAATATTGTTATGAGCTGGGTGTTGGGCTCTTCTTAAGTAACAACTGATAAAAGGAGAGGAGATGGCCTCAAGTTGCACCAGGGAAGGTTTAAGTTGGATATTAGAAGCAATTGTTTCATTGAGAGAGTGCTCAAACATTGGACTAGCCTCCCCAGGGAGGTGGTTCAATCCCCACCCCTGGAGGGGTTTAAAAGATGCAGAGATGCAGTGCTGAAAGACACGGTTTAACATCAGTCTTAGTGGAGTTACAGAATGATTTGGCTTAATGCACTTAAAGATCTCTTCCAACCAAAATGATTCTATGATTCTATCCCCGGGTTGCATCAGCAGATGCAGTGGATTGAGCTCATCCTGCATATGAAAGCTGAGTGCTCAGCCCACTCAGGTGATGAATGTAGACTTCACCCAGTTCCTTGGCATCAATGGACAATGTGAAGACTTGGACTATGAAGAAAGACAAAGACAGTTTGATTTCTTACCCACCTGTGTGTGACTGTGTATAGCAGCAGTAGTATAGACAACCTTCCAGCCAGGATTCTTTGACCAAGAGGCCTTTTTTCCCCTTTCTCATGATTTCAACATTAGGGATCAGAATTGAATTTCTCAAACATTCTTGTTGCAAAACAATAAATCAAAAGGTTTGTCTCTTTGCCACCATCAGCTAAGATGCGTAAAAGACTCTTTTCCATAATGAAGACAACCTGGCTGAAGCATTTTCAACCTGTGAAATAAATTAACTGGTTTTAAAACAAAACTTAAGCTTGCATCACAACTGTCAGACAAATGGGCTTCAATCTAAAACTGAGCAAATATCACAAGTATTCTCTCTGGATTCAAAGGGATATTCTTTCAGTCATATTCTTGGCACTTTGTGACCTCCTGAGTTCCCCTTGCCACACAGTTGTGGAAACCTGATTTTAAACTCATGCACTTGGATCTTGCCAAGCATGATAGGTTTTGTATGCAGTTAGAGACTCCTGACTAATTAGACAGAGACAACTAAATCAGACAGGATAATTTTCTGCAAATTGTGCAATAAAAAGGCCAAGATATGAAAATTTCTCATGCATCTCTGAAATGATGAAGTGCAATTTACACCCAGCCAATATATAGGCATAACTGCCTAACAGCTTCTGAAGAGACAGAAACTCCATGTAGGTGTCTTAGAAAAGTTTGATGAAACCTACTGAGTTGCTACTCTATTTCTCTCTAAATAGCTCTCTTTCCCTAGCTGCTTGCAAACCTCAGGAGCATCATCCAGCTGGTCTGGGAGCCTGGGAGCTGGATAAGGGAACTGGCTGTATCAGCAAACACAGCACAACGAGGCAGGACATCACATAAGCCAAACCAAATGAATGTACTGCTACTCAAACACATGTAACAGCAATGGCCTTGCCATAGCTTGGGCTGTAACATGGAGGCTCTGACCTCAGTTTTAGAGAGTAAATATCTGGAAAAGTCCAGGCAGCAGTGTGGACAAAGTCTTGGCACTTTACAACACCCTGTGTATGTTGGGAAAGGGCAAGGAATGTCCTGACATGAACACCTCCTGGTTACAGTGGGTTTGCAAGCCCTGGAAGGCTAATTTTAAGCAAACCATCCTGTTAGCCTCACATACACACTGATTTTGCCCAGTTTTAGACCGATTCAAATTGACAGATGTTTTCCAGAGCTCTGACCTTTCCCAGCCTACCCATCTCTGACTTAACTCCCAATTAACAAGTGTTTTCTCCTTAAACATCTATTATGCACATATTCTAAGCAAAAACTAAACACACAGGGGATGTTCCAATCCAGAGTCCACTCCAGGAAGGGACGTGTGAGGTCTCTGATGATGAGCAGCTACCTGCCACTCACTCCCATTTCCCCAAGATCATCAGTGAAGTGGAGAATTCACTCCTCTTGTAAAGCCCTCACATGCTGCGAAGGCAGAACATACACCCCAGTATCTGGATCAATGACCTGAGAGAGTACAGGAACAGAAATGCTGAGAAGGGAGGGTTCATTTTTGCCCAGTGATGTCAGTAAGTCCTTGGATCCTGCTGCATAACATGGCCAGGAGTATTGGAAGTTCCTAGGAGGATGGAGACTTTTCTTCACCTTAGAAGAGAGAGTGCAGATCAGCTTGACACAGGCTGTGGGTTCATGATGTAAAGCATAGGGCAAAATCAACTGTGGGTGTTTTCCTGAATGTAGTATCTATTCCCACCCTGGCACTGTATTGCACAGCTTCTGACTTTGTACCAGGACCACTCTTCCTGTGGCAAGTCCAAATACAGACTAAGAAACCAGTACAGTTTGTAAAAAAAGGTAAGAAAAAATATTTATGCTTTTGTTTGTTTTCTGAAGCTGGATTTACTCTCAGACAGCTTCGTGGCATATCCTTCCAAGTGGTGAGCCAGTACATATGGGAACATGCACAGGGCAGGACTGAGTGCAAAGGATGGGGAGTAATAGGCTGTAGAGAACATCTTCACACAGTATTGGTTACAGTGAGACCAAAGCATCTTAGAACATGGCTTGTGTACACTCAGGTCAAGGACCAGAGCACTATGTGTGGCTGGGCTCAGTGCACACAGGCTGCACAATGGGATGACAAATCTCACATGCATGAAAAGGGTGTGCAGTACCTCCGTTTGCTATTCCTTACCCAGGTGACACCAGACTATCCTCAAAGCCTGTGCTCCCACTGGGCCATCTGGATGCACCCCGGCAGAGTGGAGCCATTTGCCATTTTGAAGAGCAGGATGGGGTCAGTTCCACGACAAGATGCTCAGACTAGGCGACTGCCCAGAGGACTTGGAACTGACTCTTTCTGCAGTTCAAATTTACCAGGCAACAGCCAGGACAGGGACCTAAAGCATGAAACTGTGTCAAGCTCAGGATCAGGGTCCACACAGAATGGCACACAGCAGCGAAAGGGTCTAATGTCTGTGCAGTGATCTGAGTGCAGTGTTAGAGAAGCAATAACAAATTAGTTATCAGAGCAATGGATACTCCAGATACTGCCAACAAAAGGATTCAGCTTGAAAGCCAGTGGGACTATTCTACACGTTAAGCTATTTCACAAACCATGGTGTTCCCAGAAAACTTGATACAGGGCAAAGCAGATAAGAAGGTGAAGAAGGGTTCTAGAGGTGATCTGTGAAAGCATGTGAAAAATGTCTGCATGAAGAAAAAGCACATGGGAAAGGGCACAGTTTGCAGCAGTACTTGAGGGGAGGGAGGGGGAAATACAATAGCAAGATGATTTTTTTGAGCTGCAAGCTTCAACTTTGCAAGCGACATACAAGCTAAGAGGAGATGTGCTGGCTGCAGACACTGTCCCTCAATCATCTGACAGCTGCCTGCCAAAACACCTCTAAAACATGATGAACTGATGGATGAAGTCCTGTCAGCTCACAGACAAAGTGGAGCAGGACAGCTCATGCAGCAGCTGGGGACAGGGTGCTGCAAAGTGCCTGTGAGTTGAGCGAGGCCAAGGCAGCAGATTCCCAGGCTCTGTTGGGAAGCTCAGACAGAGCCTCGGTGCTAGGTGGGGTTTTGTTTAGAGGCACGGTGACTACATGAGCAACAGAGAACAACACTTTGCAAAGGCTGTGAGGAAGCCAATTAATGATTTAAATAGCTCAGAAAAGAGCTATCGCTAAGAAACTTTTCTACTGAGCGGTGGAATTAGGTAAGACAATGAAGCTTACTGCAGATGCCAAAAAAGTACAGGCCAAGTCAGGCCCATGTGAGTGATGTGGGGAAATGGTTCCTCTGCAGCAAATGAAATGGTCACCTCAGGCAATGTTCTTTGCTCTCCTGAGCTGTCCATGCTAACGGATGCTACATCTAAATAGAGGATTATGGATTTCCTGTCTTTCTTCACTTTAGGATATGCCAGAGAAGCAAACACAAGTCTGTGGAGTGGATCCAGACCATTTCTGGTAAGGCAGTTTTATTCCAGAGGAAGAGCAATCACAGGAGAGTTGCTAGAAATGGCTATGTCAGATTGACTTTCCAACCAAAATGAACCAAAGACATAAATAAGGCCTTTTCTAGTGCCTTCCAAGAGAATCACAGACTCCTAGAATGGTAAGGTTTGGAAGGGACATCTGGAGGTCATTTAGCCAACCTCCTTGCCAATGTGGGTTCACCAAAAGCAGGTTGCACAGGACTGCATCCAGGCATGTTTCAAATCTTCCCAGAGAAGAAGACTCCACAACCTCTCTGGGCAGCCTGTTTCAGTGCTCTGGCAACCTAAAGGTAAAGAAGTTCCTCCTTAACTCAAGGGAAACTACCTATATTCTAGTTTGTATCTGTTGCCCCTTGTCATGTTGCTGGACACCACCCTAGATATTGATAAGCACTCATAAGATCCTCTCTCCATACTAAACAGCCCCAGGTCTCAGCCTCTTCTCATAAGAGAGATGGTCCAGTCCCCTCATCAGCCTCGTGGCCTTCCATTGGACTCTATCCAATAGTTCCCTGTCTCTTCTGAACTGGGGAGCCCAGAACTGGACAAAATACTTCAGGTGCAGCCTCAACAAGGCAGAGAAGAGTGGGTGATGCCCATCTGGATACAGTCTTCTTACCGCACCCCAGGAGACCATTTGCTTTCTTGGTCATGAGAGCACATGGTGAACTTGTCCACCAACCCTCCCAGGTCCTTCTCTGCAGAGCTGCTTTCCAGTAGGCCACCTCCTCACTTGTCCTGGTGCACGGAGTTGTTTATCACCAGATGCAGGACTCTACACTTGCCCATGTTGAACTTCCTGAGGTTCCCCTCTGCCCTACTCTCCAGCCTGTCCATGTCTCACTGAGTTGCAGCACAGCCCAATGGGGTGTCAGCCACCCCTCTCAATTTTCTATCATCAGCAAACATGCTGAGAGTTCGCTCTGTCTTTTCATCCAGGTCATTGCTGAGTATGTTGAACAAGACTAGATGCAGTACTGACTCCTGGGGAGCACTGCTGGCCACAGGCCTCCAACCAGACACTGCACCATTGATTACAACCCTTGGAGCTCTGTCATTCATCCAGTTCTCAGTCCACCTGAAGAAGGTCTCAACATTTCTTACAAGCACTGCTTCACCTCCCATTCCCTCTATGATGTGGCAGATCAAGCTCCAAAAGGGTGACTGAATTGCATAGAGGCTGTGACAGTGCTGGGAAAAGAGACAAGATACAATTCTTGGGTGCTACTTAATAAAAATAAAGTCATCTGTCTTCTTTGTATGGAACTATCCAGATTGCCTCTCAGATCCATATGCAAATAATGTTTATTGTCTCCAGTGAGTTCAGATTTTACTTTTTGTGGTGATTTAAGGGAACAGTTTGTATTTTCATAGCTGATTTTATAGCATGCTTAAGCATACCACACGATTTGCTTCCTAAACATCACAATATCCCAATGCAAACTTCATTAAGTTTTAGTAGAAGTAACTACATTGTCAGCTAAATACATGATTGAGAAAATGGCAACCAACTTATTTCTTGGCACTCATACCTCAGAATTCGATTACTACAAATACAGACAATTGCATGCACTGCCAGACACTCTGCTTCCCTGCTTGTCTCTATCATGTAATTTGAAATGCCTGTAGGATGGTACAGCTTTTGTACAAGGAAGTTATTATCTGTGATAAAAGCAATTGTTGACATCAGAAACATAAACTAGAGAATTCAGATGGGAAATCTAACAAAACCAGTTGTAGAAAGGAAAAGGGAGGTTAACAATATGGCAAAGCAAAGCCAGATGTAAGAGAAAATATCTGCCCAGAGGCAAACCTGGGTTGCTACCTATCAGAGTGGCTGCACAGATGGCTTATTTTTCACACTGGACATGGTCTGTAGGCAGACAACAGGCAAGTATGCACTCAAGCTGAGAACAAGTGAGGGTGACCATACATTACACTCTGATGGCTGTTATCTTAAAAGAGCGAAGGGACATTTGGTCAGGGAGCTTTGGGGGCTTTGTTTTGTGTTTTAAACAGATGCTACTACCCACATTTCCTCTTAGCAATCATCTGAGTCAGATAGAAGAGTAAGAAAGCAAGCTAGCCATGAGCACTGAGTCAGTGTGAGCTTTTCTCTGCTGTGTAGTGGGCCACAGGAGATGCACCAAAGCCATGCAACTCCTGCCCATGGACCACCTCCACCTGTGCAGGGCTGAGGTGCTACCCCAAACGAATGTCCTTTTCTCCCACCTCAGCTCCTCTTCTAGCATATACATAAGAAAAATATGCTTGGAAAACTGCAGAACAAGGCCCTCTTTGTGCATCCAGCCCAAGTACACTTCCCCAGGATGAGCAGAGTGAGGGGCAAGGAGAATTTCCTTCGTGAAAACTCATGCTGGAAGCCAATGACCCCACTTGGAACAATCAGAAACTGAATAATCTGATTGTACTGTATAGTTACATTTCTCTTTTTTTTTTTTCAGCTTGCAAATGTCAGGAAGAGGATGTCACAGAAGAACACAGGCTAATAGAGTGAGCTGACTCACAGTGCTATCTTACAGCCTTTTTCTGTTTCCTTGTTTTGGTCTTGTGTCCTGCAATTGTATCACCCCGTAGTAACAACCTGCTGAGTGAGAAAGGGATTTACAGGGCTTTCCTCTAATTCTTACAGTATTTCTGTCATTCAGCTGACATTTCAGAGTTAAAGGAGAACTAACTGCACATTTTGGACTGATCCAGTTGTTTCCCCCCTTGTTTAAAGAAAGCTTTTCAGTGACAAATGTGGCAGAAAGTATGTTGCGTTGTGGGAAGGAAGCAGTGCTCAGTATCCAAGCAGTACATCTGCACTAAATTATCATGCTCTAAAGTTTGGAGTGATTTTTCAGCTAACAAACTGTTTTACCATGGTCCTTTAACTATTGGAGAAAGAAGTTGTCTGTCAGTGTCTCTCCACCAAGAGTTTAAACTGAAGATCAGCCTCAGTGCCAAACTCAGCAGGCGTAGGCAGGGTAGGGAACTGGGGAGGCAGAGGCTGCAACTGGAAGCTGCTGCCTGCACCTCTGATGCTGAAATGGGGAGGAATTAATGTTCAAAATTGTTACCCACAAAGAATAAACATCCTAACTTCCAGAGAGGATTTTATCCTTGTGTACACAATTGTATAGTGCCACTGGAGCTCTCCCCGTAACAGCAGTTGGGCAGGTTCACTGTTGAAGCCACATTCCCAGCAGTGGTGCATGGAAACTCAAGAAAATGTAACTCCTGGATGCCCTGGAAAGGCATGGCCGTGTCATGGGGCAGATGGTTGTGCTGCAGCATGGATGTGCCCCTGCCAGAGAGGAACCTTGCTGGCCGTTACTAAGAGGGATTGCACACCCAGGGTGTCAGGATTGAAGGGTGGGAGCAGAGGACACTGAAGAGACCCAAACCAACCCCAAGGGAAAGGAGTCAGACACTTTCTCAGTGATAACTGTTCCCAGCATTATTTTCATGCTGTGTGATCAAAGTATGTGATGAGGAAGGGATTGGCTGACTGAGTGGGGACCAAAGAGCACTGAAAGGGGGCAAGTGTGGTATCTTCATTTGCACAAACCAAATGCTCAGTGAGAAGCAGAGGAGAGAAAGAGCATCACTGAAATGGAGATCCATGAGACACTGGCACTGACACTGTGAGCTGGCACTGAGGGAATGGACAAGGAGGAGCTTGGTGCGATCTTGCATGGCTTGACTGCAACAAACCACCTCCAGAGTGAGCTCTGAAACCCTGTTGTAGAAATGTTTTGAGTTAGAACAAGAAGGCTTTTCCAGCTCTGCTCTGAGTTCACTTTGTCAGCCAGATGAGATCCTTCCTGGCTCCCTGAGCTTTCATGTGGCAGCAGGGCGCAGCTTCCAAGCCACAGCCAAAATATCTGAGTCCACAGAAAAGGAAAGGCAGCTGGAAAGTAAAGGTGGAAATAAATTTGGGGTGATATTTTCCCTCATGAGGAATTAGGAAAAACTGTTTTCTCCATAAATTTTTGTTGCTTAAACTATTGAGCAATGCAACTTATACTGAGGATAAAAACAAATAGACAGAACAGTGCAACAAGGAACTTCAGACTGGTGCAACTGGGAGGACAGCCTCCAGCATGGACAGGTAGCCCTCTTGGCCTTTTCCACTCTGGTTTCTGTCTGTGGGCATTTTTATGTTTTATCTTCCCAGATCTGATCCCAGGTTTGAGATCTGGAGAGTCTGGGGATGCTAGAAACAGCTACAGGAAACCTCCTGTAGTTTTTGAGCAGTTTGCCATCGTGTCTAGAACTGGGAGCTGAGATGAAGCTCCACACATAGAGAGCAACCCAGTGGTCACCCTCCTCCTTGAGGATGACAGAGCAGAGTGGCAGGGAACGGCTGACAAGGTCATTCACTGAAGGAGCTGAGAAGTTATCTCATGTCTTGTGAATGCTGATCCTGTGCCCTCTGCACAACTCGATGAGACCTTAAATTATACACTGTGGAGAGTCAAGACCATAAATAAAAAGGAGGGCTCCTCAGATAATGGCATTCCAGTAGGCTTACAAATATGCCTCATTTGGGAACATATTACATTCCAGTTTTCAACTTGCCAAATGATCTTCTGTTCTATTTATTACCAGCAGCCTTATATGAGACTCAATTTAAGTTCTTAATTTGTGCAACTTTTGTTCTACCTCAAAACCCCCCCAGATTTTCTTTTGCCTCCTGAGCTCCATTCTCATACCATCCAGGAATCAGAACTGACCAACGACGTCAGGAAAAACCATGGCGTAGCCCAGCATTTTCCCCTAAGGTACCCAGCTGAGGTACCACTAATACTACAGGATCGAGATCAGCCCTGTGGGAAGAAACTTGCTTTCACTGGCACTGAACAAGATCAAGCTCACGCATCAGAGGTCAGCCGTTTGGCCCCAGGAAAGCACTGGCCAGACAAATAAGCAGCTTGACATGCAGAATTACATTAGGGACGCACATGCAGAGAGATATGAGTTATCCAGCACAAACTGACCAACCCAGTTCCATCAAAGTGCCCTGAGGTCCTGCTCAGCGTTTCAGACATGTTATGAGGAGCAGCTGCCTCTATAGGAAGCATGTTTCAGTCTGGGCAGGATCAAGCCCTGAGAGTTTCTGCTGCATGTTTCAGAGGAATCAGCCTCAGCCTTAGGTATCCAAATTGGCTGCTGTAAATATTTATCCACTAAAGACAGTTCATGTATGCTCCTGGTGCATTTTGATAGCCTTCCAAAGACTCACAAACAAGGAAAATCTATGGGCAGGGCGGGGGGAATAGGGGGGGGAGAAATTTCCTCCCTTTCCTTATAAGTTTGCCATCTTGCCTTGTGGGGAATAAACTTGTCCCACTTTGTATACATGTGTTTACTGTACAGACTTTAAGTGACTCAATTGTGAAATGTGCCTCAGGTTTGTTACATGCTTTGTTTAGTTTTCTAACTCTCCCTGAGAAAACATGGGCCACAGTTCAGGCTGGTGTCTGTCCCAGTGGGTTGCAGGGGATGCACAATAAAAGCCCAGGCTGTGAGTGTTCATGCACGCATGAACAGACCTGCATTCACTGGGCTCCTTCATGCGTGTAATCGTCCGCAGGATCGGGGCCTCGGGCGTGGTGTGGAGCTGGGGTTCCTACCTTGACTTGGGGCTGAATTGGTTGCATTATTTTGACATAAACTGGTCCTCTCGCTTCAGAACTCACTGCTGCCTGCATGTCAGCATTCTCAGCTGGACAGGACTGATTTTAAGGAAGCTTTCAGAGAGTACCAATCTCCTTTTCCTTTGCTGTCAGCATCGGTCCCCATCAGACCCACTGTGCCTCCTTTTTAATCATCTTGCTTCTCCTGCAGCTCTCTGATTAGGTCACATTTCAATTTGTGCCCACAGAGTTGCTCCTGTGTCAGCGGCTGGCAATGTTACAAACACAATTTCTTGGCATTCATGACTGAACCAAGTCAAAGACCCCCAGGTAGCTGGGGGGTTGGAAACTCTTTCATGGCTTTGAGCTATTTCTGCTTCCTTCTGGTGCCTAAAGAAGAGCTGAAATGTGGCTGATAAGGCACATTTCATTTGTTTGGATCCTCATCTGGGAACTGCTTGTCTCTCATTTTACTTGCCTGGGAAAATTTATTATGACTTCAGGCACCTTAATTGAGGGCCTGAGGGTGCTGACCTTCAGCAGCAGTTCCATCCATTCCCCACATCCATAAGTCATTGAGGTTAAATAGTCTGTAGTATTAAAAAAACAAACCAAAACTCATCTCAGCATTTGTCAGTCCCTTGGATCATGGTGGTAGTTTTAGGCTGTAGTTCATTTCATTCATTCAGCAGCTAGCAGGGAGCAGGAGAGAGGACCTCCAGAACACACTGGCTTGTCAGTCTAGGGCTTTGGAATTGATGCCAGAAGTTGCAGGTGAGCAGCACTGTGCAGCCCAGAGATTAAGCCCCAGTTTGGGTTGGATTTGCATTTTGAGGGTTCTAACTCTTTATTTCTTGGTTTGTGATGAGAACTCCCCTTGGTGAAATGAACCTTCATCTCATGGTCATCTGAGTGATGCTGTCAAAGATGAGACAGCTGTCTGAAGATGGAAAAGTCATATGCAGCTGGGAGAATCTTTCCCTGGAGCAGTGTTTGGGGCCTCCAGAGGTCAGAGGGAGTTTCTTCCCATCTTAGTAAGGCCAGCTTGTGAGTTACTAATGCCAAACCTGGGATGTGGGGAGGAGTTCTCTCTGACAGGTACAAGACTATGTTAGGAACCCCACTCTCTGACAGGCAGAGGATGCCCAGAGATATCCAACACCTCCAGGCGAAATCCTGGGCAACATTTCTCCTGCACACAAACATTTCAGTTACTTGTTTTGGGAAACAGAAATACATAAAACCTCCAATCCTGTTTCACAGGCTCTTGGTAGCATGCTGTTTATTGTTCCCAGAGGAACAATAAGGATACTTAAAAGCAGATGGACTCAGAGGCTCTGATAATTTGCTGTAGAAGAAACACAATGGGCCAGCTTTTTTTAAAAATAGAAAATACATCCATTGCACAAGTAAATCCCCCCCTGTGCACCAAGTGGGACAAGACAGACAATGTTTTGCAGCCCTTTTTGCAGATGCAACTGAATAAAGGGTTTTTCTGACACAGTTCACACACAAGAAAAAATACAATTAATATAATCGCAGAATGGTTAAGGCTGGAAGAGGCCTCTAGAGGTGGTCTGAAACAACTCCCTGGTTCAAGCAGGGCCACCTACAGCCAGTTGCCCAGGACTATGTCCTCACAGCTTTTGTATATATCCAAGAATGGAGATTCCACAGCCTCTCTGGGCTACCTGTGCCAGTGCTTGCTTACCCTCACAGTGAAAAAGTGTTTCCTGAGGTCCAGCAGGAATTTCCTGTGTTTCAGTTGGTGCCCACTGATTCTGATCCTGTCACGGGGCATCACTTAAAAAAGTCTGGCTCGATCTTTTTTGCACCCTCCTTTCAAGTATCTATAAACATAAATAAGATCCCCCCCCTCAGACTTGTCTAGATTGCACAATCCCAGCTCACATATCCTTTCCTCAGAGGACAGATGCTCTGGTCCCTTCATCATATTTGTGGCTCTTCGTTGGACTCCCTCCAACATGTTCAAGTCTTTCCTGTACTGAGGAGCCTAGAACTGGACACAGCACCTCACAACACTGTGCTAGTTAGAGTGTAAGGATCACTTCCCTTGACCTGCTGGCAATGATTTTCTAATGCAGCCTAGGATACTGTTGGCCTTCTTTGCACAAGGGCACATTGCTGGCTCAAGTTCAACTTGGTGTCTACCAGGATCTCCAGGTCTTTTTGCTATCAAGCTGTGTGTCTCCCAGCATATACTGGTGCCTGGGGCTGTTTCTCTTCAGGTGAAGGCTTGAATTGAAGCCTTGTTGAATTTCATGAGGTACCTGTCAGCACCTTCCTCCAGCCTGTTGAGATCCCTCTGGATGGCAGCACCACCCTCTGGCATATCAGCCACTCCTCCCAGTTTTGTGTCATCGGCAATCTTGTCGAGGGTGCACTCTGCCATCATCCAGACTGCTAATGAAGATGTTAAACAGGACTACATCCAGTACTGACTTCTGGGGTGTACTGCCAGTCACTGGTCTCCAACTAGAACATCCATATTGCTTCTCCACACTTCTGGGGAAGGCTAAAAGACAACATCAGATGGCCCAGCCCGACCTCCAGTAGGTCAGCATTACACCTGGAGTGGAACCAATGTATATACATATACACACATCAAACACTCATATATACACATCAAACTATGTAACTAAAACCAAGCTATATAATATAAATATCAGTTATTATATAGCATGTATAATAAAGCCTTCTTTTTAAAGGCTAGTGGGCCCTTTGCTTTGATGAGCTAACATATTTCAGAGGGTGTGTGTCTGTTTCATGATTAAAGCTTATATATTTCTAGCACCAGAAGAAATTAAACAAATTTGCTGATCCTGTAGGTAGTCTGGTGTTAAAAAAGAACAGTTGCTTCTTTTTACATGGTAAACTCAGTAATCATAGGTGGAGGGGAATTAACCCACATCAAAACAACAGCACCAGTTTTCCTAAATGAAATTTTGTAATGTGAAAGAAGGACTTTAAAGAAACTGACAGAGTCTAAATATTGCATCATTGTTTCTCCTATTATTGTTAGTGTCATCACTTCAAAATTCAGGTTACTGTAGATATTATATTTTTCAGACAACTCAAGTAGGGCAAAAGGAGAGCACCACAAAAACCAGACAGGTTTACGTCAGGGAGTGTTTCCAGTTGCAGCATTTTCTTGTGTAAACCTCAGGGTGCAGCATATAGTGCAGCTTCTGTGTTTGAAGTTGTCCAACACTTTCAAGGAGACCAGGCTGCATCAAAAGAAGCGTGGGCAGCAGGTCAGGGGGAGTGATTCTGCCACTCTGCTCTTTTCTGGTGAGACCTCACTTGGAGGACTGTGTCCAGCTCTGAAACCTCCAGCACAAGAGAAACATGGACCAGCTGGAGCAGCTCCAAAGGATGTCCATGTAGATGATCAGAGGGCTGGAGCACCTCCACTATGGAGACAGGCTGAAAGAATTGGGACTGTTCAGGCTGGAGAAGAGAAGGCTCCTGGGAGACCTCAGAGCTGAATTTCCACATCTGAAGGGGACCAGCAGGAAGGTGGTGAAAGGACCGTTTAGAAGGGTTTGTAGTCAAAGGACAATGAGCAATGGTTTGAAACTAGAGCTGGACAGATTTAGGTTGGACATTAGGAGGAAGTTCTTCACAATGGGAGTGGTAAAATACTGGAACAGGCTGCCCAGGGATGTGATTGAGTGCCTGTCCCTGGAGACACTGAAGATCAGACAGGGTGGCTCTGGGCAGCTTGATCCACTCGGAGGTGTCTCTACTGACTGCCAGGGGATTGGAGAAGATAACTTTGAAGGGTCTCTTCCAACTCAATGCAATCTGCATGAATCTGTGTGTAATATATCCACTTTGATTTTCATGAAATTCAGAACATAAAAGATCAAACACACTCAAGAGCTGATGCTAAATGTCAATGACATACCAGCAGAAAGGAATTTTTTTCCACAAGAATATGGTATGAACGGAATGTGTTGGGAATCATGTCATTGCCCACAACAGGAAGTCCTTTTCTCAAGAGCACATCTCTTTGGGCAAATGCTGAAAATGGACAGTACAAGGGGCCCCTCTCCCCATTTCCATGCTTTGTTGGGCAGTGTGTGCAAGTACCATCTTTGGGGCATTTGGGTGTTTTATTTTAGGGCTCTAACCACAACACTGCCCTTAAGCATGTGCTAAGTGGTCAGGTTCAGTTTGGAGTGTGCACAACTCCCAGTAGAACTTGGAGGCAGGTCCTAAGTGCCTCCAAAATATGTTAAAATGCTGTTCCTGTGCACACATGAACGTGGAACTCAGGTCTTTCATTCCTTCCCCTTCCATCCCATAAAGTCTGCATCTAGGATGCCTTATTCCACATTACTCCACCCC
The DNA here is from genome assembly GCF_026170545.1 of Melanerpes formicivorus. Lineage (NCBI taxonomy): Eukaryota > Metazoa > Chordata > Aves > Piciformes > Picidae > Melanerpes > Melanerpes formicivorus. Next base: position 10,334,390 of record NW_027142365.1, read on the forward strand.
AAATCCCAACTGTGTGCCACCACATCCTCCACTACCCTTGCATTCTTTGCTTGCCTGGACCCCTCTGCAGCACTTCACCCTGCTTCTGCACATTGTCTCTTTCCCACACCGTGGGTGAGTAAGGAACAGCAGGACAAGTCAGGTACCATGTCTTGTATATCAGCATTGGATGGATGCAGACTTTTAAACATTTTTTTTAAGTATAGACCACATTTGACCGCAGCTTGTCCTTCAGACTGATCCTGGTATCCAGACAGAGCTACCTACAGCTTCTCAAACACAGGAGAAAGGCCACTCTCTGCCATTCCCTTTTCGTGCACTCCTGGCAATAACTCTTGACACAGGTTTTACAAAGAGCTGCACCAGCATGCTGCTTGCTCTTGCTCTGTGTCCATGCAGGCCATCTTCAGTGTGTGTGTGTGGATGAAGAGAAGAGACAGGGGGAGGTAGAAAAAAGCTCCCTGATGAATACCACAAATTAGTACCCACTCAGTAACATGTCTAAGCCAGAAAGCAGTATGCCATAGATGGCAGAATTGCTGAAGGTACTGGGTGCGTGTTTGCATTAATGGTTAATAACTTATGCTAGGGTTTTCAGATGCAGTTGGTGATTTTGCATGCTGCTGCTTTGAAAGCCTGCTTTGAAGAAAGGAGTCAGAAAAAAAACCCAGGCTGACCCTAAACCCAGCAGCTCCCAACACCCTTTTTCAAAAAACTTTGCCTGGCTTTCAGAATCCTCACAGGCACCCTGGGCACGTGGGGGAAAAGCTGAGACTGCCTCTTAACAGCCTGGGTCTATCTTAATAATGTCCAGCCTCGCCAATAATTCTGTTTGGAGTGGCAGAAATGGATTGGTGAAATGTGTGCATTGAGCACTGATACACCAGCAAGGGTTCCAAAAGCATCAGCAGGAGAAACCTGCAGTCTCCTACAAATGCATGAATAAACCCCAAAGCCTGCCATCACTCACCTCCCCCTTGAATTTCACCAGTTTACACAGACAGCTGGGTCACCTTACTTACAGAAGTACACATCTGACAACAGAAAACAAAATAAGCAGCCAATTTCCAAAGGGAACAATTGCAAGTAAAACTTCTTAGCCAGGGTGATGATTTCTCATCCACACAGAGTATTTTTGACAAGAGGAAAAGGCTCATCTTCCCCAGGCTGCTGCCTCCTTAGTAATCTGCCCTGGCAGTTACAACCTGCCTCTCAAACATTCCCATGTTTTGAATCCAAGCAAAAGCTTTGGCAGCTGTAAACCTAGTGCAGGCTCGTTTTAAATGATGAGAGGAAACAGGCTGACAGTGAGCTGATTAGAAAGCTCTTAGAGCCCTCTCAGCCAAGTGGGGAGTAAAGGACAACTTTCTTCATGTGCTGCCAAAGAGGGGACACAGGGGCACCCGGAGCCCAGCTTGCTGTCCTCAGTGAGATTGTGAGGATGTGGGAAAAGCCCATTTCAGGGAGGCTGAGCTGCCCTCACCAGCCTGCCCCTTCCTGACAGCCTCTGCTCTGAAGATAACGAGGGAGGAAATAACGAAGCATGATGGTAAAGACTAGATGAATTTGAAGAGACAACTGCAAGCTGTTTCCTGGCCCCAGCCTTATCTGGAGTCCCAGAAAATAACCCTTTCTCTGTGGCAAATAAATAACCCATTATAAGTGGGATGAAAGATCTGGTTGAATTTCTGCCTCTGAGGGCTGGCTGTAGGATGTGCTTTCCACGAAGAGCAGGGCCAACTATGTTACTGTGTCTCTGCTGAGACCTGGGGCTCTTTAGCATGGAAAACAAAGAAGGCTGAGAGGGGTTCTTATCAATGTTTATCAATATCTGAAGGGTGGAGGTCAAGAGGATGGGGCCAGACTTTCAGTGGTGTCCAGTGATGGGACAAGGGACAATGAGCACGAACTAGAACACAGGAGATTTCACTTGATCTTAAGGAAAACATTCTTTACTGTAAGGGTGCTGGAGCACTGAAAGAGGCTGCCCAGAGAGATTGTGGAGTTTTCTGCTCTGGAGACTTTCAAAACCTCACTGAATATGTTCCTGTGCAGCCTGACCTAGTGAACCCATGTTAACAAGGAGGTTAAAGTGGATGATCCCCAGAGATCCCTTCCAACCCCTACCATTCTGTAATTCTGTGAATCCTTGCTCCAAGAGCACATGGGTTGAGTCAGTGCTGTTTAATGTAGACAAAGAAGACGCAGAGCTAGGGCAGGAGGAAAGGGTTAAAAGGATGGACTCAAAAAGCCATGTAGAGGTCATTGGATGGACAGAGTAGCAAGAATTAAAAATAATTCAGCCAAAAAAAAAAAAATACAGGAGGAAATTACTTCATCTCAGCCCACACTGTGTTATCAGTACGAAAGCTCTGGGAGCTGCTTTTCTTTCCAAAATGGCAGCTGATAGCTGATCTAAACAAAAGGTCGCCGGGGCATTGAGGGGACAGGAGGGAGGCTCGAGGAGGGAAGGAGTAGAGATGCACCACAGCAGCAAGGGTTTAAAGCCACAGGAACCCCATGGCTGCACATGGTCAGCAGCACTAAATGCAAGGACAGACAGCCCCTTTTCATACTCTCATTGACCAGGTCCTAAAAGCCACCTGAGCTGAAGAAGATGTATCCCAGCCCAGCCATCTTCTCTGACCCGTTGCCCAGCAGTGCCTATACCTATCGTACTTCATTCTTCAGGGCCCAGAGAGCACATTTCACCAGAAAGCCATTCCTGACTGTTCTGCAGGGCCAGCCTGACTGCAGTTCCCCATGGCAGCACTTCCAAAGGCTTGAACAAGCAGGGCAGCTTGGTTCCCACTGAAAGTTTCTCACAGTTTGGGTGGTTTTGCATTTTCATTGTGATTTTCATCCAGCTGTAAGAATACAGAGAAACTTGTGTGAGAGTCCACTACGTTACATCCCTACCTGTCTTAAAGGACCACCCTCAGGGTATCCTCAGATTTACTAGCTACAGCCCTGCTCTAGCCCTGCAAAAAAATGACCTCTGTGAAGCAATCAACTTTTTGCAGGTCCCCTGAGTGGTCAAGAAGACAATTTACACTGCAGTTCATTCCTGTTACCTTCATAAAGAGGCAGGGGGGGAAGAGAGAGAGACACTGTTCACTCCCAGCTACACAATCAGTGAGGTAAAATGGGGTTCAGCTACCTGTAAATTCAACAACCTTAGATGTAACTTTGATTTGGGGTGCTGGGATTTTTTTTTCTTGTATAGTGAAATTACTGAGAGTAATAGTCATAGAATCTTTCATTGCATTCCCTGGGTCCTGAAAGACCTCTCAGAGGATTACAGAAGGACTACAATGTGCAGTAGCTGTGCTTAGAGCAAACTGGATTCACCGCTTCGTCTGTAACTGCTGTAGTTCACCCAAAGCAGATACTGAAACAGTCCTTTAAGCTGAGCAGTTCTGAAGTACATGAAGCATATCACATCTTGACATCTTCAAAGTGATGCTCTGAACATTACAGGTGGAAGGGCAGCATACACTGCCAGTCACTACCAGACACAGTATTGCTTCAGCAATGGCCCTGCTGGAAGAGTAACCAACTACTGTACAATCCATTGGACCCATCCCCATGCAAGTTAGTCCAAGAACAGACTTAAGGGTAACATTAGCAGCAGAAGAAAAGCTGTTTGAAAACAATTGTTCTAATCTGCTGCCTTGCAAGTTGAACAGCAAGCCATATACACACTATGTTTTGCTTAGTCAAAGCATTTCAAATAGAAGTGTTACACTAAATTGTAAAACAGAAAAATACCTAGTGGAGATATGAAGAGTTCAGGAAGTTTTCTGCCTTGTGCCAAGGAACAAATTGCCTTATAGTTTAGCAGTAAAAGCATCAGCCAGGGCTTGAATGAGATTTAATTCTCAGCAGTAAATCCTCATTTTGGTTCCACACGCACTTGCTGAAAAAAAGATGGACTGGCAGGTGAAGGTGGACAGCTGAAGGGTCGGGTGAAGGTGGACAGCTGAAGGGTCTTTGATCCCCATGAGAAGGAGATGGGTAAAACTGCAGAGGCTGGGCAAACACTCGACAGTACTTCATGCAGATCCTTAGACCCCATCCAGCTTTTGAGGTCCTGTGCCAGAGACTGCAGATTTGGTTTGGTGAAAAGCTGAAAAGGCAGAGCAGAGCCTCTCTGGTCAAATCAGATGTTTAACTCTGTTTGCCTTTGTGATGGGTGGGGAAGTTTAGTAAAAATTAAGATGATAAGAAAGGACAACAATGAAAAAAGGCTAATGAGAAATTGCATATTGAAAGCATCAGCCTCCCTATTAGATGTCATCTGAGTTTGCATGTCAGTTAATGGCTCAGTCAGTTTCCCAACTCAGCCTCATCAAATTTCTTAGGAGAGGCAAAAAATTCAGAAGTGTTTCACTGCAATCCACTCTATGCCCAGTTTTCCAGCCAACACACATAACACAGCTTTTGCATTCTACAATCTACAATTTTTGCTGATGCTAGCACTGAGTCCTGACCCTGGAGGGGATAAAACTAGTCCAAATGATAACAACTTAAATGGCACTAAAAATAAACAAATGTTCAGATAGATACTCTTTACTTATGTCTCTGACAGAAATTCCTTAGTGAGAAAAGAATTTCAGAGTGTAACAGGAGTCAGATTTTGACTTGTTTCTGCCTTCCCTTTGACTCAACGCATATGAAACATTCATCTAATGGTTTTTCCCCTGAGAAACCAAACTTATCCTAAAATGCCATGGAATCAAAGGGATGGATTCCCTTCCTGCTTCCCTCTGCCAGAACACCTCTCATGTTAACAGCTCTCTGCAGACATATATAAGCAAAAGTAAAACAAACTGTCCACTATCAAACCATCCTGACTGTGTGAAAGAGAAAGAGCTTTCCTGTGCATTGGGTCTTGCTGTTATCTAAAGCACTTGGGCTGTGCATTGGGTCTTGCTGTTATCTAAAGCACTGGAGTTATTCTGGAACAAGTAATAATCCATTGAGAATCTAAGGTGAGGCCTGAATATAAAAAAGATGAGGCTGATATGAAGGCAGGGCATATAAACTGAGAAATACATAGCTGAAGAAGTGCTGCTTTGGTTCCCCTCCATCAGCCCACCTCAGGAAGCGATACATGTCAAAATGCCAACACTAGGTACAAAGCAACAAAAGGAGAATGCTACAGATTGAAACCTGTAGGCAGCAGAGAGTGCACATCAGACTTTAGGATTAGCTAGGAGCCAGAAGAATGATGTGTATATGGGAGCAATAGCCTGGTGATGGCAGCACCCCAAAAGTTCAGTCCAGAGACAATATCCCAGGTTACTTGAGAAAGCTTCCTTGGAACTGAGGTGGCAATCTCTCTCAAGTAAACACTTCTAGTAAATGCAAATCTTCCTGGGCCAGACTTGGTAGGAGCCCTGTAAAGGAGACCTCTCCTGGGTGCCTCAGTGAGTGTCCTTCCCAAAGCAAGGGCAGTCCAGGGGCTGATGCTCAGCTTTCCATAGAGCCCATCCTGTAGGGAGAGGTTTTGTCCCATGACTAGCTCAAGTGGGTACGGAAGACAGAGAAAAGCTACTGAGCCTCAGAAAACAGATTAATTTGCAGAAAGGACAAGCAATTACTAACTCCTTTGCTTGAAAGACCAAAGGAGGTGGTAAGCTGGAGGCTGTGATGGAGAGGGTGCCACAAAAAATTGCTAAAGATTGATTCCTAGGTGTTTCTGCTTTATGTGCCCAATGTTGTGAGCTGTGTGAACCCTAGGACCATTTCCCTGTGAGGAGGAAGAAGAGGCAGATAAAAAAGCTATCATCTTTACTAAGAGATGTAATTCAAGACCCATTTGTCAAACAACCTCTGTAAATACATTCAGCCACAAACAAAAGGAAGCAACTCATTCACCAATTTATGTGGTGAAAATTGCTGCAAGATTTATGCTATGCCCATGTGCCAAGCACAGTCCTGATACACCCCTCCCCAGTACACAGCCATGCACTTGCACGGACGTGCCCACCCCCATGTGTGGAGGCATCCCATCACTGGCACCGAATAATTTAAGAAAATGGTTACTTGTGTTTTATCTGGAACTAAACCCAAATCTCAGAGTTCAAAGATAATGAAAAAAAGCCATAATGTTGAGACATCTGAAATAGGAGACATCTGTCTGCAGAGGAGGCACTGCTTGCCCTGACAGTGAGCAGCGGTGCAGGAGGCGTGTGCCTCAGCCGTGGCTCTCTGCAGAGTGCTAGAGACACAAGCCACCTCACTTGACTTTGTATTTTCTCTTCCTTATTGCCCCAGAATCGCATACATGCATGACTGTATGTGCAGTGCTCTACATAATCCTCCAGGACTATACATGACCAACAGAAACAGAAAGGAGGCTGAAAATGAGAAGGCACGAGGTAGTTATTTGGGAGTCTCAACAACAATGTCACTATTTAGTGTGGGGAAAAAGTTTAGGCATTTGCTTGTGGTGACACATGGGAGCTGGGAGGAGTTTGGGCTTCCAGGTAGAACCACGGAATGGCTTAGATTGGAAGGGACCTCAGAGATCATCTACTCCAACTGCCCCTGCTGTGGGCAGGGATGTTAGACTTGGTTGCCCAAGGCCTCATCCAATCCGGCCTTAAACACCTTCACAGAGAGGGAGCATCTGCAACCACTCTGGGCAGCCTGTTCCCATGTCTCACCACACTCATGCTGAAGAACTTCTTCCTAAGATCTAGTCTTTGTAGGCTACAAAGAAACCTAGTCAGCAATTAATGTAGCTATAGGCAAAGGGAGAAATTGTTCACACTAAATCCATGGTTTGGAAAGCCCTCAGCTGAAACTGAGGTTTTTCAGAGTCTATTTTCCAGAGATCCAAAGAACATAAAAGAAAACAAAAAAAATCATACAGGATAGGCGAAGGAACAAGAAGAACATGATAAAGAGCAGAGAGAGAGGAAAGTTTACACAGAAGGAAATGAAGGAGTTTTATTTTTGGCTGGATGTTTCGCTGCAGAAAGCAAACACAACATAATGGACACACCAGTGCTCCAAAAACCACGTCTCAAAGATACCATTAGCTCAGGACATTCATGGCATATATGAGCTGAAAAAGACAAATATATACTTTGTGTAATCATGGGCCGAGCAAAGACTGCAGCCCATTACCACACCAAAAGGATAACCCAGCCAACCACAGTCTCGTAGGTCATAAAAAACTGCATTCAAGAAAGTCAATTAAGCTCCACAGAGCTCTTGAAATGACAGGAAGGACAGGAGAGCCAGAGCACCTCTGAACCGAAGGGCCAAATCCTGCCCCACTGGTCGCACAAGGTAGCGTGATCTATGCATCATTATCTGAGGCCAGAAACATAAAGAACAGAAAATAATGCTGTTTAAAGCCTGTAATTTTTTGCCATGGTCTCACAGAGCTGTGTTGAATAAAATGCATTTGTTACATTATGACAGTGGGTCACAGAAACCATAGCAAGGGAGGAAAATGTAGGAAGATTATATGTTGCAAGAAGACATAGCTGCATTAAAGATGAATATAAAAAGCCAAACTGAATGGAGAGCTAGGATTTCTAAATTACCCTTGGCCCAAATGTCTGGCTTACCACTGAAATTGTATAATTATAAAGCTGGCATAAAACAGGACATGGATCTAGTTACTAATTTCTTACTAGCAATAGCAGCAAAACAGTTTCTGCCAGTAGCGGGTCTCTTGACAAAAACCTTGTGTCTTCTACATGATGTGACCTATAGGGAAAACTGGTTTTAATCAGGCAAATCTATAAATGGTATGCAGTTGTGGTCGCTCCTCTCAGATGTCAAAAAGAACAGAGGAGAAAGTGGGGGAAAGGGAGGGGGGATCTTCACTGTAATTCCTGGTTTAACACTTTGCTGTCTGTGTAACACACAGTGGAATTTTTGCAGGGTTAGGGACTGCCTTTGTCACGCAAGCCACTGGTGGCAGCAGTGTCACCTCACGAGCCAGGTGAAAAAGAGGGAAACAGAATTAAGAATAAAAACTACAACCTCTTCCTAGCAGTATTGTTTTAGCCCCTGAGCTCCACTCCTATTTTGAGTGCAAACACAGGGGTCTTTTCATGGCTGCAGTTCTGAGCTCAGTCACTCTAATCTCTGTTTTCCAGCACGCACTTAAGCCTAAGCACATGAGCTACACCACCGAGGCCAACAGCACAGCTCCTGTGCCAAGACGTTAGGCATGTGTTCAGGTGTCGCTCTGGGTCTGTCCAAACAGCTTGGACAGAAAACAATCCTAAATAGTTTTCTTTCTCTGTGGTAGGCATCCACAAAACAGCAGCCGGTGGAATAGTGTCAGTGAACTGAAGTTTAGTTGTCTCACACCGTATCATAGCCTACACACAGCTTAAAGTTGTGTGGAGATTTTTGTCCAGCCTTTTTCTGAAAGTGACAAATTGTCTTTGACAAAAATGGACTTTTTTTTTGTCATGTTTCAGCTTTTTCTGAGACATTTGAGCTTTTGACAAAAATCTGAACCCCTGAAAACCTAACAACTTGGCCACAATGAAAAGTGCACAGTTTGTGGTTTAAAAACAAATACACACACCCCAAAAAAAAACCCACCAACCCCCCCCACACACACTTTCTAATCTTCTGATGAAAAGAAAAATATTTTGGCAGAACCAAACCCCAGTCATCCAACTACTGAGCTGAACACTTCCTTGGGCAATACACAGCAATCAGATTAGAGCGGCATAGCCCCTTTCACATCAACCAACCCAGCTTTAACCACGGGTTTGCAAGCCTGTAATCTACGCTTAGCATTTAAAGTGTACGTTCTCAATGTGCATGTATGCATGTCGTGCATGTATCTGTTTCCCCATCATTCTGCCCTGGGTCTGTTGAGGGCCCTCCACATACCCAAGAGCTGCCAGGGTGCTCAAGCATTTATGACTGGTGATTCAGAGCGGGTCTGAAGGTCAGGAAAGGCTGGGTGAGGAAGCAGCTCACGCGACAGCAAGTTTACCGTGATTGATTATTGTGCTGTAAAATATTATGAAACCTCCCCATTAACTCTTTTTCTCCAGGACCCACAAACGGTGGTGAAAGCTGTGAGAAGCAGCTTGTGTCAAAGCATGGCCACAGGCAGCACCTTGTCCCTCCAGCTTTTCCAAATGGTTTTCTGAGCAATGTCACAACACCACTTGCAATGTTGAAAAAAAAAAGGTCACTGAGGCTCACAGATAATGATTTCCAAAAGCAAACAAAACTCTGGAGCTGAAGAAATACTTTTGCTATGAAAAAAAAAAAAAAAAGAAAGAAAAGGTCCATCTGCACCTCCACAGCCATGCAATAAAAGAGGTCATTGAACTGTACTACACTGGATGATGATATCTTGCCAGGCTCATGGACAAAGGTGATCCATGACTACCTCCTCCCTCCTGCAGTGAACATTACAGACAGAGGGCATTGCATAAGTCCAGCAATGATCACCCTGTGCTGCCTGCATGTCCCATCCCACTTTGGATAGAATTATGGTTTTGTCAGGGCAGGTAACATTAATCCCTTCTAGATACTATTGGTAAAGCCTTATCCCAGTGATGATCATGTGCCTGTGGCCTGGGATTGTCCATTACACTGCACCAAACCCACCAAACCTGTATCATCCTTTCTTCCAAAAGTTCCTGAGCCTGTACCAGACATGCAGCCATAAAAGAACTACTAAACAAGTAGGTGTCTCTTACCACTTGGCACAGGTGAGAGAGGGGAATTTCTTCCATGCCTCTTCATGGGGCTAGACTTTGTGTGTGTGCAGCAATTAGATCTCACACATGTGACTCGTTACACACACATGTTCTCACCATAAGACCAGAAGTGCACTGTAATGTGATCAAGGGTGTTTGGGTTTTGGTGACACAATATATATATCTGTTTGCATGACCAAGGAGGAAGAAGGAAAAAAGGCTCTGGCATAAGTCTCAAGTACTTCAAAAGAGAAACCCCTACCTGACTGTTCCTATCCCTTATCTACACCAAACCAGAGAAATAGACAATGTCCTGAACTGGATCACAAACAGCAGATCAAGGGCTTGTTTTCTTTATACAACATTAATCCCTTAATTCCTGCTACAATATTCTATCCCCAAATCCTGACACGTACCTATGGAGCAGCAACCTAACCCCTGACTGGTCCCACTGCAAATTACGGTCCACCATTAGGCATAACACAGAAAGAAAAAGTAGGATTACCCAAGGAACAAGACCATTTGTGAATAAAAGCAGCAGAAGCTGATGCTTAGCACAGAAGGCACCTACTCCCTCTTGCAAGCTTCATTCTCAGGCTTGCAGTCTAGATAAAAAAGGTATCTCTTCAGGCTATTTGTTTGCCCCAAGATGACATTCACATCATAGTAAAGACCAAGCTGAGAATCCTCAAAGGAAAAGATTTATTTAGCCAAAAAGACTTCCTTTCTTTTTGCCTAATGCTTTCAGATGAGCTGATTGACATTTTTTGGCTTCTGCTTAAACTGGAAATCAAATTGCAGGGAAATCAATTTCCCTGATTTTCAAATCGGGGAAAAAAAAGAGCATGGAAAACAAACTCTAAACAGTCTGTTTCTAAAAGGTCCTCTTTTTATTTATTAAATGAAAGTTAACTTTTTACTTTTACCCAATCCTAACATGGAGTCACTCTGTGTACCACTAAAACAAATCAGATGAAAAAAAATACTTTCTGCCAGCGCTGGAAAGTAAATTCAGCTCACCAAGAAGAGTTTGTTTCCACAGGCTTTGAGCCTTGTATAAGTTACATTCAACCTTCCCTCTCCAATTATTATAGACATGAATTACAAGGTGAGCTAAAATATGTAGTCCTTTTTTTAGAGCAAAATGCTGGGGTTAGTTCTCTTGGTTGCTGCTGAAGAATAAATTGTATCATTATAGCCTTCTTCTGGGTCTTGTTATTCTGACTTTTTGACTCCAGCTAGCTGCAGCCTGCACAATGCACAACTGTATTTGTTCACAAGGAATGCTTTGGTTCCTTCTGACTTTTCCCTTTCCACTTCCTAATGGTTTACATGTAGAAGCAGAGCTTTTGAAAAATTACCTAACACATACTATGTTTAATGAGTACATTTAAACATACTTTAGCTACAAATCTTATCAGCTGATTATTTAACCTTTGTGGATAGGCTAAATATTTTCTTCAACGCTTAAATAAATATGATACATGGTTCCCGTGGAAAGCCTAATGAGAAGGAAGTTGGTTTTAAACTTAAGTCAAGACTTCTCCTTTAATTTATTTTATCAGTATTTTTTTTCCAAGTGATCAAAGCAAGCAGCTTGCATGGCAGACCTAAATTGCCAAAAGAAAAATTAAGTACCAGAATATTAATTCTGCTGCACTTTCTTTGGGGGATGGGAGTTGCATGCCCCATCTGGAAGGACAGTCAAGCATTTGATTGCACTATGAAGCACATGGCATGGGGTGAGGAGTCCAAATCCTGCTGTCCCTTCACGTGTATGTAAATAATGAGTATCTTTCAGATTTTAGTAATAAAGCATGTATAGACATTGCCTAGTGGTTGTCTTGGCTCCCTTAAATGTCTTATCAGCAAAGTCTTGCTTCAGATCCTCAGCCTGAGTGTCTAGGAGTGGACCTGTGGGCACCCAATAAACTTGGCCTGCACCACTTTCAGGCACTTCAGATGCAACATGAAACCACAGCGTCCCTCCTGATCTGCTGTCCCAGCCTGGAGCAGGGCACTGGTGCTACACAGACACGTGAGATACAGGTGCTGCAGGATAAAGAGTTGGCTCTGAGCATCTCTTGCCTCACTTCTGAGACCTAGATTTGCATGACAAATGTGCTTATACATGTACAGCACCACCCATACCCACATAGTGGATATCCACACAACTCCTGCAGTGGCAGGAGAGGGGTGGCCCAGGGCAAGCCCGAGTAGGAGGCTTCTTTTGGACACAGGTCTTTCAGTGGGGGTTCCCAGTCCTGCTCACCCAGTGCAGCACCATGAACTATGGAAACCACCCATGTTACAGATCTTCCTGTATTCTTGAAAGCAAATTATAACACACATACATAAATCACCCAGAAAGTGTGCAGGAGAAAACTTGGTCTTTATTCCAGGACAGAATGAAGGAGAATGTGAAAACACACTGACGTCATGAAAGAAAGAAGTTGAATAGGTCAAGAAGCAGAGATGTGAACTTAAGGAAATGGCAAGGCACACAAGAAAAGATAAGGGAGATTGTATAAATAAATAAGCACACAGAAAGGAGCTGAGAGCACTGTGAACAAAGCCTTACTCTTGAGCCCGAGTTCACAGTCTCTTTGCAGCCCAAGAGCCTCGAGAAGGTTTCAGAGGAGTGGACCCTTTTAGACATTTCACCCAGGGAGATCACTGTGTAACACCCACAAACTCATTTTCCTTCGTTGCCTTTTGCAGATGGAGTAGAGGGGACCTGCACAGCTGGAGTAGAGGGGACCTGCAGACATCCTTGCTCTCTCCCTGGCTGCACAGACCCTTGGCTGGAATGAGCTCTGCTTTCATAATTAAAAACTAAAAGAAGTAAAACAGCAATAAGGAAAATAAATAATACAAGCAATACTGGCTTAGCATGCCTTTTGTAGCCCAGTCTGCTCAGAGGAGAGAAAGCAGAGGGCAACCTAAGTAGTCTTAGTTCAGTCATTACTGGCAATGTGTCACCTCATCTCAGAAGCTGAAAATTAATGAGTGTACTTACAGAGTTTTAACTACTGGTCTTAACTCCTGAATATGAACTTCACCTACCCACAGGGAATCTTTCCTTCACTGCTGGAGATAGCTGTTTAGAGGCAAGCAAGAATGGTGGAATAGGTTTGTATCTTTTCCACTGTGGTTGCTTTAATTTGCAGAGATGTTTGTTAGATCAGGTATTCTGAACCACAACAATTTTTACATCCTGTGTGCCAAAAGCAGATACCTACCTTGTACCTGAAGATGGGATGGTAGTGCAGGCAAACATATCCCAGCCAGCACCAAACCTGTGTACTCACTGTGCTTTATCATTACACTGAACTTGATCCAACAAAGTAAGTTAGAAACCAATTCATATTTATTTATACTGGCCAGCTGAAAGATGTGGCAGCAGAAAAGTCAGCATAGGCTCTACAAACTCACCAGTGGCAAGTTGTGTTGGTGGTTTGCTGGCCCATATGTGTGCCTCCACATTTCCTGCTCCTTGCATTAGCTAAAGCTTGCTCCATGGACAGTGCAAGGGAAAATACAACAGTCTAATCTGCACTACCTGGCTTAGAAAATACAATGAGGTGCAGAAGTGATTAGTGGGTGGTATTTGGGGTCTTGCACTAGTTCTTGATGTTCACTCACAGGACAACAAGTCCTTTATGTGCCACTGGGAAGAACTGTTAAGCTGAAAACACATATGAAAATTCATTCTGCAATGAGCTTGTGGGCTCAATGAAAGCATGCACTAAGTTTCAGGCCTATAGAAATCAACATCATGGCCTCAGCAGTGCTGAGGTGGGACTTGGGCAGCAGATTTTCATTGCCTCTAATTCAAGACATCCTGGACTGAAAAGCTGTCCCCTTGCAGGCTACCAAAAAAAACCAAAAACTGTTATGTGTGCTATAAATATCTGCCAGGCACCAGGGAGTAAACCCCTGGTTTGGAGGTATTTTGAGGAAAGGAACAACCAGAAACACAGGAAAAAAAGAATGGAACTGGCACAAAATGCAACATAGCCCTAACAAAAGCAGCTTCTGCCTGTCTACCAGAATACTCTTATCTGATTGTACAGAGAAAGGAAGTATGAGAAGATGTCATTTATCTGGACTAGAATAAAGCATTTGATACGCTGCCAGATGGAAACTATTAGTTCAAGTAGAGAAAGTGGGATTAAGATAAGAATTGCAAAGTAGTTAAGGAATTGGCTAAAGGGGAGGTGACAATGGCTTGAACTGAAAGGGAGAAAATCACTAGCAGAGTTTTGCAAGAGTCAGTATTAATCCTGTGTATTTCTTTAACAATTTGGAGACAAGAGTGTCTAATGAAACTTCCTGGTGACAGAGGTTAGGGAGCCTTGTCCATACTGACAAACAGCAAAATTTTACATAAGGAGAGCCAAATAGTCTTCAGAAACAATAGATATGGAGGGAAATGTTTACTATTTAAGATTAAAGGGTATACACTACATGAGTAGGAGCTTGTGCTAACAGTGTGTGTGGTGACAAGCCAGCAATGTAGCCTGATCATTGGAAAAGGTAAATGTTACCTAGAATGAAGCATTTCCTCCACGGGAAGCAAAGTATTGCTGAAACCAGCAAATGCCAGGTGCTGCAGGACCTCCTCAAGAAGATCATGCCTACTTTTGGTCACCAAGGCTACTGAAAGAGACAAAAAATAATAAAATCAGGGACTGCTGTCTGGCTTGGAGGCCAAGCAGCTTGGCACAAAGCATGTCTAAACCTCTAAAACCTCACACCTTCTCGAAAGTCTGAAGTTCATCCTGACTTTTAGGAACGGTCCCTGGTCCTTGTCAACTCCAAGGAAGAGTTCTAATTAATACAGGCAAAATCCATGCAGACAATGAATTGTGTGCAGGTGTCTTTGGCCTAAGTCCTTGCTTTTGTTTAGTCTTCTGAGGTGGACCTACTCCAGTGTGCCCAGGATGTGTGCTGGATTGATGCATGCTGAAGAGGAATGCTGCTAGGATGAGGGGAAAACTGTTGAGCATCTTACAAGAGGAGATGAGAAGTACTTGTACTATCTAGCAACACAGAGTCTAAAAAAGTCGGTGGTTGGCATAACTAGGAACTAGGAGATAAATACTTAAGCCAAAGGACAACACTTGCCATGAGTAGATTAAGAGAGGCATAATACACTTATCCATTCATCCAGCAGAGCAGAGTGCTGAGGCAGCGTTCCAGAAGGGAGAGATTTTCATTTTAAGAGGGAGCTTGTGAAGTTTTTTGTGGCAGATATCCACAGCAATCCAAAGGAATATAAAGTTGATGCATACTATGTCATGATATATTACAGTCTTGCCCTGCTCCACAGTTTGAACTCTCGTTGCCTCCCTCTAATTTTCATACATGCACAAAACAAGGCACCAGTTAGAAAAGAAACCCTGGTAGGTCTCAGAGATTGCTGAGACAAATGAAGGTAAATAAATCCATATGCAGTCTGCCCACTTCTGAATTTGCACCCTTGTATCCATCCTGTGCCACTTTTTTACCTAAATACCACTCACTGCAAGCAGAAATACTAGAAAACATGTTTTAACAAGGAGATCCACAAAACACTTTAGCTGTGCCTTGTTGACTTTGTTCAGCTAGTCCAGTTTCACTGAAGAGCAATTAAATAGGAAGGGGGCCTGGGGAAGCTTATCTTCTTCAGGAAGCATAGCACACATTTTTTATGAATCTCTCAATGGTAAGTCTAAAACCAGACAGAGATAAACAGGAGTGGGGGAAGCTCTACCTAATGGCTCACACATTAATTCCAGCTTTGTCTTGTTTCACTTATGCATAGATACAGCTGCATAATCTACTCATCAGCTAAACTGAGCCTCTCCTTACATTTCTAGAGGTCATAACCATTAGTTAGTCCCACAATTCATAATTTAAAGTAGCTGTAATGGGATGAAATTTGCAGATCTTTCCCCACTAAGCTAGAAAACTGACTCTCAGCTGCCATGTATGAGTGTACTTGGAAAAAATATAAGGGCTACATAATTGCCCTTATGGGAAAGCCATGGTCAAAGCCAGGTGAAGAGCCAGGTAGGCAGCTCTCCTCCTGCCTTGTGGCAGGTTTTAAGTCTCAGAAGTATTGTGGTTCCTCAGAAAAACAAAACTTTTGTCAGGGGCAGAGGAAGAGACTGGAGTACACTGTGTGATCAGGCAGACATACACCCATAGAGCAATGCCTCCAGCTCAGAGCAGCCAGAGAAGCTGAGGAAAACCCAGGTGCAGTTCCTCGCCCTTCTCCCACCATATCCTGGTTGTGTCCCCTCTCTTCACAGAATCACAGAATCACCAAGGTTGGAAGAGACCTCAAAGATCATCAAGTCCAACCTGTCACCACAGACCTCATGACTAAACCATGGCACCAAGTGCCACGTCCAATCCCCTCTTGAACACCTCCAGGGATGGTGACTCCACCACCTCCCTGGGAAGCACATTCCAATGGCTAACAACTCTCTCTGTGAAGAACTTTCTCCTCACCTCAAGCCTAAACTTCCCCTGGTGCAGCTTGAGACTGTGTCCTCTTGTTCTAGTACTGGATGCCTGGGAGAAGAGACCAAGCCCCTCCTGGCTACAACCACCCTTCAGGTAGTTGTAGGGAGCAATAAGGTCTCCCCTGAGCCTCCTCTTCTCCAGGCTAAACAATCCCAGCTCCCTCAGCCTCTCCTTGTAGGGCTTGTGCTCAAGGCCTCTCCCCAACCTCGTTGCCTGTGGCTAGGAAGTACGTACATCCATCCAGCCTGGAGCTGGAACACCTTCTGCTCTTTCAGAAGTATGACTGAGCACAATATATTCCCATTAAAACTGAATGGTTTCAACAATTAAAATAAAATAAAAAAAAAAAATCTTCTAGCTGCCAGACTTTTTCCATTCACCTATAAAACCCATCATGGAAAAAAGTTGCTATTTGACATTTAACTCAAAACTCTTCCCCTGTGATGCCTGTGGTGCAGTAACAAGGGCGTACTCAGACATTTGCTAAGTAGGCTGTAGTTGTAATTTTTAAGTTCCTAGAGGCAACATTCCCCTTCACCTCTCCTAAACCCACGTCTGTCATACGGCAGTGTCATGGGCTGCTGCCACGCCACCAGCTGGCCACTGATCTTTTCTGAGAACAAGAGTGTGCTTATTATGAAGATTAAACTGGTGACACCGTTTATCCACACACCAGCCACTGAGGATACAGCATCCCCACACGACTTTTGAATGACATAAATCTGACCTGGCCTGATCACACTCTTCACAACAGCACAGCTTCTCTTTAGCCAGAACTGGAGCTGGGATGAATTGCACTTTGTTCACCATAAAGCCCTGAGTCTCCATCTCTCTGCACAGAACTTTCTAAATATTTCTCTAAGTTTACCAACTGTTTCCTCATTCCCAAGCCAGAAGGAAACTGGTGAGGAACAGGAAAGTGAGGAAGTCCCCATGAATGCAGCATCCAACTCCTCTAAGGATGAGTTCTCATCCTCCATAAGACTGACTGAAAACCTTGCCAGGATGGGAGGCCTCCCTCAAGGTCGGTGGATTTTGGACCTGCACCTCACAATGTTAACTATGGAAGAGGAAAACATTGTTTGACTAACAGAGATAAGAAAAGCAGAAGCGTCCTGACATCAGAAAAAATATCTTCCATAGCAAACCTCATGAATAGGCAATGTGAAGAAGCAGAGCCATGGTTCTGAGCAGATGGCACTCAGGACAAAGTCTCAATGGGGCTGAAATGACCTTCGGAAGAGAAAAAGGATAACTGATCTGATAATTTTCAGTAGCTCTTCTTGTCCTTGTTCTTGCCCTTGACAGTTCCCTACTCCTGGAGGGGAAGCACGAAATCAGAAGCAGTGCCCCTTTCTCTGCCTTCCTGATGACTCCTGTCCTCCCCCTCCCCAGCACCTGGTGTATTTCTCCTCTCTGGCACAGGTTTTGTGGGCACCAGAACACCACCTGTGTCTGGCTCCAAGTGTCCTCTTTCTCTTTTGTTAGAAGGGCTCCAGGTTATGCCACCTCTTTCTCATCAGCTTTTACTGTGGCTCATGGAGACAGGGCAGAAGGAAAAGAGAAGAGGTGACAAGGCAAGTTTTGTAATGCTCAGATGCAGTTTCACATCGAGGAAATGTGAGATCCACCAGCTACAACATGGCAACAGAAGCCATGCATCCTAATACAAATGTCAGACTGTGTTTCTATGACCTAACTTTCCTTCAGTCTTCCCACAAAACCACAGAGCAGGGGGAGCAGAGTTAACACATGCTCTTCTAGGTTCCTTTCAACAAATGTGACAACACATCACTGACTGAGAGGCAATTAAAAGTGTGATGGATTGGTTCAAGAAAGCCAAGCCCCATATCTGTCCTGTCTATCTAAGTCCCACACAGACTCTCCCATATGGAGAAGCATTAACTTCCACAGACATCAATCAGGATCCTGCTGGGTGACCTGGACATGAAGCAGCAAAAGCAGTCCCCAGGTCTGACACTACATGTCTGCACAAGAAATCACAGGCTGACTCCTGCTATCAGGGTGCGAAGGAAGAAGAGGCATCTAGCAAAGCCCTGCAGTGAGGAGCGATGCACTCTCCTGGCTACCCTCCACAGCCTGTGCCCCACCAGAGTAGCACATGCACACCAGGAAAGGGACAAGCTGGTCCCCAAGGCCCAGCCTTCCATGCAGTATCAACCCCAGGAGTTATTTATAATCCCTCAGGAAGTGATGGGGACATGGCTGTGAATGGGAGGGAGATTTAGTCCAGATGTCTGCGGGCCCTTCCCAGGCAGGCCCTCATGAGTGTGCAGCACATCTTGCACACAGGGCTGGGCTGTGTCACAGCACTGTGGTTACCCAAGAGCCAGTGTGATAGCATCGGGCCAGCCATGGAGCAGGGAAAGGATTCTCACTTGCTAATTGAAAAGGGACCTCCTCCAATGGAAAGCAATGCACAGTACTGAGGCTGCATTGTGAGAACTCTCTGAGGAGCAGCCACAGATTCACAGATTGCATTGGTTGAAAGAGAAACTCAAATGCCATCTTGTCCAGCCCCCCTGCTGTCAGCAGGGACACCTCCAACTAGATCAGGCTACCCAGGGCCACATTGAGTCTGATCTTCAGTGCCTCCAGGGACAGGGACTCAACCACATCTCTGGGCAGCCTGTTCCAGTATTTTACCACTCTCATTATGAAGAACTTCTTCCTTATGTCCAACATAAACCTGACCAGCTCCAGTTTCAAACCATTGCCCCTTGTCCTATCACTACAAGCCCTTCTGAACAGTCCTTCCCCAGACTTCCTGTATAGCTTCAGTAACCCCTGGAAAACCTAATTCTCCCATGTGCCCTGCTAGCTCAACACCTCAGCAATTCCTCACAGCAGCAAGCTCCATAAGGCTGAGTATCATTTTTGTACTGAAGAGTTTCCTTTATACATTTTGTGGCTGTTGCCCTTTAGTTTAATTGAGTGTAATTGGTATAATGCAAAGAAGTAAAATGAGAGTGAACTAAGGAGGGCTTTCTCTACAAATTTAATCTAGTCACCTTTTTTTCTTGTCCTCATTCTTTCATTTCATATACAAGCAGGAAAAGTGAAAGCCCATCTGTTCTTCTTTCATCCTCTACTCATCTCTAGAAACCGCACTCATCCTAACACTTTGTGAAGTGACCATTCTCATATTCCTCTTTTATATTTCCCCATGATTGCTCTCTTAGAGGTACCTTCTACATTCAGACAATTCAATTACCTTTTTCCTGAACTGCCTGTTACAGCAGTTGTAAAACTAAGTTGTAAAGGGGCACTTTTCAGTCACCAAGCTTCAGCCTGCTTTGGAGATGTCATGGACCAAGATTGTCACTCCAGGCAGCTCAAGAAACCCAGCTAGAATGAGTGCAGGGCCAGGGCTTGACGGGCACATCCACACCAACCTGTCTACTGGGAATATTTCATCTGAGATTCTTGTTCACTGATGGTTTGCTTCAATCTTTTGCTGGCATTACCTGTCTTTTACCTTGCAAATCAGTTAATGAAGGGATCTTTCCTGTGGGTAGCCCCATCAGCTCATTACACAGCATATCCCCCAGTTCTGTTTACCTAACTTTTCCTTCCGGTCCCATTTCTACTGATACTTTGCTTCTTTGAACAACAATTATTAAACCACTTGGTGCCTTTCATGGTTAATTATTTCCCTTCTTTAACACAGTCTGCCTTCAAACTGTAGGCTGGGTCTTGAACACAGCTCAGCAGCCCCATTTTCATTTCCTATGAGGAAATAATGTTGAAAAGTCCTTATGATTTGGTTATGGAACTCTGCTGCATACATTTCTTCTGCAGTTTCATCATCCAGCATTATTAGTGCTGTCTTTAAGCATGTTTTCTGTCTTTTTGACTTGCCTTTCATGCATTTGATAAGGCATGATTTCCTTGGGTTTACATGTCTCACATATAAGCTAGCAGGTTACAGGGCCCTTCACATGGCTGAAGAAAGTAGGACAATCATATCAAAGAAATAACTGCTGTGAAATATGAAAAGATTTCAAGTGTTCTTTGGCCAATAATTCATTAT
Organism: Melanerpes formicivorus; assembly: GCF_026170545.1. Lineage (NCBI taxonomy): Eukaryota > Metazoa > Chordata > Aves > Piciformes > Picidae > Melanerpes > Melanerpes formicivorus. The sequence continues at coordinate 10,354,664 of NW_027142365.1, forward strand.
TTTCACACATAAAATGCCATCAAAAACTGATCTGTATTTACCATCCCATTAAAAAAACAAAACAAAACAAAAAAACCCACATCAAAACCCCAAACAAAAAACCCTACCAAAACCAAACCAAAGCAACAACCTTTCAAAATTTCTTCACCATATACAGTTTTGCTCTACTTCAGCTCCAAATATTGCAAAGAAAGAACCAAATCCTGTCTTAAGTCATCTCTGTGTGATACAAGGCAAGAGCACATTCCTTACTTTAATAGAATAATATTGCTAAGTGCTGAGCCGCTGTACCTATTCTGCAAAGTTATGCATAAGGCTTTGTTCCACTTTAGTTAGATAAAGTGTGTTGCACTAAGTCCTTAAACCAACAGACTCTGTTTACATTCCCAAGCTGTAGGGAAGAAACTTTAGTAGTGCAGAGCATGTTTTTATAACTGCAGTCATATTAGTCCCAGAGACACACACAGCACACTGAAACTGATGCAGGAACATGTGCATGTGACCCAAGTGATTGCCAGTACACAGATTTTGACGCCAAGGTTGCTCCACGTCATAACAGTAACAGCTCAATGTCTTCCTCACCGACCAATGTGTAGTCCACGATGGGAAGGTACATTCCTCAACACATTACAGTATAAAAGTGACACAGAAAGGGAAAAAATGTGATTTTTTTCCCCCCCAACATTTAGAAAGAATGCTATATTCTATTTGCAGTTAGCAAGGATAATGTGCAAATGTCTACCTCTAGCTCATGCCTACCTCTTCCCCTACTGCATGCTAATATTATGCTTTCTTCTGTAGCAGTTTCATTTATCACACAAGCTGAGAGGTGAAAAGAGAGGGGGGAAAAAAGAAAAGAAAAAAAAAGAAAAAGAAAAAAGATGTCCCTATAGTCGACAGCCTCTTCAGCAAGACTTCAGGAGACGTTATTCCTCATTACCTTTACAAAGAGGAACTTAATGGTATGCTATATCCTTCCCAGGAGATAATCCCATGCCGAAGGCAAAGCTGAGGGCTGCAGCACATCACACCCACCTCTGTTTCTCTGAAGAGCAGCCATATGTACTAGGGATTTTCAAAAGGGGGCTGCCTGACAAATGCACTTCTCACCTTTGCATTTCTTCAGCTTCTTCATATCAGAATTTCCAAATACGAATTGCAGCTAAAGACTCTTCCTTTAGCTACTTCACCTGGCTTCAGGCATTTACTTAGAAGGTGCTTAGCACCTTTGGGCCGCAGGATCCTTCTGACAATCGATTATTGTCAATTTAATTTCCCAGACCACCTCATTAAACCCAATGAAAACACAAATACGTACTGCCCAAAGTACAACGGAACAGGACGACACACCAACAGAAAATTCAGCTTTCTTTTCTGAGAGCAGTCAGCTCAAAGAGGTGCCACGTACTGGAGAAGTCACTGAAAAGGAAGAATAAATCTGGCAGCCAGTGCTTCCAGTCATTCTCCACAGGCAGGGGAATGTCTGCCCTTCAAAGGAGGGAGTTGTTTGTAAAGAATCCTGCTAATGACACCTAGGATAATCAGTGCAAACAGGTCTTTCTACTGCTGGGCTCGATGCCATCCTCTCATTCAGAGGCCGGATAGCTGAAGGCACAGCACTCCAGGGCTTTGCGGCTTTGGGAGTTTCAGGTGGGAATACACCTCAGGGGTGGGAGGGTTTATGCTTAGGCAGAGTGCTCCAACTTCTCATTTGAAAAGCATGAATTTAGCAAACCCGGACTCTCTGTGGTGCTGTATGTGAAGTAATGACTGGCTGCAAGCCTGAATTTCTTGGGAAGTTTCCCCTTCAGACGTCTCTCAACGAGAGCTTGCCTGTGTGGTAATGAAGTAAAAACTGGATGATGGTCCACTTCTGCTACCGAACTTGTAAAGCCCCAACGCGATGCGGTTTTGACCTGCTTGATCAATGTTTCCACAACATATATCCCTAAAACCAGCCTCTCTTGCCCACATCCAGTGAGCTAGATGCTGCACCGGTTAGTCGCCGTGTTCGCAGTGGTACTGCGTGCTTATGTGTCTCCAGAGACAGTATTGCCTACCGATGTTCAGTCACGGGCTGCATTCTCTTGTCACTCCACTGCCACTCATCTGGCACCGTTTCCTGCTGAATAGTGTGTCTGTGCTGTAGAGTTTGAGTGCTGTTGCTGGCTTCACATCAAAGAACTGTGTTTGAGCACTCAAATAAGACTGACCAGGGACTCTGGCTGTGAGACTCTTGAGACTTTGCTTTGAGGCTCTTTGAGGAACTTTGTTTTCAGAGCAAAGCATTTTGGAGCAAACGGGGCATGGAGCGAATTCCCCCTAATGGAGTATAAAGCATCCGAGATAAAGTGATATCAAGAGAGACAAAAGAATATCTCAGTTAAGATCAGGGTTTTAGGCCTGAGCACCAAAATCCATTGAGAAAAACCAAACCAAACCAAACCCAGCATATCTGCTCTTTTGGGTATTCTGGAAGTGTTTCCCTGGTGAGAGCAATTCCAGACTCCAGGCTGCATCAGAAAATCCTGGCCCTTCAACTAAGCTAATTGACTTAGTATTTTGGCAATGTGTTTACTCCCTCCTTCCCCTCTTTTACTACCTTTTCTATTTCAGGGCTGTAAAACTCAAATAACTGCTAAAAAAAAAAAATTACTTTGCCTTTTTGTTTTTTTTCCAAGTGTTTGTTAGACCTTCTCCACCTAGTTAATGACTGGCTGGAACAGCAGCAAGGCCAGGAATGCTTCATGCTCTGGGCACTCACTAATTGGGTTGTTAGCAGACTAGAGAGAGACAGGAGGAGATGGGGGAAAGCGCTACTATTATAAGTTAGGGAGTGTAAAGAAAAAGAAAGTGAAATAAATATGGAATTGTTATGGTAGGGAAATTATGGTTCTTAACGCCCAATTTTTCTTTAGAAAAAAATAAGTAAAACTAAAAATAGCTCCCTCAGGACATCTTGCAAGCACTATACCCAAAATAGACCAGAAGTGTAACTGGCTTTATTTTTTTTATAGCAAACTCAGGGGAAAAAAAGATACATTTCCTCTTCTAAAACAAATTGCCAGCTTCAGCCCTCCTGCCACTCAACAATGGCTGAGGCTGTGAACCTCTACCTGCAGAGCCCAGGCTTGGTATAGGTCAACTGGGAATGATGACCAGTGGAGACCTTACAGACCCAGGGCCAGCATCAGGCAGTTTTTGCAGGCTGAGGGACACAATGCAGGGTCCAGTCTGTTGTTTTTGTACTTCAGCAGCTTCTTGCAGATGAAAGAGCCATGCCCTGGCATGCCAGTGGGAGCCACAGAAGCGTCTCCATGTAGAGTTCCAGAAGAGATTTAGGCTCTTTTATAGAAGGGGCCACAAGAGCCAGCAGAGAAGCAAGAGCCAGCAGCACAGGGGTTGAGTGAGACGGGTGCAGATCTGCTGTATTTGCAAGACACCTGCACTGTGGCCATGAGAATACATCAGGCAGGTGCCATGGGCTCTCTGCTGGTACTGCTGGGGAGATGCCCATTGAGAACATGTGCAAAATCTCAGTAGTGAGATGGGGTGACAGCTTGGCTCATGCCACAAGAAGTGCACAGCACCATGATGCAGCAGGCAGAGCCACTGAACTGTCTGCAACCCGCAAGTCAGGGTCCTTCACCCAAAGCAGCCAGCCCTGGGGCAAGCCATGCATGGCCACCATTGCAAAGGCTTTGTCTTCTCCCTCTACCTGTCATCACCCAGGGCAGCTGGGATGGAAATCATCCTATCCCATCCAATCCCATCCACTCACCCCAGCCTTCCTCTATAGGTGCATGTGTCTATAGGTGTGTGGGTGCACAAGCACATGTGTGTGTAGGGGTGTGTGTGTCTGGATGTGTGTGTGCACAGGCATGTGTGTGTAGGAGGTGTGCGTGTCTATGTGTGTGTGTGCACACAGGCACATGTTGGGGGGGTAGGGGTGTGTGAGTCTATGTGTGTGTGCACACAAGCACATGTGTGTGTAGGGGGTGTGTGTGTGTCTATGTGTGTGTGTGCACACAAGCACATGTGTGTGTAGGGGGGGTGTGTCTATGTGTGTGTGCACACAAGCACATGTGTGTGTAGGGGGTGTGTGTGTCTGTGTGTGTGCACACAAGCACATGTGTGTGTAGGAGGTGTGTGTGTCTATGTGTGTGTGCACACAAGCACATGTGTGTGTAGGGGTGTGTGTGTCTGTATGTGTGAGTGCACACAAGCACATGTGTGTGTAGGGGGTGTGTGTGTCTATGTGTGTGTGTGCACACAAGCACGTGTGTGTGTAGGGGGTGTGTGTGTCTGTGTGTGTGCACACAAGCACATGTGTGTGTAGGAGGTGTGTGTGTCTATGTGTGTGTGCACACAAGCACATGTGTGTGTAGGGGTGTGTGTGTCTGTATGTGTGAGTGCACACAAGCACATGTGTGTGTAGGGGGTGTGTGTGTCTATGTGTGTGTGTGCACAAGCACGTGTGTGTAGGGGTGTGTGTGTCTGTGTGAGTGCACAGGCACATGTGTGTGTAGGAGGTGTGTGTGTCTGTGTGTGTGCACAGAAGCACATGTGTGTGTAGGGGGTGTGTGTGTGTCTATGTGTGTGTGTGCACACAAGCACATGTGTGTGTAGGGGGGGGTGTGTGTCTATGTGTGTGTGTGCACACAAGCACATGTGTGTGCAGGGTGTGTGTGTGTGTCTATGTGTGTGTGTGCACACAAGCACATGTGTGTGTAGGGGGTGTGTGTGTCTATGTGTGTGTGCACACAAGCACATGTGTGTGTAGGGGGGGGTGTGTGTCTATGTGTGTGTGTGCACACAAGCACATGTGTGTGCAGGGTGTGTGTGTGTGTCTATGTGTGTGTGTGCACACAAGCACATGTGTGTGTAGGGGTGTGTGTGTATGTATGTGTGAGTGCACAGGCACATGTGTGTGTAGGGGTGTGTGTGTCTATGTGTGTGTGTGCACACAAGCACATGTGTGTGTAGGGGGGGGTGTGTCTGTATGTGTGAGTGCACAGGCACATGTGTGTGTAGGATCCTGTGTCCATAGGCGTGCCGTGCCAGTTTATTGGCAGCCCTCCCCAGCCCCTCTCCGAGGTGTGAATTCCACCTCAGGTGAATTACTTCTCCCTGGATTACATAACAAAGCGATTGTGAAAATACCATCGTCTGTGTTATAGAAACTTAACAGAGCCCCTGGAGTCTCTAAATTAAAACATTGCACTCCAGCGCCTTTGCCATGTATCTCCTCCTACACACAGCTCATTCGAGTCGGGAAAAGAAAGAGCCAGGACAGCTTCCTACAGGCTTTCAAAAAGAAGATCCTCCCCTAATTAACTATAATCTTGTTCAGACGGCGTTTTCCTTCAAGATTCAAAGACTAGCAGGGGGCTGGGGCTAGGCAGAAAAGGAGATTATTAAAACTTTAATAACACCAGCCTTTGAACCTTCCCAAATTCTTTACAATTTTCTCACATCTCAAACCCAGATGTCTGCATTTAAACACCGTGCCAGCAAACACCAACTTTTTGTTTACACTTTTATATCTTTCAGTGAGCGCTCCCTTTGGAAAGCATAGGAAACACCGCGCTTGCAGCTCACGTAGCAGAATGACAAGGCTAAAGAATAAGTAAAAAAACAAAGGGGGGAAAAAAAACCCACCAAAACAAACAAAGAAACAAACAAAAAAGACAAAAGCAACAAACAAACAATAAGCCAAAGAGGGTTTTGCAGGCGCTGTTTCCAGAAGGTGAAGCCGTTCTGGGAGGCACCAGAAATGCCTTCGCAGAGCTCCAGGCAGAGTTGGAACCGGGTAAGAAATTGTTCTCCTCTTCAGTAAACAATTTTAAGAGTTCAGAAATGTTCTCATGCAGCATCAGAGCGTAGCTGAGACCTTGGGAAATTATTATTTTTTTTTTTTAAGGGAATAAAAAAGAAACAACAACCCCCCACCAACAGAAGCCTCAACTGTAAAAAAGTGCTCGTAGGAGTTAGCTCAGCACCATGAGGGCTCCTGTGACGGAGATGTTTCAGCACTTGTGGTAAGCCCTGAGACATGATACGGGTAAGGCGTCTTCTCTGTGAGACTTTATTGCTTCTCAAGGAAGTAGCAGCTTCAATAGCAGAGTCAGAGAGAGGCACCTCCAGCAGCCTCAACATGAAGGACCAGGCCTGCAGCCCCATGCCACCAGAGTGCAATCAGACCCACCCCATCAGCGTTAGTTCTGCAGAATTACTTTAGTCCAGGCTGGATCTGACATATTTCCCCGAATAGAATTCAGTCAATATAGGCATGCTGCCATCAAAAAGCTTCTGACAGTAGCAATAAAAAAGCCCTTCTGTCCAAACGCTCCCCACCAGCTCTGATTGCAGCTCAAGAGGAGGACCAGCCTCTCACTTCAGCCATAAGCTCCCAAGCCTGACCTAATGCTGCAAGATCTCACCAAATCTTACAGCAGAAGAATAAAACCAGCAGCTATCCTGGCACTGCAGTCCCAGCTTTTCCAGAAGCCTGGGATGGAAAAACCCCTTCGCTTTTTTATGAGGATTGTCCTGGAATCCACTAGCCAAGAAGTTCAAGTCATCAAAATTGTTCCAGCTTTCAAAAATGAGTGGTTGCTCTAACACAAGTATTTGCTGTGACTTGCTTCCCAATCCCACAGTAAGAGCAAGGAATGAGCTACTCAGTAGCCAAAAATTCAAGGAAGCCTTTTACCACCATTAGAGCCCTGCTGGTTGTTGCTAACTGCTGGTACCAGTGGCTGCCGAGGTTGGTGGCAGAGACAGCATGAAGGTGACCAGAATGATGCTGGAGCTGGAGCCAGCCTGTGAGCTAGAGCAGCCCCTGAGCACAGCAGGGACATCAGTGTTCGCTCCTGCCATAGCTTCTCTATTTTCACACCTTGCAGATCTTCTGGATCAAAAAGAGGGAGAACATGACTCTGTGCCCATGACAGAGCTGCCAGACACTGCTGTCAGTGAGGGAGGTGAAGATCTAGAAGGGTCACAGCAGGAAGGTTGAACTGATAGCAGTAGCAGAGCACTGCAGCAGCCCCTTGTGAAGCCACTCTGGATATGGTCACCCAGCACCCCAGGCGCTTGAGAGCCCAGTCAGACTTCCATTCCACAGGCCATGAAGAATGGACCTGGCAAAACCCTGCAGAGGAGTGCAAGCTGAAACACCTTTCCATGCATTCACCCAGACAACAGGAACACTGACAGGCCTTACAGCATGTGGATTTCAGTTTGGATTTACTGAAGGTAAGCAACTGCCCAAGAATCACAGAATTGTTTTAGTTGGAAAAGACCTCTATGATCATTGAGTCCAACACTGACCTAACACCACCATGGCCATTAAACCATGTCCTGAAGTGCCATGTCTACGCATAGGAAGTTTTGCTAGAAAGGTGCCACTTGGCTCCTGTGGCTCTGGCACCCCTGTATCCGCTTCAACCAATTCATGGCTGTCAGAAAGGTTTTCCTTTTTTTCCTTCTTTCTTTCTTTTTTGTATGTTGCTACTGGATATTACACAGCTTGGTGCTGAATTCCTTACCTCTGGCTTTCCCTTTAAGTGACTCTTCCAGACAACCTCCCAGAGAAAGGAAAGCTCATTTCTCAGATAAAATGCATGACCAGCCTACCCCATTCCATACCATACCCCCCTAGTATGAGACTTGAAGGCAGGGACAGCAACCCAATCCAAGATTTATTCTGCTCTAATCAGCCCAGGCTTTGAGAATCTCCATGTGGATTTGAGCCTGTGCTCGGTAGCTCACTGACTGCTGTTTCAATACCGAAGCCTTTCCAGCCCAGCTGCAGTAATTGCCCCCATGGAGCATGAGGAATCTCAGTTATAAACTAGCTGGCAATCTTGCAAGAATATGTCTCCTAGAGGACTTCAGGATATTTCTTTCTGAAGTTAACCCTGTTAAATCATTCTTAAGCTGTCTTAAAATAAAGAACTAACCTTCAGAGCAACCCTTCCTTTGGTTTTAAATGCTCTTCTTGGATTATTTTTTTTTTCCTGGAAAAGTCAGCTGATCTTTGGAGCTTTCAAATCTCTGAAAGCTATTTCAATGAAATAATCTCTAGTGTTCTCCTGAAATGATGCAAACATTCAACAGGGGAGCTTAGGAGAGGAATTAAGGGCTGTTAGACTCTAAATCAAAGCTGAACACAGCTTGTGCAGAGAACATCCTGTTACAACCAGCTAGGCTGGGTAGTTTCTCTTGGTTTGCATCAGAGAGGCTTTGGTCAAAGTCTTGACCAGAAGATCAAGGTTCATCTCTTGGCATTCATGTTAGGCCAAAGTTGCTGCAGATCAACCCCTGTGTAGAAATGAGACTGAGCTCTAGAGCCTGTCTGTGTTAGCAGTGTGAGTCCATTCTGGCTCAGGAGTGACTGTGACCCATTTGATGATGATCTAGAAGTAGCTGTAGAAAGATGTTATGCCTGAGGGCAAGAAGCCAAGTGACAAAAGCCATGATACAGCTGATTCCTTTGTTTTCACTCAAAAAGAAGGGATGGGTGGGGGACACAAACCTGGAGGTGGACACATCCCTGGAGGTGTTCAAGCAGTGTGTAGATGTAGTGATTCAAGATGTAGTTTAGTGGTCATGGTGGTTGGGTTAGGGTTGGACTTGATATTAAAGGTCTTTTCCAACCAACTATTATCTGAGTCTTGCAATCATGGAGGCATCTCCTTCTAGGTAAGCACTGAAACCTCACTGGCAAACAGGAGATGATGCCACCATATCTGTGTTGTTCTTTCTCTGCAGAAACAGAGCTCCTGGAGAAATGTGCACCAAAGGCCATTAGGCTGGGGAGAAGCAGGTAGTAAAAGGTAGCTAGCCCAGAACTTCCTTCAACAGTAATTCAGACAAATAAGGACTTTTTTAAAGCCCTTTGAAAAAGTAACCAGAAGTTAAACAGTGTCACCCAATCCCATTGCTGAGCCTGGTCCCTGCAGGTATAAACCTGATTAGACTGGGAAAGACCTATAAGCAATCTGTGCTGCCCTTGGTCATCTGGCAAGAGGTAGTGGGGGCTGCAGAGATGCCCATGGTGGGAGAAGCTGCACAGCAGAGGGTTTCACTAGCACAGACACTCCTCAGAATGAGCTGGAGGTAGAATACTTCCTTCCTAGCCATGGTAAATTTGTCCATTTGTGTTTACAGACTCCTACAAAGTAATGGAAGAAATTTTAAATGCCTCTTTTCATATTAGAAGAGGCTGAGGGAGCTGGGATTGTTTAGCCTGGAGAAGAGGAGGCTCAGGGGAGACCTTATTGCTCCCTACAACTGCCCAAAGGGTGGCTGTAGCCAGGAAGGGGTTGGTCTCTTCTCCCAGGCAACCAGCACCAGAACAAGAGGACAGAGTCTCAAGCTTCCCCAGGGGAAGTTTAGGCTCAAGGTGAGAAGAAAGTTCTTCACAGAGAGAGTTGTTAGCCATTGGAATGTGCTTCCCAGGGAGTCACCATCCCTGGAGGTGTTCAAGAGGGGATTAGATGTGGCACTTGGTGCCATGGTTTAGTCATGAGGTCTCTGGTGACGGGTTGGACTTGATGATCTTTGAGGTCTCTTCCAACCTTGGTGATTCTGTGATTCTGTGACATTTGTCCAAGTGAAAAAAAATTCCTGTGTTTTTCAAAACATTCCAGTTAGTTGCCATTGTAGCAAAGTCACTACTATCAAGGTCAGGTAACATTAGTTTCTAATGGAAAACTAATCATCACTCTAAACACTTTGTTCAGCTCAGTGCCACAGCAACCTCCATGAGCACACAGACACATTCTGAGTTTGGGCAGATTCCATACAGACCTGTGCATTTTCCTTATCAGTGGGCTCTAATGAAAGATGAAGGTGGGATGGGATGAGAGAGCATCAGGAGTGCTGGCATTATGTATGGAGCAGCCAAGGGCTGAGGAGCCTCAGGGCCACCTGTGCTTCTCACAGACCAAATTCAGACCTGCCAGGAAGTCTGCAGATTTTTCCAAAGCAACAGGATCTATCAAACTGCAGATAAAAAGCTGATAGAAAAACATCCTGAAAGGTGTCCAGCAGCAGTTATCAGAGATCTGCAGCAGTCAGTGCTGCTGAGGCTGAACTAGGCAGGAAAGTCACCGAATCAGACCGGTTAATCATCTCAGCCCTGTGGTTGCTTTTCATCAGAGTCAGGAAGGTTTAATTCAACTTGTCAAAACCCCCTTTTTATGCTAAAGGACATCTACCCAGACTGGAGGGATGGTAGGAAGGGGAAAGATATTTTTCAATTAAAAACAAACAAAAAGGCATGCAAACAGACAACCCCACCCCTAAATGTGTACATATATATATATATATATATATATACACATACACAAAACAAAATACCTTCTCTGTGAATGGATCAGCTCCTAAGAGACATCTTAGAGCAGCAAGGGAGCTGAGTAATCTTTAATAAGGGAATTCTTCACAGACTGGAGTTTGCTTTGGTTGCTGGCTGCCTCCTGGAGAGAGAAAACACTACGGAAATGAAATATGACCTTGCACCATGTAGCAGAGTCTTTCCAGTTCTTTCCCTTGGCTGTGTGAGTAATGTTTCCTCGAATAAGGAGCTCCATTTAATGGTTGCCTGCATGGCAGTGCTTCATCACAGGTGACATTGCTGCAATCTTCTACCTAAACAGGCACAGAACTGGAAGTTCTAACAAAATTACTTTTTCCCCAAGATTTGAAGGATGTAACCAACCTACAGCATTTGCTCAGAGCATCAGAAATTCTTGCAAGTCTGACTTTTGAGGTGATGTTCTGCTGCCTCTCCCTGCTCACCCATGTCCTTTGCAGTTCCCCCTGCATGGCATGTCCTCCTAGAGCAAGTGTGTTCAGGGAGAAGGGTGCATGAGGAGCAGGGTGTCATTCTGACCAGCCTGTGCTGCAGAGCTAATGCCAGTGCTGCAGCGTGCCTCTGCCCATCTTCTGCCAGGACAGTACAGGACCCACAGTGCCTAGCCCCAGGAAACAACTCCATGTGGACAGAAGTCACCTACAACACACCTCCTCTTCCTGCATCCAGCTCTGGAGCCCTCAACACAGGAAGGACATGAACCTGATGGAGTGGGTCCAGAGGAGGGCCGTGAAAGTGATTAGGAAGCTGCAACAGTTCTCCTACAAGGACAGGCTAAGGGAGCTGGAGTTGTTCAGCCTAGAGAAGAGAAGGCTCCAGGGAGACCTAATAGCAGCCTGCAGCACCTGAAGGGGGCTACAAGAAGGCTGCAGAGGAACTGTTTGCAAAGGCCTTCAGGGATAGCACAAGGGGCAGGGGTTTGAAATTAGAGAAGATTTAGATTGGATGTTAGAAACAAGTTCTTTACAATGAAGGTGGTGGAACAATGCAAGAGCTGAGGCCCCATCCCTGGAGAAACTCAAGGTCAGGCTCAAGAAGGCTCTGAGAACCTGATCTAGTGGAAGCTGTCCCTGCTTACTGCAGTGTGTTGGACTGGACGACCTTTGGAGGCCCCTTCCAACCCAAACCATCCTATAATTCTACTCTGTGATTCCCCTCAGTGTGGTCATTTCCAGCCATTTCATTGGAGGTTGGGGGTTTTTGTTTGGGCTATTTTGTTGTGCTTTTTTGCTGTGAGTCATCTTGTCTAAAATAACTTCCATGGTGAAACTTTGCCCAAACGAAAATATCAACAGCATCTGAGCTTCCCCCCTTCAATCTGCATCCCTCTGCCAGCCAAGACCCTCCTACAACGACTGTGCCGGTGTGTGATTTAGTGAAATGAATAGCTCATTGTAGAGTAATTGCAACCTTCCCTGGGCTGTTGCTTTCTTTTTTTTTTTTTTCCCTTTCCTCTCTGTTTGCTTTAATTTCAGTTTCCACAAATGGAGGGAAGCCCCTTTTTTGTTCCTGCCTTGCTCCGCCATGCTCTGCTCTTTCCCAAGCACAGACTTTTTCCCCCCGGTGAAGGAAAGACTGGATAACACTTGGATGTCATTCCTCCCCCAGCCACATGGAATTTGGTGCAGGATGAGTAGATGTGCCTGTGATTTTGCCTCTGTTGCCATGCAGCTGTCTAGTGTCTGTGTGGCAGCACCATGATACCTTCACCTGTTTCTCTCCTGGAGGCAGAAGCAGCGCTGGCAAGTCCCTACCCATGGTGTCTGTGTGCAAGGAGTTAACATCCCAGCAGTGCAGTGCCCCTTGGTGAAACTATAATTAGGAAACAGTTTTATTTTACTGCTCATGAGCACTCCCTGACAGCACAGCCACTGGGTGCTTTCCAAACTGCCACAATTTCAGACCCCAACCTGAAATTCTCATTTAGAGGAGGACTTTTACTGCTGCTAATCCCTCAAACACCTCTCTGAGGCCCTGGCTTGCACAGAAGGTGCCAGGATGTGGGGCTGGACTGAGAGCTTTAGCAAGTGGCAGAGTGAGCTTCTCTGCTCTGTTGGTTGTGTGGTGGCAGGACAAGGCACTGGAAGTATATGGAAATGCAGGTGGGATGAGCAGGGGGGGTGGTGTGGTGTGCTGTGTGTGCAGTGCCCCAGCAGCAGAGGTCCAAGAACCCTCCCAGACCTTCAATCCTTGCACAAATGCCCTGCATCTGGCACTGCCAGTGCCCATGGGTAAGGGCTGTAGGAAGGGAGTAGTGGCTGAACAGCAATGCCTTTTTTGTCAAGGGAGCTATTTTAAACCTTCTTCTTTGTGGGTAGCCCTTTTGGCTCCCAAGTCTGTCTGAGGCAGAGGTGTAGAAAATGTTGGAGGGAAGAACATCAGAGCAGCACTCCAGGAGGACAAAGATAGTCTGTCTGTGCAGGAGCCCAGTCTTTCACAGGACTGAGGCACATTCACACTTGCTCATCTGAGACCGAGGATACAAACATACCCATGGCTCCTGAAGCTACCTCATAGGTCCTGTTATTTGGGCTTTTATTTGGGACTTTTCCCTCCAACACCAGACAACCCACTCCTTGCACAACCTCTATGCAAGGCATGGAAACTTGCATGGCCCTGAAGGACACCAGCTTACAAGAGCCTAATGAAAGAGCACTGACTGCTTTTAGGGCTACTCAGATGCTAGGTGGGCAGAGTATAAGCATCTAGAGAGAATTATTGGCAAGGAAAGAGTCATTAAATCTGTTGTCTACAGTTATAGGGAAGAGGAAAGCCTTGGCAGGAGCAGACTGCATCCTCTGAGACCACAGTTCTGTGGTCTCAGGGGTTGCCTAGTCCTGGTGAAGCACTTCTGCCCTCTTATTTGGGCTCATGCCACTAGTTGGACTCCTAACAGCCCCTGGCCAGGGCTGGAGATCTCTCCTAGCTGTGAAATTGTAGGGAAGTGCAGACCGGAGCCTTTCAGGAGCAGGAGGGCAGCAAACCCATAGTACTTGCCTGGGAAGCCCAGCCCCCCTCTCTTGGGATGCTCATGTCAGTGGGACATGTGCTTCCCTGTATGCACTGACACAAGGTATGAGACCTTCACACATTGCAGTCCAGCTTCAGCCACAGCCCACTTATGGCAAACTAATTCCCAGACTGCATTTCCCTTTGAGCATTTGCTCACACCAGTGATTTACATTTCTGCATATGAGCAACGTGCCTGGCTGTCCTGGTAAAATGTCTGAGCCTTCCCATCTTCAGCAGAGACCCAAGGCTTTTTCAGCGTAATGCAGAGCTGAAGCAGCTTCTGCCTAAACTAACATTTCATTTCCTTGCTGCAGCTCACTTCTATTGTCATCACTTTCATGCCTCTAATTAACTTGCATCTGTTTCATGTTTGAAGTTTGTAACACTTGCCCACTTTGGCTACGGCAGTTTATAACCCAACACTAAACATATGCTTATGTTTACTGCACACTAGCTCTGAGTCCTTTGACTTAGCCTTGTATCAGTTCATTATGCCATTAACAGAGAGCTGCTGAGACAGGGCTGAAGCCTTCTGTGGCAATGAATTAGGGAATAGTTTGGAGATGGTTGAAGAGGGGTGGCCAGTTGTGGACATGCTGGCCTGACATCCAGAGGTGTTGAGCACTTCACAGAATCACAGAATCACAGAATCACCAACGCTGGAAGAGTCCTCAAAGATCATCAGGTCCAACCCACTTGCCACTCATCCTGCAACACTGAGATATTTATCATCCCCCAAACATGACAACCACAACAGCTTTCAACAACACTGTTGTGTGGATCTCAACGAAGAGACTTAAATCCTGTGCCATCTTGGATCCAGAGGCCCTCAGCACCTCCTACCTACCTTTAAACTAAGTGCCCATTGACTGTGTATTAGTGCTTAATGAGATTTTCAGAAGGGTTACAGATGGCCAGGAGAGAGGGGGGCTGTGTAATGTACCCTATTATATATAATGTATAGCATACTGCTAAGTAATTCTTAACACCTGCCATAGCTGTAAGGTAGCAGGCTGGTGTCCTTGCAACAGCTGAGGTGAATATTAAGATCCAGTTCCCTATTCAGACCAGTTTTAAGTTCATTAGCATCAATGGAGCTACTTCTGTTTTCCAGCAGACACGATAAATCATGCCAGTATCTGGGTGAAGTAAGCAGACCGCCTCGTTGTAGCCTGAGCCATTAAGGTGATGCCCAGATAAATGTGTTTGTTTTTCATACAGATAACAGGATGCTTCTTAGAGCTAATAAGTATTTACTTTCTCTTGCACTGCTATTATCTCCCTCATTGAGGACTGTAATTAGCATCATTGATCATTTGTGCAGTTTGCCTTCTAATTTTTGTGTGTGTGTGTCTGCTATGGTTGACTGAAACTGCAAAGTGCATGATATCAATATGGGAAAAGTTATGTTTGATCCATGCCTTTGCCCCATTTGGACTGATCTGTTTGGAAGCTGTGCATGAGCTCTTCCTGTAAAACATCACAATACTTTACTGTACACCCAGGTTTAAAGGGGCAGCTGTACATTTTCCATCCACCAAAAATACCCTCCTTGCTAGTGTTATCACCAAACACTTGAGTTAGCTGCTCTTGCTCCCCTAATGTTTTCTTGATGGGGAATAGACAGCCAGATCCTGAGGTTCTTGCTGGGGCAAGTTTCTATCAGCAAAGGGAAAGGCAGGTGGCATGCAGGATGGGTCTGGGGACAAAAGGATCTTCTTCTTTCTCTGCTTCAGTACAAGGCACTGCTCTCAAGGGGTGGTCCCACTCAGGACATTTTCTGCAAGCACAAGATCTCTTGCTGCCAATTAAAAATGTTACATAAGCTTTCCTGTCATTGAGTATGTACAGTGAGGACTAAATAAAACCACAGTCACGACACATAAGGAAATGCCCACTCGTAAAGCCCGAGATGTGGAGATCAGCTCTGTCAGGCTGAACTCAATACCACAAAGATGCAGATGCAGCAGCAGACATCTACTCAAGCATCTCCAGACTCTTCCTGTTCAGGAGAAAGCATCAGTTTACATCTATCTACAGTCTTTCTTGGGTTTTTCTTTACACAAATAATAGATTTACAATAATAACCTATACACACCAAATTGGCCTGGAAAGTAAAATCCTTTGCACAGCTTTGATTTTCCCCCCCCCCCCCCCCCTCTGGATTCCATATATCACACAGGCATGAGCACATACTGGAAGAGGTGCACTGTGAGCACCCTCTGCTTTCCAGTCTCTGAGGGAAATAGCCATCCTCAGCACCAGAGCCCTTGCAAAAACAACCTCAGCACTCCTGGAGTGTGGCTGGAAGGGATATCAGCTCCTGCAGCATCCTGCTGCAGAAAGGGACATCACTAACACCAGAGCAGGTCAGCCATGGCATCATCTAGCTAAGGTCAGTCCCACCCAAAGTTATTAAGCTTAGCTTGCCTGTGTAGCTGGCTGTGTGCTTCATGCCTGGACTGATTTTCAGACAGAAGCAAGCCAGAAGAGAGTCAGGTTTTACCATGTCCACTTGCATTACTTCCTAACCTATTAGAAACCCAGAATAGGGAAAGACTCCTTATTTCTTTTCTTTCACTTTCCTCCCATCCTGTTGGATGGAAAATGCCCAGGCTCTTCCTTAATTTGGCAGAAATTCAATTCACCTAGTCTCAAACTGTCAGAGCAGAAATGAATCCATTAAGCTCATTTCCACTTGTCCTAGCAATGAATCTGTGTATGAAGACATGAAGAAAATAATTTTGAATTACTTCTTCCATTATGCAGTTCTCACTTGCTGCCATTTCCCATTTTCCTAGCCCAGCTACTTTATTTTCCTTGCATCTAGCCCATAGCAATTATCTCAATACCTAGGAAAAAGCATTAGGGTTTAAGATCTCAGGCTCCAGTTTGACAAAGACTTTGCAATCCAGAGACACTAAGGGAAGAGGATTAAACTTCCATCTGTTTGCCTTGAGGGGCAAAGCACAGAAATCAGAGGGAGGTTTCAAGAGATGTTGGTGTGATAACATTGCACACTCACTAGCCAGGGAAGTCTGAGGTGAGACATATCTGCTTGGGAGTCATCCTGGTCACCAACTGCAACAGCTTCTTTAAAATTCACTTTACACACAGCAGGATGGAAAGATTCCTTCATATCCCTTCCTCCAGGGTGCCTGACTGCTTCTCTCAACCTGTGCCATTTACAGATATAACTATTGGATAGGAGCAAGGAAGTGGTCCATGCAGCTAAAGCATGAGATGAAACACCAACACAGCATCACACAGAGGGAGAAGAAAGATCCTTCAGAGGAGCAATCCCAGAGCTTCCTAACGGTGAGCATCCCAAAGCACAGCTGAAGCAGGAAGGGTGGTTGAACCACCATTTGGTTCCCTGGAGTGTCCCAATCCTGGGGTTAAGTTTCTCAAGGCTAGGAGGTGCAGAGGCACCAGGCACTGGCACTGATCTTTCCTGAGACAGAGCTGAGTGTGGTTGTGACTCAGCCTCCTGTCCCCCATCAGTGGCTGGTGACTAATTGTATTTACTGCCATTCTTTGTGTTTTGGGGAGAACAAAGATAAACAAGCTTAGCAGTAATCGTTGCTATGTCTCTACTGTTTCCTCTGTTGGCCAAATAGGGGTTTCCCACACACACAGAGTTTTACAGCAGGGGGTTAAGTATTTTTCCTTATTTTCAAGAAATCCTGTGAGCTTTTCTTGGCTGGTGGAGAAAGAAGGAAGTAAACTCCTAGGAATCATTTGGTGCAGATTCTAGGGAAAAGTTTCTGTAACCTGTCTGCAGAAGAGGAATGGTCCTCTTTGGGATAAGCAAGCATTGCCACGGCGCAGGGCAGATGATTTCCTAGTGCCCTGGAGAAGTTCCCATTGGCTCTGGAAAGATCAGTTATAAGGATGACATCTCTAAGTATTTTGCTGAGAGAGCAGAGACCGTTGGTCAAGCGTTCCTTTACCATACTGTTTGGTGACAGCTGTGGCACTGGCAGTGACAGTGCCCAGGCAAGGCAACCTGACTGGGGTTGGTCATCAGCACAGGCTGTGCAGGACATTAAGCTCTTCTGATGGCTTTGCCTCTCTCCAGGAGCTGTGAGCTTCAGGGGTGGTGCCATGAGACCCAGACCACCCCACTCACAGAAGTTATATATGTGTGACACAGCATCCTCAAGTTGAACCCCCACAGGCTTCCTAATGTTGGCTGCTGCCTTCTCAGTTGACCCTTGCCCATTGCAGCCATCCACAGCCTGCAACCAAAGCCAGCCCTTCTTCCTCCATGTCAGTGCTGAAGGCTGGAAGCCAACTCATGTGACATGGGAGGGGTTAATTTGTTGCTGGGAGCCAACTCAACCATGGTGCATTTCATGGGACATTGGAGGGGTTAATTTGTTGCTTTTTCCTGTTAATTTTGTATTGCATCCTGACAGTCATGAAGATGCAAACACCCTCATGGCACACCACATCACAAGGGACTTGCTAATTACTACAGCTACTGCTGTGACTATTTTCAGGGAAGAAAACAGATTTTGCATGCTCTGATCTTCCCACTGTGCCAAATCCTTCCACTTTGGCCCAGGCAAAAACTCCCATTAGCAGGAGTCCACTGCCCTGTTATGGAACATAGTGTTTCACGGCAAATGTTCTCCAATTACTGCTCTTCAACTGCTCTGTTGTATTTAGAAAGCTGTTGGGGGGAAAAAAATGATAGAAAATCATAGAACTATTGAGATTGGAAGAGGTCTTTGATACTGTCAAACCCAACTGCTCACTGAGAGCTCACAAAACCACCACTACTACTAAACCACTACCACTAAACCATGTCCCTCAGCACTACATCCACAAGGCTTTTAAATACTTCCAGGGATTATTGCACCACCTCCCTGGGCAGGCTGTTCCAATGCCTGAGAACCCTTTCTCTGAAGAATTTTTTCCTAATATCCAACCTGAATCCCCAAAATCAAGAAAAAACAGGTTTAGTATGTGCTAGTGCAAGCAAGCAAGTCTTACACAAAGGAGGAAGAGTGGTGGTTGTGAAGGAAATCAGTGGGATAAGATACTTAAGTCTGGGAACTATACCTGCATGCTGTATTTGTGACTCATATTCACTGAATCATACAGGTGGCAGATCCTTGTAATCCTGCTCCTGGGTGTTTCTGATCTGTTGGATCAGAATCTTGCTGTTGGATGTTTTTGATAGTGATGCAGGAACAAAACCCCACTGAAAGCATCCCAGCTGTGCTGAAACAGACACCAGGAGGTCTGTCCTATAGCAAGTGCTTTCCCCAAGCACAGACAGCTCTGGAATTCCAGTGCTGGCAACTCATATGTCATGAAACACAAATGAACAGCTATTTGTGAACAAACAGTTCCAGGGGATTTCATTACCCATTACAACGCTGCAAATTCTTCACAAATGACCAAACATTAACATGTAGGTAGGGTGTAATACCAGGAGAGATCCACTGTTTGGATATGAGATGAGACATGTTTGACGGGCACCACTCGGAGCTGTGCTCAGGACTGGCACACCAGGCTCATCAATTGCCATTTGGAAACAGGAAACATCACTGAACTTTGTTGCCCATGTATTTAAGATTACTAGGCCATTATCATCTGCTTGCCAAGATGCTGCTAGGGGAAAAGTTGAACGTCTGCCAGCTGCGAGGAGACTCTCTGTGGGTACAAAGAGCTGCTGGAGCCCTCAGGGCAGCAGGCATGCTGGCTCCAGCACCACGCAGCCCCAAGGTGGAGCAGACTCTTTTTCTGATACCATGTACATAACACTCCACCCAAAACTCCCTGTGTAAATAAAAAATAAAGTCAAATTATGCCAGTAAAGAGTGGATTACACTGGTCACTGGGAGTGCTTGTGTATGTTCAGCCATAATCTACGATAAGGTGCTTGCCATAAAATGCCTCCTGGAGGCAGCTCTCCTGGAAGCTGCAAGATGCCAGCAGAACCACCGGCTTTGTGCTTCACCCAGTGGGGACAGGAAGGGGCATGCTGAGGAATGACTCTTTGCTTCTTGGGACAGCAGAAGTCCCTAGGGCTGAGGTGGCCCCCTCCATCTTGCAGGAGAAAAGCAGGTGTATTGATTGCCACCAGCAGATAGAAGGGAACAAAGTTCAATTCAAAGAGGTAAAGGTTGACAACCTTTCTACAGACAAAACTGTCCCACAGTCAGTAAAGCACAGCAGCAATCAGGGCACAGATAACCGAGCCTATCATGAAGGCAGAGATTACAGAACCCCACAACCAATCCATCCTGCAGCACCAACCTGCTGCACAGCAGTTCTAAAATAGACACAACTGGAAATGTAGTGTTTTGCTATGGGGTTTTTCTTCAGAACAAAAACCTATGGTAAGTTTCATTGGCATAACAGTAAACAAATCAAAAGGGAAAGTCTGAGCAGTTCCCATATTTGGGGCATTTCTTACAAAGAAAAAGAAGAAAAAATTACTTCTGTCATCTACTGGTGCAGGAAAAGAAATTAAAAGGGGGGGGGGGGAGGGGGAACAGTGGTGTCAGCTTCTGAAACAAAAGCTACACCAAAAATCACTTCTAAGAGAATTTATATGTTTTTATTTATGAATAGGAAGACCCCAGCATTTGGACCTGCTCATTGCTGGAGGCTGGCAGAGGCCAGCTGCACTCACCTACCAAGGAGCCCATTGTGGGGTGACCATGCCCTCATCCACCCTCCCACCAGCAAGCAGGCAGATGGAACTGGGCTAGAAGACACATAGTTGTGGCTGGCCCTTATGGTCCCTCTAGGGGGGGAAAAAAAATCAAATAAGGGAAAGGTTATTGCAGACTGATAACAGCCAGGGAGGCTGGGAACAGGACCTGTTGCCAAGGAGAGATTGCTGCAGCCAGGCAGGGCCCCCTGCGCCTCCAGCCCTGCGGGGAGAGGTCGGGGAAAGGCATCCAGGGGAGGGAGGGAGCTGGAGAAGAGCAGCACTGCTAGATGAGGAGCTGAGGAGAGATTGCAGCCAGCCAAACCAGAGGCCCAGGTGGCCAGAGAGTGAGATTTGAGGAGGGGGTTTATGGGAAAGCCATTACATGCCTTCGTGTAATTAAAGCCTTCATCATCATGCATGTGCAGAGGAGGTGAATTACAGCTGAACACACAGCTTTGGGCATTTGGTAGCCTTCAAGAGCTGGTCTTCTGCAAGCTTAGCAGTCCTGTTGTGATTTCTTGAGTGCAAAAAAATAGGAGGCTGTAGATGAAGGAAACTTTTTGAGAGAGAGGTGGAAAAAAGCAATCCTGCCAGCAGCCGGATTGCTGCAGAAGCCTCTGCACTTCTGTATGTGCTGCTTCACACTGCTCTCACTTGCCCCATGGGCATGCTCAGGATGGAAATCCATCAACCACCCCATGGCTGGACATCCATCAGGGGAAGCCATGGGGCTTACATGCCAGTGAGGAGCCCAGAAGCACAGAGCAGGGACGGTGTGGTTTTGACAGGGGTATTCCTTTGAGTTTGGGAAGCTAAACCAGGTATGACTTCAATGCTTTAAAAGTGTTTCTCATCCTGAGCAAGGTGTCCCTGTGCTGCACCCTGAGAGCACAGCCCTCCTTCCCTTCATGCTGTTAGAGTGCTCTTGGGAAGAGCCTATTGCAGCCCAGAACAAGTCTGTGCCAGCTGAGAGACTGCCCCTGACAAACACACAGCCGTGCTAGGTGGCACCCCAAATCATTTCCACCATCAGCCTTTCCTCCCCCATGACCACTCCTGGCCAGAGCAGTCAGGCCAGTACTTTGAGCACAACACCCACCTGATGACCACTGCCAGTGTGTGACTGGTTTCGTGGCACTAACCCTGAAGCCCCTGCCACCAGGCTTTAACAAAGGGAGGGACCCCCCACCCTGGAATCTGCTGCTGCCTCCCAACAATGGGTCTGCTGCACCTACAGGTGCCCAGCCTGGAGCTCAGCAAAGCCTTGATAAAACCCTACCCTGGGACAGGAGTGAATTATGCACATCCCTCAGCATGTGCAGGATAGCAGCCTTGGTTCACTGGGTTAAAATACCAGAGCAACATAAACCACCTCTGCCTCTGGAACCCCCTGCACTTCATAAAAATGCTGGAGACCCTGCTGGAGCTAAGTCATTGTTGATAGCCATATAAAATTGGTTAATAAATCTTCCTCCACCGATGAAATAGCTACTTCACAGCCAGAACTAAACAAATTGAGCATTTCAAAGCAACCTGCTTGACACAAGCCCTGATTTGCACACAAATAGAAGCATCCCCACAGCCCAGCCTGGGCAGAACCCTGAGCCCACACTGTTCCTCCCTCCCTGTTGTCACAGCCAAGTGCCAGGAGGAGATTTACTGCACCAATACTTTCCTCCTGGGTGACAGGAAGATTTACCTCTGCAACCTGCAATCCCTTAGGTTGAAATGCTCCCAAAACTAGAGACCAGCCTGGAACATGGCATCAAGGCTGACTTCCCACACTGGCACTGCTGGGCTGATGCTCCTCCATCATCCAGAGCCTCTGTCACAGACAGACGCTGAAAGTTCATGGTGCTTCTTTTATCTTTTCTTTTTTGGTTGCCCTCCTCTGAAAATGGAAAAGCAAGTGCTCATGCCCCTGTTGCTCCACAGGCACTGGTCTGAATGTTTCTAATAGGTAAAAAAAAGTACTTAAAGAAGAGGCTCTGCTCTTAACAAGCTGACTCATGTCAGGATGTTTTTTAAATGCTGTTGATAGCCAAGGGGAGGGAAGTAACACATTTCACTGGCTTCTCCCAACTCCGTGGCCATTGTTATATTATAATAGCCTGATAACTAGAAAAACACTTTAACATTCCAATTTTAATAACAACTTCTTAAAAAACAAAGTCTTGCTCTCAATTCATGCCAGCATGTCAGGGCTGACTTGTTCTCTTCCTTTCTGCCTACAGGGAAGAGAGTAGGACCTGGGCAGTGGGGCAGGACCTGCATCCAGGCAAAAATACCCTGTGAAAAATTGCATCTAAGTACTGATGTTTCAACAGAGCTCAATATTTGCTTAACGAGATGTTATGTATTTGCAGAGAGAACCACAGTGGGGAAGAAAAAAAAGAGTACAGTTTTAGGCCCTTTTAGCAACAATGAATGGCTTGGAAATAGCAGCGAGCAAGCGCTAAAAGTTTTCGAGGGTTTGGGGCTCAGATTTCCCAATAACTTGTTAGGATCTGAGTTTGCAAGACAGGTGTTTGGCATTTCTAACTCCCTGCTCCCTTTAGAACACATCAAAACGACCATTAAACTCCTCCAGTCTTGAAAGTTCAAGTCAAGGTGGTTTTTGTTTTGCTTTTCCCCCTGAAGGTCAGTTCAGGATTGAATCCTTTTGTCAAGGTTGGCTGGAGAGCAGAAGGCTCTGTTAATCTGCAGGCACCGCGGCTCCCTCCTGGCTTCCTTCCCTTGAAGTTTATTTTACTTCAGGATTCACCCCCTGGGATTGTAAAGGTTGCAGACAAGGGTTAGAGGTGAAACAAAGAAAACGAGGTTGGTTGTTTATTTAGAGGGAGCCAGAATTCATAATGCTGGAGACACTGGGCCCCTCCTAACAGATAACCATAATTTTACAGCACCTCTACATTATTTCTTTTTATTAATCTTTCCCAGAAATAAAATACAGGGACAGATGCAAAATAGCATCTCCCTGAGTGACTCCTAGAACAAAACCAGGCTTTTTTTCCCTGCAAAGTGACCAGTCACTGGAACAAACCAAGCATGCTTCCATTGGTCTCCACGTGGGAAAAGGAGGAAAAAAACAAACAGACAACTTTGCCTCCTTCACAGACCTCCTGCTTTTATTCACCCAACTTGTGTCTTGTTATGCAGGCCTTTTTTTTGACCACAGAACATTGCCCCTTAAGATATAATCTTTACATCCCCCTTTTCTTTCCACAAGAAGGCCAAATCTGGTTTACTTTCATTGACTGCCTGTGGAAGCTCCCTGACCAGCAGCTAACAGACACATCCCAACCCACACAGGCAGCCTGGCAATAGATTTTTTTTCCCCAATAGATTTTCCCTGTTCATAGCTTGTTGGAACAATCTTGACAGCAAGAAGAGAAGCTCCAGATGTCTCCATCTTACCTAAAGAAAAAAAAATATGCTCTTTCTCCACGTTTTTCTGGGTGTTTGCCCTCCAGAGCAGCATCCACTTGCAATGAAATCAAGGGATTTACAACAGAGCAAGTGGTTGTACAACAGCAACAACTGGATTCCAGGGTGCTGATAAGAGAAGTTAATCTGTGCTGCGACCAGAGCCTGGCCAGCCACCCGACCACTAATCCAGGGTGAATCTGCTGGCGTCAGTGGCTTTATGCTAAACACACACTGGGGTGAAAAACGAGAGTTGCAGCCCGGCTCAGGCAGCCCAGCTCCAGCGCTCAGCTACTAGAAGTGGCTGCTTACTTTCAAGCTCTCCACACCGCCTGTAATCACCCAATATTGAAACCAGATTTACAAGCTCTTCAGAGGAGGAGAAGTTTGTGATTTCCAAAGCAGGCACATTTGGTATTTCAGAAAAAGGTCAAGCCTCCTGTGAAGTAAAGGGGCTTTAATAGAATCAGTTCAGCAGGAGTTAAGAGGAGACATACCAACCCAGCAGCTCTCAAAGCTGGGAGAAGCAGAGGGTGAAGAAAAGCCACTGCTCTCATTGTTTTGAGGAAAGAAATGGGGTAAGAGTGGTACAGGGGACACTAAATTTTATCTTGGACGTTCAATTTCATTTATTCTGATCCAAGATACTTTTTCAGTTAGAAATAGAGAGGGTTGTCCTTCTTATGCTCCGGGGCTTGCAGGAGTTTCAAAGAAAGGAATGTTTGTTATTGTCTGCAGGGGAAATCCGAGAGGGTGCAGCACAATGACAAATCCAGGCTCCTAAATCAGATGCATTTTAAAAGGATAGCCATCGCTTACCGGCTCACCTCTTCCATTTCCAGTCTGACCAGGCTCTTCAGCTATAAATTATTGTTCCCTGCCTCACCTGGTTACATGCAGTTGGTGTCTGGGACTGCCTCATTCCATGCTAGTAAAGCACCCAGCAAGCCCAGGGAAGATCACTCAGGTGCTTCTTTGTCACAAGAACACAGACAAGCCTTCTAAAGTGTAAAGGCAGCTGGTGCTGCTGAGGTCTGCAGGTAATGTAAGCAGCTGCTACAGAACAAGAGGCTGCTACAGCTTGCTCCAACACCTTGCAGACTCTGCAGTCAGTACTTCCAGAGAAGATTTGAGGCTCGTTTTGTCCCTTGCATAGCTGCTGCCAGACAGACACTAGAGCTTGTGAGATCACTGAATATATGGCTTTAAAATGGATCAGAAATACAAGTTTTCTTTTTAGAAGTCTCACAGACCAGAAACTTCTAGGCCACACCAGCTACCACACCTAAACTACACCACATAACAGAACACCACCAGGAGACAGCAGCTGCTAACCTGACTGCAGTCCCCAGCAACTCCATGGTCCTGCTCCGGGGACTGCAAGGGAAGGCAAACAATCTCTTTCTTCTTTAAAACATCTCCACAGCAAGGGGCCAATTAGAGCATCCTGGTCTCACTGGCATTTAATGGCAAGCATAAATAGGCCCTTATATATTCAAATCAGCAGCAAATGAGTGGTGAAGGTCATAGGATGTTTAAATGACTACAACAGGCTTGCTCAGATTTCTGGAGAAAGCACTTCAAAGGTTTAGCCATCAGATCTAACTTACCGAGTCATCCTAACTACTGGGGCAGCTACTCCTGAGAGACAGGATTTCAGGTTTGTCTTTTCCAGCAGCCAGTCATTCCCAAAAATAATACTTGGCAGAAGAGACAACTGCCCTAGACTTTCAGATCAGTGCAAAGGAAAGACAGAGCTCTTACAGAAAAGCAGCAATTTGAAAGGTCAGCCAGAAGACCACAGGCCAGATTCCAACAGCAGTTGCAGCCATATAATTTCTTTAACTTGAGCAGCAAAAAAAAAAAATTAATAGAAGTCAGAGAATGTAGTTCTCTGCATCGAAAGTAACTCTCCAGACACTACAAGAAAGTAAGAAGTCAGCAGCTTGAGGTACAGGGATGAAACTAATCCTTTCAAGCTACACTTTAATACTGTAACCATGGGCATAGTGAAACCTTGCCTTTCCCAAGGCTCTCATTGCAAGCTTGCAGTATCAATACCTCTGTTTGCATAGTTGAGTGACCAACTCATCTCCCAACAAGCCTCCATAGTTCAAGTGTACTTTCAGAGGCACCAGCTTGTTTAGAGGGGCAAGTTTCCTTGGCTTGCATCCCTTTTCAGGCTGCCTACCTCAAGGCCATCTCCCATGGCAAGCAGCAAACAAGACTAGAGCACTGCCAGGTGGTTGTAACCCCATTTGTGCCATCCTCTTTTCATCTGGCAGCAACAGCAGAGGCTCAACTTTACAACCAGGAGGCAGAAGCATTTCTAAGGCTTCTAAGGCTATTTAAACAGGTGGAATACTAGACCTGTGCCAAGTTTTATCTCCTGCAGCAGCATTTTGGACCCTTCTTTCACCATGATATGGCACCTGCCTTTTAAGTAAGTCTGCTTTAATAGCTGTGATAGTCTAATAAAGCATGAAAAATAAATACAATAAGCTCCTTGGATAATCCAGAGATTGTTTGTTTTTAGCAGCTAAGCACTGAATAAATTAAATAACCAAGTGAAGCAAGAAACTAACAAGTGAACAAATCCTGGCAGGGAAGAAAAGCTCTCTGTGCAACAGTATAAAGGAGGAGACAGATAAAAGCAAGTACAGTGTGAGCCTGAAGAGTCAACACAAGAGTAGGAGCATGAGATACTGAGTTACACTATAAAAGGCAGGTGTTCTCCTCTGTGCCCAGAGGGCTTATCAGAAGAAAAAAACATATATATATACACACATAGAGAGAGCAGAATAGGCATTGTGGTTTTGGGGTTTCCTTCCCCTAAAAAACCAATCCAACAACATAAGAAAAATGTATAAAAGGCAGAGAAGAAAAAAAAACTGTGAGACAAGGGAGGAAAACCAGGTCTAGAGAATTAGGAGCTACTTTGTGACACGTTCAGAGAGGAAGCAGTTCATCGAGTAAGGCACAGTTGCAACGAAGCCACAGAAGAATTCACCCAGGTTATGAGCAAAATGCAACAGCCAAGAATTGAGGAGGAGAGTTCACTGCTACCTGAAGTATTAAACAACACTACTTTCACATTCTGGAATAACCACCTCATTTCCCTCACACGGTAGGAAAACGGACTCTCTTCAGAGCCTAACTTACATACAGCATTACCATCCATATCGCCTTGATTTGTTACTCACGATGATCTCGAAGGTCTCTTCCAACCTGGTTTATTCTATTCACCACCACTCAAACCCCAAGGTTTTTTTTTTTCCAAAACAGAAGTCACAAGCAAGTTTCAGACAAAATATATATATATTTAAAAAAAAACAACCAAACATCTTTACAATAAGTCAGGAAACATAGGAGCTTGCATACAGTTTATTGTAATAACTCAGTTCTCAGCTCCCTACAGTTCAGACAACCCTGGTGACAGTGTTTACAACTTCTAGTTTTTGCTTTCATAACTTCAAAGCAAACAATACATTTGAGTGTATTTTACTCTGTGCAAATAAGACAACGTTTTGGAATCCTTCAGAAGAAATATCCAAGATTCTGTTTGCAGAGGTCCTTTGCTTCTCAAAGATGATTTATGAGAGTTTTGTTTTGTTTTCAGATAAAGTGCTCCTGTCCAGCAGAACCCAAAGGCCTTCAAGAGTTCAGAGAGTATGTTTAGCTCAGATCAAAAAAAAATAATTGGTCATACAAATTCCAGCTTCCCGTGTCCGCTGTACATTCCCCAGTGGACTAGTGAAAGAATTTTATCATTGCTGAGGTCTGAGTGTCTCATTTTATCACAGGTCATGCAGCAGTTCTCGTGACCAGTCACAGGCACCATGCATTCCAAGTCCAATTTTGCCACCTGCCCTTTTTTCGAATGATGTCCATGAAAACTGTAGTGCAAACGGGAGAGCATTTGCTGTCGCTGATCCTGCAGTCTCTTGTTTTCACTCCTGAGCATCCGCAAAGCCAGCATGATAAGGAGGACCAAGATTAGCCCACCAGCTATAGGCACAGCAATTACAGCTGCCCTGAACCACAGCTCTTTCGAAGAGGTCAATTCCTGCACCTTCGTGATGAGGTTCCTGCTGCTGTCATGTTGATATCTGCTCCCTTGTCCTGCAAAGGGGAAACAACAACCCATCAACAACTGGTTTCTACGTAAGCATCTCTCTTAAACACCAGAGACAGATTTAAGCAGGCAGTCACACACTCTGCAGTATCTACAGAAAATACTCCTATTAAAAAAAGGCCATTTCTGAGGCAGTTTATAGCATGGAATTTCTTAGCCTGGCAGCTGATTTAAGTAGGAATGTCACTGCCATTGCCTTTCAGAAGCAATGTCAAGCTGGCAAAGCAAACCTCTAACGTTAATGCGGACAAAAAAGCTACTTAGCTCGGCTGCCCCCCTGCATCCAGCCACCCGCTTGTCCCTCTGCTCTCACTACTTGTATTAACAACTAAATCAACAACAAAGTTTTGACACTACAGATATTTCACTGAAGCTTCCTTGTCCTACCTGAAGTATCACTCCTGGAAGAAGACAAAACATCATGTAGTCCCCTGTAATTGCACATATCTTCATGACAGCATTCCAATGTGGATATGGTGGCAGTGCCAGAGTGGTTTTGTGCTTGTTTGGCTTGGCAGATATCGGCTGTGCTTGCAATAGAGTCCAAGCAGCCATGAGTAAGTGGGGAATGTGTATTCTGAGGATCAAGCAGTCTGGAGAAGCAGGCACTAAGTTCAGATTTGCACATATAGCCGGTTGCAACACAGTGTGCAGCATCACAGTAGCATCTGATTTCACCTAAAAAATAAAAATTGTGCAAGAGAAGTAAGAACTTGGTTCTTCATCAACACCTCACTAGGTACTCATACTAGCCACAAGCATCACACAAGCTCCATACCAGTTTTGGGGGCCTCCTCTGGACTGTAAATCCCTCAGAGCAGGGCTGTTTTCTTTCCATCTTGTACAGTTCCTACCTCTTGTAACTTTAATCCCTGCAAATGCCTTGGGGCACTTGTTTTAATTACTAGCACTACAGTCCTTTGAATTAAAGCAAGAACATTTCACTAAAACAAGGTTGGGGGGTGGAGAAAGGAAGGTCACAGTGGCTTTTTTCTCCCCCCCCCAAGGTAAATTACTGAGAAGACCATTTTATGGCTACTTCCACTCGCTGTCAGCAGTTGCATTAAACCACATCTAAAAATGAAATCCCAACTTTAGAAGCAACACACACCTTCAGTCCTATAAGGAAGTCACATCTAGGTTTAAAAGCATTGCTACAGGAACAGCAGTCTATTTTTATAAAGGTAACACTTCTTTTAACTGGGCATAAGCACACAACAAAAATAGTGGGTTTAAATATTTGTGTGACAAATGAAGGGGAAAAAAAAGTCGGAACTGCTGAATTGTTTATTACCTCTCAGTACTGTGCCAAAATTTAAAAGGTTTAACTAACACCTTATAAAGCTATTAGCTAGAACCATTACCATCCAAGTTTCCCCAGTCAGGAAGGTTTTTACTGTGTGAAACTGGGCAACTATTTGCAGTTTCTCCCGAAAGAAAAGCTCTTTAAGAAGCCATTCATGCAAAAAAAGGCTTCCCCCCCACCCCAGCATTACAAAATAGAAACGGTGCAGTTTACAAATAATCTGTTTGTCAGAGTCAGTGTCTCTCGACTCAGATGTAAAGTAATTGCATGGGGTGAAACTGCAAGGCTAAAAAAGCTCCCCAGTTTCCCCTCCCCAACGCTGCACGCAATCCAAACTTCGGTCAAAAGGGGAAACACTTACACTGAAAATCCTATACCAGCTCTATGAAAAATCTCTCAGGAAACCTCAAAAATTTCTGAAGGAAGCGATAAAAAAGTTCCCTTCATAAAACTCTTCATTCTGTGCTCTCCAGGCTGCTCTGGTATGAATTATACGTGTCCCGTGCTGTAGGGAAAACTCCTCTTTCTAGGCAAACTGCAACTCAAACTTAATTCAATGCACCATCGATCCGAGGTTTAGGAGGAAGCCAGGTTTGGGAGCCATCCTTGTAAGAGTGGACTCAAAACTGCTTCTAAAGTGCACGGCAAAAAGTCACCTGAATTGTCAGATGTCTTCCTTCTACGGTCTGCACTTCAAAAAAAATCAAAACACGGGCTTTCCTGCTGCCACCCCTTCCTATGATGCTTCCTACCGACCCATACTTAAAAGTATTCTGAAAAAAAGATGTTAAGTCATCCCAAACAAGTTCACTTCCCCTCTTTAAGCCTACCTTCATACTTTCCCCCCAAATGCTACTGCAGGCTCCAGGCCTCGAATTTCCCGCTGCTCTTTAATAACTCTGCTTAATAGAAGCCAAATGATGGAGTGTCTCACTGTCTCCAGTCCAATTCCCTTGGGGTTTTAAACCAAGTAACCTAATTTCCCATGAATTTACACACACTGTCATCCAGTGTGCTATGGTAAAAAGACTCAACCATTTTCTAAGCATTTTATGTGAGGCCTTCCTTCCACCCTCGCTGGAAAAAAGAAACCCAAAGCCAAAAGCACCACATTTTCATCCTTTTTTCATTGTATGAGAGTTAAGAGCAAGACACAAACGAGGAGCAGCAGCAGAAGTGAAGAAGTGACAGCCCTTCCGTGAACACAGCACGGGAAGAAAGTGAGACAAAACACACTCTTCCATTTTAATTGTTTATAATATCACGCTTCAAATTCTAAGTTTTATTGACCTAAGACAACCTTCTAAACAAAATCTGACGGACTAGTCGTCAGGTTAATGCAACTGCTTTTTAATTAAAGCCACGTTCGCGGTGAAACAGAATGGACTTTGTATGACTGTATTAAAACTGTATTTCTGTCAATTCATAAAGTTTCTTCCTGTGCTATGCAAAAGGCCAGAAAGGGTATTTGGTATTTTGAAACAGTGAACAATGCCCTTCTGTTCCCTCCTCTTTCTTGTTACTGTATGTAGCTATTAAAGAAAAATGTCTGCTTTTAGTCAAGATGGCTACAGGAGAGACCGCAGGCTTCTCTTAAAAGCTTTTGAAGTCAGCAGCAGCCAGAAGTCTGTGATCCCCTAATTATATCGTTATCAGCACATAGTTTCAGTATCTGCGACTTCACATCACTCAGTCACTCCCTGTTCTGCCCGCTTTGATGGGGCCAGCAGACTCCCCCCTGCACACTGCCAGGGCTGTTATTTAGGGGTAATTACAGCCTTCCTTCCAAAATAAATAAATACCGCCGCACATCAGCAGCACGGCGTTAACTTAGCCCATAACCTCCTCCCCGCAGCACGGCCATTAGAGGCAGCCGGCGGCTTCCCCCAGCCCCGAGCGGGCGCTCCCCGGGCGGCCGGTCTCCCGCCCCGCGGCGGGCTGCTAACAGGGCCGCCCTTTCCCTGTGACAACCGCGGGTCCACACGCACGGTCCGACCAACACAGGCGGCCAAGTGGGAGAGGAGGGACTGGACGGGAGGGTGCCACCACAGCGGCTCCCCACGCCGCCCGCCGACAAAGGCTCTACGACGAGCTCCCAAGAGTGCGCGGGCCCCCTCGCCACCCGCACCCACCGGCCTCGCCGGGGTGGCGGCAGCGCGCTGGCTCTGCCGCCGCCTGAGGGGCTCCTCCTGGACCGGCTCCCCTCAGGTAGCAGGGCCACTCAAGGCGTCCCCCTCTTCCTCAGACGTCCTATTCCCCCCGGGCGCAACTCCACTCCGGCGCCCGGCTGCCCTCGGGCGCCGCCGGCCCCAGCTGCCCCGCCGCAGCCTCACCTTTGGTGAGCAGGACGGCCATGGCGCACAGCTCCAGTTGCAGCCAGATGAAGATGTAGCTGGAATGGCGATCCATTTACCCGCCCGCCGGCGCGGCGCCACTCGCCACAGCCCGCAGCGCAGGCACGGCGGAGCCGCTGCCGCTCGCCCCTGCCCCGCCGGAACACCGAGGAGCCGCTCTCCCGCGGACAGAGCCGTTGCGCGGCCACCGCTGCGGCGGGCAGGGGACGGCGGCGGCTCTCTGCCTTCCCCTCCCTTCTCCGCCGCGCCGGCAACCCGGTCCCCAGAAAGAGCAGGAGCTGCAGCCGACGCGCTCCAGCCCGGCTGGCGCTGCCTCACTGACACGGCGGCGGCGGCTCCCACCCCGTAAATACCGCCGGCGCCGGGCGCGGGCCGCGCCGCCGCCCCCTGCCCCTCCCCGCCCCGCTGGTTGCGCCGCTCGGAGGCGGGCGCGGCGCTCCCGGGCAGGGCTGCTTCGCCCTCTCCTCCCCCGCTCCGCCCACCCGGTAGTCCCGGCCCCGCGGCGTGACGTGAGCTCCCGGAGGCCGCGGCGCCCTCGGGCGGTGGTGGCTCCGGTGGCGGCTCCGGGCGGGCCGGCTGCGTGAGCTATTAACCCTGCTTAATTCGATGATGGGCAGTAAGTGCAGGCCCCCAGGCTCCCCGGGGCTCTGCCAAGATAGCGATCGCTGGCGGCGCGGAGCGCCCTGACTCTCCGCATTAGTTGCGGGGCTCTCCGGGGGCCGCCAGGATCCCTCGCATTAAGCCCCTCAGGGTGGCTGCAGCGCTGAGTTGCATAAGCAGATGCAACACCTCTGGTTGCAGGCTCGGCGGAGCCTCGTTTAACGAATAAAAGGTGCTGCACGGCCCTGACTTCTTGGTGAACGGCAGAGTTACGGTGAGACGATGTCAAATTCTACACCCACTGCTCCACCACCCGGGCACTGCCACCCGGCCTCCAGCCACCAGCACTCTGCCTTGGCACTCCGAGCTGTGCGAGGGTGCAGCAGCACTGCATCCGGGGTGGGTTTTCTTCCGAGGTTATGAAATCCCGACGTGTGGGCTTGAAGCGGTGCAGGGCTAAGAGCATTCTGTTGAAAGCAGACTGCACTGCAGCCTCCCCATCCCCACCAGCCACGCCACTCTTACGGCCTGGGCAGCTCGGGGAGGGTGGGGGCGGATGTGGGTCTGCGCCTCTCACTCAGTCCCCTGGCATCTTCCACCCTGCTGTCATGTCCACGCTGCTGTCATGTCCATACAGCAGTGGCAGGCCCATGGGCCAGAGCTGTCAGCAAATACACCCCATGGTGACTCTTCTCCTTTCTAAAACAACTGTTGGAGATAGAAGCAGGAGGAGATGTTCCACCACTGGGTTCTCTCTGACAGAGCTGCTGCTGGTCATATTTATCTTGGATAGTTTTCCTTCGTGTGTTGGTCCTAAAACAATGTGCCCCATAGTTAAAATTAATCCCTACCTTTCTGTTCTCATTACTAACCTGGATTTCTCCAGCACTTGCACACCGTTTCCCATTTATGGGCAGATTGCTTTAAATATTTGGGTCTGCAACTACTATTAAAGCTCTTGGGTCATGTATAGATAATAAGTTAATAGTAAAAATGAGTATAGAATTTTAATTGGAAATGTTTTTGAGCCTTTATAGACATTTTCAACTGAAGACATAATACCTTGCAACAGAGACATCCCTCCCCTGAAAGGAGGAAATATGAAATCTAAGACTGAGATAACCCCAGTTTACTTTGGCAGAGAGGACCAGGCTGGATCTCCAGCTAATTAGTGCGATGCCATCACGCCGTAATGGTTTTGCTGGGAGTCTTGCGATTTGCATATGCGTAAGACAGATGCACGTGCGCTGCACCACAGCCTTTACGCTTCTGTTGCACGTATTTGCACTGCACCACAAAGTTAATTTTCTAATTCTTATTTTTCTGTTTAGAAATAACAAAACCCAGAGAGATCAGCCAAGCCGTATCTCCTGCTCTGGCACCAGCTGTCAGACACTCATTTGCAAACGCACAGAAATATCATTCATAATAACTCGGAATCGTTAGGGCAACGTGCGCGGTTGTGCTGCTTCTGTTCCTGCCGCTGGTGACAAGCGCATTTAGCAGATCTCATTTGTCACATGTGATACCGACAGGCTGGAAATGGCTTTTATTCGTGGAGCCACATTACTGCACTAAGTAACATGAGAGACTCCCTGAGAATTATAAACATCCTGGCCGAGGGACCGTAGGCACGCTAACCGGTAGGCAATGTGCTTGCCATCAGTTTGGAGCAGCGAATTTCATTGACAGCTGTCAAGTTTGAATTGTGAGGTACAATTTGCTGTAAAAAACTTGCTAATTCTGTAGGCTGTAGGCATGCTTGAAGTACCACAAGTGGAGAGGGGTGGCAGGGATTGCTCCTCAGCCTTAGTTCCCCCCTGCCAAGCAACTAATTTAAAGACCCTTTGGGGAACTTGTGGACCAAGCCAGGGTGTCAGGAGAGGGGTGGACTGGCTCACTGCATCTGCTTACTCCTGGGTACTCTGCTCAAGGAGCTGCACAAGGATTGCGTGGGGTCCTCTGACAGACCATAACATAAACAAAATAATTCAGCTTCTGCAGCGCTAATTTGCTTTTGTTTTAGAGGCAAGAGCAAACAGGGCCAGACTGGCCTGTAAAAAGGGACAGGAGACAGACCCAGCACAAAGCAATAATAACAACATGTTCTGCAACCAGAAGGAATGTGGGATAATGACTACAAGGAACCATCAAGGAAAGCGTCAGGAGCCTGAGGCTGCATGACGTGTCTTCAGCAGCCATGGGAGAGCAGCCTGGAGCCTCCACTTGAACGGACTGCACAGCCCCACAGAGCAAAGGGCTGCTCCTCCCAACAGATCCGGTGAAGCCCTTGGAAACCAACACAAATTAAGGACCTGGTTGCAAAATCAGCCTCTGGGCACCTCAGGGAAAGGGAGCATCTCGCAGGAGCACATTCGCTTCTGCATCAGCTCAAAATTGTGTCATAGATGCAAAATTTAGCCTTTGAGAAGACAAAATTGCCAACCAAAAGATGAGATCCATCCAGAGTCTTTTTGGGCCACTCAAATGCTGGTCTGCTACTTTTACTTCTTTTCACAAGCCAACAGTTGCAATGCCACATTTCTGCCAGGAGGACTTAAAAACTGATGAATTCTCCTTGAAGACCATTCAAAGGAGCACCCAAGGTCCTGAACTATTCCAGACTGTTCCAGATGGGACTTTCCCCATCAGGTAAGCAGCTTTTCAGCACAAGACCTGCTTTCCCCTACAATCACATTCAAGCCAGTCTTGCTGTGTAGCTGCTTGCCTCTACAACTGCATTCAAGAAGAGACTTGCTATTTTCCACCAGGAGCATGTGAGCAGTGCAGCCATGCAAGATTCTCCCTCTCAATGTCTCAATCCTTCCCATGAAATCTAAAACCACATCCACTTTCTTCAGAAAATCCATGTGCTTGAGAGCCCCAGCACCAGCATGAGAGGATGACTGTCATGAGGTGTTTAGGTCTGTCCTAGATCAAGGGGGAAAATACAAAGAGAAGTCAACCTGGCAGCATTTTCCAAGCATGTAACTTTGAACAAGAGAAAAGCTCCTCTCTGGCTTGGGGAGCCCAGCTTTAGAAAATTCAACCTTCCCTCTTTGCATTGCTGCTTTCATGTATCTCCTATCTCTTAACATGAACTGACATCAATGCCTGTCCCCACTGCTCCTCCTTACCATTACATCCCACCAGCAGCAGCACACCTGCAAAACTGTCTGAATTCAGCTAAAACCTTTGCCAGCAGGTGCCCTTGATTTAAGCAACTAGTCCTAGAAAAAGACTCTGCAGTGAAAAGTAATTCCTTCATCTGGCAGCTTGGAACATAAGCATGAATTCTTTACCCTTCTGTAAACATGCCTAGCACGCTGGTAACTCACCATTTCTCTCTTATGTTTGGATGCAACTTTTCAGGCTACCTCTGTCAAACAATCCTGTTAACACTGTATTCTCTGCTTGTTGGAACCATTCCACCAGGACACCCTCCAAAAGAGAAAAATTCCGGCAAAAATAGAAATGGATAGCAGTTGCAGTTGGGAAATCCATTCTACGTTCACCTCTATAGTCAAAGCATTACAGCAGCCCTTGTCCTGGGGAAACCTGCATTCCTCAGGGAGCTGAGGATTTGCATCCTGCTGGGTTTGCATGTACACACTGGCATTTGTCAGTCTGGCCGAATGAGAAGCCAGTTTCACTGGCAAGGGAAGGTTAGCACTGCCACACTGCAGCCATTGCAAACTGGTGCCAAGGTTAGCACTGCCACACTGCAGCCATTGCAAACTGGTGCCAAAGAAATATTCACATGCTGTATCCTTTATTTTGTGCACCTTGCCATTAGGATCCAGCTGGGAATTTCTTCCTTGGAAATGATATAAAGTTAAAAGCATTGGGAATATCTAAAGCATCTCTGGAACAGTATTAATCAGGGCAGTACTTTTTTTTTTTGTTAACTGCTCAGCATTAGCCAATAAACAGTTTTATTTTTCCACTTACTTTGCTAGCATTTTGGATGTAACACGTATATTGAACTGAATTGCCTATGTTTATGCTGATTATTGTCTTTAAAAAATAATTAAGGGTTAAGCTGGCATAGTTGTGCTCAACATAAAGCCCAGGGGGCAAGAAACGTAATATGACTCTATGCAGTTGCTTTGGCTTCCCATTATTGAGGCTGGCCATGGATTTACTAAACCAAGTAGCCATTTCAGGAGCTACGACTGTGCACAGCCCAAGCCTGGCTCTCTCCCTGGCCGCTCCCCTGCGACAGGCAGGCTGCTGGGCAGGTTCCCGCAGGTGAGTAACTCCCAGGGAGCATTACCCCCGTAAATGGGGTAGTTCAAAGAGGTGGATGGAGGCCTGCATGCCACATGCCTTCTCATTTTCAGCAGCAATTAGCATGGCCCAGTGAAACCTGCAAGCTGGAGGGAGCTATGTTCCAGGGTTGCTCAGTGATACCTGTTCACATAAAATAAATAGGAATCAAGACTAGCGAGTGCCCTGTTGGGTCCACCTCTCCATGCACATGTGATCATCCAGGTGGCATCAATCTGCACCCTCCCCCAGATACAGGACATGATAAAGAGATACTTTCTAAAGGCCACAGAAAGTGGAAGTATTTCCTGCCATGTTCATCAGTTTTGGGGTTATTTATTTAAAACCAATCCTCTCTCCCCCGAAACGAGCTGCACTCCTACTCATCCCAATCAATAGGACGATTTGCATTTATCCTCCTGGAGGCATCTCTGCTAGGACCAGGGCCAGAGCGATCCAATCGATAGGGGGGAAGCAGGAGCAAGGCTGGAAAAGAAGCAGCAGAGAGATTCCCCCAGGGAGAAATGCAAAACACTGGAGAGAGGCAACAATTATTGTAATTGAAGGTAATGAGGCCGAGGCGCCAGCTCCAGCTCTGCTTAACATCATTCAATACAAAGTGAGACGCACATGAAGGAGACAGCCTGAGCCCGGCTTGCCCCGATGCAGCCCATCCCGGCTCCCTGCCCTCTGCCAGCTCTGCTCGCAGTCCAGCCCGGCTCCCTGCCTGCACCCCGCATCCAGCCTTGCTCGTAGCCCGCACCTAGTCCTCCCCTTCTCATTGCCTCATCTCCTGCCTGCAGCCTCCTCACCACAACCCCCACAAAGCAGCACGGATGCTCCCGGGACAGGTCTGTCTCGTGTGTAGACAGCCCAGCAGCCCTGAAGCTGACACATCTGGACTGGTCTGTGGTCACACAGTCCTTGTTTTCCTTTCCATTGGAGACTCCCATATCTGTAGCATCTTTGCAGAATCTTAGAAGCACAGAATTGTTTGGGTTGGAAGGGACCTTAAAGATCATCTAGTTCCAGCTCTCACCCTGTCATGAGCAGGGACACCTTCCACTTGACCTGGAGTGTCCTGTATCTTTAGTGTGTTTATCCTTGCTGTGTGCTGAAAGTCACATCCTGGGCACCAAATCACTCCGACAAGGACAAATATTGTCCCGTCCTGTGGCAGGACAACAAACTCTGTCCTGAGCTCTTAACCTCCAGCCTTCCTCTACATACCCTCCCCCCTGTCACCCCAGTTCCTGTCCTCCACTGCTTCCCCACTGTGCAAGAAACTGGGGGAGCAGATTTTCCTGGTGCTGGACTGGAGAAGATGCAGCAGAGGAGAAGAAGATGCTGGAGAAGGGGAGAGAGTGCTAGAGAGGAAAAGAGGATGCTGAAGAGGGAAAGAGGGTGCTGGAGAGGAGCTTATAGCTGCCCCGCAGCTTTTGCCTGGACTCCACCTGGCACGGCAGGTGTATGTGTGTCTGACACCGCACCTGACCTGCACATTCGCTAGTACCAGAGCAGAGCTCACACCAGCTTTTGGCAGCATCTTTAAGAAGACACAACTGGTGGTTTCGCTTTTGATTCCTTAAGCATAGAATCCACCTCGCAGCCCCAGCAGCCAGGCTGCGGAGATAGGTAAGCCGTCAGCACCGCGATGGATTTATTGAACCCTCCTTTCGATGGATGCCGCCGGGGCCACAACGGAGCCAGAGGTGGTAAAGGCGGCAGCGGCCCCGGCGGGGCACGACTGCGGCCGGCTGCCGGCTCAGGGCGGGCAGGGCTTGCCCTCTACTGGCAAAGCCAACCCTAGCAGCAAGCTGCCGGAGCCCTCTCCTGCAGCCGCCCTGGTAACTTCTGCCCTGCAAAATACGGGGGTAAAAGGTACTAGGACAAAGGTACGGCTGCTTTCTGTTGGCAGGGTGCAGCTGCTGCAGGCGTAGCCATAGATGAGCCCATTGCCAAAACATACCCGGTGGTATACGGGTAACATGAGCTCCCATCCCAGCAGCACCCTCTACGCAGGAGTTAACATCCAGGGCTCAGACATCACCTTGTGAAACACCCGTGTAAAGGTGTTACATGTCAGAATTCATAAACGGTACCAAAACAGTCAAGCACCAGCTATCAGATGTGAGTTATCAGGTGTCTAGAGATAAGGCACGGCAACTACTAGGAATTCACTTTAGATGCCAAGCATGAGAAATCATTAGTTATGTCCTGACACAGCATAGCAGGAGAGGAGAGCTAGCACCAGAATCATGACATAGCCCAAATCCCTTGAAATTGAGTGTCACTGTAACAGGACAGAACACACAGTTTAAGGAACATTTGTTAGAGAGAGCTCCAGCTGGCACATGGAGTGAAACAACCATGGTGGCAAGTCAAACCACAGTCAGTTGGGGGGGGGGGGGGGGGGAGGGGGGAGGGGCAGATGGGAAGCCCATTGCCTTTCTAAGGAAGCATCTCAGGTTAAGATAATGCCCTTGAGGTCTGATCACAGATGTCAGTTCTTTGGAGGACTTACACCCAGCAATCAAACCCTGGGATGCTCTGCAGGGGCTGGGGGCTATGCAAGATTGTTCTCTGCTCTTGCAAATAATTACTGTCAGCAGCCCCTCCACAGTGGCAGCTCTAACAGCTCTTGATGCAGGTAAAGGAACTCTCCAGTGATGTGGTATTCAGTATTAGTCAATATTTATTGCTCAACCTCTGTTTTCTGAGCCATGTATTTTAGAGCCAAATGCCGGAGACGAGGCAGTCAATGCAAGTCAGGAAAGCCTATACACATTATAATGGACTGGAGCCTCAGCTACTTAAGTAGGCAGCACTCTGCTAGTTGACACCAAGATCCAGAGCTGACAGGTAAATGCAGATGCAGTAGAGAAGGCCAAAGGCAGAGCTAGATCTCAGAGCTTCCAGAAGATGGATATGTATCTCAGTAACACCTTAATAATTCAGTCTCAGAAAGCTGCTATTTGAAAAAGAAGTCAGCAGGACATCTAAACACAGACGTGAAATAAGAATAAATCCCTAATTCTCACTTTACCATGAAAACCATAATAGACAGGAATATTTCTGGGACAGGGTAGATGTGGAATTATGAGTCAGTAAAAGCTGTGGATTTAAATTCTTAGTTTATTATTCTAGCAACATGTGGTGATGTGTTCTAGGCTGGCTAGGGAGGCCATGTGTGGATTCTTCCTTTCTCTGGCTCTAGGGCA
Source organism: Melanerpes formicivorus (assembly GCF_026170545.1). Lineage (NCBI taxonomy): Eukaryota > Metazoa > Chordata > Aves > Piciformes > Picidae > Melanerpes > Melanerpes formicivorus. Next base: position 10,394,047 of record NW_027142365.1, read on the forward strand.
GGATCAGTAACTGCATCAGGAGCAGGTCCCAGTTCTGATAACTGGGAATCAGAGAAAAAAAAGAAAAGGAAAAGAAAAAGTGAAAATGACAACATGGCAAAAGGAGCTGCAGTGAGTTTTGACAAATCTGCAACAGGCTGAGGACGCTGAACACACCATATGCTGGGGTGTAGGGCAGCATCTGAAGACCTTAACTCACCCTTTCTGGTGAGTTTAACTGGGGAAGGTGGTCATATCCTCAGCTTGCTGCCAGCCTTCCCTGAAGGACTCCCACCCTTGTGGCATCAATGGCAGAAGGAATCATCCACAGCCTGGCAGCGAAGCACCTGAGGGATAGGTCTGAGCATTTTCCTGCCACTCTCCAATGTAGAGGATAATCTCAGACAGAAGAGAGGATATAAAGCTCTTGCCACTAGCATCACAAGATGCCACAGCAGTTCATCTGTAGGAGCACTGCAAGATCAAAGGCAGATCAGGCAGAGCAAAGGATGGGTGGAGAGAATTAGAGTGCTGGCAGAAAGTGATACAGAATGGAACAGAAACCCAAATTCCCCACAGTCCAGGGCTGAGAGGCAGTGAGGGGGCACACAGGGAGATGAGTTGAGAGAGCTGATAATCCTGGAAGGGGGAAGAAATGTGGCCCCTACATTTTCATAAGCACTGAAGGGAAGAGTGCAAGACACAGGACTCAAAAAACATTATGAAGTCCCAGAGTAAAAAAGCAATCCTGATTGTACTCAGAGCATCCTTTGCGATGAAGAGTCCTTTTCCCTCCCAAGCACAGATTTTAAACTCATATTGTCCTTACCAGGGCAGTAACAGAAGTACCAGTAGTAGAAGCCAAATGAAGGGAAATGGCTATTAAACACTTAACCCAGGCATTGAGCAACAAAAATCATACATGACAATCTGCATTAATTATTGTCCCCGTTGTCAGCCCTAGATACTTACATTTCTAAACAAATACAGGTTATATTAACCTCAATTGCATTCCCATCATTACAGCTGGATTCAAGCTCTGTGCCAAGGGAGGAAGGACCCTGTGAGCTGCTCTTTCCAAAGCAGGAGTGGCAGGAGGGACTGCTGGCGCCAGCTCTGCCCATGTTCCAAGTCAAGCAAGGACCATTTCATCTGATTCAATCTCCTTGCCCTTCCTGAAGTCCTCAGGTTAAAACAACACTGGCTAATCCATGACACAAATGCCAACTGCAACATTTCTATTTCCAATAGCAGGAGGTGCCACTTGGTTAAGTGCAGGCACAGGATTTCTTAAGGCCATTTGCCTGATGACTGTGCCTGTCCCCCTCACTGTGGCAGAGAAGGCACTCAGAAGCCCAGAGGTGCCTTGCAGAAAGAGAGCTCAGCAGCAGAGTGAAGCACAGACAGGAATACAATAGCATTTCAAGCTCCTTTCCTGTCACCCAGGGCTATGAGACATGCCAGCCAGCATAGGCACACTGGGTGGCAGCAGGGCTCCAGGGATTTGCATGGCTCCAGGGCTGCTCTTCGCTCTGTGCCAGCTGTGTGCTCAGGCCAAGGTGGGTTATTCTCCCCACCTTCAGCAGAGGGGCTGGAGAAAGTGATGGACATACTGCAGTGGGGGCAAATAATAAGGAGCTGAGAGTAATTACTCAAACTCCTCCCTGTGCTGGTGGGCTCCCGTGTAAATCTCTGCTCTTCAGATAGGATCATCCCTCCTGACACGGTCTTCAGGCCTCTTCTCAAACACCTGAGCTCACCTTTGTCTCTCTTGCTAACACCACTTTCCCCTGTGTTTACACATGAAGCTAGAAAGTAGCAATGGCTACACATATTAAGATGTGAACTAGGTGAAGAGAAGTGAAAACAGGCCAAAATGGGAAGGAGCCCACAAAGCTAGCAGAGAGGAAGGATGAGAAATGAGCCACCACAGTGAAAAGCAGTGAGTGGATCTGAGCACCAACCCCACAGTGAGAAAAGCTGGCCCTGGCACCATGCTGAGGGAACAAGGTGTGAGGTGCCAGGAAAAAGGGATGCAGTAATGAAAGCTAAGGACATGCTGACTGACAGGCGTGCAGTTCCAAACACCCACATGTGAAAAATTGTCTTTGCTGTCCATTCTAATGGTTTGCAACTTGACAAGCTGATGAGCCCAGCTGGCACTGTGGTGGTGCCGGGAAGAACTGGGTGTGAGAGATAGGTGCAGCGAGAGCAAAGAGAAGCTGAGGTGCACTTGAAGAGCAGATGTTTGGCAGGAGGGCAGAAGTCTTCAGGAACACCCCCTGTGCAGGACAGTGCTCTCAGGATCCATCTCTCTACTGAAAGGGGCCTTCTGCATCCTTTGTGACAACTCTAACAGCACTCATACTTTCATTCCTAAAGCCTGGTACCTTGCTCCAGAAAGAGATCATTATTTCCAGCATGCCAGACTCAGGATTTTTCACTGTGCTCAGAAAATGAATCTCTCAGTGGCCTACTTCATCCCTGGTCATCCTGCAAGAACACTTGGATGGCAAATATCTCACCCTGGCTGGTGGAATTTTTTCCTTTCTGATTCCAGTGATGTAATTAGGAAAGCACAAATGATGTGGCTTTTTCGGAAAGCCTGCTCCTTCCCTCTTTGCTGGCACATCTGCAGCAGTCCTCCACACTGTGTTTGTGTCAGAGATTTACTTCATTTGTGTTGAAAGAAGAGGCTGTCAGAAATCTGGAAATGGAAACTGTGGCAGGGTCCTTCCTTAATCCTTAAAGCTACACAGCTGCCTCAGACTCCCTCAGCACAGATCGCTTACAAAGCTGGTGGTATGCAGTGACTTCCCACCACTAACCAGTGGGGATTGGCAGATAATATGTCAGGAGATAGCCTCAGCTTATAAAGTGTGTTTCTTCCAGAAGATCACTAAAGCCAAGTACAAAACCAGCCAAAATGATTTATTTGATTAATAAGTTTATTAAGAGACCCATGCCTCATCAGGTGTGGTGGGGGTGACAATCCTGAACAGAAACACACAAGCCAGATGTAAAAGAAACAAAATAAATAGCATTTGAGTCTCTATATATTGTGAAACACAGTTCTGTCACCATTCCCCATGACTCTTATCACAATATTAAACTTCACTGGACCTTTACCAAGAACAATCCTACAGCTGATTCAGAAAGCATTCAAAACTTCTTGTTTCTCATTTCTTCCAACCTTAACAACGAAGACTGGGATCCCCCAGGGCAACCTCACAACTTTAAGCTCCTGTTTGACACAGAAGCCAGAATGATTCTGGGACTCTGCATGCCCAGCAGTAATGCTCCTGAAAGCATCCTCCTTGGAAAAAGTCACACTTGCTCCAGCATTGCTTCTCTCAGCAGAAGGCAGCATGCTGTAGACAGTGTCACACTGCAGGAGACAAGACTCTTCTTGTGACTTTCTGGTAAAGGCACTGTTTAAGAGAAAAGCATTATGAAATACTATGTCCTTGTGGCAATCATCAGATCCCATCATTTTTTGACCCCTTAAGAATAGGAGAAATGAACAGAAATGAGCTCTATTTCTCAATCCAGTGTCAAAAGGCATTCAATTATACAAAGTCCTGTCCTACCCTGCACAGGATTCCTGCTCCAGTACATAAAATAATGTGTGAGACTTGTACAGCACCCAGAATTGAAGCCATCAAGTTCTACAGATGTTGGAAGTTCATTTATAATCATCCAGAAATGACAAGGAAAGAGCTGCAGGCAGCAATAAATTAGCCCAGCATACATCATCACTTCAGAACCAAGGAAAAATAAAAAGTAATGGTTGCTTTAAAAAAAAGAGAGAGAGAAATAGATCTAGAAAGGACCTTAAGAGCTCAAAGCTGCTATTCTTGTCCAGAGAAGAATTACATTTGCTTTCAGCAGATACATGTTCCATGTGCTCATCACTGGCACCCAGTGCAAGTACCCCACAGCCTTCCAGGGCAGCTCCTTCCAGCTTTTTAGTTACTGCATCTTGCTATAAAGAGGAACCCAATTCTTCCTTGGTCCTGCCAAGGACACAGAACACATCCTTTGTCTCACAACAGCCTTCTCTATATATTTGAAGAGTTGTGTATTGGATGTTCCCATCTTTCCCAAAGGGCCTTCCCCAGGCTAAGCCCCCCTGGGAATTCAGGCCCCTCTGGCAGGTTGTGTTTTGAAGATCATTGTCCTTATTCTCCTCCAGAACCTTTCCAAACTGCAGTCTACAAATGTGCACATCGCACTACGCCTCAGGCCCTCCTCGCCTGATTTTGTGCATCTGCAGACTGGAACACGGTTTGTACCTTTGAATTTGCTGCTTCTCTGTGACAGTAACACACTGGGACATAACCCTACTGAAGAAACTAATCTCCTTGTTGCAGTGCTGTGTCAAGGCTTCAGCTGGATGACTTCAAGGTCTCTTCCAACCAGATTGTTTCTGTGATTCTGTGATCGTGCTCTGTGCTTTGGATGACATCATTGGTTGCTGAAAGACTACCTGGTCCACCTGCTTTTCCTGGTGTGGTGGGCAGCAGGAACTGACATAACCACAGTGCTCCTTCTTCCCCTTTTGTCATCACTGATAGAGCCATTAACCTCCTGTGAAAGTATGGGAGGCCTTCCTGATTCTGTCCTTTGTATCTTCTGTGAGTAATAGTCACAGATTGCACAGAGGTTACAGTGTGTTGTTGTGTTTCCTTCCACATCAATGGCTCTCAGTGTTCAGGCAATGACCTAGCCCAGAAGTGGAGAGAACATCAGATGTCAGGCTTGCCAGAACAGGGCCATTTCCAACCATGTTTATCAGCTGATGCCTTTAAATCATTGCCAAAGTAACAGGAGTAAATGACTCAAGTTTGTGTCTCAACGTCATCTCAACATTAAAAGAAGTTTCTTTCCATATATGCCAACAGACTTCTGTCAATTTCTCCACGTTTTTTGATGTCTCCAGAATTTATTTCTGTTTTCTTAAACATGCCACTGAAAATATTTTGGAATGGGTGTCTACACTTCCTTGTGGTACCCAACACTGCTGGTGTGGTACCTCTGCTGCAGGACCTGGCACCTCAAGAATGCTGAGCTCTCAGAGAGATGGATTGCTGGGGGATGAGGGTGTGATAGGGAAGCTAAGGCAGTTTGTAGAGATGTCACCAATGGGTAACTTTGATAAAGCTACCCAGACATATGGGATCAGCATGCTTAAATGAGGAAATCTACCCTGAAAAGCATGACTTAGATGCCTGCTGCTGCTGTTCCCCTGGAGAGTCAAATAATTAATCTAATATGCTAAGCTATTGCAGGAAGAGGCTCAAACTGAATAATAACCAAGCTAAGATACCTACTTATCACAGTAGTTTCTTCCTTTTCCAGTAATCCTAGTAGTGTCAGTGCATCCTGGTTTGCAACAGACTGAGCTGTACAAGGTGTTGGTACAACCCAAAGCCACAGAAGGCCCTCGTGACCCTCTCAGCTGCTGTGGCACGACTACCTTTGACCCACGAATGAAAGGTAATGGACAGGATCTCCACCCAGATTACACCCAGGAAAATTGTTTTCTTAATACTAGGCATGGGTTTGTGGTACAGGGGAGGTGTTTTGGCAGAGAGAACAGCTTGTGTCCAAGAAGATTTGGGAAGTCAAACATACAGGAGCCAAGTCCTCATTCTCACATTAAAATCAATCAATTAGACTCCTTAATCATCATCTTGCAACATTCTGGTTGTGCTGCCAAACCGAGCGGGTCAACAGATTTTGTTTCCCCTCCAACATACACTGGGACTGCAAACAGGCTACAACATCCCACCTCTTCTGGGAGCTGCCAGGACCTCTTCCTTCATGAAGACAGATAGATGCAAAACCAGGCCAGAGTGCAGAGCAAAAAGAACAGGCAGTCACAGCATTCCCATCCTCTTGTCCAAATATTCTGTCTTCCAAATTGCTAAGGCCTGAAATAAAAGGAACTTCTGCAGCTCTGTAAGAAGTGAGGGACACTCCGAGATGTAGAGGAGCTCTGCTGTCCTAGACTGACCGGCCCAGCAAAATGAGAAGAGACACTGAGAAAAAAGCTGACTGCAAGGTCCAAGGAGACAGCCCCAGTATGGATATTCACCAGAACCTTTCAAAAGTACACATTAGCTTTTCATCAAGAACTGAGGAATCCTCACATAACTTCTTTCCTTTGTGATTCAAACCAGCTTGTGAAAATACCCAAGAGTCACTCAGCCTGCAGTGCACTCTTACCAGCTTTGCACTGTGACAGCACCTCCAGCAAGTGCCAGCAGAAGCCAGGGTCTCACCCTGGCACAGGCTGAACACTCCCACATTGTCACCCAGACCTCAAATTCTTAGTCCAGAGAAGGCCATTGGCATAGACATTTTGCTGCTCTGTAGGGCATTATTGTGTGAATTACTGATGCAAGCATCAATTAAAAAGAAAAAAATATATAATGAAGAAAGTATCTTTGAAGCCTGACCTTGCAAGGTCTCAACTAGGATCACATCTCCCTAAAGCTGAGCAATAAGCCATGGCATTAGTATACAGCACACTGATCAAAATGTACTCCTGCATCCCTAGACACCTGCAGCCCCCTGGTATATCCTCTCACATGGCTTCACATCATGGTTTTTCTGCATGTCACCTCTGTAATGGAACAGGTTGCAGCTGTGCCCAAGTGCTTGGCTTAGCTTAGCACAGCAGGAGATGCTGGAAGCATAGGGTTAACATGTCAGAGGAACCACAGCCCTCCGGCTTTCCCTTGCAGCCAAATGCAGAACCTGCCAAGTGCTGTTCCAATAAAAAGCAACTCACACAATCTGTAAGTGTAATAAAATAGCTGTTAACAATTCTGTAACTCTCTTTCTTCAAGCTTGTAAAAGCCTGAAGGTCAGCTCGAAGTCAAGCTGTGTTTCTTTGGGAGGAGGGCAGGCCAATCCTGGGTGACTGTTTCCTGTGTTTTTACCTCCTCCTCTGGGGTTTCTGGAGGGCAATCACTGTGTCTGGAGGGCTTTTCTGCCTTATTCCTTCTACAGGAGAGCAAATGGACCAGAAGGGTGAGACCAGAGGGGAGTGGCTACCAAAAGACCTTGCCTCTTCAGAGCTACTCAGATTTGCCTTTTTTCAGTGGTGATAGTGAGTGAATGCCTGTTTGGTGATTAAGGAGAAATAAGCTGATGGTTTCCTTCTCCACCTGAATGCTTGCCTGTGCAGCCTGCCCTAGGTGATCCTGCTTTGATGGAGTGTTGGACTTGATTTATGGAGGTCCATTCCAACCCCTTCCAACTTTCTGTGATTCTCTAGGCTTAATGCTGGAGACTCTCAAGACCATGAAGGGAAAAGAGAAGCAAGATCAGGCCCTGACCCTTTAGGTAAGAGCAAGTCTTAAAACCATACAGTGACCTCCAGACTCACTGGGGTTTGTGGGTGGATATGCAGTCTTGTATGTCCAGGGGTAAGGCCACTGACCAAGGGATCAAAGTGCCTTTGCTACGTACAAAAGTGGGGAAGTAGGACAGATAGAGAGAGGGAGAACAAGGGTAGGGGACACAGGAAAAAAATTCATCACCATTCTCTCATCATCAGACACTCCATTTCTAGTTTGGCAAACCAAGTGAATTTATTTGTCATCTCTGGGGTCAAAAGCCTCCTCATTTAATCACTAAAGTTTGGAGGAATGGAATGTGTCAACACAGAGTAAAAACAACCAACATGAAGACAATGTTTTCCCCAGTAATTTCCCAGTTGTGTGCCCAAGTATATCACATTGCTGAAAGCAAAAGCATCCAGACAGAAGGCCAAGCAACACTGCTGGAGCAGCCTGGTGAAATCAGCAGCAGTTGCAAAATGGTGCAACCCACTCCAGTTAATTAAGAGTAGGGAGAGTAAAGCCTGGGTGGCTGGATCCTTTTCTTGCTATAGGGAATGCTATGTAACTATAGTTCGATTATATTTCACACTAAAACTCTGCTTATTTGAGCTTGGAAAGGAGGGAATCAAAGGCAGGGAATAAAAGGTTTTGCAGGTTGCTGCTCCTCAACTCAAACACAGTCTTTAAGATCAAACATGTTTTGCAAGATGACATTGAAGCAAAGTCCTGCCCCTTCCTAATAGCCTTTTGCTTCCATTATTATACAGTAGCTGAGCCCAGAGTCTCCAGGGGCAGGTTTGGGTGAGCACTGTGAGGAGGAAAGGTGAGGCTGAACACCAAGAGGAGGCAGAGCATCACCCTTCCCTCCAGGTGCTGCAAGCCCTTATGCACAGAGGAAATTCTAAGGTACAGACATACTTGCAACACACTGGCTCTTAAATATGCCATACCTGTAAGAACCATCCTTTAGAAATCCTGTTCCCTGAAACATCTTCTGCAGAAAGGGTACAACAGCAGCTCAGATAGCATCAGAAGCACAAGTAGCCCACAAAAATCACTAAATACATTCGTGTTTTCACTCAGCCTTATGGTTTTGGTTCAGTTCTCATCAGGAAAAAGTTTGGGTTCCCTGTGGGTTTGGTTACAAGAACCCAGCTGCATCACTGGAAGATGGAGCTTCTCCAGAGAGAGCTGGTGGGGTTTGTGCCTAGTGAAGGGCTGCAGAAGTTCAAACAATTGGCCTCAAAACAAGCATGCAGAGGTGTGCACTCTTCTGAGAAACGCTGTGGAAATGCCATTAAGGGGTGGGTGGTCACGAGACAGGGAAACCACCCGCTAGCCCAGAAAACAACCCCCTGTGATACCCCAAACCAGCTCTGGCATCCTTCAACCTCCCTACAGGAGCTGTGCAGGGGACACCCACTGCAGGGAGGGGACTGTTCTCAGCTTTGGGACAGCACAAACTCTGCTGCTGCCACTGCTGTGGGGGTGAAACACTAGAAGGGGTGAAGCCTGAATCTGGCTCTCCCCACGTGTGCCAGCTGGGCCATGGAGCTGGCTGCTGGGGTGAAAGGGACAGGGCACAGAGACAGAGGTGCTTCTTTGTAGCCCACCTCACTGTCAGAGTCCTGGAGTGTGAGGAGCCTGAAGCAGAGTTAGCCTTCCCCACTCAAGCAGTCATAAGAAAGTCCCAGAAGAACTACCTGGAAGCACAGACTGAGCTTCAAGGACACATCAGGTACCAGAGCACCTGTGGGACTACTGAGCACCCAGGTGCACCCATTTGCCAAATGCTGATGTGAACAAGCTCCAGCTGGTGATCTCCAAGCTTGGCCCTGAAGCTGGAAACTATTGTTTCAACTTCATTGTCTCCTTTAGAGATACTTCATTGTCCAAAACCATCTTTGTCAATGTCACTGTGATACCAAGCTGGCCAGTGCCAATCACTGATGTGGGCTCCTACTCCATGTGGTCAAACACCCAGGACTTGATCCTGGATGGAGAGAAGTCCTATGACCCCAACTTGGATGATGGCAAAAAGACTCTGCTGCTGTACAATTGGTCTTGCACCTATTCCTCCAAGGTAAGAGCAATTATGGACAACCAGAGAGGGGGAACTTTCAAGCCCTCTAAGGAGAGACTAAGGGAGCTGGGGTTACTTAGCCTGGAGAAGAGGAGACTCAGAGGAGACCTTGTTCATGTCTACAACTATCTGAAGGGAGGTTGTAGACAGGTGGGAGTTGGTCTGTTCTCCCTGACAACCAGCAACAGAGCAAGAGGACACAGCCTTAAGCTGCACCAGGGGAAATTTAGGCTTGAGGTGAGGAAAAAGTTCTTCATAGAGAGAGTTATTTGCCATGGGAATGTGCTGCCAAGGGAGGTGGTGCAGCCACTGTCCCTGGAGATGTTCAAAAAAGGATTGGAGGGGACACTTGAAGCTATGGTTTAGTTAGTCATGAAGTATTGTGTGATAGGTTAGACTTGATCTCTGAGGTCTTTTCCAACCTTATTAATTCTGTTCTATGATGTGGGAGCTGTACATCAGCTCCACACAGATGTGGATGGGTGGAAGTGGTGTTGAGGGAAGCTTGTGGGAGCAGCTTTAAGAAAGCTGCTCCAGAAGGAAGGTTGCAAAGATTTCCCATTTCCCAGCTGAGTGCTTTACCATGAGGGTACCAGAACACTGCAACAGATTGCCCAGGGAGGTAGTTAGGGCCCCATACATCGAGATATTCAAGGTTAGGCTTGACAAGGCTCTGAACAACCCAATCTCCTGTTCCCCCTCCGCCCCATCTTCCCAAAGCAGCTCCTGCTCCCTCCACCCTACCTAAACAGCTCCTGCTCCACCACCACCATTTTTGCACCCATCCCAGAGCTGGGGACAAGACCCTCACCAGCCACAATACCACAGAGTGGAGCTCAGCCCCAGTAAGGAGGCCCAGCCAGCACCCATGGATGATAATTAGAGGAACCAGCAACATTCTTCCTACCTAACCGGGGGGCCACCAGGCCCCCCGGCCTTTGTTGTCACCACCACCAACACCCAGTGTGCACCATACGGACTCACCAGTGATGAGAGGAGGATCCCTCAGCCCAGATGGGCTCAGCTTGGGGATTCTGCCTTTCCTGAGGGAGATTAAAAAGGGGAGTGGGTGGGGAGGGCAAAGTGGCCACACCTGGGGTGGGAGGAGACTCCAACACAGCCCAGGTGCTCTGGGATTTGAGGGGGGAAAGGGGGAAAATGGGTTGGGTGGAAAAGGGGCAGATATGGTGGGAAAGGGAAGGTGGTGGTGAAAGAAGAGGATTTTAAAATAACTTAATTTTCCATAAATCTTCCATAATGCACAACTGCAGTTCATGGTTTGCTTTGCCTCCATGCAAAAAACCCAAATCCATCAATACTTCATAAAACACAGTACAATGGTAGCTATTACAATGAAACCATTTTGCTTGGTGGGAAAATCTGTGCTTTTCAGATAAAAATAACAAGTTTTACAACAACAAAAAATAGTTCTCCAAGAATGAATTTTCTCCCTGGATAACAGCAGAAAACACGAGGATGATGAAGGGACTGTAGCGTGTGTCCTGGGAGGAGAGGCTGAGAGCCCTGGGGCTTTTTAGTCTGGAGAAGAGAAGGCTGAGAGGGGGTTTGATAAGTGTTTATAAATATCTGGGGGCTGGGGGTCAAGAGGCAGGGGACAGTCTCTGCTCAGTTGCACCCTGGGATAGGACAAGGGGTAATGGATATAAACTACAGCACAGGAGGTTCCACCTCAATAGGAGGAGGAACTTCTTCACTGTGAGAGTCACAGCACACTGGAACAGGCTCCCTAGAGAGATTGTGGAGTCTCCTTCTCTGGAGACTTTCAAGACCCATCTGGATGCATTCCCGTGTGACCTGTGCTGGATTCTATGGTCCTGCTCTGGCAGGGGGGTTGGACTCGAAGACCTTCGGAAGTCCTTTCCAACCCCTAACATCGTATGATCCTCCTCAGGCCGAGCGGAGCCAGGCCGGGCCGGTCCCCGGGCCGGCACTGACATCTAGCGGCCCGCGGCCCGGTGGGGCACCGCGATCCGCACCAGGGCACACGCCGCCGGCCCCGCGGGCTGCCACGGAACGGGAAGCGTTCCTGCCGCTCCCCGTGTCGTCAGCACCGAGGGCTGGCCCCCGAGAGCTCAGGCTGCAGGGGCTGACAGTCGCTAAGGGCAGGAGGAACTGTCACAGAATCATCAAATCATTTTGGTTGGAAAAAAAGACCTTTAAGGTTACCAAGTCAAACCATTATCTGACTACCAAGCCTGGTAGAGTAGTTCTCTTGCTCTGCCCCTCCGGAGTTGGATGCCTTGCAGGTGCCAGAGAGATTCCTGCACCTTGGAGCATCCTCACCTACTACAGCATGAAAGCTCCCCCTGAGTAAAGTGCCAGCTGGAGAGGCTCCGCATTAGCCTGTCTGCTGAACCCGGGGCAGCACTGCACCTGGTCATACCGTGCTCTCCACCAAGCAGGCAACAAGCACAGCTTCGGCTGCCACAGAAGCGAGGCAGATTGTTTCGAGAAAGCACATGCAGAGCAAGAGCCTGCATCCCTTGCATGCCAGCACAAGGCAGAGGTTTGCCAAGCACCCGGGCTGGTCCTCAAATCGTGGGAGATCCTCAGCTTGGGAGCCTCCTCAGCCCCGCTGTGAGGACATGAAGACACGTGCTTGCTCAGCAAGGCTCCTGCAGGGAAGCCTGCAAAATCCTCACTGAGCTCTGAGTTCAGGAAATGCTCCAAACCTCTCAGAAGGCAGATGAGGACAGCTGAGTTTTCTTCCTTCTCGAGAAAGGTTTGGAGTCTCTAGAGAACTTTTCTTGCCAAGAAACCATCCAGTGCAAGAATAGCAGCTTAGTGTAAGTTTAACAGGGAGTAACAGTTGAAAAGCAAGAGCATCTCCTTGGAGACTCCTCCTTTCCAACCCCATTACAGATGGGCATACAAACACAGTAACACAGCAGACTTTATTTATTTTTTTTAAATTAAGGGAAATGCAGATCTTATCCGAGGTAGGATGAACTCTGAGAATTTTTATCCTAAAAGAAGAACAGTACCAAGAGGTTCAGTGATCTGTGCTTCTACTGGCACTGCCACTGCAAGGAGACAGGCAGTTTTATTTAGCAAGTGGTTTAATAACTTTTGATTAAGCCTTTCAAATCGTGAAAGAACTAAAAAGTCTTCAGTCCAAGGATGCAGAGCAGCAGCTAAAGGAACCCGGATGGAGCTGACAGCCATCAGAGCACCTTGGCACCATCAAGCAGCTCAGGCTTGCTGACAAGTTCACCTTCTGCAGTACCATCTGCTACAGGCCTCAGTCACTTTGCCAAATCACTCTTCCCAGTACGCAAGCTTTCTGCTGCTAGTAAGGCAGCATCTAGCAGATGAATAGGAACCCAAGTCAAAATGCAACAGTATTCCAATTACACTGAAAAAAAAGATCAAATCACTTATTTTGAGGCAGTGAAGGATTCAAGATCTAGACAGCAACTCTACTTGGCCAGGCAGAAGGAAGCTGTTCAGAGCTCTGGGAGGCAGCACATGAACAGACCTCCATGGGCCAACTTCAGCAACCTGGGAGGAAGAGAGGAAGAGAATTAATTTAAGTGGCTTGCACCATTCTAGCTACTGGTGCAGCTGACTGTGCCAGTATTATCCAGAATTAATTGGATGAATTCTCCTCTAACATACAATAAAAGGCAAGATGAGCATAACCAACCACTCTGAGCCATCACTAGATAAGCTTTTCACTCAGCCCCAATTCTGAGATTTCAAATTGCAGTGAATGAACTTCTCTTTGAGCATGGTGCTGTACACTGAAGTAGATGGCATCCTTTGGCATGTGTGACTAAAAAAAGGTGACAACGTACTGTCACTCATACTGAATAACTACTGGAAAGACAAGGTGGTTCAAGCAATGTTTGCCAACCTGGTGTGCAGTACCTGGTAAAGTGTGCCACGTAGTACAACTGCCATATGACCCAGCAGCTCCAGGCAGGACCTAGCCAGGATGCTACTAGTTTCTATGGGAGACAAAACCTGAAAGTTCATTCTCTAGAGTCCAATCAGATAGGTAGTGTCTTTATTAGGGTGACGAAAAGTGCTTTGTTACTTCCAGATCCTCAGCTAGATGGAGAATGAATTGGTAGAAATTTTGCACCAGTCCTTTCTCTCAGGATCTTCAAAAGGCCATGCTGAGACATACAGAGATCTGTAGGATGGAGCATCTTCCATGATCGATTCCAGACGAACAAGTACAGCAGCAACACAAGCATCCAGGAAGAACAGAAGCTGATACCTACAGCTATGAAAGACCGACTCTTTCCAAACACCTGTTGTGGGAGACCAATGAAGAGAGAAGACAGAGGAGGATACCTGAAAAGACTGATGTGTAACTGTAACAAAACTGTATCAGACCTGTTGCCCCTCAGCTAACAACAGCTGCAGGCTTTAGACGAAGGGGTAAGAAAGGTATCACAGAGTGAGAACATACAGAAGTCAAGCTTTCAGTACTCCTTTTGACACTGACAAAGTAACCTTCACTGCATTAGGGTGGATACCTGAAGAGTGTCTGTGCAGTGCATGGATATGTATGCATGTACTTAAGGGGTTAAAGTAGCACTTCAATCCTTGTTACTTCCACATCGCCTGTGACCATTTGTACGTTATGAAAGTTTCCATGTGATGAAACAGGCAGGTACCCTTTAGGCTGGAAGAGAGGCTCTTCTGCAAAACAACCAATAGTAAGATCAAGAGGCATCAGCTCAGCACATGATGAATTCAAACCAGAGATCTGAAAACATAATCCAAAGTAATTTCCTACAGAATAAAATTAACTCATGAAGCTCACTGACGCAGGATGTTAGAGAGGACAATGTATGAAACAAAAGGAAGCAAATTAAGCTGGTGGAAAATATGCCCAGCATATCTAGCAAGACAGAGGCAACCTTTGTCTCAGCAAGTAACTAAAGAGCGAAATACCAGAGCTAAGGACAGCTGCTGGTGAAAGACCACCTGTATGTCCATTTCACATGCTGTTTCCCTGCTTGAGCAACCTCAGGACAATGAGTGCTACATTAGGCAAACATCAGTCTTGGGAAGCCTTCTGCCACTTGGCCTTGGCTCTCTAAACATGCAGAAACAATGCATGATAAATTAATTCAAGATGATTCTATTCTCATTTCTGAGCAAAACGAAAGGTGCACAATACGAAATGCAACAGCACAAAGAGGGTAAAAAGGCGAGGAACAATTACAGGCTGATCTTGATTTTTCATTTGCTTCTGTGTTATTTCAGCTTGTCCCATCTGCAGCATCTTGTTAGGACAGAGCACTCAGCTTCACGGACAGCAAAACTGATTTCACGAGGCACTCATGTGGAAAGTGCCAGCCCACTCACGTAAGAAAAAGCAAACCAAACAGCAAGTCATGTTTGTGGTGCTGACAGACAGACTCTGTAGGAACAAAAGATGTAGCATCACACATCAACACCTTTATCATTAAGTTCTTTTTTTAACCCATCACATACAATCTTTCTTAACTGACTACTGTAACATAAACACCTCTGCAAATACAAACCAGCCCTGCCACCACTGTATCACAGCATCACCAAGGTTGGAAGAGACCTCAAAGATCATCGAGTCCAACCTGTCACCACAGACCTCATGACTAGACCATGTGGTGGTGGGTGTTTTTTTTTTTTAAGCAAAGAAAAAGTCACGTTTTATTTTGTAGTAGCAATAGTTTCTTTTTTATTTTTAATATACTTTAGGAAACAATATACAAAGCTGAGCTGTGCCACCATTTTCAAATGGTGGGTTGCTCCAATTACACAAATTCAGCATTTTGTGATGGTTAAGAACAGCAGTCAGCACCAGACTTAAAACAGTTAGCTACAACACAAACATCCTTCCAAATGAAATGTCAGAGTATCAAGACAGGTAAACCAGGAGTTAACATATGACAACCGCTGGGGAGGTCTCCAGTCATTCCTGTTGAGTTTTATATTTCATTAAATATTTTATACACATTTTCCTGTTTACAAGTCTTTTAAACAAAACCTCCCTCGAGGAATTATTTAAGTACAAAACAAAAAGAAAAAAAATAATGTTCAACAAGAACAGCTCTAATAAAGAGTCCCCAAACAGGCCAAATTTTAACGTGTGTTGATCAAAGGAAATGAAAACCAGTGTTTCTTTGTTTTAACATGTTTATTACAACAGATACAATTCACATCTGACTAGCTTTTTTTTTCTTTTTAATCTCTTTCCTTTCCCCTCCCACAACCATGTTAACATGTTCATTGGGCTATTTCCTTATAGTTGAGCAAGTAATGTACTTTCAGCACACATGCCCAGCAGTACTAGAAGTCCATTCTTACAGGGTGCAAATGGAAATACGTTTCAATAATTTATACAAACAAGTGGGTTATGCTCGATCACTGCAATTTTAAGCTACTGTACACAGGAATGAAAAGATTATAGAAAAAGTGCCATAGCAACAGTGCCTTAAGAAAAAGAGAAAAATTAGAAGCATTTAAAAAAAAAAAAACCAAAACAAAACAAACAAACAACTGATAAAAATCAGATTTCGGATTTCACGGGGAAATGGAACACAGAAAATGAAGAAACATTGCTCTGTAAAACAGAAGTGGAGAAGCACTGCTCTCGATGGGGTGCAAGTGTGGAAAGAGTTGGCTCCTGCTTTTGTACATTACCCAAATTGTTGCAGCCTTTAGACACAGATCGCCTGGCGCTTGCATTGAGTTTTAGGAAATGCAAGATTTCTGAATGATAAATTAACTAAAACCAAAACCAAACCAAACCAACCCCCCCCCCCCCCCAAAAAAAAAAACCCCAAACAAAACAAAACAAAAAAGAAGGGGGAGAAAAAAAAAACCAAACAAAAGAGGAAAGAAAGAACCCAAAGGAAAGCTAAATTTGCAGACAGGTTTACATGTAAAAGGCTAGGTATTTAGCCACCTCAGCATTGATTAGTTTTGGATGTCTAAGCTCTGATACACATGGCTTCCCATGGCTTCACTCTACAAAACATATTTACAACGTGAAGAATACATCTACAAGAAATCTACATTTCAAGGGTTTTATTACAAATCATTCTTGTATCTTCCCCTGAATTTGACTCCCTCCTGTCCCCTTCCCCGTGTCAACTTTTTTTTCTGCCCAGCTCAACGGTCCAAAGTCTACTCAAATGCAGCTCAAAAGTGTTAAGACTGGGCATCAGTTTAATAGTTCCTGTACTCAAAACCATGTGCAATTGTTTACATCTTTTCACACCATGAAGGAATTCTGATTCTTTAGCTTTTCAAGTTCTTTTATTTGTTGCCTCAAAAATAGTATCCTGCAAGAGAAAAGAAACAAATCAGTAAAAACATTTTCATTAAACAGAGCTATTAAAGTATCTACATGAGTACTTTACAATTCCAGTGATATACTAAAAAGACCAACGGCATCTTAGCTTGATCAGCAGGTGTGGCGAAGCGATTGTCTTCTTGTACTGGACACTGGTGAGGCTGCATCTCAAATACTGGGTTGAGTTTTGGGCCCCTCAATCCAAGAAAGACATTGAACCGCTACTGTCCAGGGAAGGGTAAGGGAGCTGGGGAAGGGTCTGGAGAACATGTCTGGTGAGGAGCAGCTGAGGGAACTGGGGTTGCTTAGTCTGCAGAACAGGAAACTGAGGGGAGACCATACTTTCTACAACTCCCTGAAATGAGGCTGGAGCCAGGTGGGGTTGATTCTCTTCTCCCAAGAATCAAGACATAAGACATGAGGAAATGACCTCAGTTTGTGCCAAGAGAGGTTTAGACTGGATATTAGGAAGAGATTTCTTCACTGAAAGGGTCCCTGGGCACTGGAACAGGCTGCCAGGGAAATGGTGGAGTCACTATCCCTGGAAGTATTTAAAAGATGTGGCACAGTTAATTGTTGAACTCAATGATCTTTAAGATCTTTTCCAACTTATATGATTCTATGCTTTTGTAACTGACAAACAATTACCATGATGAATGAACATTTTATTCACACGGCTGTTTCCCAGAATTTTTACAGAATGTTTTGAAACCATTTCTCATGATGCTGAAGTGTGATGCAAGCATGTGAATGAACTCAGAAAATATTCAGAGAAAGCTGAAATTACAGAACACTCATATGAAAAGTCCACAGCAGCTTCAACTGATGCAGCAAGAGCCTCCACCTCAGCAGACTTTCTTGTTACAGCTTGTTGAAAATTATTTATCTATTGACATTTTAGTAGAGACTTCTAGATTTACACATTGAACGTGGAAAAACAAAACAAGACACAAAACCCTGACTTGGAAAATCCACTAAAACTTAAAAAAGCTGTTGGCATATAAAATCTACCAGTCAGTGTGAAGTGCCTTCATGCTGTCAGTTATGATTACAACAATGGACTCCTTTGCCTAGAGATAAAAGTTCCTTTTTTAGAACAAATTTAAACAGTTCTATGCAAAAGGACAGAAATAGCATTAGCCTTCAAATGCATTGGTTTTGAAAAGCCCATCCTATGGGAATGATTCTCCTCACCACCTTGTTACTTATGCCAAGTATTCCACATCTTTGGGACTGCAGCAAAAGATAGATGTTAACACAGATTCAAAGTCACAGTTGTTATCCAGTGACAGTGAAGAAGAAACAAGGTACTATTTAGTGAGCTCAACATGACACTTGATTGGTTATTTCAGATCAAATCTGCACCCAGAGACAAAAATGAACCCAGCAGGAAACCAAGCAATTAATTAAATATACTACAGAAGCTGTAGTTTATGTAATGAAATGATGAAATTATTTCTGAAAGAATGGGTATTTTCACTTCTTTATTAGGAAAGATTTACAAACATACTGGAGCCTACTTCAAAAAGATTATTTTAGTAACTGCCAAAAATCAAGAGCTCCTGGGATAAAGCTAGCTATTGAAATAGTGGGTACTGCTACTAAAAGCCTAAAACTCAGAATCACAGCACTCCAACTGTAGTGTGACATCACAGTGGGTAACAACTCAGAAAGGAAACTGGGTATGATCAGCACCGTGACTACTGGTGAAAAGGTTCAGCACGTATTGTAGTACTGAACTTCTGACTCTTGCACAAGTCTTCAGCTATGTGGTTGTGTGCTGTTTCAGCAACAGACAAGACACCTGCTGTTAGTGACTTAAAAGCAGAACATCACACTGAAGAACCCCAAGATCTTCTCAGACACCTCATACCTAATTAACAAACATTACTTTTTCCTTAGCTTGTATAATGAATGTCTCATGCAAGCTGTGGTGCTTAAAACCAGGGTAAACTATGTGTAGCTATGTGGTCTGTGCACCATGCACAGGCAGATACTTTAGCAGTATGCTGAACTAGTGTTGCTTAATTGTTTCTTTCCTCATGCACTAATGCATCTCTATTCTTGTCTAAGTAAAAATACCCACAGAAGCTGTTTAACATCTGTCAGCAATATGGATACTGGGATCCACAACTGTTGCAGTGAGTCCAGCAGAGGGCCATAAAGATGATCAGAGGGCTGGAGCACCCCTCCTGTGAAGATACATGAAGTGTTCAAGGCTAGGTTGCAGAAGGCAACCTGATCTAATGGAAGGTGTCCCTGCCAACAGCAGGGGTTTTGGACTATATGATCTTTAAGCTCCCTTTCAAACCAAACCATGAATGATGCTGGATATCTGGTTCTACTCATTGGAGACCAAGAACTTTCTGTGTGGGAAACAGGTAGGACACACATACAGAAGATAGTTTACAAACCTGGCAAGTACTGGCATGCTTTCAAAGTCATCAGAAATAAAGCTTGTGCAATGCAATGCCAGAACGGGAGCTCTAATGCCACCTTGAAAATGACTGTTAGGAAAACGAGCACAGACCACACACTTACCTTTGCTCACGCAAAGTTGCTTGAATTTCACATACTCGAACTAAAGATCTTAAATTCTTTAATTCAGTACAAATTTCTGACATGTGGACACTTCCCATGTTATGGGCTTCCTCACGTAATCTTGATGCCTGCAAAAGTTACACACAAAGATGAGGATTTTTGAACCATGCACTGGAAACTATTGGCCATAGACGAGTATTGCTGGGTACATTTTGAGGCAGCAAAGCACACTCTGAACTTCAAAGGCAGTATTCAATCAGAAGTACATTTAATTCTCTACAAAAGCCCATTTGGAAGCAGAAATGAACAACACTGGCTGCCAGGAGTTTGTCTAAACCAGGCCCCTGCTAAGGCAGGGATGGTTTGCAGTTCCTGGATCCTAACAAATGTCCCCCAGTCAACTTGAAAGATAGTGAATGACAGGGCTCCAAGTTCCCAAAATAATTTAACAGTTAAAGTCTCCATCCACTAGTTCAGTGTCAGACTAAACTCAAGCCTTAGAAACAAAATCAACTGAACACCACACAGGAATACCTGACACAGGGAAATAACCACAGCTTTGCAACCCTCTTCAGACAAACTCCACTATTTTATATCCTTATGTAGTCAGGTGGAGGCAAGCAGAAGTGTAATTTTAGAAGGCAAGAGCTATCCTCAGTTTGTGCACTTCCTGAAGCTGTCACTGAACTGGGTATGTGACTCCAGAGAACCCCTCAACAGCACCAAAGAGACTAGTATAATTACTCTGAGGCCCTGTGTATCACAACACAATGACAAAAGAGCATTTCTTGCAAGGAAAGTTGTTTCAAACAGATCCTTCCCTGCACTATTAAAGTTCAGCAATGGTACTCCCTGCTGTGCTGGCTCTGGCTGGGAGAGCAGATTTTCTTCAATGGCAATCACATGTAAAACCTGCAGGTCTGACCTGATCTACTTTCCCTCTCTTCTCTTCTGGCTAGGGCCAAGCATCAGAGGGCTTTTAATTACTTTTATGCCCTACGAAAAGCAACCTGTGTAAGGAAACCAGATTTTAAGCTTCATATTTTGCAGCCTGAGAGGGAACAAAGCCTAAGTGTACCCACCTGTTTTTCTGCATGGTCTGCAGGCCAGCCTTGAACATGCTTGATAAGATTTTCATTGAAGTGTGCTGCTAGCGTAGGTGTTAATGAACACGTGGGTCGGACAGGCGTGCTCTGTGGGGCAGGTGTTGAATTTGATGCACTAGTGCTAGAGGTATGATTTGGACCTGGTGATGGGCTTCTTTGACTACTGCAAGAAAGAATTCAAACCCAAAAGTGAGCATTTGAAAAGTATACATAAACCTATAGAGAAATAAGCATGTAAAATTCATTGCTTCCAGTCACAGAAACACATAGAACATTTCAACCATGAAAGTGAATGTTTCTGGTAGACTAAACATATGCCACTTTTCCAGAAGCCTCCTGTTTATATGGGAACTGTTTGAGTGCTACCATGTAAGGGGGGAAATGTTGCTTGGTGGTTTTTACAGAGATTTCAAGATATGTAGGCTGTTCCTACATTTCCATGTTGGACAGAGAGTATATATGTGTATGTTCTTCTTTCCAGTAGCTGCAAACTAAAGGTTTTCACTAAGGATGTATCAGATGAAGTCAAGCAGATTTATCCAACAGAGTATTGCCAAGTGTCATGATTATCATCAAGAACAAAGCCTGGTGTTCTGATCTAAAAACAGCCATGTGGGCTTGAGGATTACAAACATCTACTAAGGCCAAATACCAACACTGAGGTGACCGTGCTACTGCACATCCTCACTCAAAGCACTCAGAACAGAAGTAGCAGAAGAGCAGCAGGTTTGCAGCTATCGACTGGACTGCCTTACTGGGAGAAATTCATGCTGCCATTTTTCTAATTGGTTAGTTAATCCATTGCTGGAGAACAGATGCATGGAGACATGTTCAGCTGACACATGTACTGCAAGACAAATCAAAAGCTGTGCCCTGGATAAAGCCATTGACTGCCCTCTTTCAGACCTCTATATGCAAGCAAACAACACCAATACACAGCTTTCCCAATTCTACTTTGCAGCTGTAACTCTTGGTTAAAAGCTTTTCTAATCATTACTAACAGAACTTTTGCTGGAAAGACTATATAACCTATGGTGGGGAAGCTTAGAAGCCGATGTTTCAGCACATGTCCTTTTCTACTCCCCATTACTTGCAAAAACAAGGCCTCTACACCTAGTTCTCTTTCCAGCACTGGTTCAATCACTTCCATGGCCATTACACTCATAGAGAGGGGCTCTATTCTATTTCACAAAGAAGAGGTGGGAGCAGCACTTGTTATTCATGCAAACATGGACAAAGACAAGGCAGGAAACATTCTGCTCTGTCGTCTCCACTGCTGTAAGGGAAGACAAAGGATCCTGAGCAGGACAAAAGAACATCACTAGCACCAGTAACTGCTGAAGTACAATATTCTTTTGGCACTGCTTAAACCAAGAAATAGTAATTGTGTAAGCACCTAGCCCTTACTTGAGAGATTATGTTAAAAACACCGGCAGCAGTTTTTCAACACAGGCCATCATTTCAGTCTATTACCTAAAACTTTCTTACCGCTCTCCTCCAAGTGATAAAAGCAATACGAAGAAAAACCAAACTTGAAAGCAATCTTAATTCACCACCTAGCCTACCCCACTGAGGACTGAAAACATCCTAGCATAATGCATTTCCCTTTACAGTCCAATGCCCAACCATTTACCCTAATCTCTCACACTTACAAAGAATTACAGGAGGTTTCCAAACAGCCGAATTAGGCACAGCACACTGCTCTGCAGCATCAAAGACTTTAACTTCGTTCCTTTCAATACCCTCAAACCTGTTTATAAAAACCTCAGAATATAAAAAAAATATTTTAAAAGTATGCAGAGAGCCTTTGGCAGACAGCTTTCTTAGAGCTGTATACATAAATTTTCCTTGATTTCAGACAGCAAACCTTGCAAAAGTGAGTATTTAACTGGGGGGGGGGGGGGGAAGAAAGCACTGTTTGGGTTTTGTGCTCTGTGTTCTCTCAGTAATTGGCTCAACTACTTCAAAACCACTCACAAATGCAAACACTTAACTGTAGAAACATTTGGCTGATTAGGAGAAAAATAGCATGTAGATTTTGAAGTTCCAGTTGAAACTAGCCAACTTTTCATGAAAAGAAACTAGCACTGTAGGTAGGAGCAAATGAAAGGGTAGGAACAGATGGATTGCCTCTCTACAAGGTGAGGGAACCTAGAGATAAAGGACATGATGGGGTAGTTGGCAGCTTTTTTTGTTTTCCCTGGGATTCTATGAGTACAGGCTGCTGTCAGGCTTCCCACATGCTCAGCACATCAGCAGAGTTACTGTGAGTCAAGTGCTACCTACAGCAGAGGAGGAAGCTAAGAAGCAGTTAAGCAACTGGACATATGTCCATGCAACCAGAGGGTCTGCACCCAAGGGTGATCTGGGAGCTGGCCAGCATAACTCAGATGCTGCATTGCCTCAAACAGCATGGTGAGCAGGCGAGTTTCCTGATGATGGGGCAAGAGAAGCAAATGTTAAAGCCATCTTCAAAAAGCACAAGAATGACGACCTGAGGAACTACAGGCCAGCTGAATTTAGCCTCTGGCAAAGCTATGGAACAACTCTTCATGGAAGGGGTTCCAGCTATGTGAAAGACTAAAAGGGGGGAAAAAAACCACACAAACAAACAAAAAAAAGCTAACACAAATTTATCAAGGTGAAAATTGAAATTAAGCCTGATCAAGCTCACTGACTTCTATGATGAGATGACTGGCTCAGTGGATAAGGTAAAAGCAGTGACACTGTTTACCTTGACTTCAGCAAGGCCTGTGCCATTATCACAGATGAACTGTTCCCTTACCTAGATTTCATGTGAAAGGTGGGTGGAAAACTGATTGAACTGCTGGGCTCAACTGCTGCAGTCAGCAGTACAAAGACCAATCAAAAGCCAATGACTAGTGCTGTGCCTCAGTGATTAATACTGCAGCCAACATTGCTTAATGTTTTTAATAAAAAAACCTAGATGGTGGCACAGAGAGCACCCACAGTCAGTCTGCAGATGACATCTACCTGGGAGGAGCAGTCAATACACTGGAGGATAGGATGTTGTTCACAGAGGGACCTGAATGGGCAGACAGGAAATAAAACTGTCACACCAAAGGAATCTGACAGAGGACCACACAGATGCCTAGGGAATTGAGGCATGTGCTGTATCAGGTGAAGCTGTAAGTTAATTCAGTCTGGGAAAGAGAAGGCTGGTGGAAGGGAACTGAAGGATCTTCTTACTGTTTTTAACTATCTGTGGGGACAACAGCCAGCCACACTTTTCAGAGATCACAGTGATAGGACAAGAGGTAGAAACACAAGCTGCAACAAGGGAAATTCTAATTAGACATAAGGATACAGTATTTCACCATAAGGGTAGTCAGATATCAGAAGAAGATGCTCAGGGACATTTTAAAACCACACCTAAACAATGTCCTTAGCAGTTCAAATATGTCAATCCTACTGTGAGCTGGGACTTGGAATACATCATAGCTACAAGTCCCTTCCAACCTAAATTATTCTATGTTTCTATGTATTGATACAGCATCAGCATGCTGATGGTGCAGAGAAAGTCTGTATTTATTAACTATGCAGAACTGAGGCAACACCTCCAAGGCTTATTTGCTCCTTAGTGCTAACAGGACTCCAAGTTCCCTTATTATTTGCTTCCTCTCCATTTATCAACCTGGCTTCTCTGGCTCCTACTTCAACAGCAAAAAAACCCAATTTAACACATCAGACACATTTCAGGAAAATAAAGAAAATCTGTGAGTTCCCAAAAATCAAGTTGTCTCAATCACGACTGAAACATCTCAAAAGATCCTAGCAGTGCTTTGCTAGCAGCAGGGGGAGCTACAAATGCAGCAATGACAGCTCCAAACAACTACTGTATTTTAAAATGCTTCAATAAAGGCAGGTACCTGCCTCAGCTACTGTATGAGTTAAAAGATGGACTATGCCACACGGAATGGAGTAATTCCAGGGAGAGAGAACAACAGCTTGCAGATTTATGGTAATCCATTGTGATGATGCACAATTAAAAAAGTCAACCAGCAATCTCCTCCTGCCACACAGTTCCAGACCCATGACTCCATCAGAAAGCTCTTATGACACAGCCCCTGGAACCAGTATGTTGAAATTCAAGACAACCTACACAATGAAAAGCCTATCTTTCCAAAAGAAAAATTTCAGAGAGATTTGAAACCAACCTTATAAACCAATGGCTAAATTTCTGTACCATGCAACATTTCAGTAAGCTGCAAAGCTGACAAAATTTTAAGTCTGGCCAAGGAAAAAACATTTGTGAAACTTAATTTTCTAATGCTTTTCATTAACACAGCAAAATCACCTGATAGACAGAAAGTTCTTACTAACTTCAAATTACACTACAGCAAGAGACAAACACCTAACAACTATGCAAACCACAGAACAAAAGCATTTAACCTCAAAAATGCACTGAAATAAGTGCAGACTATACCACGTTAGCTCTTTAACAGAGACACCTGCATCCACTCAGTAGCAGCAGAGTTCAACCCTACGTTCAATAAACAGGACAAAGCAAAGCCCACAGTGTGCAACATCTGCAACAGACACTGGATCCAGAGCAGAACCGGAGGAGAGCAGAGGGAAGTATTTAAACATACCTTGAGCGCTGAAGACTCCGTGGAGAGGCAGGTTCATGACCTGCCTGCTTGTCAGCTATTACTGGCTGCTGAGGTGCTGCCTGTGAAGCTGGTCCTTGTTTAACACCTGGAGTAGCAACCTGAAAAAGACAAAACTTCATTTGAATTTCTCCACAGTAAATATCAAGTGTTAGAATCCAAGCAAAACACGGAAATTACAAGTTACAAGCCCAGCTGGGTTTTCTTGATAGAATGTCATAGAATCAATAAGGTTGGAAAAGACCTCAAAGATCATCAAGTCCAACTTGTCACCACAGACCTCATGACTACTAAACCTTGGCACCAAGTGCCACATCCAATTCCCTCTTGAATACCTCCAGGGACAGTGACTCCACCACCTCCCTAGGCAGCACATTCCAATGGCTAACAACTCTCTCTGTGAAGAGCTTTCTCCTCACCTCCACCCTAATTTCCCCTGGTGCAGCTTCAGACTATGTCCTCTTGGTCTGGTGCTGGTTGCCAGGGAGAAGAGACCAATCCACTCCTGGCTACAACCATCCTTCAGGTAGTTGTAGGGAGCAATAAGGTCACCCCTGAGCCTCCTCTTCTCCCAGCTCCCTCAGCCTTTCCTCACAGGGCTGTGCTCAAGGCCTCTCCCCAGCCTCGTTGCCCTTCTCTGGACACGTTCAAGAGTCTCAATGTCCTTCTTAAATTGAGGGGCCCAGAACTGGACACAGTAATAGCAATAATAAAGTATCAAGTTCCACAGCTTTAACAGCCTTTTTACTAAAACAGGAGTACTGAGTAGATGTAACAGAAACAAATTTAGATCCATATGACTTGGCAAATATTGCAAGTTTATTAGGTAAAACAGGTCAACCCAATTTCAGTTTCGGCCATGTCTTTCATGTGAACACCAAGCTCATTCTCAAACTCAGAACTGTTCACTATCCAAATAAAAAGTGAAAAGTTCCCCACCTGAACACAGGTTACAGAACATCAAGAGCAGAATTAGGTCATTACCATGCTGTAACACCTCTATTAGGAATGGGAAAAAACCAAACAAACCAAAAACCTAGAGCGTATTTATCAGTCTGTTACTTCATCTTTGTAATTGTTCTGTCAGAGTGACTAAAAATCAGTAGAGCCATCAGTGGCTTTTGACTTTGTCTTAAATGTTCACGTGTACTACAAAGGAAAAGTAATCAGCAGTGAGACACAGTCTTTCCTTCTGTGAAATCCTAAACTATGACAGGATGAAAACTTGTGGAATACACTAGCATCTAATTTACAGTAAATGGAGATATGTTTTATTTGCCCCATGCTCTGCACATCTCTGCCCCTTTTGAAGCACATACAAAAGAGGAAGCAGCTCCAAATTTTATCCCCCACTCAGGAAAATCAAGCTAATGACTTTAAGGAGGAGGAATGGGTTCTAGGGATTCATAAAGACAAAAACCATAAATCAGGCAGCCTGTCTGGCATTTGCTAACATCAAGCTGGTGCAGATTACTAACTAGTGGTCATCTGAACCTCCAGAAATTCTCTCAGTTTCAGAAAGAGCCTCCTGTGAAACAAGCCACAGATGACAAGTCAGACAGTATGTGCTCAAATAAACTCAAGAGACAACTTCATTTATTTAAATATAAAGGAAATCTGAATGTAATCTCAAACCTACTGATATGCCTAAGAGGAAAAGTTACATTTCAAAATTATCACCAAAAAACAACCAAACAAAAAGCTGCCTATGTAGCACATGAATGGGTCATGCTTCTAGGAAGATAAGGCAAGATCATTCAGTGTTGAAATAAATAATTATACAGTTAAGGGGGGCAAAATAATAGCAGTTCACAAATTGATTTATGAAAAAAAAGACTATCCACATATCTTTATGAAACATATGACATAATGAATTTTGCTATTAATGCCTGAATTCTGCTCCCCCTGTCAGCAGATAACTACTGAGGCTGTTCAAACAGAAGAAGCAACTTCAAAAGGAATATTCATCTGAGATAATACCTGGCAGATCCAAATTGGAAAACTAACCAGCTTCTTGGCTGGTAACAATAAAAACAAAAGTGGATTGTAAAGAAAACCTGGGATTGAGAGATAAATGAGCCACAGAAACTCTTGAAGTATTCCCTGTTTTCCAAGTGTTTCAAAGAGCATGAGTCAAGTGTACCAGCAACAGAAAAATAACAAGGACTAAATAAAGAAGATAAATTCCACAGGCAATATTCTTACTGACCTGGACAGGTCTGTGTAAGATGCTTTACATAGTGATTTTGAAGAAATTCTGAACAGTTTCTAACCATACAACACAGGCACAGCTACATAGAAAAGGTGATGCTTAGGATCCTGGAGTCACCTGAGCTGCCCTGTGTATACAGGTGGATACAGCAGCTCAATTTAAAGGCAGTACAGACAGGATCATGCAATCCTAAGTAACAGGCCCTACACATGAATGGCACCCTACTGTCCCCAAAGCCACCTCAAACATCTCTGTGTCTGGCACTGGGCTCTGCTTGCACAGTGCCAGTTCAGCTTCATCTGTGACTGCTGTATCGCAGCACCCTAAGCTCTGAAACCAAGTGTGTCCTGCAACAGCAGCACATATTGATTATGCACAGTTTACCCCCAATTGCATAAGCTAACCTGACTGACACAGCCAAGAGTACCAAACCAGACATGTTCACACCACCTAAATTCTCATCCCAATCCCACTTTATGGAATTGAATTATGTCAATACAAGAATTAGCAAGAAAAGATTTTATTTCTATCCTGAACCGGAGAAGTATCTGCTGCTGAACCAGAATTTGTTACTTCTGGGACTAACACACAACCAATTCATGTTAATGCTCCAACAGCAATGTTGTCAGCACCACATTTGAGGAACACAAAGCCTAAGAAAAGATTGTGCTGTGAAGAATTGCTACTAATTCTGTTTAGCTGATTTGTGAAGCTACTTGAGGTACACAGAAAATAGCAATGACATCACAGTGTAGTAGGATTTGTAACTTCCTCACAGAGTAAAAGCTTGCTAATGTATACAATCATCACAACAGTCCATCAGGATTAATAGCATTTTGGAGCAAAGACATTACATATTTGCAGTAACTTAGAAGTCTACCACACATCACATTTTGATTGCAACCACATTATATATGCTGCAAAAAAATAAACCAGATGTTTTTGTTTTGAGTGGCAGCCTTGCTACAGTTACAACTTACACTAAACTTTGATCAATTCTTCTCAAACTTGCATTTAGCCTTGAAAGGTTTTTTGCTTCTACTGAACACCTGAAGGAAGTCTTGTGTGTCCAGAAGCACAGTTTGCCTTCACTTTCTCTAAAGGCACAGTTTCCTATCACATCACCAGCTTCACAGGCATAATGCTGGCTTTTACTGCTGGGTGAAAGGCAGGGAGTTCTCAGGGTGTGAAAGCGCCAGGCATCTCCTCCCTTTGTTTCAAGTTTACTATTCGATAATTTCATTACCTGTCACCTAGCTGTAAGATGTGACCCCATAGTCAGAATGCAGAAGTGGAGAAACAAAGACAAGCAGGATTAGTGCACGTATAAGGCTTTCACAACTCACTATCATTGTCAATCACAATAAACTGGGCCACTCAACTGATTTCTTTGTACCCATGCAAAACTCAAAATGTAAGAAAATGAGGCATTTAGATTAGAATCAGGAATGCAATTGGTCCTCTTGAAGACAAAAGCATTCCTTAAAAGCCTTCAAGACAAAAGGGGTTCTCTTCCAAGCAAAAACACAGCTAAGCAGAGAGTGAGGGGTGGAGA
The DNA here is from genome assembly GCF_026170545.1 of Melanerpes formicivorus. Classification (NCBI taxonomy): domain Eukaryota; kingdom Metazoa; phylum Chordata; class Aves; order Piciformes; family Picidae; genus Melanerpes; species Melanerpes formicivorus. The sequence continues at coordinate 10,422,827 of NW_027142365.1, forward strand.
ACAGGTATTTCAGGAAAAGGAAATGAAAAAAAGGGCAACTGAACAACCACCACCAGCTAAACCCAGGAAAAATTAAACAAGACTAGTCTCACTCAGAAGTCTATAGCGTCACGATTCTTCTGCTGATAAGCTACTATATACACTGAGCAACATGCTGACACACTGGGTGAAACCTGAAGCCCTCAATCTTCAAAGACACAGGACAAGCTCCCACTGCACAAAACCAGCAAACCACCAGGAGAGGTTCAAACCCTCAACATACTTCCATTTTCACAGTCAGAAAAACGCTGTAAACAGATAACCACCTGTTTTGGTTTGTGTTTGGCTGGATTTTGTTTGTTTGTTTAATTTACCTAAAAGGCTCTGCAGCTCTACCTATCACCACAAAATTATCCTGAATGTAAAAATATTACTTTCCACCAGAGGGTGCAACTCAATAGCTCTGACTTCAGAGGCCCTTAATTACAAAACCCTCCCTCATGATAAGTCCTTTAACAGAGTATCTCTTCCCACCTTTGCTCTGTAATAGGAATCACAAGTCTCTAAGGAAAAAGGAAAAATCCTCAAGGGGAATTTCATCTTGAGTGCCTCTAATTACACCTCCTTTCCCCACCTGTATGCAGCAAAACAGTCTCTGATCTGCTGGGCAAAGGAAGTAAGTGAAAACACAAACTCACTCAGCTTCAATATTTATACCTCAGTATTGCCACTTGTAGGATGTGGAATACTGAGCTCAGATTGTGCAACAGGCATCTTTCTCTCCCCTGAAGAGTGATCCACTAAGAGGGATCACATCAGAAAATAAAAAGCAAAAAAGACAACTTCATTTTGTACTTTTTGTTGTCTACTTCATCCCCAGGAATAACCTTAGGAGCTTATTTGATAGCTTCTATTAATATGTCCTACTCACTAATCCAGTTATAGAATTCTGAATGAATGGTGGTGAGAAAGGGAAAAGGACATCATGTCACTGACCTTGTAAAACATTTCTAAACAAAATCTGAGGCTGTATCAAGCCCTCTTCCCCAAGAATTTCTCTCCCATCCTAAAAATCTTCTGCTGGCTAAAGTCTACAGAACTGCATCAGCTGTTGCCTTTGGAGTAAGTTTTGTTTTCATTTAAATATGTTAAAATATTGATCTTTTGGTACTATCTCCAGACAGCATTCAAAGTGAGCAGGAGATTTTCTTCAAGGAAACAGAAGTGTATTGGAATTCCCTGACAGAGCTGTACTGCAAAAACACATCCAAAGAGTTGCTTCCAGTTGTTTGTTTCTACTGTGAGAAACAACATCCATATTTTATCATCCTAACTGTATAACTGCTAGCACATGAATATATAGCAGCAATATTTCATATTACCTCTAATGGTTTCTTATTAGGGTATGGCAGAAATCAGGAGCAGCCTACCTTCTGTTGTGATGCCACCGGTGGTGTGGTCATCAAAGGTTTAAGCGGAACGGTGTTAGTCTGCGGCGTGCTGATCCTTGGAGACACATACGATCTGGGTGATGAGGCATCAGATGTTAAAGACATTGGAGACTGATTAGATGGCTGAGCTGTAAAGAAAAAAAAAATAGTATTTGCTTTAATAAAATTATCTTAAATGAGAATTAGATTGTCTTTTGGAGTATGCTGTATTAGCTAATTTACAAATACATTCACATTGAGAGGGTTGGGGGGGTATGAATAAGTAACTATTCAACAACAATTCTAACTAAAGAACTGGATTTCCCCCCAAACACTTCACTTCTAACACTTGAGGGGAGGGGGAAGAGAAACTATTATGCAATGCATTTTTACACATGAAGAGACTAAATTAGTCTCATTTGCCATTCCTGTTTTAGAGTGCTCAACTACATTTAACTCAAAGAATGCATGAATATTTTATCCAGAGACCTATTCACCCATTCCAGGCATCCCCCAACAGGTCCTCTGTCTATGTTTTCATTACTGGTTACAAATTAGCATTAGCATATTACTGCTTACCTACTCAGTAACAAGACTGCATTTATTGTTTTGGTTTCAGTTTCTAGCTTTAGTAAGTTACAAATCAGAATGCATTGAAGATACCTGAAGAGGAATGCCTGGAAGATTAAAAATACTGTTTACAGGAGACTACGTCTTCCCCCACACTAGACAGAATAAACTTTCTTTTAAGAATTTAAGGCCTCCTCCAAGAGCAATAGTTGCACAGTATTACAAGAAGGGGGTTCAACCAAGGAAGAGTTGTGGTTTATGTTGAATACTAAATAACCTCTACAAAAGAGGTTCAGAACAAATTGAGAGTGTCCCACAGATGTTCCACATTACTCATATAGCATTAGTTAACACACAGAAAATCCCAGGAGGTGAGAGAGAGGCACATTTGCTTATTTGTATGTCAGCTTCCCACTCCCCAAGTAAAAATTTCTGTCTTGAAAAGATGCCGTTCAACATTCCCCAGAGCAGACAAGAAACAGCTTCTGCAAGTTTCAGTTGTAACAACCTTTACCAAATGCAACCTAAGGATTTTACATAAGTGAAAAGACGACTCTGAATACCTTGCGTAGACAGTTGTGCAGCTTGAGAAATTAGGGAAGTGATATTGAAAGCAGATGGTCCAGCAGTAAGAATTTTATGGAGTATAGACTGCAGAGAGGCTTGTGTCACAGCTGCTGTTAGAACTGAAAACAAACATTCTGTTTTACTGACAATTCTAGACAACTTTGAACTGTTCAAATGGGCTAAATACATTTAAGCCACATTTTCTTCCCTGATTTTGTTCCTTTATCCACCAACAGACCAAAGAGCCACCTGAGACTTGAATTCAATTACAGAACGCCTGGCATGTCTAACCAAGCCCTTTAGTTCAAAGTCTAATCTTTGAAACATACACTAAAAAAAATTCTTTTAGAAAATAACTTCACACTTTTCAGCTTGACCTCATAGATCAATAATAATTCTTGTAAACATCAAAAGAACATTTGTTCAGTTTGCAGTCTGTTACTCTTGTAAAAAGAATGTAAGGGTTTTTAAACCATAGTAAGTTTTTAAAGGCAAAAACCCCAGTATCACTTTTAACTCACTGAAAAAAAAGAAAGGGGGAACACTTCCTGTTTAAGGAAGAAGAAAAGCTCTTCCACATTGAAAATCCAGACATTGCATTTCTTCTTCTCAAACAAAACAAACAAACAAAACCCCACACCAAACATCAAAACCAACTGTTTTAAAACTGCTGTACAGAGGGAGAGCGTTTTACAGCATGAGGTGATGAGACTCAGCTTCTAAACTTATCTTTTCACAAAGGTTTACAGGACCTGTGGGACCCTTCCTGACCATACACTACCCAAGCATAAGTCTGAAAAAACTGACTGACAATCACAATGATTTCACCATGTGCACAGTAAAGGCTGTGTAAGGTAAAAGTCACTGCCCACAGGGACCAAGCAGCCAGGCCCTCATGCCATCAGAACAATACTTAACACATTGTTTAGAAGTAGACACAGCTCTTACTCAAGACACAGCAAGAGAAGTTGACTAGGTACTTACATGGGCAGCTTTCAAATAAAACACTGTTAAAATCTGGATTGGATCTTTCATTTTTAACACAATCACTCATGATAATTGTACTACTGTAGTCCAGTCTAGCACACCACAGTGTTCAAAGCTTCTCCCTGCACAGAAGAAACAGTAACCTACTCCCCCTATCAGTATTGAATGAAGTTGTAGCATCTGGTGCTAAGTCAACTGACAGCTTTTCCCTAGAAATAACTGTACTGTACAGTTTTGACTTTCAGAGTTTGCACTTTTAAGAACTTAAAGATAATGAACTCTGGGCACTATATATAAATGTGTGCTTCCTACTTGAATTGATGAACTGTGCACAAGAAGCTAAAAGAAACAACAAAAAGTCCCACACCGCTTTCTTCAGCGGAAACCTGTCACGTGGAGACACTACACTGGATAAAATTACATTCAAAATGTGTCAGCTTTACTTGCTCTTTCAGTAAAAGGTACTATAGCTACATTCTAAATTTTATCCTGATAAAACCAGGCCAATGTGACAAAAAAAGGTACTGGATACAGTGATTATATCTACAAAATGCAGCTTGCTAGCAGAATGGTTGCTGCCCTCTCTTCATTCAGAGACACTAACACATTCTGTTAGAGAAAAAAAAAAACTTGGTAGGCAGCAAGATTTAAGAATCCCTAGAAGTTTCAGTATTTGCAAACACATATTATTAGAGCAGCAGCACACACTACAGACAACAAAGAACACTGCACAACACAAAAGAACAAAAAGCTCTAACGAAATTTTGTGCAACTGATGAGTGCTGATACAGCGATGAAGTCCTCAGTCTCAATTAGACTGCTCACATACATCAGCATTTATTATCTGAACAACCTTAAATGGTACTTGGCTAATTCAAAAAGGCTTAGCAGAAAAACAACCTCCACTTTATCTAGGGATTCATGTATTCACTTTTCATACAAATTAAGGCTTGCATTTACCACAGTTTAGTATCCACACTGATGTGTGTTAAAGACATTACATCAACTTCAGAGAACCCTTACCTTCATTGATTTTGGATATATCTACGCTAGAATTATTAAGCTGCAAGGTGGCTTGCAGGGCAGGCAGCAGCTGTCGAAGGAGATTTGGGTCCTGAAGTAATGGAGGAATTGGTGACTGTGGGACAGGTGAAACAGGAACTGTAGGAGCAGATGAAGCGGGCGCGGAAGTTGGATTCAGTCCAGAAGCAGAAGATGTAGAAGGAGTTGTGCAAGAATGGGATACAGACTTGTCCACCGATGCAGACTCTGAACAGAAGACAGACAGCAACTTTCATTTTCTCCAATATAACCTGACAACTTCTACCTAGTACAACATTCTTATTAAATTCAGAAAAATCAAATGCTTAACTATTGTTCTAAGAAAAAACCCCCAAGCATGGCTATACTAAAACTTGAAGATATTAAATATGTAGTGTAATTTACACTGTTGAACCTAATATTTACTGGGAACACACAAATTTTTCCATTTCAAGATATTGGACTGAAAGTTGACTGTATTACAAACAGGAGCTTCCCTCCCCCCACCCCCAAATTTATAGGACAAAAATGGGCCAAAAATTACTTAGTGATTTTTTTTTCTTTTACTATGCATATAATCATATTCTGCATTTTAACTCATGATTCCAATCTTTGAAAAATATTGTATGAAAAAACCCTCTTAATAGCCCAAGGACCTTACACATAGACTAATAGCTCAAATTGGAGGGCAGGATGTAAGCCATGTTTCGTTTATTCAGAGACAAGACTACAAGAAGCTATAAAATAAACAAGTCTATCATACACAATCCAGTTACATTGCTCAGGATTCACAGTCAGGACAATAAGCTGTACTAGAAATGTAAAGCAGGAGCTGTTAACATCCCTGTAGAAGAGTGGAAAAACATCCAAAAAAATGTATCTGTCCATAATTAATTTCAAACTTGTCAGCAACTCCTGAAGCATCAAGACCTGTATCTTTATTATTAGTCTCACTTTAGCAAATATTGACACTTATCATCCACTGAAATGATTAGCACATAAATTCAATAATACTGCATGGCAATTTATTCTAATTAATTGGAATTATTTAATTAATTTAAAATTCAACTTCAAGTTAATATCTCCTTCCTTCCAGTACTGTGAGAACTTCCTGCACTGGAAGGATTTCCACTTGTAACAGGCATACCTCAGTCACCTTCCTGCACTGGAAGGATTTCCACTTACTATAGGCATACCTCAGTCACTTCAAATACCTTTTCTTTGAGAAGCCTGGACCACTGTATTTCAATTTCAGCTTTCCCTCCTCTCATCCCCATTAAACCCATCAGAGATGTCTGTTCCCAAATTCAGTCAAGACTAATGCCTCCTATATAGCACCAAACAGGTTGGAGGAAGAGTGGGAAGACGAGTATGGATCAAAGATCTCATCCAGGACGCTTGCCCATAACAAGACATGGGTTTTAAATCCACCTCAAACTGGGCAGAGAATGTCAGTGTGGACATCTCACATTACAGGCATAAATCCAAACAAAAGCTAAAATAACTGCTTAGGAAAATCTTTTATTCTAAAGATGCATTTGCTGGTTGTTTTGTTGGTTGGTTGGTGGTTTGGGTTTGGTTTTTTTTTCCTTTGGAGAGATGGCCAAAATAAGAAGAGGCTGACTTCTAGTCAAAAAGAAAAATGAAAAGGTCTTGGTTTGGATCCCTACACAAGCATGAAATATTATGAAGTTTCTAAAAGTCCTTTTTTTTTCTTGACACCCTTAATTAGAACTTTTGAGACCAACTTGCAGAAGTACTCTAAAATGATAACAATTCAATGAATATCAATACATGAATCAAATAAAATTAGAAATCACAGTGAAAAGAAAGGGGACTTCTGCTTCCATGTAGCTATAGTAGAAACAGCTCGTAACAAGTCACAAATACTCCAAAATAACCCTTTTCAGGCCAAGCACCTGAGAAATCTAAACCAGGAAAAAAACCAACCCTGTAGAATCCAAACTTGACAGCTTGAAAGTATTCAGCTGCCAGGGCACACAGACATATTTTGATATTTCAGACAAACTTCTGACAAAGAGACAGCCATATCTAGTTCCAAGTTCCTCAGCAGAAGTGGTTGGCTTGCAAAGGGTTTGTAAAGGGACTTGGTGATTTTGCCAGGGGCTTTTTTTAAGAAGAATTACAAAGGGACAAAAACTGTTACAGACACTGAAGGCCAAAAAAAAAAAAAGCAGTTACAACATACTGAAAACAACAGGTTTCAGTAACATATGACTAGGACAGCTGGTTAGGTATTAGCCCCCCTTCAAACAGTAAGTCATTAGTAAATGCTTTTGTTTAGAAGTATTACACACAAAATCTCACTGTGATGTTCAAGGTAAACTTAACTGAGAGAAGTGCAATTGAAAATATATCAAGCAAACAAAACTTTTACCATACCAAACAAAAACATGTAAAGCTCCAAACTTGGATCTGTCATAGTCCACACTAGGACCACATACACTAGCAGACAAAAAGCAAGTGAATGAAGCATAAGGGGACATTAGTACTTACACCTGCAAGTCTCCTACCCTTCAGTTTTGAGTCTTACCAAAACAACAAAACACACTAATTTGAAAACAAACAGAACACAACAACCTAAGCAACTACCAGCACTAATTTCAGAACACAATGTAATGTAGTTAGGCTTGTCTTCACAGTTCAATTAAGCAAAGTAGCAACTCACTGTAGTATCATTAATTCACATAAGCAATACTTGAGTTTCAAACTACATCACCATACCAAAAACCTGGGAAGTATTTTTCACCCATGCTACCATTTTGAACACAAAATAAACTCAAACTGACAATGCAGTGTAGAGAAATCTTAAGACCAGTTCTGGGTATGAACTAATTCCTTGAATAAAAGGACTCAGAATGTGTCATACAAAACCACTGAATTCCAAGAGGCCTGTAACCTGTAAAAGTACTTTGTTTCAGGTGAGCTTTTTTGCTATAAAAATGCAAACTGAATTACATCAAAGCAACAAAGTACATGTTAAAATATACCTGTGAAAGAGTTTTTGTACAATCACCTGAATTAAACACCTAAATACAGCGGTGTGAAAACACAGCGTTGTCTAATGCTTACATTCCAGTCTTCTGAGATGGATCACATTACAAACTCAACATCTAATGAAAGAATACACCTCTGTATTCTGTGTTATACACCTCTGTGTTACTGAACATCGAAGAATGCACTACAAGGAATGCTCAGAACATGACTGCATTTTACAAAACAAACAATCTAAGTACTTCATAGTGAAATAAAAGGTAGTAACTTGCTCCTGTCAAAAAAGTTGTAAAAAGGTAGTTGTAGGAATACAAGTCTTTTTGGCTTGTAGTAAGTAGGCTGAAAGGCTGTTTTCTTCCTTTCATTGGGACACATCTTTGTGATGAAAACAAACATGCTAAAAAAAGACTACAGATTAGTTCTGTATTATCCTAACTTTCATTACCTTAAACTTACTTTATAGCTTTCAAGTTGGACCCCTAATTTCACAGAAATCAATTCAAGAAATACAGCTGATAGAACAAATCCTCTAAATATTTACATGTGCACTTTTGCATAATTAAAAAGGTTTAAAGTTGGTTTAATTTATGATGCTGTACAGAACTTGCAAGTTCCATCTTTAAAGTTAACACAACTAGTCAAAACTCCTCAAGGTGAAAAGTTTGTTTCCTCAGGTATCACTCATGGGTGTGTGCATTTCCCCTGCATTTCCACAAGAAAAAGAAATTTCTCACTCCATCCTTTTTTTCCTTAAGCCTCCTTTGCTGATGTGCTCTGAGTGACTCTTCTATTGCGTATTTAATCAGGAAGTGAAGTTTACTTTTCAACTTTTAAACACCATTTCAATTTTTTGCCCGAACATTTTCTACTGGAGTTTCTTCTTAATGCACAGAATTATGCACTCCTGTATCTCTGAAACACATTTCAAGCCTCAACTGTCATGAAACAGTCAAAATGAATACAAGCACACTGAGAAAAGTTAAATATCTTTACAAATCTAAGCTGACACACTGGTCTGTACACCTGTGTCAACCTAAGTTCATGTTCATTAACAAGCTAATTACAGTATTACTGCACAATAAGGGTTTTGATTAAACAGCTGTCATTCACAAACCTAATCTGAACCATTAATACATTATCCTCCCTACTCTAGTCATGAGATCTGTGGTGACAGGTTGGACTCGATCTTTGAGGTCTCTTCCAACCTTAGGAATACTGAATAACCTACAACTATCATTTTACAAGCAGAAAATGAAAATTTGGTTTGTGTCTTATACAGTGCTGCAAGGCCTGCAAGAATCTCAGACTATGACTGAAGTTGCCTGCTACTGGGCCAGCCAACTCTGCCGCCTCTTCATTGTCAACCCCAATTTCCATACAAATGTTATGTAAATGACTCTCCATATAAAATTTCAGCTAGTGGCATGAAAGTCCCCATGAAAACTTTTCAAATAAACTATATATAAAGAAAATTAAACCTAAACCCAGACCACAGCTCACTGTGACCTTCTGAACTGGAGGTGTTCAAGAGGAGATTGGACGTGGCACTTGGTGCCATGGTCTAGTCATGAGGTCTGTGGCTACAGGTTGGACTCGATGATCCTCGAGGTCTCTTCCAACCTTGGCCATACTGTGATACTGTGTGATACTGTGAAAGCCTGGCTCATTAAAATTTGCACTTTGGCTCTTTGCCTGAACAAATAAGATTTTAAAAAATTACTTTTAATATTTAAAGATATATGAATTTGCATCAATTTTCCCTGTGATTTCAACTTGTGGAACTTTTTTTCACTGAAACAGAACCAAACAGAATGGTTAGGAAAAAGCTTTCTATTCATAACTTACTCTGCTGGAGTTGTGACTTGTGATCACATCTTTTGGACAAAAAGGAGGAAAGTCCCAGTTATCAGGCAGTATGTCTATGACAAGAACCTGGTTGCAGGTTTCACAAAGAGTTATCTGAAGTAAACTGAAGGCTATTGCTTGCTCCAGAAACATCACGTCAAGTCATGATGGAAGAATTACATTGTGTATTTCTTAGCAATATGGATTTTTTCACAAGGCCAAGTCATCCTTTCAGAAAAACACACCACCACAGATTATTTTCAGCAGAAATGTTCTTCAGTTAGAACCCAGATAAAAGAAGGCAAACAACAGACTTCCCACAGCTTCAGGCAATCTATTAATAGGATGAATTTTGCTGTTACCAATCTTTGCTCCTCCTGATACAAGCTTTTGCTCCTAACCATACTGCTGAATCCATCACTGAATCTCATTCTGAAAGGCAATTCTCAGCCTAGAATGTTATAGTTAAGTTATTCAGACTAGGTTAAATGCACTGAAGTGAAAAAGTATTTTGACTGTTCAGCTACTGTTTCAATGAAGAGCTCCTGACACCAACACTCCAGCACCTCTGTTGAACCTCAGTCACCCTCTTAAGTCCTGTTCCTAGTACTTGCTTAGTCCCTTTCTCACCCACAGTGTGCAGACTTACCCAGTGTCTGTTCATGTGAGAGATGTGAGTAGGAAAACAAAAGAAAACCAAAAAGAAATTCTTACTTTGTCCAAGAACTTTCTTCACAATGCTTCTGATAACTACCATAGCAGGTGTACTCTCTACACAATGAGTACCTTTAAAATACTGCTATATAGAACTTGCTCTTTCTCTGATACATTTGTGGACAGTTGATTTATGTTAATAAAGACTTCTTTAATGGCATGGAAATTACCCACTACTGTTGACTGGATAATTCCAGTGTGACCCCTTTAATTTTTCATGTCATTTAAAACAAAACTAAAGCATTCAAAGCCCTTCTGATTCAACACTTTAATTGCACCCAATCACTCCGTTGTGAGCTTGAGCTGCATCTTTGCTAGCAAAAGTCACGCACGTGTGCTCTGTGGGAGGGAAACTGCATTACAACATTTGCAGAAATTCAATGCCTTATTGCTCCATAAACTTCTCCTCTGCTATACTGATTAAACAACTACCACCCAGAACAGCTAACTGAACTGCTGCTTAATCATCACAACACATTCATCTGTATTAGAAGTACCTTGAGTGTATAGTCTATCAGCTAAGTTCTCTGAGCAGTGACAGTCACATTTGCCTTTTCACACAGTTCAGTTCTGATCTACTAAGGACCTTAAGCCACAACAAAATATATTGGTATTTAAAAACAATGCACTTGTCCAAAGAAACTATGGCAACAAAAGTAACTGGGTCCTCAGATACACTCAAATAATCTAAAATACAAAAGAATTCCCTACTTGTCTTATTTGTATTACTCCACTCTTAAAACAGTGTTTGTGTTTTACCTCTGCTGCTGAAGTGTCACAGCAACACTCAACAAACAAGAACTGGAAGTCTCACAAGTGTCATTGTTTCTAACCACAGTATGAATTGAGTAACATACTTAAAACTGCAGAACTCAGCCAAAGAAGATGCAATGATACCAGGAGCAATGTTAGTAACCGACTGCCAAAGACTAGCAAGTGTTACAAGTAAGCAGGAAAACCACAGGGGTAAGAAAAGGATGAGGAAGCCCACCTACCACTGACCAACTATTTTTGACTTGTCAGCACCAGGGTCACAACCCACCCAGCCCTGCACTGGCCAGCTTGCTGATTTTTGTCATAAGCATTTCAGGGTGTTGCTGTACTAGAAACAGAAGCACTGCCTGGGTGTACTTTGAGGAAAGGTGTGAGAAGAAGTATCCTACAGACAGACACACTGTTAAAATATGGACAATATAACATTTCATTCGGTAACTGAATTAGAAATAGGAATAGGAAATGTGATGTGCCCTACAGATAAAGCAGCCAAAAAGTAGGAAAAGCAACCCCACACTTTACCTGCATAAAGCACTCACAGTGAGCACAAACAGAAGCAGCAGATTCTGACTGGAACTTTCAAACCAAAGGGTAGAGGTCAAATAGTTCCCCAGGAACTCTCCACTACTGCCAGCCATTGAGGGCAGAGGACTACTGCTAACAGCTGAGCTATAGTTCAGCCAGGGATTTTATTCAATCTCCTTGTGGGACTACAACATACCCCTGCAGCAAAAGAGATTGAGCTGAAAAGAGTGTTGTTGTGTTTTGTGTTCTTTTGTTGTTGTTTTCTTTTTCAGAACTATTACTGCATTAAAAAATACACACTAAGAACAGATTAAAACAGTGGTACATATATGCTGGCATAAGGATGCCAGCAACACATTGACAAGAAGCAAGAACACATTTAAGCAAGGAGTGCTGCACAAACTATTCAGTCATTTGGACCAAGCTATTTTTATAAGCCAAAAATGCAGCTTTACCTCTTTTTAGAAAGAGTGAGGCTTGGCACAGCTAGCAAACAGAAAAAGATCAAAGGCTGTTTGCTTTACTGGTGTAAAAATAAACCCCTCAAACTGTTTTCCAATTTTACAAAGATACTTTTAGAATGTTGCTTAAACTGTATGTCTCAGGAATTTTACCCCCCTTCATTTTGTTTAACAGCTACAAAAAACTTTTACAAACTGCATCTCTATAGTATTACAGGTTCACAGTCACCTCTGAGAAAATGAGTAACAGAAGCAAACTATTAAAACCATCCCAATGTACAGCACTGCTTCCTCCCTTCTTTTACATTTAATTCCATAAAGTGTCCACAATGAAGATAGACTATTGAATGCACTCTTTGAATGACCTTTTATCATAACAGAAGCTGCACTGAACTTTTCTGTTTCTGCAGGAAGAGAACTATTTAAGCAGTATGTGAACACTCAACATTTTCTAAAGTATATTAAGCCTAACATTATCTGTAATTCCTCAGCTACTTACTAACTTTTTGTAATCCACCCTGTCTGAAGCTCAGGAAGCACTGCATTTGCTCACAATGAATTGCCATGAAACACAACAAGGCAGGAAGAGTATTACATGGAATCTATTCATTTAACCCCTATTAAAAAAAATACATAGAAATACAGAAATGAAGTGATTATTTAATATGGAACAATACATGGCTACACAATTCTGAAGTAAGATTTATAGTGGCATGAACACCCCATGCAATCATTTTCACTATTCACACCCAATAGTATGTTCTCAAATGTATTTAAGAAATACTAGAACTCCCTGCCAATGCTTGCAGCAGTTGTTACAATGGGAAATTCCTTTAACTGCAGTTAAGATTCAGTTGCTCAGTTTAAATGGAAGCAACTGAAAAAGCAATGCAGTAAAAAGGGGAAAGAATATAATCCATTTTTATATCTGATCACACACTGAAAGGGAATCAAGTACATGCCAGAACTCAGCAATAATCATAACAGTTTTCTTTAAGTATATTTTAAAGATAGAGAGGATACTCTAAACAAGAGAACACTTGACATGGATGTTTTGCACTGTTGTGTTTAAAAGTGCACCAAACTGTAATCTAAACACAGAAACTAACTATAGTATCCAGAACCATGCATAAAACAGCACATCTTACTTCTTGCTTTACTATGTTGAGCAGAAAAAGGCCTGCTGAAAAATCAGCATTCACGTAAGAGGTCGTGTAAAAACTGCAGAAAGTCTCAAGAAAAGGACACAAACTTTCTTTACATGCATCACTTTCTTACATTGCTGTTATTTGCCAATGTATGGCATTGCCTGGCTATTTTGGATGGCTGTGTGCACTCATCTCTGCATAAAAGCTGCTGGAATTCTTTAATAAAGAAAACTGGAAGGCAGGAAAGCAAGTGCAGCATATAAGACCCACGTTAGACCTGAGGTTTTTTTTCAGCCTTCTCAGCAGTGCACTCTTCCTTTTGTAACTGGACAGACTTGCAAATATAAACAGGGGAACAATACATCTTTCAAAAAGAACTCAGTGTCATACTAATTGTGCAGCATTTTTTAAATGGACATGTTCATAAAAAATTACCTTTTCCCCCCTCCCAAGTCCCCCAGGTAATTTTTCTATACAATATTACTCTCCAAGGACTCAACTATACCAAAGTATCACACTATCACTAACGACACATATATCCATTCTCACAATCTTCTTGAGCTCTTTTTCCCCTAATAATGAGGTGAATCCAGTTAAAATAGACTTCTGAAGGGTCACAAACAATGCACAGTAAAGTTCTGATCTCCACTAAATGTTTCTGGTATGTACTGTACAGAAATACAAACTTTAAGCAGCTTTAAAACTGTGGAACACAAAACAGGCCAAAACAGAAGAAGAGCTGCTACACACACATAGGAAACTGTCACTTTCTGTAAGAATTGCACTTGTGTTTATTGCAAAGTTTGACACTGGCATTCCAGATAGTAACAACAGTTCATAAAACATAATGGTCCAAAATGACTTTCAAATGGTGTAACTACATCTATGTTAAGAACTCAAATAATGACAAAGATACAAAAGAACACAAGGGAGGGCAAAAATCAAAAGTATGTCCTACTAAAATCTGTCTTTCAAATTATCATTTGAAATTCTAATGTGCAGAGTAAGCTAGTAAACAGTAAATATTGCAACATCCATTTGAGATATAGCAAACATGGTATAATGGGAAATAAAACACATCCAAACAGTAATTAGGTTCTAAGGCACACACAACAGGAAAAGTATCTTCAAATTCTGGAACTAACATACTTTGAACAAGGAACACAAAGGCAGTGCATCACCTTAAACATAGAAGGAAATTCATCAGACATACCTTTTCTCTCTGTTTTCTGTGCAGGGATGGAAGGTGTGGATGTAGGCAGTTTTGATAAAGTAGATGCTCCATTAGCATCAAAGGATTTCTTTGGCTGGTGATCAGATTGTAGAGAAAATGGACTAGGAGGAACAGTGCTTGGGGTAGCAGTTGGATGAACCACTGGTTTGATGGGATGCTGTACTGGAGTAGAACTACTGTGAGTCTCTGCTCTTGGCAGTCTGTAGTCTCTGTCATTGTGCCTGCTTGTTTGAGATAAAATATTCTGTGGGAGCATACTACTGGTGTCACTGGAATGCTTGTCTTCCACTTTTTTCAGGAATCCCCAAGTAACGTTGCAATAAGGAAAAAAAGATTAAATTAGAAATTGGTCTAAAATTGCAGTGACTTTGATTAATACAGCTGCATATCAACAACTAGAGCTGACTGAACTTCTTATGATTAAAAAAAGCCTCAAGCAGATCTGCATCAAAAACGTAGAACTTAATTTTACTCACTGATAAATGCATTCTCTCTGACCTCTGCTTGATTTAGCGTTCCGGCTAAGCACTGTTTTGATGAAAGGCTGCTTTATAACAAGTGTTACAGTGAAGTTGAATTTTTGAAGCCTCCTAAATAAAATCTAAATAAAAATCTATTACTTCCTTCTTATGTTTAGCATGAAGAGATAATTTGTGCCACTTCGCTTTTGTTCATTGAACATCCTGAACATTGCGTATGATTTAATAGTTTCAAATTCTAGCCTTCAAAGAATTCCACTTCAAGTCACTGCAGAACTATAACAAAGAATTTACTTTCAACTGAATTAATTCAAGAAGACCATATAACAAATGGGTGACTAATCTGCATTCGTCATACAAGCATGGAATGGGAACATATCAAGCAAACAGAGTGATTCTTTCTATTGATTTCTAATATTTTCATCCATCACAAAACAAGTAGTGACTGCAATGTGCATTTGTGCTCTCTTTTTGCAGCACGCAGCATGGTTTAGGATCTGCAGTATGTTTCAGCTCACACAGAAAACCAGTCAAGTCCCAAGCAAGGATGGGGGAAGAAAAATAATAATAAAAAAAAAAATCACTATTTCAGATTCTACTTTGAAACCTGAGAACTGTGCTACAAATTTGCCCAAAGCACAACAGAAGGAAATTCACAGTATGACCATCTCCCCTACAAATTGGGCAAAGATTAAAGCTAGGTATCGGGGGGGGAAAGTTACAACTAACAGAAACTCACAGTCTGAGAATGGTTTGGCCAAGAGTATTTGCATGGTGAAAATATGATCCCGTAACATGCAACAGCCTCTGGCAACCCTGATATCATAATCCACTACATTGGCTTATATTCAGCTGTTTTAGAGTAGACTTCTGCATCTCTATTTTTAAGATCAGAACATGACATTGACAGGTCTCAATGACCATGACAGTCCCACTATAAAATGTGTAAACTGGTTCAGTGAATGCCTATAATTAAATTAAGCAGTAAAAGCTGCAAAAAGGAGTACCACCATGAAAAGCATTAAGCAAGTGTTGTACTAGTAAAAGCTCAAAGTCATTTTAAGAAACAACATTTATGAGAGCTGTCCATACTATCTGCTTTGGCCCTGTTACATAAAAAGCTGAGAAAAACAGCTTAAGAAAAGACTTTACATTTTTGTGAAGTTAAGAAAACAGCAATGCAAACAAGGCAAGAAGACATTACTGTAAAAAAACCACATACTTCCACTGGCAAACCCACTGGCAGCTGTCGCCTGCATCACCTCTCTTCTGTAATCCCTATCTTTTGGAAAACTGTTAACTGACATTTTGCTTGCTTCTTTTTGTCTCTGCTCTCTGAAGAAAAGAAAACACAAGTTGAGTAAGAATTTACATCATCTAATAACGTAACACCTACTAATGGATGAAGTTACATGAGATGAATTATACTCTTAAGAGCTTGCTGCTACAGACAGGGCAGGTAAAGCCCAGCCACTGCTTCCTTAACAACAGTGCTTACCAAAGCCCCCAACAGATCAACGCAGCTCATAAACTGCAAATAAAATCCTCCAAAAACCGACCCAAAATACATTCCACCAAAATCCATACAACAAACCACCTATGCTTCTCTCTCCCGCTCTGGATCATCAATGCATAAATCAGGTGCCAGAGGTCATGGTAACGGTAGGAACACTTGGCACAATCTTTCATAACATTAATTAGATAAGCTCAACTGCTCTTACATGAGCTTAAGAATATTTGCTCTTTACACAGTGAAAACAGACACACACATATACCTTTCCAGCCACTCTTTTGGTTTTTCCCATTGTGAAACTTCTGTTCTGCAGTTGTAGTAGTACTTTTTGCCTGAAGAGCTGATGTGTTCAGACCAATCATCTGCAGAATCATAAGCCTTTAAAACACAAACAGCATTGGACAAAAGATTACCTGGGAGTTTTAATAAAACACATTTAAAAGCTTCCACTGTATTTAAAACTACATGGTATCCTCCTATGCACCCCTATCAATGCATTCCACTTACACTATTTCTAAATGCCTGTTTCATTTTGATAGTGACCACTACCCTCCCCCCATTGCATTCTGCCAGAGTTTTCTGTTGTACTCCTATCAATCCTGAAAGAAAATTTAACAGTTAATGTTTAGTGGGATACAGAAATATCGATATTGGTAACCTTAGTTCTCTGCAGCTCAAAACTCTCTCAAAAATTATCTTTTCAAACCTTTTCTATACTTCAGAAATTTATCTATTCTGTGTTCAGTGCAATACATAGCAAACAGGACCCTAACTAGTAAAAATTTGGATAGCAAGGTGACAAACATTCACAGTGTAATGCATCTTAAGTAAAATCATGCTGTCTTCTCTAGGTTTAGCAAAGTTCATAGAAAGTATTTTTCTGTAAGTCTACTTCATCTAAACAATCTAGTAGTTCAAAATTCGAGACACACCTCGAATCTCTTAATGATAATAAATTAGAACAGTTTTACAACATATAACAACTGCAGATTGGGTTTACAGATTGTTTATAAACTCAAAACTGATGCTGGAATACTTCAGGAAGCAGGTAAAGTCCATGCTGCCTGTTTTAGACAAAATTATGCAAACAGTATGCCAGAGCCAGGTGACAGCACCAAACATAAATACTCACTGCATCAGAAGTTTTGCTTGGATTATTGCTGGGATTAGAAGAATGTGAATTTGAACTATGAAGAGCACTGTGGTTATGTGAATTTTCTTGTGGAGAGTAACTGGTCCCTAAAGGAAAAAAACAAACAAAGACTGTTTACCATATATGTTTTCAAAGAAAGGAAGCTACTGCACCTGAACAGTTTTAACTACAATTGAACAAAGCCATCTACTAAACCTTTTGCAATCTTAAATTTCTTGCTTTTAAGGCCTCCCATTCCTTACAAATTTCTAAGTAAGTAAAATGTCTTCCAGTATTCTTCATATGATACCCTCTTCCTAAGTTTCAAACGTTCCCATAAATTGCACCAAACTAAGAAAAATAAATATCAGTTTCCTACATATTTCAGGAGAAACCCCAGGTATTTCCAAATGCAACACTCTCCTTGCCTTTATTTTTCCCTCTGGCTACTGGAAAGTTTCTAAATACCCAAGCAGGGACACCACTTTAGGTACCATCAGCTTCATCTACTGTATAACCACCTAAACATGAAGTCTAAGTGCTTTGCACATGGACTGTATCTTAACTGGGAACTACAATAAAGAACAGTGCACTGACAATGGAGCTATAGTAGGAGTGAAGGGAACCATTCAAACAGGTCTGGGGTTTTAAGTCTTCTGAAGCCACACACAGAGAAGATGATTAAGTGATTTACCATGGTGCAAAATGAGAGCGATTATAATGCAAATTCTATTTTCTGAGCCTTCTGACTACATAAACATTGACAAAAATCACTATTTCAAACTTATTCCTCCCCATCTTTAATCCTGCAAGTCAGAACAACCATCCACCACAAAGGCAGAGGTACAACATTTGTTTAGTGCCCTACAAAGGTTAAAAGCTGATTTGCACACAGGAGTTACTGCAGCCTCAGCCATCAGTAGCTCTGAACTTTTCCCTTCCCCATTCTCCTTAAAGATCGGGGAGTGGGGGAAAGAGCTAAAGTCTTCTCACATACAGCTGTCCAGAAGCATAACAATTATTTTTACACCAACAAGTATCTTGCATGCTCAGAGAGAGGGGGGATGACTTACTATGGGGGGAAACTTGAGCTTCTCAAGCAATAATCACGTCACATGCTTGTGATGCATATGAATAACGATATAATTGAGCTTCTAGTGAATTATGTTACTTTACATCCTATGTACCTTGGAGAATCCCAGAATTTAGACTCTAATAAACATTTATAAAACCAGGCACATTTCATTCCCCTAAATGTATGCAAGAAGTAGAATTACAAGACACTGCTGCTCAGTCACACTACCAGTCTTATTTTTTTCAACATTGATTGAGACAGTTTAATATTTTTATATTAATCATTCTGTTAATTGTCTTTTACTACACCCTTCCAAAACTCTATTGAGATCAAAATCATTTCAATTTCTTCATGTATTTCGGTAGGTTGCTTAATTCAGACACTAGTTTATTTGTACTATAAGCTACAATGTACCAGATGGCTTGTTTGAACAGTTTGATATTAGTCACTCCAAAACTTCAGAAAACACTGATGTAGTTCATTTACTGTAAACCCTCACCATGAATGCAGCAACACTACACTTTGTTCAGTGTATTCAAGCTGTAGCTGGCAAGCTTTAAATCTGTACTGGCCTAAACACACCACTGCAGTGACTCTAACCCAACACGTATTTTCCAAACATGAGTAACAGCCAGCATACGTATTAAATCAATAAAATACTTTAAAGTCAGTTCTGTCCAACCATGAGCGAATTCCTCAAACGCATTGAGCAGACTTTCAGCCCCCACACGGTCTAACAGCTCGTGAGAATTCCCCCACCATTTCACACTGTTGCTGACGCCCTGGTTCCCAGCGCCAGTGCTGAGTCACAAAGCAGCTCGGAGAGTATCGAGCGGCTGCAGCCGTCACACCCACCTACAGCGGGCTCCGATAGCAGGACTGTGCCAAGGCCCGGCGCCTCTCCATGTCCTAGTATCATAGTATCAGTCAGGGTTGGAAGGGACCACAAGGATCAGCTAGTTCCAACCCCCCTGCCATGGGCAGGGACACCCCACACTAGATCAGCCTGGCCAGAGCCTCGTCCAGCCTGGGCTTAAACACCTCCAGGGACGGGGCCTCGACCACCTCCCTGGACAATTCATGCCAGGGTTTCACCATTCTCATGGTGAAGAACCTCCTCCTCACATCCAGCCTGAATCTCCCCACCTCAGGCTGTCGAGCATAAGTCCTCCTAGCATAGCTCCCAGGCTGCACACCCCTGAGCTTGCCCTGAATCGGGGATCCTGCCCTACTCGACCTGGCCTCAGCTGCATAAAAACTGATGATTGCTGCTCCAGCAATACCAGTTGCCTCGGGTTGCCAGGACAGGCTGCACAGGCTTTTACAGGGGTCAACCATGAACACATACTCAGTACTGTCTAGGACAATTACAGTTCTGCGACTCCTAGCTGCATGCCTGACAAAGGAGATGATGAGAACAGGATCACTAAGGTTAGTCTTTATCTGAGAAACAGGCCTGAGGAGGAAAACAGCACACCACTGTCCCTTACAGCACTTGTCACCCTTTCGCAGTTAAACCCTCCTTGTTAGTCCCACTTTCTTCAAGAAAGTGAGATGAAAAGACTTAGTTTTAAAATACTGATTAGCATATGTTAAGATTTAGCAATTGCAAATATACATCTTTGATGTACTACAGGGAAATTCACACTGTGCTATAAATCCCCCAATCCAGTTAGAGAACTCCCTGTGGAGTTCACCGTCACTGTGACTTTCCTCAGCTTAATGATTTTTTTTTTTTTGGAAGCAGTTAAATCTGGAAAGAGCTATTCCTAGCTGGAAGATGCCCAAGAAGGGCATCAGCACTACAGTTACATAAAGCTGTAGTGGTGTACCTGTGTGAGCAAGCCTTCGCTAACACTGCTTCTAGTGATGGTCACAGGAGAGGTCAGAGGCAGGGTTAAACTATCCTAACTACCTTCAGGTTTTTAAAATAATAAGAAAAAAAATCTTCCTTAGGCATGAAAATCACCAGAAAGCACAAAAAGCATGGTTCTGGGAACCATTTCAAAAACCAGGCTGTGACTTAATGCCTACTACAAATTTGAGAGTCTGCCATGCCAAGACTCACTTTAGCAACACCTTTTAAAGTAGTTTCCAGATCCAAATAGCTGAATCCAAGACAGTTTGAACTGCAGCAAGGCTTCAGCACCATGCTGAATTTGTAAAACAGATACAGCATAGGGTGAAAAAGTAATAGTTCACTCTTCAATATAGTCAATTTTCTCTAGTAATTATCACATTAACACCACTTAACTCTGTAAAATCAAGAAAAGTTGAACTTTTGAGTTGGCCAAGGGTACTAATTTCTCTCTCTTCTCCCCTGTTGTCTTTCAAGAACAAGTTCACACACCTCCACTCACACCCAAGATTTTGGTTAAGCACAAGCAGTAAAACTACAATAGCTGTAGTAGTACTACACAATACTCAATTTTATACAGTCCAACAGAGCATTTATGTTTGCTTTTCAAATACTTTGTTAATATTCTAACTCTAAATGTCAACATCTGACATGTATTTCAACTGACAGCTTTGTTACTTCAGTGCAAATCTTTGTCAAGAACATTTCCTGAAGTTCTGCACAGGGGAAGAAAAAGAAGTGGCACAATAGGAACAGCATCCAATGTCTGAGCAGCAACTGAACAGCCTATCATGCATATTTTTATTTGCCACATGTAAAAGTAGTAAGATGACACACAATTTTTTCCTCCCTGTATTTTTACGTGGCCTGGTGCGTTGAAATCAAGTATGACTGCCTTTCATAGGCAGCCAAAAGCACAAACATTTCCAGTTTCTCTAGCAGAGCAATGGCCTCAGAGAATATACCAACTGTGCAGTAACATTTTCCAGAAACTCATAAGATAGTAAGTTGAATACACAGCGTTCTGCCAAAAGAATGAAAATGTAGCCTGATCATCGTACTGCCCAACTGCCCAGTTACAAATTCACTCCAAAATAAATGTTTTCCACCAGACAACAAGTAGTTCCACGATCAAAAGATATTACAAAGCCTCATTTCCTCCCTTGCCCTCTTCTACCACATCTCCTACCCAAGGCAGCCAAGTCTGTGCTGTTTTGTAATGTCTCATTCACAAGATAATCATTCCAATAGAAAGAAATCCTCATTTTTTCCCTCACAGTTTAAAAGCATGCAAGATTTCATGGAAATTTGTACAAGATGTTAATAAAAACAGATTCAAGACTCATAAATCCATGGAGTGATAGACAAAGGACCAATAATAGATGAAAATGATCCTGCAAGTAGACACTTTTCTTTCATAATAGACTTTTTCAACTAAAATGGTAATTAGGAAATGACACCTCAAGAAGGAAAAGCCAGGAGCAGTAAACCAATGGAAGTTAAAGATCTATATTAATTTACTAATGAAATACTCAAAGAACACTAAGACATTAACAATTATTATAATGAAAAAGATTAGCTTCATATTTTATCTTACACATTGCATAATGTAAGAGTAGTTTGCTATTTTGCTGTTGTCTGCTTACATTTTTAGTTTTGATTAAATCAGTCCAATCTATTTCAGAAACTGAATTTAATTTTAGGGCAAACATACAAAGTGATCTAGAAAGGAAACCAGTTATCTGTCCATCAAAAAGGAAAGCAAAAGGCAGTAATAAAATGGTACAAATTAAATTCACACTTCTGAGTTCTCATATAACAATTCAGTGATATACTACTCTACCAGCCAACACGAAGACTGTTTTCCTAGGGTTGTGCTTCTGTCTAAACAGATTTAACAACTTTAGGTTCTACTCACTGGTAGAATAGATACCAACTTACTTTTGTCCAACTATCCCTTTTGAGCTCGGTCCTTTCCTTGTTACTTCCATAACAAAATAAACCTCTGATATGAGCAGGTTAGAAACCCAAATGTTACTAACTTGAAGCCACGGTTTACTTGGTCATGAGGTGCTGGGTGATAGGTTGGACTTGATGATCTCTGAGGTCTTTTCCAACCTTGTTGATTTTTATGATTCTTTGATAAAGTAGGTATTTTTAAACAAATTGAAATCTATACATTCAGTTTACGTGAAATTAAAAACTATAGGTGGCTGACAAATTCTTCAGATTTACATTTGCTATTTCCTCCCTTTGGGTAAGGGTGACCTAATAAGAAAATGCTAACAACATTCTCAACACTGCTTAACGTCTCTAAGGCACCTACTTTCTTTGAGATCAATCAAAAAAGTGGCTTAAGCAACTTTACCAATGGAAAATATGAAAACATACCATGAACTTCAGCAACACAGAGTCATGCTCCTAATCCTCTAGATCATGACCCCAGATCTCAATGTGTTAAATAAAAACCAAACTTCCTTCTACAGCAGTTGTGAAGACAGGCAGTTTTGAAGTATTTTTAATCTTGCAACAATTATTAACAAATTTGTATTAAGTGGTGTGTGTGACATCCCTCTAAAAAGAAGCTACATGTAGTTGAGAATAAAGCCAAACTATGTCTTCATTCTTCACTGTAGCTTAGAAAACATTTACATTTCTAGTGCAGTGTAAGAAAATGCACAAGAGGGGTTCCCCTGTCTTCAAATATAAGCTTCAAACAGAAAGGGGATTTTAAGTTATGACACTCAAAATAAGAAGTGTTAAATTTCTGCTGCAATCCTCACCATGAACTGGTGACATTATCTTAACGTCAGCATGGATCAGCACAGCATAGAGGCAATAGATTTAATTTCCCCCTTCCAAACCATCCTCAACAGCACATCATGAAACCCAAGTGAACAGCCCTCCCATGAACACACTGCAAGACAGTACTGAAGATTCAAGTCTGGTACTGGAAGTCTAACAGCACCACCGTGATGCACTATCCTTCCTCAGGCAACAACCTCCCCACAATCCTCATCGATTCAGAGTAAGCAGAAGATTCTCTGCTACCAGTTCAGGCCTCAAATTGCTCTAATACCTCCTCAAAGATAACAACTCCACTACATAAATATGGCAAGAAAGGCGTGAACAGGACTTCAGGTTATGCCAAATAGAGTATATTAAGTTTTTTAAAGTGGGTCATAAGTAAAAACTAACTTTCTGGCTAAGCATTGGATAATAAGCAGTTACCACAAAGACAGAGAAAACTTTTGCTTTAATAGAGAACAGTGATGTAAATAAAAGTATATTCAGTCACAATTTCAAATTCTCCTTCAAGGAATTTCCCTAAGAACATAAACACATTGGAAGAAACACGTTTAACTATATCTCAGTGATGCAAGATGGAAATTACTTAAGTATAGAGACCTTGTAAAAACTGGGCTTTCTCATATTGTAGGA
Source organism: Melanerpes formicivorus (assembly GCF_026170545.1). Classification (NCBI taxonomy): domain Eukaryota; kingdom Metazoa; phylum Chordata; class Aves; order Piciformes; family Picidae; genus Melanerpes; species Melanerpes formicivorus. The sequence goes on from NW_027142365.1 coordinate 10,446,615, forward strand.
CTAGAAGTAGCAGCCATCCTATTTAAGAATTATACCAGATAAACTGGTCATTGCTGACAGAAGTGTGAACAAAGCCAGGGGTTGTGCAAAACAATTTCTGCTTACAAAGGGAAAAAAAGAAAACCAAACCAACACAACAGTAGCCGGAATACAGCTCAGAGACGCCTCCTCCATTTCCTCCATAACAACAAATTAGCACTCCTACTCAGAGGCTCCAAACAATTAAGGAAGGTATGACAACTTAATCTCCCTAACAAAATCCCCTGAGAAGAAAAGAAATAAAAAATAAAATATGAGGCCATACTGTTTAGCAGCTCTCAATTTTCTTTTAATATTTTGGGGATAGTTTCTTGGGGACAAAGAACTTCAAGCAGAAGGTTCTGTGAACACAATATATACTTACAAATCAACTTGCAGAAAAGTTTCCATTACTCACTTTAAAAATCAGGGAGATGAAGCAGCTTTTCCTGAACATTAATAGTGCCATGCAGTGACAAATGCTTGCCAGCTTAATCCCAACTTAAAAGTTTCCTTCAACTGAGTGTGCACCATTCAGAATCAGCAATTCTACAAGTACATGCTGTTGTGGAAAGATTTCAAAAAGAGCCTGTAATACAAACTCCTCCAGAAGCCCTCAAAAAGATTAGTCACAGACGGAGCAATCACACTTACAGCTTTAATAAAGACTGTGGCAGAACCAATGCCTAATCATACACACAAAAAAAGCAAGAACAGAAACAGTACTGAATTTCTCCCCTTAAACATGTCTTGAAAATACTGTGACATTCTCTCAAATCTGTATCTCAAGGTATGTCAAATCTGACTACCCTCCACAGGCATGCAGAATTTTCTCATTTCCCCCCCTATTTTTAGGCTTAACACAAGAATCTCCTTCGTACTCCAGTTACTTAATAACCATCTCTGACAAGAACCAAACTCCACTTCAACACAAGATCATTGCTCAAGAACTACTAATATTTGACAGTTGAACTTTGCTTCTCTAAGACTACAGCAATGTCCACAAAATTTTTAGTAACATCACAAATGAGCAAGTTACCTTGAAAGCATTCAGTATCAGAAGCATCAATTGCTCAATAAACTTACATAGAATTGTCTTGGTTGGGGAAAAAGGAAATGAATGTATATATATACACACACAATCATCAAGTCCAACTACCAACCCAACATAACCATGGCCATTAAACCTTGTCCCCAAGTGCCATGTCAACACATTTCTTGAATACCTCCAGGGATGGCAACTCTACCGCCTCCCTCGGCAGCCTGTTCCAATGCCTGACCACTCTTGCAGGAAAGAAATGTTTCCTACCATCCAACCCAAACCTCCCCTGGCACAATTTCAGGCCATTTTCTCTCATCCTATCACCTGATACTAGAGAGAAGAGACCAACCCCAACACACCACAACCTCTTTTCAGGAAGCTGTAGAGAGCAATGAAGTCTTCCCTCAGGCTCCTCTTCTTCAGACTAAACAACTTGATGTGGCTCAGTTGCTCCTCACAGGACCTGTTCTCCAGATTTGCTTCCCTTCTCTGGACACACTCCAGCACCTCAATATCCTTCTCATAGTGAGGGGCCCAAACCTGAACACAGTATTGAAGATGCAGCCTCACCAGTGCCAAGTACAGGGACACAATCACTTTCCCACTCCTGCTGGTGTGCTGATCCATGCCAGGAAGCCATTGCATCCTAAGCACACTGCAGGCTCATGCTCAGGTGGCTGTCAACTAACACCCCAGATAACTTGTGAAATGAGTAGGCTTAAACAAATCATGCTGTACTGTGTATACACTTATTACACTTACTACAAGTATTAAGACTTTCTTATGCTTACTTTATCTTCAACTGGGAATCATTTTTGACATGATGCTAACAACACTCCAAAAACCACAAGTCAAATCAACTTCTGCCACATATTAGCTCTTCATTAACAAAAAAAAATAATAATAATAAAAGGAATGCTGCTCAGGGCATGGGGTATGGGGTGGGAAGCAGGGATCCACCTAAGAATTTATATAGTGTTGTGGTTTTAATAGAATGGATTCACAGCCTTAGTTTCAGGCTGGATGTTTAGTACAGCTTAGTAAAGCTATTGTGCAATGGGGTTTTCAAATATCTAAAGCACAGCAGGTGACAAGACAATTATTCCCATGAAGTAATTCTTAAATATGCATCTAAAATTTAACTAGCCTCTCCAGGCTTTCCTTAGTAAAGGAAAATACACCTCTCTACAAAAGCCAAGGTTATGTTTACAAGTGGAAAAACTATTTAATAATTGTCTGGTTGCTTAAATGGTCTAATTTATTTTCTCTAGTTCAGTAAACACACTCAAAATTACTACAGAGAGATTGCAGTCATTAGTATCACTGTTTTGCCAGTAAAAGAGGTGAACTTTACACTACTTAAGAGGACCACTTTATTTCTCCTATTAAATCAAGTACAAATAGTATTGTTTCAAAAGAAGTGAGCGTTTTGAAAATTGAGTTTGTGGTAACCTTTCAGTGACAGGTGTTTGAATGAACAAACTATTCAAAATACTTAACCAGAGGAGAGCTGAACTGCTGTTGATGTTATTCAAGGGGGACACCTGACATGAACACACCACCATCACTGAGTGAAATACACACAGTAGGAAAAAAAATAAATAGGTAAAGCATACAACCTAATTTGTACAGAAGAGTTTATACACAAGTGTGCCTTTGGTTTTGTTTTTATTTTTTATTAAGGCATCTAATTAGAAAGTATTCTTTGGGTTTTTTCCCACACTTTAGAAGCCAACAGGCATGCTTGAAATACACTAAATGAGATGAGCGGGACAGATCATAACTTCCTTTCCTCACCTTTGTTACCAACAGACAGGAGTAATTTCTGCTCTATTACTCTGACAAATTCATTACCATATTTAGCTCAGAAAGAACTGAGGAAAACTGTTGCTTTAGAGGAAATCTAGGAAACGAAGGGAGAGGAACTAATCTGTGTAACTAGGATGGCGCTGTAAATATTGCTTCTTAAAAGTATTTTCAGAAAGCCCCACATGCCTAAATAGAGCAGATTTCTATGATAATATAGTGAAATACACAATGCTTCTCTTAAAAAAAAAAAAAGCATAGAAAAAGTAATCTTACTAGGGATACTGAAATTCCTACAGCCACAGATGTAACAGGCTTGAAAAAAGGGATGAGAGAATTTTTGGAAAGTTTAACTATGCTGACATCTTTTCCATATGAAAGCCCCAATCCTGGCAATTTAACACAACACTGAGTGTGAACCTAGTAAAATCTCCTATCAACATTCCCATTACCATGGCATTTTTCAAATTATGTTTTGTTTTAGCAGAAAGCCTGATCTTCAGATTCCTGGAAGAAACAGATTAAAGAGCGCTGCTGTCAAAACTAAAAAGCACTGCAACCTTCTCATATCTTTAGGTACATTTACAGAATAAATTTGAAGCTCTCAGTTCACTAAAACAGGTCAGAAATTACTCCACTTTTTACTAAAAATATATTATTTATATGTATATATATGGAGTACTATCAGTTGTGAATTACACTCTTCAAGGAAAATTAGCAAGTAGTAGGAAATTCAAGATCAGTTTGGGGATTTGATTAAAAAACACACGTACAAAGATGACACAGTTAACTACATTCTCTTCCTCTTAATTGAGCACAGTGATTCACTATTAATTTCTCTTGCAGGACCCACTAGATGGGAATTTCTATTAGCTGAGCTCTATGCACATGTAAAAGGAGACGTGCCGCCAAGCTCTAGACATGAACACTGCAGCATCTGGGCTTTAATCACCTGCCCATAGGTACATAAACTCTCTAAAAGTAAAAAAAGGGTAAGAAAGAGTTGCATTTTAGCATGCACTGGATCCACAAACCTCCCCAAACAACTACAAGAAACAAACAAAGCCCAACAACCCAGTGATTTTACAGAAGGGATTTCCTGAGTCACAGAATCATATGTCCTCAGCCACTGCCTCCCAGAACCAGAGAAGGTATGAAATGATCCAACACATGCAACTAACATTTTGTAGCCATTAAACAAACGTATGAAATGACATAACTTTTTTCTAACATACAGCTTTTTCTGCATTTTTCACAACACCACAAATACTTAAAAAATAGGGAAATTGGATTTCACTAATTTCTCCAAAATTCCTTTATATTTTCTCACCAGAAACTCTGCTAGTTCAATCATGATCAGGCTTTATTATTTTTCTATTATTCGAAATGACAGCAAAATTACTGCAGAAAGGACCAGCAATCCATCTCCAGTCAGTATTTGCTTATTTAATTTTTAAAGTAAAACTGGTTTAAACATCATAAAAGCAGAAGTAACCTTTTTTATCCTCCTTCTCACCCTGCAGCCATCTTAAGTCTCTAGGCCCAGATCTGTTCCCCACATTCACAGTCAAAGCTAAAGCTAAGGACAGGAATCAGAAAAATGACTATCAAGGAACCAGATGTCACTGTCAAACCCTTGTTCTATATCCAATTAGCCTCTTTGCTTCCTTTATGGTCACAATGAATTACACAGAAAATGTCCAGATACGTCAGCAGACTTTGTATGGAGGGAAGAAAAAAAATCCACCTGTACACAATTTCAGTCAGTTATTTCACTGTGCAGCTTGACTTTGTTACCTTCTGTATTTGAAAGCTGTCCTGGAAAAGACTGTTGTGTGTTTCAAGGAAAGCTTTATTTAATGTTGCAAGTTATTTCTGCCTCTAACACAGCTCCTCAAGAAGTTCTGCAGGACAAAAATAATTTCTGTTGAGTGAAAACTTTTGTATCAAAACTCAGCAAAAAACTGATTCTAGATCTGTTTTACTTCTCAACACACGTGGACTAAAAGCTTAACTGTATTAAATAAGAAAAGATGTGGAAATGGAAAAAACAGAAATTGATAAACCTAACCCAGCTTTTGAATATAATTACATACTTTTGGGGAAGGTTTCAGCTTCATTATTCACAGAATTGGCATTACCCTTCTTTAACATCATCTACACATGACAAATTTGAGATAAATATTGTACTCCTTACAGAGAAATCTTTCTTTACAGAACATAAATCTGAAACAGCAAAGTAATTTCAAGATACTCAAGATACTGTCCATGTAGATATAGCTACATAGTTAAGGCAAATAAACTGAAGTCCTATTTGGTGAATATATATACCAGTGAAAAACATGAGAGGTCTGCATTAAAGCAGAAGCTTGCAATCAGCTTTGAAGAAACACTCACTACACACTAAGTCTGATATATATTGGACTGCTCTACAGATAAATTTTGAACAATTTAAAAATTCAGCAACCAGATCATCTAGGCTACATTCAATCCCAAAAAGACTTTTTAGGATAGCTGCTCTTTAAAAAAAAAGCATGCACTGATAAGGCACAAAACATTTCAAACTATACCAGTCCAGCAGGCACCGACAATACTGAATTGTACTGCCAACAGCTCGCTCTGACCCTCTCAACGGGACTCAAGATAATCTCAGTGACTGAAAATCTTGCCACACAACATGAAACACACTCCAAGGTGTATTATCTTCACATGCCCTAAAGCCAAGATCAACTACCTGGTAGGATGGCAACAGAGGAAATAGTTATCACAGGAATTCTACTTTCAAAAGTCAATTAACAATTTTTAATCCCTTTCAGTGTGAAGTCCACTAAACTACATTTCAACTAGAAACAGTCACATTACTGTTTCATCTATCAGTGGATCTTTTAATAACTAGGTCAATTTTCTGCATGAAACAAACCTTAGAAAATTATCTAAGTCATCCAGTTCCAAAATTTCCAACCCTGCAAAAATCACAGTAAGTCACCCCAGTTGTTACTAACAAAATTAAAACTGCCAAATTCATATTTTCTGAGTATTTAGGCTCAGCTACATTTGCTACATTTAAGACTTCCAAGTATGTTGTTTCTTTCCCCTGTAATTATCAAATAAACCCTTAATGTTTTCTTTGGAACTATATCAAGACTTCTTGAAGTCTCTCCTCCTAATGCACAAGCTTCAACTGTGGTCATTTTCTTGCCTCTCCTCTGAAAATCCTCAGTTTTGCATACTTTCTGAACTGTGAGAATCAAAGGAAAGCCCATATTCCAGCAGCTGTCACATTAGCACTTAACCATCATCTCTAGTTCTACTTGCTATTCCTCTGATCATATATCCTTCCTGGCTAACACTGCACTCCACAGTTATGCTCTTAATTGTGTATGAATTTCATGGCTGTTTGAAGAGTCATCACTCTGCAGAGTATCTACTTTCTGTAGAGTCTTACACTCCTTCCTGTAATCTCCTTCCTGTAACTTTTTACACAGTGGGCCACTTCTACATGTTCCTGTAGATTCATTAGCACTTTCACTTTTGTATAACTTGGCTAGCTCCATCTTAGGGAACAGGCTTTATTATTTGCAGTTATAAATTACTGATAGATCCTACAATTTCTTCCTTGTAGATATAAAAACATGTTATGACTTGGTTCCAAGAGAAAGCCCATGCACACTTGAAAAAAAAAGGTAAAATTTTACTCTTTTGGTGATTACGAGTTTTATATTTTTGGGATCTATCAGTTTTTTGATTCTACAAAATATACAATGGAAATCATGTTTTCTTAGTTAAATAGCTCAAAATGTTTCACTCAGTGGCTAAGAATCACCTATTTCATGTCTACCCAGGACAGGAGGTCAGAGAAGTTAGTTGACATGTGGCAGAACATTAATGACAAAAGTGTAGAGACGAAAAAACTGGAGATTCTTGCTGCCCCTCAGACAGGGAGTTTAGCACTGAAAACTGTTCATATTTCTAACTGCCTTGTGCTTTGTCATCAAGCACTTTTAATACTGCATTACATCTTCCTTTTTGAATCATGACAAAAGCAGGATATTAACATTTTTATCACATCTCTGCTGTAGAAACAAACAAGTCACATTCTAAAATTTGGGCAGAAAAATTCCTAACACTGAACTCTGACATACTGGTTTTTTGGAACTCCCCTCCTTATGGTAGTCACAGAGCAGACTGATTACCCCAAAGTACTACAGGACCTAATCAACAAAGGTCTTTAGGCCTTATTTTCCATTCATTTCAAACACAATATAACACTGCTGCATGCATGGAAACATAAGCCAAGGCCACAAAAGCTTACCAATCCATCTGATAAAAATGTGTACCGAGCAAGGTCTCCTCTCAGTCATCTGCTCAAAAATTTATCTCCCCTTCCAGTAACTAGGAGGACAGATTTTCCAACTGGACATTATTCTTGAATACTGCTCCAGAAGTCAACTTCTGGTCAGTAGGCAAGTATAATTTGTGCCTTAAAACATACTTCTTGCTGCACAGGCTTGAAAATAGGAGAAATATGAAACACTGCCCAAGAGGAAAAGGAGGGATGCAAATGCATATGTAGGAGAATTACAGGCTACTTCACTGGTTGGTTGGGGTTTTTTTTGCTCTGGAAGGTCTGGCAAAAACACTCAGCAGCAGGAAAACAGGTGACTATTAGATTCAAGAGATGTCTTTGAGTAATTTAGAAAGTGTTTAAAATTCACAGGATCAGCAATTCATTTTAGAAGCTTACACTTCAGAAACTGATGCTATTTTGTTCCCTACATATTCATTACCACAGACTTTCCACTTATTACAGATGAATGAATTTCAAAATACAGTTTTCATAAAGCAACACTTTCAACAAAAATTTCAGTAACTATAATTGTTAATCTATAATTGTAAGGTTACACTCTGTACACACAACTGCAGGCACACAGCTCTGATTCCAAGAGAGGGATAAAACTGTTAGTAACAATTTGGTAAGCCACAATTGCTCTGGTTAGGATTTCTGTAATAAGCTGAAGTACTGAAGGGATACAGGTTCAAGACAAAACCTAGACATGAATTCCCTGTATGATTAGACTAGTGCTTTCAACTGGAAAACCACACTATCTCAGAGAAAAAGAAGCCTGCAAAAAAACCATGTAAAACATGCAAAAGCAGCCCAGAACTAAACAGCATTCTTTTACTACAAACCAAATATTACTGGGATAAAGGAACAGCTACAGAACTTCTATGCTTTTTATAGAGTAGTTATATCATTAAAAGCCAAAAGACTGTTAAAGGTCTCCAAGAAAGAAACCAGTATCTTCCAATATTGCAATTAATGCAGGGAACATCTGTAGTCAAGTACCATAAAGTTTGGCGACTTCTTCATAATTCAAGAGAAAACATTAAGAGGGTAACAATCTTACTCAAGATAAATGCACTTCGTTCCAAGCGCTACATTTAAAAAGATTGATTTTTATGCTATGACAAACTACTGACAAACCATAAGCAAAGAGAAGCATGAGTGCTGAGAACTGCCTTTCATTGCTGGCACATTTTTTTTCCCCTACTGAAGATCTATATAAAGAAAAATCCTCTGTGCTTTCCAAGGTCTTCCCCTGGAACTGCCATGAAATTGTACAAAAGCCTGACTTCATAAACAAGCATAGTTAACGCTACAAGTTGGGTGCCATTAAATTACTATTTTCCACAGCAAAGTTACTACAGCATCATCTCCTCTCTCAGAAAAAACAGAGGCAAAGCTTTCTCTTCCAAGTTTTAATGGTACTTGGCTTACCCAATACTTTATACAGAATAGGTAGAAAAAGCAAGGAAAACAAATGCAGTTTCGCTAAACAGTGCTTCTCTTCTTAGAAAGCTGCCCTATCCCAAACACTGGATGAGAAACTAACTTCAATTTTAGGCCAGAGAATACAGAGTAACCCTAGTAAAAAAAGCTACATAATTTACAAACCACTGTCTTTACTACAGACTAGTAGGAGGCAATTCATCAGACAGTAAAAGTTTTCACTGCTTTTTTTTTGACACCTTCAGATAAGAAACCCAAAAGTACAAGTTTAATAGGCAGCATATTCCATTTCTTCAAAGTCAGAGGCTAGAAGCATGTTAAGAAAGCATAATGTAAAGTAATAATCATTCCCTTATGCACCAAATTTAGCAAATTTAACAACTCTTTCATCTATCCAGTATTTTCCAAAACACAGAACAAGCTTACCTACCAAAGCTTACCAGGTATAGCTGGTAGACTGACTTGAACATTACACTTCAAATCCAAAACCTAAGTTTGGGAGTTCTTGAAACACTTACAGTAACATGGCAAACTTTGAAATCTAAAAATTACATACATGTTACATCCTTTACCATCATTCCATGAACACATACTTCCCAATTTCTTTTCTATTAAAGAACCCCAACAGCAGAGTAAAAACACATAAATAGTTGCACAACTGATCCCATAAAATCTCACTTCAGAAACATTGCCAAGTATACCATATAAATGTAGAGCTACTTTCTATCCAAAACTCCTAAACTTGTAAGTAAACTTAAAATTAACCCCTTACTGAAGGTAGTAGTGCTAGTGAAAGTTGAGAGAAAGCTTTAAATCAAAACAAACAGCAGAGTGAATTGCCTCTTTTACACTTGGATGTTAGAGAGGAGGCAGCCTGATCTATTCTCATTCTGATTAACTCTTCTCATCCCTGTTTTGCTCACACAGAGTGAGGAAATGGTTTTCATAGTAATGAATAATTACTTTAACAGCAGTTAACAATAAATAGATAGAAGCTGGGATAGATTCTTTCTCAGCCCTCTGCTATGCTTCATTACTCTGACTTCCCTCTTTCCACCTACTTTGCAATTTCCTCTTTCCAATGCACATTGTTCAGGCAGCTTCCACTCTCTTGTACCTGCCCTAACGCCCCGTTTACTTCTGCCTGCCGGTCAATGATCATGCTAATTTAATCAGCAGTTAGCCTCTTCTCCTCCTCTACTGAGAGGGCTGTTAAGAGAGGAAATAAAAGGCAGCAGTCTGCTTCTGGCTCTTCACTGTCCCTTTGTTATGAGGACTCAGACCTCCTTCAGGAGTCCCTTCATGACAGAAGCTCCCACCACTACTTCAAGAAAACTAAACTCATGATTCAAAATACTACACTCAGTCTCTAGTAGCAGTAGGAATCTGAATCTTATAACTGTATTACAGTCAGTAACAGTGGTCACTGTCAGTACTCTGCCAATTAAAAAAAACATACAGAAGAAATATTCATGAAAGTTCAGTTGCATTTTGGAATTAAAACAACACAAGTTAGAATCAAATCTCGTGAAAATAGTGTAAATAGCACAAGATATAGCAAAATAATGAATGATGGGTATATTCATGCTCTCCAATTGTTAACAATTTAATAAGAGTATGGGATGAAGCAAGCATACAATTTTAAAGTCTCTTAACAATAAACAGAAAATCCTGGGTGTTTTGCTCCACAAGAAACAGCTGAGTACAGGTGGCTGAACTAAACTTTTTCTGCATGAAGTTCTATTTAGTCTGTTATTCTGCTCCCTACATTTAAGTAGAAAGAAATGTCCTTTTCCCTGCATCTTGCAGTTTTTACTCCTAAATAATACATGTGTCTCCCTTACATCATTCCCAAAGCTACCCTCTTTGTTGTCTTTGTTTCCTGCGTATCAATATCACCTCACTTATGCATTTAAGTAGAGCTACAAGGATCATCTATGCTCTCAGTCTGTCCATCCTCAAGCATGAGAATCCTCAAATCTTTGTGCTTCCCTTTTTTCTTTAATGGAAACACTTTTGCACATCTACAAGGCCCTCCATAGTCCTATTCCCTGTAAACAATGCTAGCTTTAAGTCCCTATTTGTTACTGTTATGGAACTTCACACTTGAGTTGGTCTCCTAAGACCCCCTAATCTCTTCAAACTCCATGCCTGCCTATGGCAGCTGACCTATAAATAAGAGATGCACTGAGGGGGGCAGCTGTTCATTATGTTTTAAATACTTGCATACAGAGATGATGTCCCCACACACAAGGACCTGAAAGCAAGCACAAAGTTACTGAACTTTTATGATATGCTGGATGTACAGACACTCTCTGGAAACCAGGGATCTGGCAAAAACTTGCGAGTGCTTTACTGCGTTCAGTGCAAGGTAAACCTGGAAGTCTCTCTCCAGAGAAGTGGTTGTCAGTGTACAGTCTCTTTCCACACAAACCATGTAGTAAGCAACTTTGAAAAATGCTTTGTTTGCAGTCTTGTCAGTCTGGAGGGCTTACCCATAGCACACATTTTAAAACCTTAACTGAAAGCAACTAAATTTCTTACTACGGATTACAGCTCTACAAACCCAAGGATTACAAAAATAAGTTGTAACAAGAAGTATCTTTCTACAGGTAACAAAGGTATTGATGGGGGGAAGGTTTAAACATTTTTGAGTTACTGATTATGAATTTCATTATAGCTCAGACATTTTATACATGTAGACTTATATGACATTTAGCCAGTCGTCTTCCCCACAAAAAAGAGCCATGACTAAATGAGTCCCAAGTATCACTAGACTACATCAGACAATCTTTCTGTTTGACTTCAGAGCAAAAGTCACTAAGAGATATATAGAAGTGACCTTTTAAACACTAGCTTGAATGAGAAAGATTTGATTAACTCTGCCTTATGCTCAGTATACTACCCTAAATTTTTGTTCTGACTTTGTTTTCTAAGGGATGAAATTGTTTGGGAATTTAATGCAGTTTGAGGAAATAAATACTTGAGATTTTTCAATGAGGCTTGTTTGTTATATTCAGCTAGATCATAGGAAAACCATAGTAGCCTTCTAGCAGCTGCAAATCAAGCACCACTGATTCTAAAATCATGACATCTACAGCAATTAAGAAAAACAAACAAACCAGCCAACTTTTCATTCCCTTCAGAAGAATGTAAAAAGGAAAAAAAGAAAGAAAAAGGAAGCCAGGGTTTCAATTAAAACCTTCAGCATTATCTTTAAATATCTTTCTCCCCCCCCGCTGTGTATAACTGCAAAGCTAGGGAATACCCTACCTCTACAAGTACTTCAGTGATTCAATAGCCAGAGAATACGGCAAAATATTATGTCTTTAGCCTATTAACTAGATGCCAATGTCCGTAATACCACAGCATTTCACCTATATTCTAACACCTACCTTCAATTCACACTGAAAGAAAGATCTGGTAAATCAAAGACAAAGTTGATACTCTCCTGTTTACATCTGCTCAGCTCTACTTTACTACAGACAAGAGACAGGATTTAACACACCTTTGGTTGTTTTGAAACTGCAGCCAAACCAACTGTATTAACACAACCATCCCCCCATCTAATTTCCATTAAATAGTACAAATGTTCACTTTCTTGAATTAGTATTTCCCTCAGAATTTTGAGGACTACTTCCTTCTTCAAGTTTGTTACTACATGATGTGCACAGGAGCACTTTTAGACCAGAATAAATGACATTTTGTACTGTGTTATCAGTCTGGGGAAGGAGCAAGTACAGTGGGATAGTGTTCCTTCCTCTCACAACTACAAATCATTTTCTTTCATCATTATTGTAAACATCCATGCTTCAGTCAATCCTCAACTATTAAATCCAACTGGGCTCACTGAGAACACTAGAATGTCTTTCCTATCTTAAGGCAAATTCCAGCACACAACTAAGCAAATACACTTCTTATACAGAGCCTCATCTTCCAGATGTTTTCATACATGCAGAACTCCATTAAATGTAGTTCCACTAAAGCAGAATTCCTGGTTGTAGCAAAACTAAACTGAATCGCAAGGGTTAGCAGGATGAGTATCTCTGGACAGGTAAAGAGAAGATAAAAGAGAACAGCTGTGTCCTGAAAACTACAACAGCAGCCTACTAGGTTTGCATATGCATTTAATTCTGAGATTACTTTAAGATATTATCAGATATATTGAAGATCAGTGCACTAATAAAAGATGCACGATTTTATAACCCATCTACACAAGGATGAATGGTATGCAGTGCCTCTGCATTAATGGAAAGAAAAATAAAGAGAACTTCTAACAACATGAGTACTGTAAACATGTTTGTGGTGTGGAACTAGTATTTTCTAAAAGACACTTACAAGATGCTTTAATTGTTTTATTGCAGCTATCACAACAAGTAAAAATAGTGCTGCAAGGAAAGAATTTGTACATGACAAGTTAGTTTTACGTAGAATAAAGCAGCACTGATTTAAAGCTTTAAGTTCTCTACTGAATACTTCATGTCTTCATACAAAGACCAAACAGTACTTACAAAACAGAGAACTTTCTTCCAAATTCACTCAGTAACTGGAATTTTCTAAAATAGAACTGTTACCATTTTTCATTAAATGGAAAACACTACTCTTTTTCTTGGAAGCAGAGATAGAAAATAACATCAGCTCAAAAATACTGGGGATATTACTACTGTCTATAATCTACTGTAAATACAAAGGAGGCTGACTTGGCTGTGGATATTTTTCTCTAAGATCCTGCCAAGAAAGGCCATAGTAAACACTTCTTATAATTTTCTGCTTAAGGAGTTCTGCACAGCAGCTAAATGTGAAGAAGCTTTTCTTCAGTTCTTCCAGGGTTTAGTCTATAAAGCACTTAACTACACAGTATAGCACTACAATACACCAAGTTATGGAAAAAACAGTCTCTAAAAGAGCTACTATTTACTACTAGCAAAACTTCCAGAATGCTATTTCCAGTTATCAAGTGTTGCAGTATGTCTAAAGTGAGACACACCAGTTGTAAGAATAAGAAAAGTTTATTTCATATTTGTGGTTTTAAGGAAAAATACCATACCTGTAGAAGTAAGAAAATTAATAGGTGTTACAATGCATGCATAATTGCTTCCAATGAAACTTGCATTTTCATTTAACTGCAGTCTTCAAAGCATGGTAAAAAGCACATTTAGTCTAACACTCTCATCACCTGAGTGATAACTGCTAAATTGTAGTATTTATGAGAAACTAGTGATTGCTTAAATAAAAATGATTAAAGATAACTCACCACCATCCCTCTCTCTAACTCTGTGTGTATGCACACTTTTTGCTTTACTGTGCCCTGTGTTGTCACCATATTTGTTTTCAGGGCTATCAGAGCGCCGTAACATTTTATTTGGTGGTGAAGGATCTGTGGCGTCTCGCATCTTGTCATGACGGTGATCACCACCACCACCGGGGTGACTCTTGGATGAATACTTAAGAGCCTGTAACAGAGCACAACAAAACAGGCATTTATATTAGCTACAAAGTTACAAAACTCCTGTTAAAATGTTCTTTCTAAATATTAGATCACTTTCCAGAACACTTTTTAATTAATTTTCATGTCTTATTTAAAAAAACCCAAACACAGCACTAGCCTAATTTTAACTGCCTACATTAAACCAGCAAGTTCTGTAATTAGAACTCAAACCATTTTCTCCCACCATTACCTCCAATATAACATTTGCTGGTAAGAAAAAACTAATTTCTCTGTCTTTTCACTGACAGACTACACACTCTCAGGAGCAAATGGGCCAAAGTACCCCTGGACTTCTGGAAGAAGCACAAGTCTCCACTTGCTATTAATATAAAAAGAAATTACACTGGAAATGTAAATTTTGAGTATGTCCTTTATATTTTAGCCAAGGCCACTCAGTTTTACTGCTGCCTTGAACTTCTGAAATGCTTTTTCAATACTACCAACCCTGTAGCAGAGGTAGTAAAAACAAAGAAGAATTTTAGGGGCCAAAAACATGTAGCATCTGCACATGTTCATTCTGAAGTATTCATTTCATACTAGCAATTTTGAAATATTTATCAAAACCTACATATTTTGCCTCACTTTAACCAGCTTTATTCTGCAGTGTGAGCTTCCAAGGGGAAAGTGTTTACACTTACATGAACTGTCACTGACAGCTGCCTTGGACTGTCAGTTTACACTTCAGTGATGTAAATACAGAGAAATGTAAGAAACCAGTTCAATTCCATGCCCCGGGGAGAGCAGTATCACAATATGTAGCATTCCCCAGACTGACACCTTGAAAACTGAGGATTTTTCACTAGACACAGGAGTGGTCTACAGTGTCCACCTTATAAGAAATTAGGTTATTGTCAGCAGCTTAAAGATTTGATGGTTTCTGAACATGCCTAGCAGCTGGTAAGTGCAGAAATTAAGCCTTACTGGCAACCCCAGTTACCCAGGGTCTAAAACCATACCCTGCTCAGGTTACAGTCCACAGCAGCAGTTTTGGGGAGAAGAAAGGACTTGGAGAAGGGGGTGGGGGAAGAACAAGACGTCTTTTGTTTTTAAAAGGAAAACACTCACCTCCCCCTGGATCTCCACTCCACGCCAAGTGACCCCGGGTCGCTCTCCCGCCCCTCGTACGGTTCCCTTCCCGACAACTAGGCCCAAGCCCTACACCGGTCGCACTAGGCCTCTCTTCCTCGCTCCGGCCCCACAGGCCTCAGACGAGCCTCCGAGTACCGTTTCCTCCGCGCGCGGCCGCCGCCGCACCCCCTTCCGCTCCCCCCGAGCCTGAAACGGCGCCGAGGGCCAGGACCGAAGCGCCTATTGCACCGCGGCCTGCGGCGGCAGCCGAAGCCTCCGCTGGAGTAGCTCGCTCGCTCGCTCCCCCCCCACCCCTTCTCCTCCCCTGCTCCTCCTCCTGGGCCTAGCGGCCGGCGCTTCAGGTACCTGGTAGGGCTGCGAGTCCCCCCTGCGGTCGTGACAGCTAGAGAGAAAGCAAGAGAAAGAGAGAGACGTTAGCGAACAACCGTTACCGGCCGCCGGGGAAGGGGGCCCAAACATGGCGGAGGGGAGGGGGAGACCCCGCGGGGCCAGGGGCCAGAGAAGGAGGAAGGGATTTACCCATCACTGAGTCTCTGCTGTTTCCTCGCATACATTACCATCAATGCCCGGCCTGTGTGTGTGAGTGTGAGGGGACCAGGAGGGGACGGCCGCGGCCGGGCCACAGGCGCCGAGGGGGGAGGAGGGGGAGGCAGCGCTCCGCCTCGCCGCCGACCGGGGGCAGGGAGAGGGGAAGGGAGGGAGGGGGCGGCTCAGGCAGCTCGGCTGGGAGCAGCGCTCACGGGCCCATCTCCTCCGCCAACAGCGAGAGGAAGAGACGCCAGGAACTCGGCCCCGCGCGCGCTGAAGCACTCCGGGACCACCGACTCCGCTGCCGCCGCCACCACCGCTGCTGCTGCCGCCGCGGCCGCCTCCTCCCCCCGCTGCGCTCGCCGCCGCCGCCGCCGCTCCTCCAACTACATCCGGGAAACTCGAGCGACGCTGCGCTCGGTTAACGTCGGCTCTTTTCGGCTCTTTCCGACACGCTCCGTCCCCTCTGTCCCCTTTGCTCTCGGGCGACTCTGCCTTCGGGAAACATCGGCTGCCTACGCCAAGCCCAACGCCCTTCAATCTCTCCCTTCGGCAAACATCGGCTCGTTCCGTAACCCTATTGCCTCCCACCGGCCGGCCCACCTCGTCCTCCACTCCCGAACGCTACCTGTCTTCGGAGAACATCGGTTATTTCCGTAGAAGTGTTTCCACGCTCCCGTTGGGGTGGCGCCTCGTTCGTAAACGTTCGGGTATTTCCGTGACCCCTCACCCAGTGGCTCAGAGGTATTGCCGGTCGGAGTCGCCATGGGCCGGGCGCGCCCGGCTGATTGGCCGACGGGAGCGCGCTGCTGGTAGCACCGCGCCTTGCTTTCCCCCGCGGCCGGCACGGGTCGAGGGGAGAGCCGACGGGGCGGGAATACCAGGCAGGTGGGGGCAATAGGGGGAATTGCGAGAGTAAGCGGTGGGGCGGGGGCAGAGGCGCCCGACCGCGGGATAGGAAGGGGAAGGCTTTGTCTTACCTACTCGCTTCTCTCTTTCCGTCCGGGAACTTGATGTAGCGGCAGGAGCCATTTTGTGTGCGTCTTGTTTTCTGCGAGGAAGCGTTCGGTGGTGAAGAGGTTGTTAAAATGTCCCTGGGGAGGCGATGGTGGCGGCCGTCGCGCTGGTCAGGCCCTGTCGCCCGGTTACCGTAGCGGCCCCACGTTGTCCAGACTCGCGGTGACGGGACTCGGCTCCCGGCCCCCAGAGAAAAGCCGCCAAAGCTGCCGCAGCACAGGCCTTTGAGGCAGCGAGGCGCTGGCGGCAGAGGGGCCTGGGCGCGGTGAAACTGTTGCCGGGTGGGGGGCGGCGAGTGAGGGGCGCTAACGGGCACTAACGGCCGCCTCCGGCGACCAAATGCTCCTCCGCGTGTCAAATTGTAATCCCGGAGCCCCGACAGGGCCAGGTTGGTTTGCTTCAGGGGACTTCAGGCTCTGTGAATGAAGCGGGGCCTGTGCTCAGGTTCTGATGAAGAACCCCCTCATCAGAGGCCGAGTGGATGCCGCCGCTGCTGGTGCCTGTTCCTGGGAAAGGTGCCCTGGGTTATTCCTGACCAAACCCTCGAAGTCTGAGGTACAAATCGTCATCTATTCGGAATGGTATTAAGATACTATGATACAGATATTTTGATACCAGAGTTGAGCGTTGTCCTGAGGGTACCGTAGGAAAGGCCGGGTTCAGTAAGGGTATAGTGTAGGTGCCGAATTCTGTGCTGCCCTTATCCTGAAAAAGGAAGGTACGTGGCACAAATAAGAGAACATGTTAAGCTTACACGGAGCATCTTTCCCTGTGGCTCTGCCTCTGCTAGCGTAGTATAACTCATGGTAAGTCTTAAATAATGTTTATTTTGTTCTTGTTGTGGCTGTTGGTTTTGTGTTTTAGAGCGCGGAAGGCTGTTCCAGAGAGCGGACTAACAGGAGCAGTGGCTGAGCTCAGGGACGGGGCTGAAGGATGACTCAGCAGGGAGCTGCTCTTCAAGGTTACAATAACGAGCTAGTGAAATGCATTGAAGACTTGTGTATGCAAAAAGAAGAGCTGACCAAAGAAATCCAGCAAGCAGAAGAAGAAAAAAACAAACTCCAGCACGAAATACAAGTCCTGAATGAAGAACTGGAGCGTGTCTGTGAAAACCTGGCCCAAAAGGTAGCTTCACGGAATGAGCTTGATAAAATTCTTGCTGAAACCGAAGCTGCTTACATGAAGATTTTGGATAGTTCTAGAACTTTACTTAACGTCCTGAAGAAGGAAGTGGGAAACTTAAAGCATACGCCAGAACTGAAAACTAATGTAACCTGAAACACTCAACTGTTTGGACTCCACAGTGCTAAAATTCCACTAGGTGAGAGATGTGGTTAGCCACAGAGCCTTACAGCAACAGTATAAGCAGAGAAGGATTTTCTTCCAACCTTTTTGTATGTTGTTATTTTTAAATGCACTAGAAAAATAAAAGAAATAAAGTTTCTGGTTTACTATTTAAGATCTAATTACTTAAGCACTACAAACTATATTGCAGATAGGTAGCTGGGGCAGATGTGAGCCTGTTGGTTTTAACATGGTGATGCTTCAGGGCTATTCTGAGAACAGGAGAAAAGAAAAATCCTGTTTTATTGGTCAACTTTGGATGGCTACCAGTGAATTCCTGTTTGAATGAAAACTAGTGGATGAAAATAGACCAGATACTACTACTTACTTTATAAATGCTTAGGCTTTACTGCTGGGACCAAATAGAGTGAGCTGTTTAACCTCCTCCAGGAGTTCAGGATTCTGATGCATGCACAAAGACAGCCCCTGTTTGCAGTCACCTTTAATTATCTGGAATAATGGAGGGATAAGGTGAGGAAAACATGACTAATACAGAGCATGGAGGCTTAAAATTAAGGGTATATATGGTTCATGCAACTTAGCCTTGTTTAGAAAAGAAGCACACTACAGTGTGCCAAGGCAGGTTTTGGTGCGAGTGCATACCTGCTGTGTGAAGGGCTCAGTGCTGCTGGCAGCTACACCATGTAAGCTCAGACCAACTGATCCACTTACGGGTAAGGAAAAGATTACTGTATTTCAGTAGTGTCTAGAAATCCTGAAAAATCTGCTGTGGATCAATAAAAAAAAAATACTAAGAGTTAAATATGAGGCAAAAATAATTTTAGTCGAAAGCAAATAATAGAACTTCTGGAAAGTGTATTTTTAGTGTCCTTCTATACCCATATATCAAATAATTGCAATAGCATGTAAAGAATAGTCAACAGCCTGAAATGGTGAAAAATAAATATAAATGAAAGTGGAAAATGAGATTAAATAGTTTGCAGCTGTCAGGCATTCTTACAGATGAGGTTAAAATAGAACCTAGTTTAGAGATCAAGAAGGAGGCAACAGCATGGAACAAATCTCAGTTTAATCCTGTTTTCTATTTCTAGTAGTTACTAAACCTGTCTGTGTTTGTGTATACATACACATTTTGTCTTGCTCATTCATGTGTTACAGTAACTTTATTTTTAAGCTGTGTCATCTAGTCAGACCTTCATTTTATACCAAGTAACTAAATTGAAAGAGGTGCAATTGTAATCTCCTTACCGTCTGTCTCAGGTGCAAGTATATAGGGCATGTGGACGTGTATAGCTTCAGTAATAGCTCTTCACCAGTATATGAAGCAAACTTTATGTTCTTCTGATTGCCACATTACATCAGGGATTAGCGTGACTGAGCTAATCAACAGTTTACACATATAGCACTTCTACTGGCTTCCCTCCAGTAATGCTGAGGTGATAAAATTGGATAATCTCAGGAGTACTGCTGTTACAGTACTGCATTATTCAGGACCACCTTGTTTAACTCAAAAATTTAGCTATTTTTCAGTAGCAAAGTGATTGGACTGGATGGTTCTCCCTTTCCTTAGTCTGGTAGTAGTAACTAATTTACATCAAAATAGGAAGATTTAGGAAAAGGTATTAACTAAAAAGCAAGTTTGAGGGTTTGGTTTTGATTGGTTTTTTTGGGGGTTTGTTGTTTGTTTTCTTTATATATAAAGTGCAGCTTCTTGTTATCTGTAAGGGAACTTGAAAAAAAACCAACAAAATTGTATTATAGAAAGCTCATTTATAGACAACAGTACAGTTAATTTCTTGTATCATCACTCAGACAATAATAGGAAGTTTGTTTGCTTTAGACAATATTCTGCAAGCTCTGATTTATTTATTTTTAAACCTCGTTTTCCTTATACAGTAAGAACACTTTGAGTTGAAAAAGCAGTATGATAGTTAGACTTCTGTGATGCATGTTTTCCAAATACAGTTATTATTCAGGGCTGCATCATATCCTGTCAGGTGTTTGAAAACAAAAATAACAGTAATTCTTCATATGATTTGATAGTTGTTCAGTAACAGAAATCTCGCTAGAGATTTGTGCTGCATACTTTCCAACAGTAAGTGGAATTACTTGCTGTAATTGATGAACTCAAGGTGCTTGTTGCTATGGTGAAGGGAATGGATATTTTGTTCTGGGGGAGAAGTGAAGCTTGCCTTTTAAGTAGAGATCACCCACCTGTGGAGAGATCTTTGTTAGCCTGGCTCTTGGGAAAGGTTGTGAGGCAATTCAAACCCAGTGTTTGTAATGGTCATAGTTAAGAAGTCTTGTGCACTGGGGAATCACTGATCTTGCTAGAGAAGTGTAACCTGTCTCTGCTTGAAACTCGGGGAATTCTATTTTAGTGACATGCAGCATTAGATAGGGTGCCATGAGAAGGATATTTAGTTAAATCCTGATCCCTTTAGGGACTTTTCTGTGAAATCTAAAGTGTTATTGCTTTAGATTCAAGTTGTTTAAACACTGAAAGCTGTGGCCAAACAGAAAAATAGAGATGCTCAAGTTCCACTGAAATCCGCAAGCGTGGAAGTGGTTTGTGTTCACTATGTAGTACACCAAGTTCCTGGTCAACTGCTGTCTAATCCTTCAGTCGAGTTGCAAGTTTTGTGGCTCCCCTTGGCAGTTTAAGTGATCTGCTGGTTCAGTTTGGAATGTACTCTGGGGTTTTTGTTTAGTTGGTGTTTAAAGGAGGATTCCATTGAGGCCTGCTGTGGCCCCATGCATGTTGTGCATGTGAATGTATGGGTGTTCTTCAGGAATGTCAGAAACTGCCTGTACAGCAGCAATTTAACTGAAAGATTGGGATCTGTGCCACACTGGTTTTATGGTCTAAAATGTTTTCAAATGCTGAGTGTATACATTACTTATACAAGATATACAAAGAAGTGCTTCTAATCAACAGATCACAAAGTGCCTTGCAGAGAATATCAATATCTTTATCCATCTTGATAGACAGTGATACTCAGTAGTAATTTGCCCCAAATCAGGAACAGATCTGGGAATGGAGGCTTTGCTTTTTCAGCCTCAACTGAATGCTCTGACTTGAACTTCTTCCTGTCTGGCACTTGGCATAAACCTCCCAGATTACATGTTCTGTGCACTGGGAGCAGGGATAACTATAGCTGGCTAGGTGCATACTTCTGTGCTGTGAGTCTGCATCATAGGCAGCATCATGGTGATGTTTAAAAAGTATTACTCATTTTGCCACAGATAACAGCCCTTATGACAAGAGTATCACAGCTCCAGAGTAGCTGTGCTCACTTTCCAGACCCCTCTCTCAGTCTCTACATAGAGGTGTTTGGAATCTGATTGTAGGAGATGGCTCAGAGGAACAGAAGGAACTTCTAATGATATCTAATAATTACCTTCAACAAGCCTAACCTTGTTCGGATAGCTTGTCTTTACAGACCATGCTGGTTTGGTTTGTTTTCATCAGCCGCCTTATTACCTTGTACTAGTCTGCATAAGACCCCCGGCTATTTGTACCAACACCTCTTAGGGGTTTTCTACACATTGAGGCTTCTCAGTGTTTAAATGCAGGATCTGAATTCCAGTCCATGTACAATAGCATTTTGACTAACAGCAACAGGCTGTGGGGCAAACATATTCCACCACAGCTTGTTTAGGATTAGTGGAAGTGGCATGGCAGGTGAGGAACTGTGGAGGTACGTATGGATGGGGCTCTTCTATAGAGAAAAGGAGCTGGCTCTGAATTCATTGTAATCCTGCCCTGTTTTAGAAACAGATGTTTCACAGTAAGGTACACTAAAGATGAACATTCTATATGCCTTCATCTGCAGAGAGGGAGGAGAGGCAATTCAAAGTCTGTGTGCTGTGAAATCTCTGGGTACCAGCAGTACCTGCACAGACTTCTTGTAATGTTTTAAGTAATAATTGGTTTTCCTGTGGTCTGGGTTGACTGGGCAAACACAGTTTCTGAAGCAGGAGAATAGCTCAGTTCTTTTCTTACTAAAATCCTGCTGGTTTACATAAAGGTTTCTGTTTGTGTTTACTGATAGTCTTAGTGACAAACTGCCTCCTCAAGACCAGGAGGAGGCAGGGAAAAGGAAGGCTGAACTCTCGGGAGAGAGCTCATCCAGTAGCAGTACACAGCCTCTTTTCTGCCAGAAGAAATACCAGTCGGGCATGGTGTTTCCCAGAATCAGGAATGTAGAGGAACAAGGAATTTTAGGACTGAAAGGGTCTAGAGGATTTCCTAACATCACAATATATTTATCTCATGGAAATGAATACAGGAAAGGTAAACGGGAAGACAACTGAAAGAGAAAGGCTTTCTAGTGTTTACACTTCTTTGGCATCTGAAAGGCCTGGAAATGTGATCACAACATCTAGCTGGAGACTGAAGTTGGGATTTCGAAGTGGAATAATTTCTCAAATTGGAGCTAAAGATAGTATTAAGTATGCTGAAAAAAGGGCAAGGCAGAGGCATTTTAGTAACACTGACACTGAGTAAGGATTAGCTGCTGAGAACATCCAGAGGAGTCTTCCTGAGAGAACTGCCAGAATTGTCTAGTTTTTCAAATGTTTTCTATTAAGATGTATGAATTTAGTATCTAACATGAAAAATAACTTATCACAATAGAAATAACTAAATCCTGAGCAAAATGAAGATGAATTGATTTTTGCCATTCCGCAATTATTATCAGCAAATACTTTTAATTTGGCCCAAGCAATAGCAAGGAGACTTTGTAGGTATCATAATGTGCATTCTAGCCCTGAATGATTTGTTTTGGTCATCACAGGGAGAGGACAATAAAAAGGAATATGACAAAAAAACCCAATGTGTAGGGCTGCACACAATTTTGGCTCGCATTTTTCTAAGAAATGTCATGGTAGACTGTGGTTTGTTTAAAGGTTCAGATTTCATTACAGAAAAACAAGTTTCCAATTTTCAGAACTACAAGAAGACTTTAGTACAGACCAAGAAAAGGAACAAAATACACTTTTAAGCGATAAATTTGTGGAATTTTAACTCTTTGTACTCTCAAAAGAAATAATCAAAAGGCATAAAGCTATGGACTCAATCCTCCTATTGCAGCTCAGGCCCATGTTTTTAGTGTGTGTGTTAGACATGCCAAGCCATGTAGCCTATCCATCCTTAAAACGTTTTCTTGGAACCTGGAGAACAACATGCTGCTTCTCTGTTTTCCTTCCTTTTTCCTTCAGCAGATGAGCACTTGATTTCAGCTCTAATCTGGAATTTCTCCAGGTATGCACAGGAAGCCATCCCACTTACACCCTCCTAACATGGTGGTAGCAGGGAGGAGAGTCAGGACTATTTTTCTCCCTCCCTGTGTCCCTCCTGCAGCAGCAGCAGCCAGCATTGTTCCTTTTTATTTACTCCCCTCTCTGTAAACCAGCAGGGCTCACAGCAGAGAGATGCAGCTCTCCTCATTAGAATAATTAGCTGATTTATGAGTGAATGACAGTGTGAGGGGAAGCTCTCCTGCAGCATTCACCACTCGAGGCTAAGCACCCACCAAGAGCAGGACAGTGCTGAGCCTCCACTTTGCAGTCTCACTCCCAGTTCCTCAGCCAGGCTGGAGAGCCTCCAACCTTTGCATCTCAGTACAAATGTACAGACAGAAGCAATTAACATATTTTTTTCTCTTCACAAGTTGGTAAGTTTCATGTTAATGCTCAAAGTCTATTTAAAATAGGAAAGGAAAGGAGGAAATTCCCTGTTGAAACCTTCCTCAGCACTACTTAAGTGGAAATTTTGGCCTGTATAGTGTCCCTCAGGCAGGTTTGCTGTGTCACTGGAACAAGGAGAGCTGGTACAGCTTTGTTCCTCTCAAGCACTGTGGAAAAGCACTTGTATTACTTTAAGAAAAGGTTTCTGTATGAGGAGTTAGGAAATCTCCTTTTTCCAGGGAAAATCATAGAAGGTTTGGGTTGGAAGGGACCTTATAAGATCTAGTTTCAACCCCCATGCTGTGGGCAGGGACAACATTATTAACATCCTTTGTTCATCACATTTCCTCGCTATCTCCATGGCAAGATGTCGTGTGTAGCTGGGGAGTTCTACTGCACTCTAGAAGAGCCATTTAAAATGCACAGAGACATATTTAAAAAGACATTTAAGCTTTTCAGGGTGTACTATACAAGCAAGCAAACAATCAAGATAATTGACAGCGATGCCTGTTGTATTTGCCAGCTACTGGAGCCTAGCACCAAATTTACTAAAGTTGCCAGCTGCCTGCACCTCCCAGTGCAGTGCTGTGGTCACCTCTATGAAGGAACCATATCCATCACTTGTCTTTGCTAACAGGATAGCATTCATAGTGCCTGAAAGGCAAGTTAATAATTTGGTAAATCACTGCCAAAGCCTGTAAGAATATTACCTGTTCAGGAGCAGACTGAGAGTTGGGGTTGTTCAGTCTGGAGAAGAGAAAGCTCTGAGGAGACCTTACTGTGGCCTTCCAGCCTCGTAAGGGGGCCTCCAAGAAAGCTGGGGAAGGGACTTTTTAGGGTGTCAGGTAATGATAGGACCAGGGGGAATGGAACAAAAATAGAAATGGGTATTAGAATAAACCTTTATTAGAATAAACCAAACCAGGTTGGAAGAGACCTTCAAGATCATCATGTCCAACCCATCAACCAATCCAACCCACCCAAACAGCTAACCCATGGCACCAAGCACCCCATCAAGTCTCCTTCTGAACACCTTCAATGACGGCGACTCCACCACCTCCCCGGGCAACCCATTCCATAGCGCAATCACTCTTTCTGTATAGAACTTCTTCCTAACATCCAACCTGAACCTCCCCTGGCGCAGCCTGAGACTGTGTCCTCTTGTTCTGGTACTGGGTGCCTGGGAGAAGAGACCATCATCAGCCTGTCTACAACCTCCCTTCAGGTAGTTGTAGAGAGTGATAAGGTCACCCCTGAGTCTCCTCTTCTCCAGGCTAAGCAGCCCCAGCTCCCTCAGCCTCTCCTCATAGGGCTTGTGTTCCAAACACAAGATTCAGATTAGATGTTAGGAAGAAATTCTTCACCATGAGGATGGTGAGACACTGGCACAGGTTGCCTAGGGAGGTGGTAGAAGCCTCATCCCTGGAGATTTTTCAGGCCAGGCTGGATGTGCCTCTGAGTAACCTGATCTAGTGTGAGGTGTCTCAGCCAATGGCAGGGGGGTTGGAACTAGATGATCCTTGAGGTCCCTTCCAACCTTAACAATTCTATGATGGTGCCAGTTTCAAGAGCCCTCCACACTGCAGACTCCATGGAAAGTCTCTGTACTTGAGTTCACAGTATAATCAAGACAGGGAAGTAAATGCAATGAAAAAATGAAGTATGTATTACACACTGGTGTGGAAAAAAAATTAAGACAATTGTAATTGCTTGTAGCAAAAGGCCTCATGCCATCCATAGGGAAAAGCAAATTGACATCCAACATTCTTGGCCACCTTCACATTGTCTGACATGCTCTCAACATATTCTTGGATAGAACATTTGCCTCTGTGTGTGTGTGCCCAGAAAAGCAATGCAAGACCTACTTTCACCCATCCCGTTCCCCCATGCAAAGCCTTGGTGTACTTTTGGCTCAGCAGATTGACAACTGGGACTGCCACAAAGTTGGTCGATGTGGAAATGTACCATCCTATAGTGCTGCATTTCAGAAACTGAGCAAAACCCCTGGCCTTCATTTTGTGAAGTGGGAGAGAGGTGGGGAGGGCAACTTCAGACCTGGGCACAGCACTTTACAGCCAGAAGAAAACCTTGGGTGCTTACTTGTACATTATTACTCTTGTGTTCACCAGAAAACAGCATCTAAAATCCTGTCTGTTTGTTCAGAACTCAGTGTGCTTTGATACATAAACACAGAAGGTGATCTTTTCAGCCTCCAGACACGGTGATTTCACCAATGAACAAGAGGCATTCCTGTACGCAGAGCTCAGTATTTGTGCTGCTGTGTGCTGCTATAAAATGGAGAAATGGTTAAAACACTGCAGTGTACCTCTGCTAAACAATCATATTGTACTTGCTTTCCCTCTCTCTTCTCAAAATCAGTGCCTTGGGGAGGTAAAGAATTACTATTGCTATAAACTGTAATCTAGATCAGATGTTCATGAGGAAAGGCCTTGCTCAAATATCAAAGGGGTCTTAAACCGTCAAAACAGCAAGAGAGAGAAATCCTGAGGGAATCAGAGAAGTAATTTATGACTGACCTTCTTGCTAACTGGGAAATGCATGTTTCTGAATGGCAGTGCTCCTGTGAATGTGTTTTGGTTTGTTTCAGCTCATTGGGACTCTTTGCTGCAGCAGTATTGATCTAAGCTCCTGAACAATGAGCTGGGGATGAGGAATTGCATATGCATTCCAGAAACATTTTTCTGTGCTGAACTCGTCTCAGCAGTGACAGTGCCCAGCTTTGTTGTCCTTTCTGCCACGGCGCTGCCTTCGGGGCTCACTCCTTTGTGTTTGCATCATCACTTGCCTAAATGACTCCACATTTTCTGCATTCTCATAACCCAGCCAGAGGCTTTGGGAGAAAAATTAGTTAACTCTTCGAGGGGATTTTGACTGTCTCAGGAGCAGCTGATGTCTGGCTGAGCTCTCAGTTGCTCAAAGGCCAAGCATTGCAAGAAGAAACAGATGCATTCAATCTTTGCAGTCAAATCTAAAACCATGGTGCCTCAGGGTCTCCTGTGCTGCCTCCCTTTTTACATTTCACAGGGTAACATCTGAGTGGGGACCCTCTATGCTTCAAAACAGTTTAGAGCCTAATTCCAAACTTCTCTTTGCAATGGACCCAAACTGCACATTGAGGTTGTGGGAAAACACAGATCCACGTTTCCATCTGTATTTCATGGCTCTATTCCAGCCATGGTTTCAGCCAAAGATGCTTAGCTGCTGTCAGCTGAAGTCAGGTACTGTTTCCCTGGCTTCCCATCAGTTGTGCTATACTAAAGCAAAACACACATTTTTCATAACCTCAGTTTTATGTTCTGAGTTCTTTTAAAATTCCAGTTAAACACTTCAATGAAAAAAAGCTTCTTTTCTGCATTCTACCTTACATTTAACATGAACCAGCAGTGCTCAGCATGTGAATGAAAAGAACATTGTGAGGAAAGGCTGTGGAGTTGTCCATTCTGAAGATAGCTCTCACCAAGAGGGGCAGCTGTTTGTAAAGTACACTTCTTGTCTGATAATCAGAAAAGGATAATCTGTCACAAAAACCACAGATCCTTCAGTTTCCCTTCTCAACTTCCTCAGTGGGCAGCTGTCAATATGTGTAGGAAAACAGCTAAAAAAAACCCCACCACACCACAAAGGTTTGCTGTCTGATGCAAAACAAACAAACCTTTTAAAATGAGCTTTTTCAGGTAGAATCATAGAAGGGGAGGGGTTGGGAAGGGACCTCTGGACATTGAGTCCAACCCCCCTGCCAAAGCAGGGTCACCTAGGGCAGGTCACACAGGAACACATCCAGATGGGTCTCCTGTGGGTCTTGACAGTCTCTAGAGAAGGAGACTCAACGACCTGTCTGAGCAGCCTGCTCTAGACCTCTGTCACCCTCACAGGAAAGAAGTTTTTCCTCATGTTGAGGCAGAAGCTCTTGTGTTCCAATTTATTTGCATAAAAAGGTAGAAAACCCTTTGGAGTTAACTGGATGGGAGTATTCTGGTTGTTTTTCATCATTGCAACATGTTGTTTTGCAACACAAAATATGTCCATTTACAGTAAATACAGGGATGTCTGCAACAAATTCATTGCAGAGTTTGGGAAACACAGATGGTATTTCTTACACATTCCCAAAGGGCTACATTTGCTCAGAGAAAGCTGAGATTTTTAGCTATTCTGTTATTATTAGGGGTTTGTTCATCCCCATATTTTCTACTTCGTTAAGAAGAGATAAAACCTGATTTACTGTTTATCTGCTACCAAGTTAGGAGATTAAACACTTTGTTTTGTCACTTGAGAGATGTTTCTACTGCCTTCATCGTTTAACTTTCAAACCTAGGGCGTTTGCCAAGGGGTCTCAGCGCTCACTGCATTTTGGATCAGAAAAATCACGCCTGGGTGGTGCGACAACAGCCAATAGCGTAGCTCCAGAGCATCCCACTGGAATTCCTTCTCCGGGGAATCCTCGGCTGAGCGACTTGCTCTTGTTGCCAGGAGGTGGCATGATGCTCCCGCCGTGCTCCCGTCGCTTCCCGGTGCTGCTCCCGGCGGAACTCCCGCAGCCGCGGCTCGGCGCTGCCGCCCGTTTCGACCATGAACGTGACAGGCTCTCAGTGACAGGACTGTCGCTAGCTGCAGCACCTCTTTTTGATTTCTTTGGTTTTTCCTTTGAGATCAACAGAGATGGAGCTGCCCTTGTCTCCCCCGGAAGAGAATGGAAAAGAGAATGGTAGCAATCTTTATAGAACTTGTTAACATATACATGAAGAAAGCATATACATCAAAAAGAGTGGTCAAGAGAGGTTCTCCTCTCCCTCTACTCTGCCCTGGTGAGGTCACATCTGGACTACTGTGTCCAGTTCTGGGCTCCCCAGTTCAAGAGAGATGGAATTACTGGAGAGAATCCAATGGAGGGCCACAGAGATGCTGGGGGGACTGGAGCATCTCTCTTGTGATGACAGGCTGAGAGACCTGAGGCTGTTTAGCCTGGAAAAGAGAAGACTGAGCGGGGACTTTATAAATGCATATCAATATTTGAAGGGTGGAGGACAAGAGGATGGAGTGACTCTTTTCAGTGGTGTCCAATGACAGGACAAGGGGCAATGGATACAAACTGGAACACAGGAAATTCCACCTCAACATCAGGAAAACCTTCTTTCTTGTGAGTGTGATGGAGGCCTGGAGCAGGCTGCCCAGAGAGGTTGTGGAGTCTCCTTCTCTGAAGGCTTTCAAAACCCACCTGGCCACATTCCTGTGCAGCCTTAACCAAACAGACCTGCATTAGCAGGAGCACTGGATGAGATGATCTCCAGAGGTCCTTTCCAATCCCTTCCATTCTGTGGTGAATAAGCACATGCAATATTTCATAGTAACCTTTGTTTGAGCTTATGTTCCTGAGTATCCTCAGCACTTTGGAAATTCTCACCTCTCATTATACAGCAAGAATTTGGGACACTCCAGTGAGGGCAGAATTGCTGTATCCTTTAAACAGAAAAGGGGGTTGAATTATGCACCTTACAGCAGGGCCTGCCTTTGTCCCACCAACCGACAGGCATCTAGGTGAGAGGGCTAACTTAGAAGCCAGCTTGTCTTTGTTTCCCTCTACAGTCGATGGAAAGACCTAGCAACTTGAAAGAGCGATCCAGCATACGCAGCTGTAAAAAAAGAATGCATGCAGTTAACCTCACCCCCACCCCCCAGGGTGGGGAAAAATCAGGCTTTGGGAACAACATATAACATATTTTTTGTATATCCACAACTGTGATGCTTAATCCATTCCCACTGGGCTCTGCTAAGTACAAATCACCACTCTTGTTCATTCTGTTAAACACACAAGATAGTTTAAAGACGTAACTCGCCAGCAACTGGCGGTGAAGTGAGGGAAATGCTCTTGTGGCAGAATTGTCTGCACAGCGATTGATGGGCAAAACCCGCAAATGCACCCAGGGAGGTAGCTTCTCAAGCTACAAATTCTTGCTGAATGTAGACCAAGTTCTGCTCTCCTGAGCCGTACATTTCATGTAACCGTGTTAACAATAAGCAAACGGTGACTTGGATGCAAATAGGAGGGCAGAGTGGCAATCCGTGCAAACAGCTCTTGCCTGGCAGAGCAGCAGGCTTCCTTCTGCCACCCTGCAGATTCCTTTGATGTCTGGGATTCCTCTGGCTTTCCTGATTTGACACTTTCCTTGCCATTTCAGGGATCAGAGCAAACACAGCTCCCTCAGTCTCTTCTCACAAGGGAGATGTTCCACTCCTTTAATCATTTTTGTGGCTCTGTACTGGATTCTTTCAAGCAGCTCCCTGTCCTTCTGAACTGAGGGGCCCAGAACTGGACACAATATTCCAGATGTGGCCTCACCAGGGCAGAGTACAGTGGGAGGAGAACCTCTCTCGACCAACTGACCACCCCCCTTGTAATACACCCCAGAATGGCATTGGTCTTTCTGGCCAAAAGAGCACATTGCCAGCTCATGGTCACCCTTCCATCCCAGGACCCCCAAGTCTTTTTCCCCCTTCACTGCTCCCTAGCAGGTCAGTCCCCATCCTATTCTGATACATGGGGTTGTTCTTTCCCAAGTGTAAGACTTGCCCTTGTTCAGCATGACACCTTAGAGATAAGGGATACTCCTCTGGAAACAAGAAACCACTTTAAATCCCTTTTCAAGTGAAAAAAAACCAAATAAAAATGAATGGCCACGTTCTTGTGCAAAATGGGGGGGGGGGGGGGCACCTTCCTTCTTGGCTTGTTGTTTCCTTTCCAAAATTTGGATGGCATATTTCTTGCAAAAAACATTATTTCTTAATAAGAAATTATCTCCAAACCTGCACCTTCGTGGCAGCAGCATTCTTGAGCTGAAAAGGCGGGCATGTTGAGCTTTCATCTTTTATATTCTCTGTGTGACTTCACAAAACTATGAGCCTTCCTGGGAGCCTTAGAGCACTGCTGAAAGACTACAGTCCTCTCTTTGAACTTCTGCAGTCAGCTATGCTTTCCTTCATTTTAAAAACAGCAAATAGGAAACAAGTTGTCCTCCTGTTCTGATTTTCTCCTGCCTGTTGTTTCTGAGGGAGAAGGCCCCTCTTCAGGGAGGTGCAAAGTGCAGACTTCAAAAATTCTCACTGCCTCTAATGGAGCAGAAGGGCAGAGATCCAGGCAATTCTTTGAACAGGTAGGATGCTCTGTGTGAGGCTATATAAAACAACATTCACTACTTCTACTGCTCAGAACAGCAGGTCTGCTTTTCAAACACAGGCTTCTGAAGCAGGAGGTGTACAGGCAGTGTAGTAATAACACTGCCCACCTGTGATTTGCTCTGAGAGTTTCAATTGCAGTTAGCATGTGTCTTGAAAAATTCATTCTAGCTGAGACTGGGGTGGCAGATAAGGGATGTGTTGCTCTGGTGCTGTGAGCCAGAGGCTCGATTCTTTATCTGTTGCAATGGGAGCACAGATGATGAAAGTTGCATCTGTGACAGCTACCTCATTGAAGTGCTGTAGGTATTGTACTGTCTGTGAAGCTGTAGGAAAGAAACTCTTCAGGTTTCTTCTTCTTCTTCCAAGTACAGACAAGTTTGAACCAAGACATTCCAGCTTCATGCAGCTGCCAGTTTCTGAGCACAAGCTTCAATGTTTTTCTTGTTCTTGCTATAAAATGCCTAATCAAAGCCTTCCCTGCTCTGTTATAGCTGTTTCATTATTCATTATGGTAAAAGTATGAATTACTGAACTTCAGCCTTGGCAGAGAAGTGAAACAGGAATGAACTTTCAGCTCTTCAGTTTCAGAAGGTGAGTGAGTCTCTGGTGGAGTTTTGCACACATGGTTGGAATAGTTCCTCTCGTTTACACTGGCACAGCTCCACTGACTGCCTCTGCACTGCCTTGATTCACACTGCCAGTAGCAGGGAGTTATAAACCCAGGGGGCTGAGACAGCTCTATCTTTTTCATATTGCTTGTCCAGTTTGCCTTTTAAAACTGAAAATTTAAAATCAGACATAAAGGAAAAAATGGATTTTTGTCCTCTAGGCTATTAAGAGGTACTTGACTAGAGAGAGGGAGAGGAAGGAGCTGTAAGTGATGCACCAGGGCTGACCCTGGAAGAAGGAGAAGTTGAATAACAGTATGAAACACCCACTGGGTATTTAATTTCTCATTTATAATTCTTTTACATAATGCCTTGGCAATAAGGAGCTCTCTTTTAACCTGGTTTCCCCAGGAAATGTAGCTTGTATGTTTATACCACCTGCCTGTCACATCCCCTCCCCAGTTTTCCTCCTGCCTTCTACCATTTGTCCACTTATTGGTGTGTTGCAGAGCAAGCCCAAAAGTGAACCTGGCAGTTGTGCAGGAGACAGATGAATGCCTGTCCCACCCCAGCAGGCAGAGCAAAGACATCTGCACTGTGGCTGAAGAGAAGGCTCCAGCCATGGCAGCTGCACCAGGGTGGGAGTGGTGGGCACCTCTGCTCTCAGCAAGCAGACTCTGGGCACTTGAGGATGCCACAGGATGAAGCGATGGCACCGGGATGCAGGAAGGAACTGGGAGGGACGTGGGAGAGAAATCCATAGGAAACCAGCCTCTGTGAGCTCCACTGCCCAAAGCAGTGACCTGACACAAGAGAGGAGCTAAACTACAGGTCTTCCCGAAGTATCTGATGGTAAAATAAATTAAGCCAGTTCAATTAAGCATCCATGCCACCATCCAGCAGCACGGCTCAGCCTGCTTTACCAATCTGCTAACAGCAGTAGGCACTATAAAGCTACTGGTTCGTCATCCAGCAGGGTTGATTTTAGTGTCTGAGATACTGCACGCTCACCTCTGCTTCTCCAAACTAGGGGCCATGGAGGTGTCTGCTCTCCTTTGGAAAAGGAAACAAATATTCACTTATCTGCACAATGTGTGAGCGGATCTAGCCATGTTGCAGGAAACTCATTAATCTCACATGGAAAATAAATAAACCAGGAGAGAAAAGGATGGGTGGGATTTTAACTTCCTCTGTTTCCGCAAATAGTTGTTTTATATGAGCCAAGGGCTTGCCAAAGTTTTTAAAGAGGAAAATTACTGCAAAGGACAATTAAGTTTGTTGAGTATTTTAGAAACTTCTCAGTGGAGGGATAATTTAGGGTGGTGTTGGGAAAACTCACCTGCTTAATGTTGCCTGAGATTTCCCACTATTAGACCACATTTTCCATTGCTGAAGCCATTATCAGGCTTGAGCCACCAGGACTCACATTTTCCATGGCAGGTGTTTGCCTGAGGATGGACATGTGTGGGGTGTGTCAGCCTGTTTCAAGAATTGCCTCAGGCTGGCTGTGTATAAAAATTTCAGCCCAAATGGTTTTGCTTTTCACCAAGTGTAAGAAAAAAAATGTGCTGTTTTCCTCACATTAAAACAAATGGCAACCTCTTCTTTAGACAGTCCCAAAGGCCCCACACAGTGGGGCTTGACATATGGCAGAAGGAGTGCATTTATCACTCTGGAAATTCACCCAGGAAAGGGATGGGCTGGAAAGGGAAAGGTGAGAGAGGGAAGAAGTGAGAGGGCTCTCTCCACAGAGACCGTGGGACGAGAAAGGTTGAGAAGACGAGGGTGACATAGAAGAGCTGGTGCAGGACAGGGATAGAGCAAGAGACCCAGGCTGGGAGAAAGAGATCAGGGGGTCTGTGGCTGCTATACCCACAGTCAATGGCCAACATGTACTACAAGGTAAGACAGCAGCAGCTTGCTTTGCTGGTGGGGAAAAAGTAGGTGGTCACTGATAGCGTGTTTGGAGTTACACAGTTAAGAGAGTGGCAGAAAGAATAGTCCAAGCTCATTTTCATAGTTTCATTCAGGGTTGGAAGGGACCACAAGGATCATCTAATTCCAACCCCCCTGCCATGGGCAGGGACACCCCACACTAGATCAGGCTGGACAGAGCCTCATCCAGCCTGCTCCTAAACACCCCCAGGGACGGGGCCTCGACCACCTCCCTGGACAACACATTCCAGGGTTTCACCACTCTCATGGTGAAGAACCTCCTCCTCACATCTAGCCTGAATCTCCCCACCTCCAGCTTCATTCCATTCCCCCTAGTCCTATCACTACCTGAGATCCTGAGAAGTCCTTCCCCAGCCTTCCTGTAGGCCCCCTTCAGATACTGGAAGGCCACAATTAGGTCACCTCGGAGCCTTCTCTTCTGCAGACTGAACAGCCCCAACTCCTTCAGTCTGTCCTCATAGGAGAGGTGCTCCAGTCCTCTGATCATCCTTGTGGCCCTTCTCTGGACACATTCCAGCACCTCCACATCCCTCTTGTAATAGGGGCTCCAGAACTGGACACAGTACTCCAGGTGGGGTCTCACCAGGGCTGAGTAGAGGGGGAGGATCACCTCCCTCGACCTGCTAGCCACACTTCTCCTGATGCAGCCCAGGATCTGATTGGCTTTGCGGGCTGCAAGAGCACATTGAGAGCTCATGTTGAGCTTTTTGTCCACCAGCACCCCCAAGTCTCTCTCCTCAGGGCTACTTTCCAGCCAGTCACTGCCCAGCCTGTATTTGTGCCTGGGATTGCCTTGACCCAGATGCAGGACCCTGCACTTGCTCTTAGAAATGTTGGACTTACAAGGTATAGCCACATAAAACAAAAAAAATTAGAAGATTTGGGAAGCTGGTGACTGGCCCTTATCTGCTATAAAAATATGACTACCTGAAAACAGCCACTACTGTTATTTTTGCTCTTTCTTCACAGGTGGGAGAGACTGTTGCCTCAAAAATCCAAATACTCACTGAGATGCCTTTATACAGCTTTAAATGTTGGTCTTTCCCAAAGACAGACATCTGCCCCAGGGTAGACAGCACTTCCACAATCATCCGTGCAATTATTCAACGCCTTTCCAGCATCCTGGATCTGCTCTTACATCTACATCATTGGTAAAAATAGAAACTGAGGAGGAAGAGAGTGTGCACCGAGTGACTACCAGGGGAGTGACTACCAGTTCTCACTCTGAGCTCTCTGAGTTCTCTGATCACTAAAGCAGCTTAAAACTGAGTAATTTGCATGGCATTCACCAAGCCTGCCCTACCAAGATGCAGCTCTTTCTTCAGATTAATCCATAATCTTTGGCAGTTGGGAGTTGGTAATAGCAGCAATTTCCAACAGCAAAATACGGCTGTAAATATTCTTCTCTAAGGTTTATGACATCCAGGCCATGAGGTTATAAGGACCCAAACAGCCACTCATCACAATCCAGAGTTATGTTTCTATGAAGATGTAAGGGTTAGCATGGCAAGCAGTTTTAGAATATTTATGAAGAACACAGAACTTCTCACTTAACGTAAGAAATCCGTGAGAATGCCAATTTATGGTCATAGGATGGGTGCTCCACTAATTCAGGCAAATGTGTTCCTGACAGGAATACAGGCTGGAAAAGCAAGTGAGTGCAAGTGTGAAAGAGACACAGCCAGGAACATCTGCAATCAAATTAAAATAGCAAATTCCTTGTGGGAAAGAACAGCTCTTTTCCTGCATGTATTTAGGAGAGCAGGCAAGGGAAAGTTGAATTGCTGGTTTGGATTGCAAATATATGATATTCAAATCTGATTCCATAAATTTCTAGTGGGCAAGTGAGGAGGCAGGAAGGACATTTCAAGGGTGCAGCTTGGGACAGCACAGGACAAAAAGAAAAGGAGGGCAGGCGCATCACATTTACTGGTTCATCTCTGCTTTCATCTTGGACAAAGAAATGGCCACAGTACAACACTCTCAATACCAAGAATCACCACCGTGATTCCTCCCTTTTCCATCCACTTAAGATTCTGATGGAATCTTTTATGATAGTTTGGGTGCTGACAGACATTGCTCCCCTGAACAGATTCCCCAACATCTAATAATAGCCGAGCTCTTGTAGATTTTTGGTGTGCGGTCATCAGCTTAGATTTCTTTCCTCTATCTGCTGCCTGGTCTCACAAAGTTGAGCTTACCTCTGAGTAAATTCTAACTTACCTTTGAGATCTACACCAAGTCTCACTGAAACTTGCTAACATATCCAAGAATTATTGGGAAGCAACAGACATGTAAATTTTAGTTCTACAGAAGCTAACCAAAACCAAAAGAAGCTAGAGAGAAAGTGGAAAGGCAAGAAACTAGGCAGCAGAAAATCTTACACTACTTTGTACAGACTGAGAGGCTGAATTGGGTTAACCCAAGCACATCAAAGGCTTTAGCCTCTGCAAAATCCTCCTCCTCAGCTCTTTCAAAAGCTTGAACACAGTGAAGGTTTTGCATATGTGGAGTGCAGCCATTGCACATACTCTTGTGCTTGGTGATTATTTTCTGCATGCTGACAGGAATGGAACCGCAAGAGGTAGTTTTGAAGTCTGAAGTAACACAACAGTGAATCCTGGCTGCAGTGGATCCTCTCTCTGAGAACCCTACCACTCAGAAAAAAGAAAAGAGAAAAGTAAAAAAAGGTCACCTTAATGATTGAATATACAACATAAGCATATAATATTATCTGGATGTAGTTAAATGAAATGATAGGGTTTTGCTGTACCAATTATTTTGGGGTAGGGGAAGGGATAAACCAAATTTACTTACCTAGCCAGTTGGATATGAGTGCATTGGAATTAAGTTTTCTGTCTTTAGTTTAGAAGTACAAAAAATATGAACTGAAATGAACTGTAAGGTTTTGATGCCTATCTTGAGGATCTCTGTGCACAATACATGATAGATGTACAGGGCAGAGACCCACGGCAGAGGAACTGGAACTTTTACTCTGGGGGTGCATAACTCTTTGATTTAGGCATAAATGTTTCCTTAGTTATTAAAAGCTGGCTGGGGGAAATCAAGAATTCTGGAGAAGAAATTGTACATATTTCTGATTGTGTTGATATGTGTCTGAAGAAGAAATGTCTATTCCCCAAACAAAAAGGGGTAATTAAAAGTTATGCTTTGTGACTTTAGCATTTGAAATAAAGTAAAATAAATCCTATGGCATCTAATTAATATCTATGTGATCACTTTCATGTCTTTTCTCAGGGGTAAGATATTTATAGACACATACAAAAACAAGAAAAGGGCCTAAGGGAACTCAAACAAAACCTCTCCACCCAGCACCTTAACTGCAGCATCTGCAAGCCAGCAATCATGGAATACTTGATGAAGTGCTTAAGGCTAGGAAGGCTGATAATGAGATTTCTTTTAAGTTCACAGTGCTGCACATTAAAGAGACACTGCCGACCTGATCCTGAAAGGAAAAACACTGCAGAGCACACACAAGCTGGTTTTGTTTTAAATACAGGAGTCTTTTATTTTTAACATCCTTTTGTGGTGTCTAGAAAGACAAACAGGTTTAGTAAGCAGCATACTTGGTCCACAAGTTTTCCCTCAGTCTACTTGGTAGTTCTAATGCTGTGCTGGGCAGGTGACCCAGAGAGGAGAGCGGTTCGGAGCTCCCACCTGATCAGTGCTAAAGAGGAGGAGCTTCTCAAGATGTATCTTAAGCAGAATGTACTAAAAGTCATCTGCACACAGTGACTCTGACTGTTTGCAAAGTGGGGTCACATGTGCAGCAGAAACAACTTATAACCAGATAATTCCATCTCATAGAATCATAAATGTTGGAAAAGACCTTTAAGATCATCTAGTCCAACCCTAACCCAACTACCACAATCACTGAACTATATCCTGAAGTGCCACATCTACACACTTCTTGAACACCTCCAGGCATGGAGACCCCACCACCTCCCTGGTCAGGTCAGATCAGTGAAATGCCATCTGGCATTTCCAGAATTACATGTGAATTTTCAAGTTGAAGAAAAGTTGTAGTCATCTTACTTTAAGCCTACCTTTCAATCTCAGAGAGGTTGTGAAGTGTCCTCCTCTGGAGACAGTCAAAACCCACCTGGATGTGTTCATGTGTGACCTACTCTAGGTGATCCTGCTCTGGCAGGGCGATTGGACCTTTAACCTTCTCTGTTGGGCTTTCTCACACTGAATGGAAGTCACATGGTAATGCCAGGATGTTCCAGCTGCTTGCACAGACTACTCTAAATTAACTTTCCTGATTTTCCTATCATCTCCTGCACTGAGAAAGCACAGGAACTAACAATAGGTAGCGCACATAAAGCTGTCTGTGTTCAGGAAAGGAATACATTCAAATGTATCAGTGTTGCAGTCAATCATTAAAACTTGGCAAAGTTAATTTTGTAATTTCAACTTTGGCATAGTTTTGACTCATAACATTGCATATTTGATTTTCAGTCCTGCTGTGGGTATGAATCAGTTTCTGAACCAAAAGAATCTGTGGTCTGCCAGACCCTTGCTCCCATTGTTGCTGAAACTGGCAAAAGAGTGGTGAGTGACACAGGCGACTGCAAGAAGGAACAAGATTGCTTTACAATTAAGATGGCAGAACACTGTCTCTGGAGGACTGGAGTCTGCTCTGCTTCTGCTAACAAGTTCCAGCAGAGGACTTCTTATTGTCTTGGTCTTCCATTTCATATCGCTCATTTTAGGTGCTGACTTGACAACCTAGAATTTGATTTGCAGGCATGCTCTGAGAGCTGCAGCCAAGGACGCAGAAGCTGTGCTTGGAACATGCAAAGTGATACTCTGCCTTGGTGTTAGGTCACATCTGGACTACTGGGTCTAGTTCTGAGCTCCCTGGTTCAAAAAACAGGGACTTGTTGGAGAGGGTACAGCAAAGTGCTACAGAGATGATTTGGGGACTGCAACATCTCTGTTAAGAGGAAAGACTGAGAGAATTGGGTTCTTTTAGTCTAGAAATGAGAGGACTGAGGAGGAATATCATTAATGCTGATCGGGTCTTAAAATGTGGGTGTCAGAGGGATGGCACCAGTCTTTTTTCAGTGGTGCCCAGTGACAGGACAAGGGATGGCAGCATAAACTTGAACATGAGTAGATCCATTTAAATGTGAGGAAGAACTTCTTTAATTTAAGGGTGACAGAGCCCTGGAGCAGGCTTTTCAGAGAGGTGGTGGAGTCTCCATCTCTGCAGACATTCATAAGCCACTTGGCTGTGTTCCTGTGATGATCTTTACAGGTCCCTTCCAAACCTATCATTCTGTGTGATTCTGTGTGACATTAGGCACTAGGAGGGAATGAAAAAAAAATTTAAAAAGACATTAAGAATTGGAAGCTGAAATGAGGAGATACTTTTAATCTAGTCTAATACACAGGTTTGACAATGCAATGTTGTAATTGCTACAGAAACTGAAAAAGAAACTTTAGCACATCTCCACACCTATCTGATGTTGTAGGGGTGGATACCCACTGCATGGTAATGAGCTACTGGAAACAAAGATGTCACTTCAACAGCACTGCCCAGTGCTCTCCTGAACTGCAGACACTGGTGCCTGGAGCTGGCTGTCCTGGCACCGGCCCTGGCATGCCTCAGTAAAATTTCATGAGTGACATTTTGTCAGATTTCCTGCCAAATCAAAACATCAACATCATCACAATGGGTAAGAATGTTAAAAAGGACTGCTAAGAGAACAAAAAAGTGTAGCTGACTCCAGCTCAAAGTAACTCTCTGTATCATCTGACAAACCAGTCCACTGATGAAGACTTTGGTCATTCTTCCTCAAGAAGTATAAGTGACAACTGAGATGTTACTCTGCAATAAACATTTTCTTGGGGCTCTGGGCCACAAACCCACCCCTGGAGCTCCAGAAAAGTGAGCTCTGTGGTAGCACCAGCCTTAGAATCATAGAGTTGCCTGATTGGAATAGACCTTAAGATCACTGAGTCCAACCACAACATAACAACTCCCTGTACACAACTGTTAGACCATGCCCCTAAGCACTTTATTGGATGTATTTGTTCATGGGCTACAAAACACCACATATAATAAATTTTTAAATGCTGATGGTACCTGGCTGATCTTAAATAACAGTAGAGAGACTCAACCCAAATTCACAGATTCACAGATTGCACTGGGCTGGAAGGCACCCTCAAAGCTCACCTTGTCCAGCCCCCCTGCAGTCAGCAGGGAACCTCCAACTAGATCAGGCTGCCCAGGACCCCATCAAGTCTGATCTTGAATGTCTTCAGGGACACAGCCTCAACTACATACATGGGTAACCTATTCCAGTATTTATCACTCTCATTGTAAAGAACTTCTTCCAACCTAAATCTACCCTGCTCCAGTTTCAAACCATTGCCCTTCATCCTATCACTACATGCCCTTCTAAACAGCCCTTCCCAAATGGTGACATGTTGCTGCAGAGAGAAATTCAGACCAGCATCAAGTATGCCAGAGGCTGGGTGTCGTAACCTTCTGCAGACAGAAAACCTGGAGACAGCTTGTTAAACACAATCCAGACTAAGAGGATCAGCCTAGCTTGAGCACTCACGATCATGGCCATATGCATTGTTTGGAGGAAGAAGATCAGGAACTATTTCCAAAATAAGCACAAGAATCTTCTCAAGAAAGCAGTGCTAAGGATAATAATCATTATCCCACTCATCTGATGAGTGTTGTGCCTCATGATACTTTTCATCCTCAGCAGATCTCACCATTTTTATCTCACCATAATTATTATTACTGGTAGATTAAAATCAATACAAGCCAAGATAGCCCAAACCACTGAGCCTAATATCTGGCATCAGAATGCAGCCAACAGCCTGACCACCAACTTGTGGCAGCGCAATTAAAAGTCACACTAAAAGATCTGGAGGATCCACCCCAGGTAAGGTGCACACAAAGCAGATGACTTCATTGACTTGCCATGCTAATGACAATGGCACTTCCAGAAACCTCTGCTGTCAGCAAACCTTCTCACTGTGCACTCCCACATCCCTGGCAGAGCTGGTTGAGTGGGCACAGCATGGTCCCCTGTGCAGTCTGGTAGTGTTGGGAAGGAGCTGAAGCAGCCAGTTTGGTGTGCAAGTGGTGCCAGGCCAGGCAGCTGCTCCAGTCCTGGGCTGCCTCTTGTCTTCTCAAAATGTACACTTCCAGGCCTTTGACAATAAAGAGATAGTTTGTTTTGTTGCAACTGTTGCCTCATTTGTTATGTTCACTAACATCCATTAAAAGCAACCCCTCATATTCAAACTCCCAGTGATCCCACGCTCCATGTGTCCTTGTCTCAGCTCCCTCTTGACTCTTTTGCCTGTCTCTCTCCCATCTGGGACTGCTCACTCTGTCCTCTTGCCAGCATTACCCACCTCCTCTTTTTTCTAGTCCCAGTCTCTTCCCTGGGACTGCATTCTCAGTAAACTTTCCCCCTCCACCTCAACTTCTCGATCAGTTTATTTTCTTCTGCACTGGCTTCTTGAGCAATTTGTTACCCCCATCCTATATTCATCTCTGCCATCCCTTTGGCTTCCCACTCTAATATCCTTGCTCTACATCCTTCAGCCTCTGCCACTTGTCATTTCCCTCTGTGGCTTCAAAACAGTATTGCTGTTCTGTCAGTCCTGAATATCCACCTTCTTTGCAAGTCCCAGTTTTCATCTCACATGCTCCTACTTTCACTCACATGCTCCTACTTTCACTACAGCCTACTGGTTCTCCACAGCAAGGCTTTAGATGTGGCTCTTGCTCTGTCTGCCTCTGAATCAGACAGCTTCTTCCTTCGCATTGACTAGATGCCAGCAGAGAGGTCATTGAAAGTGCAAGAAAGTGTCCAACTCAGCGTGTAGCAGATGGAAGCAACCATTACTAGGGAATTCTGTGCCCATCATGCAGTCCTGGGCTGCAGCTTGTGTAGTGGCTTTGTATGGGGAGTGTGTGCTGAGAGGGGCTGCAGAGCCATACTGGAACTGTGGGAATGAAGCACAGACAACAGGACCATAGCTGTAGAAGCATAAGCTTGCTCTGCAACTGTCTTAACCCTCCAGCAGCAGCTAGTGTCTCTGTAAACTGAGATTTAAATACCCTAAAATTTGGCTCAATTAGAATAGATTTTCTTTAGTGCAGGGAGAAGCATCTGACAAAGGGCTCCCTTTCTCAATTTCAAAGCAAATTTTCTCTATAAAAAGTAAGATGGATTTTTTTCCTATTTAAAAAACAATATACCCTTCCTTCATTTCATTTCAGATATTATTAAACAGTTCAGCTGGTATTTTCTCCAGGCAAGAAATGATGCAGACATTCGGTACAGACTTTGCCAGTCTGAATCAGTGCAGTGGGGCACAAACAGCCAAAAGCTGCATCAGAAATGTTAAATCTCATGTAACAGGCTGTATGGGCTCTTTAAAAAAGGCAGCAGAGCTGCTCATCCTACCTTAGGCATGTGTTGGGAATCAGCTGAAAGGCTGATTCCCAGCAAGCAGATTTAAATAGGTTTCCAGCTTAGGGAGAGAAATGGATGTTTGTCTCTTAGGGGAGCTGTTCCTTCCTCCCACCCCTCCCTGATATGTACACACATGCACAACAAAAAGAGCAAAATGAGGATAAAGGTACTCTCCAAGCAGAAAAGACCATTCCTCTACAGAGACGGAACAGCAATTTTGGCAGATGTGAATGGTACTAGAGTTTAAGTGAGTTGAAAATAAAAGACTGATAATGAGATTTTGTACTGGATCGGCTGGCTTGTGCTGGCAAGCAGCAGGCACAGCCAGCCTGCTTACAACTCACCCGAGATGAGCTACCCAAAAATAGAAACTGAAGAACCACAGCACATCATCTAGTCTAGAGAGGTAGAAAATGTTGACCACCACTCACAGACAGTATAACAGAACTGAGCTGCAGCCACTTCCCTTTCTTCCAGTCACATTAAAGCACTGAAAGTCCAGAAGGATTAGAGCTCCTTCTTCAGCACTCTCCAAAGCTGGCATGACAGAAGTATGAGGAAGGAGGATGAGTATGGCATTCACCAGCTCTGATCAGACTTGTGGTCCCTGTTTCTGTTGATCCTGAGTGCCTCATAGTCCTATTGGGTCTAAATCACTGTTCACAGGT
The DNA here is from genome assembly GCF_026170545.1 of Melanerpes formicivorus. NCBI lineage: Eukaryota > Metazoa > Chordata > Aves > Piciformes > Picidae > Melanerpes > Melanerpes formicivorus. The sequence goes on from NW_027142365.1 coordinate 10,489,293, forward strand.
CAGAGCTTTTGCCTGAGCACAGAGGAGGAGTGGGAAGTCTGAGAAGCAATGACTGCTCCAGCTGGGAAGGAAGAACAGGTATGACAGTGGATTTATGCAAAAGACACCCATGATGTACTTCTCAGTGAATGTGAGCTCTGCTGCAAGCTGAGCTCAAAACATCTCTGCTTGTACAGAGTTAAATCTGAGACAATCACACTGCTGCCTGCAAGGCACTTGTCTCTGCTTGAGTCATTTAGATCCAAGGAACCAGCACAAGAGCTAATGCCAAAGCATTTGACATATATCAGGAGACTAAAGCTTGGTCTGTTGTGGTCTTTTGATACAGACCAAGTGTAACATAGCTGGGTGCAATCCTGATTTTAAGGGTAGGCATAACCATACCTTGCTAGGTGTGAGAGGAAGGTGCAGGTCTTGCTAGTTCCTGGAGGAAAATGTAAACTTTAGCTAAACCATTTGATAAAGAACGAGTATGCTTAGTAACAACTGATAACAGCTGGACTGATAATGAGCATCTCATCAGTAAGAGGTGCTCATTTTGCAGCCTAGAAAGATCCTCTCTACTAATCATTAATGCACAAATACTGGTGGTGTATCTCAGGCATCCTGGCTGCTGCAACACAGTTTAATTAAGGAAACATTCACAGGGCGCTTATCTTTTGCCTATTCTAGACTACTGTCTCCCCAGGTCTGATATTCTCCCATTTGCAGTCACATGCATAGCAGTATTTGTGAACTGGGAGGGCAAAGTCAGCTCCAAATGAAACATCTTTCCTCTGAAATAGATGGTTTGCCAGAGGCACTCAGCATCAGTTACTCCATTTTCCTGTTAGAATAACAGCATTGATTTATTAGAGAGGTTTTAAACTCAGAACATGCCAGGAGTGTACGGCAGTTCATGAAAAAAAAATAATACATCTGGCTCCCTGTTCTTTATTAGATGATGTGCTTTTGTGAGATTAGAGTCGTGTATTTCCTGTTAATCTTGGTGGTGTGTCTGTAGCTGAGTGGTTGCCTCTTTTCTAATGCATTTCCTAAACGTTAAACTCAGTGCTGTCAACTGTACATCATGATCGTTTAACATAATACCAAAGGGAGATCTGTTTTGCCTTCCAGAGCCCTGCTCTGCCCAAAGGGAAAGGAGCAGCAGATTGTGCTCTTTCCTTAGCTTTGGTTGCACAGGTGTTCTGTGCTCTGCCTCCCATCTGCAAGTGGGGATTAGACAAGGTTTAGGGGAGAAATGTCGGGAAATGAGATCAGGCATTCGGACAACAAACTAAAGGAAATTATTGTTGCCTACCCAATCAAATTCTATTCTTCTCCATACTTCTTCTGTCTGACATCCAAAAATGCATGTCTGAATAGTGGATCACATGCCCTATCTTCAGACCTCGAGTATTGGTGTTCTTAGTTTGCAAGTGCAAGTCTAAAACACACATACAGGGTCACAATCATGAAACAGCACGTTCCTGGCTTGCAGCCATGTCCAAATTCATTAATAAGGAAAGACAAAGCAAGCAGTGACCTGTTAACTATCTTGTGATGCAAACAGTTCACCTTCCCAGGAGTTCAGCAAAATAAAGTGGAAGCCTAATTAAGTCCCCAAACTTTGTATTCATTATAAGAAATTTTAGCACCAGCATTTAACTCCTAAGTGCGCCTTTGGTTAGAAGCATTGCAAAGGCTCATTTTTTTGTTCTTAATTTCAACTGTGGCTTCCTCTTCTTCAAGCCCTGCATAAAAAAGCCCTGCATAAAATATCATATGAATATTAAGAAGTATGAAGGGCATGTCTGCTTTTGGTTCAGTGCAGTTTGGTGGTGGTGGGTGGCTTAGTTAAGCAAATCCAAATGATTAAACAAGATTAAAGAAGATACCAGTAGCTGTGCTAAGAATCAGGAGGTGGCAGCAAAACTCTGAGGAGACGTCTGGGTTCTGCATGTCAGTAATGGAAGTGTTTTAACTGCAAACCAAAAAATCATACATCATTAATATGTGAGATTCTAGTAAGAAAAACAAGGCATGATCAGACACTGATTATGCAGTGAGGAGCTGCATGAAAAACTATTGGATTATATGGATTGGAGAACTCCCACCATTAAAGTCTGAATAATTAATATCATTAACTTTCCAGGACGGAAAGACTCTAAGTCAGAGAAGGCTCCACAGAACTTATCAAGTTGGATGGAGCAGCATTAATGGATGTATAGCAAAGTTCAGCAAATAGGACTGTTGCCTGATAATTGGGCAAGTACATCATATGTACATCAGTAGCATGAAATTGGAGGAAAGCATAAAAACTACAGAACAGCTTATCTGCCTTAGTTTGGAAGCAAAATTATAGGGAAGGCATCCAGAAAAGACTTTCAAGTAAACCAGAATTTGAAATATCAATCTGACAAGTAAATTGTTGTGAGACAAACTGTTGAGTTCTTGCTCAATCAACTTTATTTATTAAGTTTCTGCTTTGTATGTGGGAAGGTGGTGGTGAGAATGGCAGAAGGTGGTTTGCAGTAAGGGAAATTGTAAGACTAAACAAGAAGAACAAGAAATATCTGGTGGAGGAACAAAACTGAGCTGGGTTAATTATCAAAAGTATATGAATATTCAAAATAGCCTTATGCACAGCATAACAGCCATGGCAAGCTTGTTTAGCATGTAGAAGAATAAAAAAGTTATTAAGCTTGAATGTGTGTGTCATGTATGTACCTTTATGACAGCTGGATCCTGTGGGGAAATTCTCATATACCAGAAAAATGTGAAGTTAGCCTCATAGAAAAATACTGAGAACTCTACAGACAGCATGTTGAGATTTTTATTGCCAAGGGAGACTCACAGACAGATTGCTCATGAACATCAAAAATACACATAAGCCCTGTCTCCAGGAAAACAAGCTAAACGAATCCAACAAAAAAAAAGAATGTCTAATGTATTCTAACATTCATTCATATAAATGTATTCAAGCTCCATATGCTCTACACAAATATGACAGATTTCTACGGCATCAATCAGAAATCTGGAGCCTCTCCAGCACTTCTTTGCTGTAACAAAGCAGGATTTTACTACAGGTTGCACCTGTAATAGGAAGAGCAGGCAAATAATGTGTACAGATGAATGTCCATGTGCTTTCAATAACACAATTTGTGGAAATCGTTTGCTGTACCTAGATACAGTAGAATTTTGCAGAACAATAAATTTCAGAAGGTTTTGCCATTCTAATAGGAAACAGTGAAAACCAAACTATTTTTATATATTTTCCAGCATCCTGAGTTTGCAATGGCTGAAACAGATTTTTCACAGGTTCCAGTTCCATTTAGGCAGTCCTTCCTGCTAGCCACAAACCTGTCTGATGGACTATTATGAAGGTGAAACAAAAAGCCCAGCAAGTATTTACAATGCATCAGAAAAATGAAATAAAGCACGTCTACAACCATTTATTTCACTTGCAGCAACAGTGCTGGAGTTTGAGGTAGAAAAAGGAATAATATTGATTATACATGTATCAGACTGAAGTAAAACAAAACCAACAACAAACCCAAACAAAAACAAAAGCTGAGTGGAGGCAGCTGTTGTAAATATTTTGGGAGCCACTCAGATACATGTGTTTGAAAAAAGCTATCCTGTTCTCTAAGAAATTTTCTAAACAAGCGAGTCTGGTAAACTCTTCTGTAACTGTAACGTGATACCAGCTGTGTGTCAAAATCCAGAGCACACAGCTCAATGCTGGGAATAGAGTGGGAGGCACCTGAGATGGCTCTGTTAAATTATGCAAGAATCTCAGCTATGCACAGCAGAAGTGTCAGTGTCAAGAGGTGGAGAACACCAAAGCAGTCTCCACACACACAAAACTAAACGTATTTAAAGCAGGAGTTCTCATACAGTCCCATTGTGCTGAACACATTTTGAAGAGAAACTGGCTCATCTTCCTTTCCCATTAATGATCGTCTTTGTGTCAGATACAGCAATTGCCTGCATGGGAAAATAATGTTAGGAAAGTACTGAACATGGTTTAGCTGCCTTGTAACAACAACTTAGCAACTCAGGAGAGAGGTGCAAACACCTTGTGATCGGCCAGATCTCCAGAAGCAATCAGGAAGTTTTGGTGGGCCTACAGTGATCTACATCTGGTGCCACCCCAGATGTCCTTCTACTGCTGCATTCCTCTGAGAGCAATCTAGGATGCTGTTTCTGCAGATCTCCAGCTGTGTCAGCAAACAAGAAGAAAATCCCCCAACCATATCAGTCATGTTTAAAGCGTTTTGGGGACTATGGTGTCACAACAGGTGTCATTTCTTCCTGTCTTTTTCCACCAGAGAAACCCCTGGGATGAAAATTAAAATGAGACAGGCATCCAATGTGCCTCAGTTTAATTCCCTATCTTTTGCTAGTTTGGCTCTTTGACTTTCAGACTTGGAACGATTTAAAAGCTTAGCTATTAACTAAAGTCATATTGGAGAATGTCCTCTTGAGATCACAGAGAACGGTAAGGGTTGGAAGGGATCTCTGGAGATCACCTAGTCCAACCCTCCTGACAAATCAGGTTCATCTAGAGTGGGTTGCACAGGACTGTATCCAGATGGGTTTCCAACACCTCTACAGGAGACTCTGCAACTAATCTGGGCAGCCTGTTCCTGTGCTGTGTCACCCTCAGTGTCAGTTTCACCCTCAGTGTCAGTTTCACCCTCAGTTTCAGCGGACATCACTGAAAAGAGTCTGGTCCCATCATCTTGACACTCACCCTTTAGGTATTAATAAGCATTGATAAGATCCCCAAGATGGTTGTCTCCCTTGTGTTTGAAAAACGTGCTGATGTGTGCAAAGATTTTAATCCTTTCCTTAGTTTCATCTTGTTTGCTATCGCATGGGAGTGTTCAGCTTGCAGGAGTTGCTTTGTTTGGGGTTCATGAAGAGTACACCCTGTTTCAAAACCAATGTAGAGCTAAACTCACTCTTGCCAAACCCCACAACAGGAAAAGAAGGGTAATCCTTGGATGGGTACAAAGACATCTTGCTGGCTGCAAGCCTTGTTTTGGAGTTTTGTTGCTTAGTATCTGTCAGCAGTTTCATCCTGGGGAATTTGAGTTTCTCCTAAAACAGCTTGGCTTCAGCTAAAAGTTTGCATATAAAGTACCAGAACTCGCAATTGTTTTATTTTTAATTATTTTTCCAAATGAGGTTAAGCCTTAAGATATGAGGAGATATGCGGGTGGCACCCAGCATAAGAAGAAGGAAATTAGCAGCCTGGCATTTGTTTGCTCTTGTGAAATATTTATTTAAAAGGAAAGAAAGAGGAATATTCAAAACATTACCTCAAAAAAATATACATTCACCCTGAAACTGAGCTACAAGTCCCAGCTAAGCACAGGAGAATTAAAGCAGTCCTGTAATGACTATTTCGAAGTTAGCCAAGCACAGCATTGTGTAGGCTAGGGTTGCACTTGTGCAAGTTGATGGCCAGTGCACTAAAGGCTGGCTTTTGTGGACATGGGACAGCACTGCTGTTGCAAACACTCCTCTGCAACACCAGTGTGTTCCTTTACTTGGAAAAGGCTGGAAAAATCCTTGGCATATTTTATTGTATGAAAAATAAACTCGTTAAGAATAGATTAATAGAATGAATGGTCTCATCGTTTCATGCACAACCACCACTGCCCTCACCAGCTACTCAGCTGTGTCCCTCTCAGTCTCTAACTGCTGGCCTTGCTCATCCTGCTGTTCTGTTCTGTCTCCCACCCCTGCTCACCCTCTACAAACTTCAGGTAAATATTTTCTCTGTGCGTGGCTTTATAACTCTGCAAGGCAAGAGGTTAAAACCGAATATTGATCATGCTGTCTGCCCAGGCTGCTGCTGTTCCCCGGCCACACGCAGCACCAGGAGATCCCATACCAGGGAGGGCCACATGCGGGGCCAGGACACGGGGTGACCCTGCGGGAGGACACCCGCCACGCTCCGTGGCCGGCGGACACCGGCAGCTCTCCTTCCACTCAGCTTCCCCTGCAGCCGCTCCGCGAGTTTCCCTAGCCTCAGTTTTTGCCGCGCTGCCGAAATTCCTCAAATCCGCACTGCGAGAACCACGCAGACGTACAAGATACGAGAGGCGGGGGGGCAAGCCCCAGAGCGACCACAGTCCGCACAGGAGCCACGCCACTACCCGCTCCCACGGAGTCCTCGCCGCCCGCCGTCACACGACCTCCGTGGGGCGGGCCACCTCCTTCCCCTGCGGCCAATCGGAGCCCAGCTCTGAGCGGTCCTCCCTCCTCTGGCCAATAGGACACGAGCCTTTCCTTGGCGTGTGTCTGTGTACGGAGTGGGGGGTCGGGTTGGGCCTGGCTGCGGCCGTTGGGCTCCGGAGCCCCGCCCCGGTGGGAGGGAACCGCCGGGCCCGGCCCGGCCCAGCCCAGCCCAGCGGCGGCGATGGGGAGCCGGGGTTTGCGGCTCCGCGGGTAGAAGAAGGCTGGGGTGCATCCGCTGCCACACTGGAGGCCCGGCTACAGGTAGAAGACACAGCTCCGCGGCGCGCAGTGGGCGAGAAAGGGCCGTGCCGCGCATGGGGGTCCGTGGTTGGTTCGGGGCCCCACGTTCCCCTGGGACGGGGCGCTGAGCACCGCTGGGCCGGGAGGCTCGGAGAGGCGCGGCGGGGTTGCGCTGTGCTGGCGGGATCGTGGCTTCTCGGCTGGCGCATGAGGGGATGTGGCAGGTGCCGGGCTTCGGGTGTGTGTGTGTGGGGTCTGTACCCCCTGCGCTGGGCGCCGGTTCCAAGATGGCCCCCACCCCCCGAGCAGCCGCTGCAGCCACCCGGCTGAGCCCCTGGCGTGTGCGAGGCGCCCGGGCGGCGGGGGAGCCCCGTGGGACCGTGCCCATAGCTCACGCCGGGGTTTCCTTTGGGCAGAGGCAGCTCCCGCGAACCCCTGCAGCGGTGGTACCGTGAGAGGAGGTCTTGGTCTGCGCCCGCTGTAGGCAGGCCCGGAGCCGAGAGCTCCCCGCGGTGAAATCCGCCCGGTGGGGAGAGAGAGGGTGGGGGAAGAGGTGGATTTAATCGCGGCGGGTGCTTGGGCTGTGCCTGGCGTTTAAAACCTGCCGGGCTGTCGGGAGCAGCTGGGGAGAGCGCGTTTAGAGCAAGCACTGGATGTGACTGAGCCATTCGGTGACATGAGGCTATGTAACCGGGCTCCGGAGACCCAGTAACTTCAATTTACGGGTTATCGGTACCGTGAGGGACTGTTCCCAATTGGCCGAGAATAACTTGATTCACCTCTGAAACCAACTCATTACTGACTTTGTTAATGTCTGTGCTTAATCGGTGTTGAGCAATGAATAGTGTTATTAATTTGGCGTTTTGCCTGTAAAGAATGTAAATTACATTTGATGTTAGAGAATGGCTGAGCAGCAGCCTTTGCACACTACTTCTGGGCTTTCATCTGGAAATTCCTAGCTTCATTTTATTAAATCTGTATCTATAACAAGCTTCACTAACAGAGCTTTTTCTTGATTTGATATCTTGAACATCCCACCACATCTTTGCCTTCCCTTTAAACTATAGAATAGCTTCAGGGGCAATAAATAGCTTTCAGTGGTCTTTGGATTTCTCCCTTTTGAAGAAGGCTGAACAGTCTCAACGGTGACTGGCATCTTCAGTACTTCAACACTTGTTTTTTTGCAGTTAGGCCTTTACAATGAGGTTCAGAGCTCTTAAATCCAGAGCCTCCTTTGAATGAGACACTTTTGCTTAAACCTATATTTTGTAGGTGTTAATTTTAAAATACAGAAATGAGAGTTGTAATATGAGGTATGATCTATCTTTCAGGTCCCTTTTCTGAGGGGTGTTTGTATCTTGGCTGTATTTACAGAAAGATCTTACTTTAAGTTACAGCTATGTTACTCACTGAAATAGTTTGCTCTAATTGATATATATTGTCAAATTTCTAATTTCACTTAGAATTAACATTTAATATTTTGCTAGGTCTCACTGTTTGGATTGAGTAAGCCTTTTTGTGTTCAGAATGAGTGGTTGTATATAGCTTCTCAATGCTGTCTTAGAGCAACGGTTAATTTAGGTTTGGGCTTTTAATCTGGTAGAGGTGGGGAATGAATGAATGAAACTCACTGCCTTGAGCTGTGCCTGTTTATTCACCAGAATGAAAAGGAGTGAAGCGGTAACCTAAACAGTGAAAAGTTGATTTAGATGCTTGCAGACTCAGAATAGCTTTGGCCTTTAATGTGATTGTGTTTAGATTTTTATGTGTACACTTAAAAGCAGGCAGAGGAAGTCCCAGAGCTGCAGATTGCTGTCAGCTGGTACAGTACATCAAGGGAGGGTTGATGGATGTTTACTCTGTTCTTGTTTTCTCTTTAAGGCATCCACTAGTAGTCCTTATTAGAGACAGGATGCTATTTTAGATGAATTTTGAACCTCAGCTTGTGTTGCATTTCTGGGCTTGTACTAAAATATTTCCTGTGCAGTAGCATGCCATTTTGAATTTAAATTTTATATTAGGCAGGTGACAGAACTATGAATTTTTAATACCACAGTGTAAAAATCCATAGTAAGTGTAGAGAAGGCTGGCTAACAAATATGTTGTTGCTTTGGATACTCATTTGCATTTTTGTGAACTTCTGGAGAACAGTCCAGCTCCTCATAGGAAATGGTTACAAGTATATTTTCTAAGTGGTGACTTCCAGTCCTTTCCCAAGTGCCTTGTGGGAGTACTGTCCTTCTCATGAAGATGATGTTGGGATCTGCAGCAACTCCCATCTGTTCTTATGATGTTGTAACATTGCTGTTCGCTGAAACTCCAACAGCACTTTGGCTTTCTTGTGCTAAATCTCTGGGGGGTTTTTTGTGGCGAGTGCCTGGGCACCCGTGAATCTTTGGTGTATCTCTAGCATATGGAAATGAGCAGAAGGAATCTATAAAAAGTAGTTCAGTAGCATCTTCCCTCTGAACTGGTTCGTCAGTGTTAAGGTTGATTGTAGAACTTGCTGTGATTGTAAGTAAAAGTAGGAAAAAATCCAGTCTTGCTGCTAGAGAAGTATTAGTTGTCTTCTAGAATATCTTTTGGAAAGTTGTTGCAGTGAATTAGGTAAGATTCACCATCTAGAGCATGTGTATGAATCATTAAATCTACCCACATAGTTGTGCCAATGCTGTTTAATTCCAGCCTGTTGTTTATGTGCTCTTCCTGACCCCACCTCCTGCGAAGTTTTCATCCTTAAAGAACCAGAAACACTAGCAACAAGGAAAAGATGCAGTCCATTAACTTGTCCCTTCTTAATTTTAGTCCTAGATACACATTAACAGAATTCATTTGTACCTGCTTTCAGTGAATTGTGAGTATTCTATGTCACAAGTGATACTGTGCTTGTCTAACACAGTGCTATTAAAGAAGTAGAGAGCAAGTAGGCATTACTTTTACAGTGCAGTGTCCTTAACATCCTTTGACAGTTCAGATCTATTTCTGCCCCATGTGCTGTTGACTATGTGGCATGTCTGAGAACAACTCTGAGTTTGTGTTTGCATATGTTACAGAACCATTTTGATCACTGTGGTAAAGTTCTTTGACAAGTGAGTTTCCAAAGAGCGATAAATGATAGAGACACATGGACATGCTTTTTCAGATAGCAGCCTTGTATTTAGGGGAAAACCAACAGAAAGCAAAAATAGTGCATGTCTTAAGATGCACAAAACCTTGCTTTGATGTTCTAGAATACCTATATTGATTGCACTTAGTTACCAGAGAACAGAGCTCAAATTTTCCCTCCACTTTGGAAGGCTGATAAATTCCACCTCTCTTAAGCACCAGCATTTTAAGCAGGCTAGTTTTCAGGATCCCAGGTTTTGTCCTGAAAATGGTTTATCAATCTACATCGTGAACTATGGGTAGAATCAACCTGGCCTTCCAAGATCTCAACCTGTTCTTTTTAGCTCGGAAGAAAAGATGAGCTGCTAATGTAACAGAGTTGCAGTGTATTTAATCTCTTGATCACATCCTGTTAGTGTGACCAACATCTTGGGTTTTGTTGCGTTTCCATTCATCTGTGAAGGTTAATGTGGTCTCGCTATCACTGTTCTTATGTTACTGGTAGGAAAGAACAGATCAAGTTAAAATCCAGCCTAGACAGTACCTCCTTAAAATATATATATATAATATTTTAATGAAAGAATGTTGTACTTGAAGTAAAAAATAACAAAAAAAATCAACCTTAGCAGTTGTTTGCTAGCTTTAAAGAAAAATAATAATAATTTGAGCTTTTAGTTCTCAAATCATGTGCAGTGTAGTCAGTCATGTCCTGAATTGAACTCATTGTTTACATCCTCGGTGACATCAGTATTTAAAGGTAATCATTGAACCGATCCATAAACTATAACTACAAACTATGAAATTGTTCATGTGCAATGCGTTGGAGATGTGAACATTGTAGCTTGCAGTGTGAAGAAGAGATAGTGACATGTGAACATACAAAGAACAGCTCCATCTTGCTGTCTTCTGTTCTGTTTTGACTGTTAGGTGCTTGTTCTACATATCACAGGGCTGCTGTCGCTGTGTTTCTCACATGTTAACATTTCTCCTGCAGTTTATTGCCAAGAGGAGACACTGGGTGTTTCCAGTTTGCATGAGATGTAAGCAGTGTGTGATGCCAGGTGGAGTGTTGAAAAAGGCATTTGCTGAATGTCAGTGTGCACAGCTAGTAATGTTTTTTAGGTTAATGCTGGCTTTCTAAAGCAGTGTGATGAGCTATCATGAAGCAAAAAAACTAGCATCTTCACTCCAAGCATGATTACAAGTGCCTAAAGGATTTATGTGGACCCATTAAGTGCAACAGAAGAAGGCTTACACCTGATGTTTTGTACCAGAACTTGCATATTGTATGCATATAAAATGATCGTATGTGAAGTCTTCTGGATGTTTATATGTTAGATGAAGCTTACCTGTACCCATTTTTAAAATCATTTTGCTTAATTACCGCAATGACCAGTTTGCCTAGAACAACCGTGGAGGCAGAACAAATGTGCAACTTAAAATCCTCTCTCCCCCCAGCTTCAGTTTCTCCCTTCTGCCTTTTCTGATTTCTGCAGGGTTTCATAGAGAAACAGTTGTTGGGAAGTTAACTACTTTAAACTTAATCCCATCTTCAAAATTATGTTCCTAATATTTCAAATAAAGTCATGAAAATATGTAGTATTTCCAGCACTGGATCCATTATCCTGTTACTATTAGCCTTCCCTTTTTCCTCTAGGCTCCATATATTCACAATCTGGAATAATGCACATCTGAAGGCCCTGTTGAAGTAAAGGTGATCACCCAGGTAGTATTACCTTATGATTACACTTTTGCCTACCATTGTCTGATACTGGACACACTGTTGCTTGTTCTCTGCAGTTCTAAACAATGTGTGGATTAATAGGAAAGACCAAGAATAATTGTCATAGTTATGAAGCTGTGAAATGCTTTGCCTATGAATACATGGTCTAAGTTTTCTTGATCATGCATTGCTTTCTTGTCTTGTAAAGACAGCCTCTGTTTTGAGTTGAGAATCACTAACTATTTCATTATTTCTTCTGGTGTACATTTTGAACAAATAGGAAAGTGTGTATTGCTAATACAGCAAAGAGTTAATGGTGACTGACTACAAAAACACATTACACAAGAATCTGTCTAACAAAGAAGCATAAAGTAAAAGTGTTTCAGAGCTACTAATTATGTCTTGGAACTTGGAAATGTAGACATACTTTATATGGAGAGCATAGAAAATCTTTATTGCCTTCATAATGTCTTGTTTGGTGGACAGAGCTTCTTTATCAAATGAAGCTGCTTCAAAAGAAACAATGTCATTTCGGATATGAAATGACAAGCTAATGTTTCACAGAAAATATGCCAGGAGTGCTGTCTAAAGGAACACCCTTGTCATTGCTAATTACAAATAAGTGGAATATAATTATTTCACACATTATGTGTGGCCAAATTGGAAACTTCAGCTGGCAGATGAAGATGTTTATTTTGGTTTTGTGTGTGTGTGTTTGTAGAAAACACCTTGTAAGCTCAGCAGTAGAAGGCCTTGCTTTTTTTATCACAGTCCAGAAGAGTTGGAAAAACAACTGGTCTAAAGAAGCAGTCTTAAATTTCCTTTCAGAGGTTTGACAGATACAGTAATGAAGGTTTTCAGTGCTTTAACAGATACTGTGATAGAGATTTTCCATGAATAGCTGTTCATGAACAGTTAATTGTCTCATTGTGAACTGGGTCATTTGGGAAGTGGTAAACACAGTCAACTTTTGTGTTAGGATTGGATTGAGCACAGTGTGGAAGGGGGAACCCTGAAGCTGCATCATCTTGAGACTAGCAGTGTTGGAGAAGTGACCAAAACCAACTCATGAAACAAACAGCTTGCACCCTTCTTAAGGTGAATAAAGGCTTAAGTCTAAGGAGAGCATTGAATCTCTACTCTGCAGGTCATGTCTAAAAATCCTTGCTCCTCCCCTAATGTTCTCCCTCCTACCAGCACAAGGCACAGTTGTTTGCTGCTTCCACCAGGACAAACAGCAGCCCTTTGTTAGTTGCTTGGGGCACACCCTGTTCTTGCTTCACTCTTGCTCTCTTGCCATCTCCTAGAGACCCTGAAAGGAGCCTGTTGCTGCTTAGTCTCCAAGGTTAATGGATTCAGTAAGTCTGTGCTACCTCCAGTACATAAATAGCTAACCTGTAACTTCAGTCATGCCAACGTTGACTGGATCTTAAAGATCTTTTCCAACCAAACCACTTCTATAACTATGAACTTAAGTTCTAGCATTTAATTTCCTATGGGACAGGGATCATCCAGTCTGTACCATAGAGCTGTTGTAGGTTTCTTATTTAAGAATTGTTTACTTCTCCAAAGATCCAAATTTGTTACTTGAATAACATCAGACTTAGATGTGCTACAAAGTATCTTGGCTTTAAGAGGAAAGGACAAGTACTACAGCCCAGCAAGTCTTAACTGCCCCCACCCAGCTGCAGAGTGTGGCTCCCTGCTGTGAAAGTTTCTTCTGTGTTTGAAATAGGATACAGTGACTTAGACCACCTTCCAGCTGCCAAGACCAGTCTGAGCAAGGGTATCAAAATGGCAAACAAACCTCAGGGGATAAAACTGTGAATGGCATGCTTTAAGCGCAGAGTGGTGCCTTTGGTCCTTCATCTGACTGCTGTGAGAGTCATGTGCCCTGGCCCTGAGACCTGAAACAGGTCAGACAAAACCAGCCTGGGTGTTTCTGAGGGAAGACTATCCATCTTCTAGAGATCTTGAGTATTAAAACGGAGAGCAAAAATAACGAGCAGCAGCTGAGTGCTAAGGCTCTTAAGATAGCAGTCAGTCACCTGGCAGACACATTTTTGGAAGGAGCATAGAAAAGATGGACGTTGTCCCTTGGTTAGAGCCATGGGTACAGCTAGCAAATGCAGATGGTTGAATGCTGTCTTAGTTCCCTCTCTTTGTTTGTGCTGGAAGATAACTGCTTCTAGGGAATGGTGGGCATCCTGGCACCCAGGCAGTAGGAGAAACTGTGACTGAAAATAGCAACTTTCAGCCCTGCGGCAGTGGAGGAAAATGTCTTCCTGGACAATTAGATCTGGAAGGTTCTGCTGTGAGTACCACAAAGGGAGGGATTCACTGGAGGAAATGGGAGTGAAAGGAGTAGTTTGACAATTGGAAAAAAGTTGAAAACTCTCATTGTGCCAGCTGTAGATGGCTTTTGTTTCCTAGAAACTGTGAAAACTGTTTGTACTGTATTCAATATGAAACTTTAACTCCTGATTTTGTGATAAATATTCATTTATTAATTAATAAAGATAATATTCCTTTTAGGTAGGGTTTTCACTGAATTTGTTTACAGTGATAAGTGAAGACTGTTAAATAGCTTCATTTCAAAAGGAAAAAAAGGATTGGGATGACAACAGAAGGATCTTAGAAACCAATACAGAAACTTGGTTAAAATGAAGACTCTGTGGCTGATGTGGCTGTGGAGGAAAAGTTCAACTATTGTAGGTACAGAAGGATGTTATAGCAGAGTTGTATTTATTTTTTTTCCTAGGTATCTGATATAAAAGGTAATCATAGAGGTCTTTTCCAACCAAAACAATTCTAAGATTGAGCTAAACAATTGACCTAACAGCACCATGGCCATTAGACCATGTCTACACATTTCTTGATATCCAGTCTAAACTTCCTTTTGGAGAATTGTGGAGAGTGAGAAGGTTCCCCCCCACCTTGGGTTTCCTCTTCTCCAGACTAAACAACCCTAGTTCCCTCAGCTGCCCCTCACCAGATCACTTCTCCATACCCTTCACCAGCTTGGTTGCCCTTCTCTAGGTATAATTTTAGCATCTCTGTGTGCTTCTTGCAGTGATGTAATGTGCAGGTAATTCAAGTGTATTACACATGTTGGAAAGAAATGTATGCCCTTGTTTCACCCAACACAGGAGTCTTAGGTCATACCTGCTAGAAAAGGTTTGCAAACTCTGTAACTTTTCCTCATAGTAGGGCTTGATTGATCTGCTAATTATATGTAATAAATCAGAATATGAAGGAGACTTCGGAAACCTTGCAAAACACTAATTTTCTTTTCATTTTTGGCCAAGTAACCTAGTAACTCTTCTCCAGTGGTTCATTTCTGGCTCAGCAAAGCAGAGTGGTATTAGATTTCTTCATTTATTGTGCAAAATTAAAACATCTGGTAGGAAGATAGGTTTTAGTTAAATACTCTCTTTACTCTGTGCTACAGCTGCTGTCTGCCTCTATTCATAATGTTTAATTCTGTAACTTGTGTAGGTGGACAAGTGTAATTGATGATGATGACTGAGTAAATGCCACTTCATTAATGTTGAATTTACATTTTACTCCTCAGACTTGCTCTTTTATCACAGTATTTAATGAGTTCCAGCTAGTGGTTTTGGCTTGCTATGTGTGATAGAAATTAAATTTGTAAGAAAACAGAAGGGATTCTGCTTGCTTTATCCAAGAACTAAACTCACCACTTTGCATACTGCTGGCTTTCATAAGGGAATGAAATGTCTCACCTTATTGAAATCACTTATTCTGTCTTCTCTAGTGCTTTCATCTAGCTTGGATATAGCATTAATATTTAAAATAGCTGTATCAGGTCAATAGATATGTGTGTTACTTATCAAAACACTACTGCTGTTATCACAGGTGAGAGCTTCTGGAATGACATGTAGTGCCAGCAGGTGCATTGTTCATTTTCACAAGCTGGTCAGTTGAGATGATGATACTTCAGGAAGAAAAAAAAAACAACCAACATCTCCATATTATGAATTTGTGAGAAGGAAGCATGGAATGCACACTAATACAATCTAAGACTAACAGACTGCAGGAACAAGGCAATATTCATTGTGTGGCTGTTCAGTGTGTTTTTATTAAGTTTTCAGCATGTTGAAGCAGCATCATGTGTTAATTCAGATTTCTTGTATTTGCCAACCTTGTGGATAAATTAATTATTTAGATCTCCAGAGTTTTCCAAAAGCAAATCTCTTCTGACTGCTAGTTTGCAACTAGTAAAGTCCCTCAGTGTTGGGATAAAAATAAGTGTGTCCTCCTTGCCGTGCCTGCACAGGACAGGGTTGAAGCTGTTGCAATGTCTGGAGGATTCCAGAATGCTTCTGTTGCTCTTGGTTCCCAGACTACAAGGACGCTGTCCTCACTAGAGAGGCCAGACATCTTCATCCCTTTTCTTGCAGTGGGCTGTTTCTCATTCACTGCCTGGTCAAATTCAAATGCTGAGTTCTCTTCTGGTTTTGTGTCCTCCAGTTATTGCTGGCCGTATGACCTGTGTGCTATTTATCATACATGGTTAAAAGCATGTTGTTACCCTCTTCCACATTTAGGCGGGGCTTCATTTTGATTCTGCCGTAACCACCATTAATGTCTCTGCTGTTGCTGCCTTGTATCTTCTGGGTAATAGAAACTGTCTCCCCTTCCTCTGTTCTTTTGCTGCTTTTAGAAAAACACAGATCTCTCTCTACTTCTTGGAATGCTTTTTAGAGACCTTACATGTAATAATATATTGTCCTGAATTAGTAAGTAATGAGATGACCTTTTCATCTCCAGAACTCATTCTTGAGTAGTATGCTGAGATGTTATCTCCCCACTTGAACGCTTGGCTAGAGAGATGAATTTTGATAGGGGCATACGTGACAGGCACGCGTAGCCTGCTTCCCCATGCCATAGCCTGGCTGAATGCCTCCTCTCTAGTTACCTTGTGCCAAATGTTGTGATGGGTTTTTTTGGTATGTTATGTTTTCTTTGCTGGCTATCGACTGTAATAGGAAAGGTAATTCAAAACCCAGTGTTTACATTGTTGCAGAGCCACTCACAAACTTAGAAACTAGAAGTTACAGACACATGGTAAGCTACAAATGTCCTCTTATTTGTAATTATATTTTTTTTAGAATGATGGTTGGATGTTTTTATATATAAACTTTCTCATATGCACATTTACTACACATACAAATCATTTCATGGTGTATGCTCTGCAGTACAAGACAGCCCTCGCTGCAAAGAGACTGAATGTGTTTGTGCATGCATAACTCTGCAGCTGTTGCTAAGAGAAACATTTGACCTTGAGTTTTAGGAAATTGTTGCAGCAAACCTCTCTCACTAATGATTATTCCCACCGACTTTAATAGTCAAACCTTTCTTAGGCCAGGGGAGGAAAAAAAAGCTGAGAGAGTGGTGAGGTGAAGAAAAGCAAATGGCAGGTGCTTACCAAACTTTTAAAATAGAATCAGCATGTTTCAGAGAAATTCTTCCTGAGCTTGTGTCAGAAGGGAATGGAGTAGGAGTACTATATGCCCAGGAAAAGTAAAGCTGAAGGAAAAGCTCATCTAATCTACTGGACCCTACAGGAGACTTGTAACTTAAAAAGGTCACTTTTGATAGTGAAAAACATTTAGGTTTTTAAAGGTGAAAACTTAAAAAGCCTCTTTTCTAAGCACTCAAGGGATGAGCTGTTTTGGTCTTCAAGTAAGAAACTGGTTTCAGCCCTAGCATGTGAATTAATTCCATGGTATCACTGTCTAGGTCTAGTGGTTCCCAGTTAGTAAGCTGCATTGCCATGGGCATAGTGTGTTTGTTCTGCTTATTCTTTTCTTTGTTAGACAATACTGAAGAATGAATAGTATGGTCAGGCTGGTTTGGACTTCTCATCATGGTTCCTGACTTGACGTTAAAACCTTGTCTCCGTGTAGCTCTACTAGACTGTGTTCTGACAGTCAAGATGAGGCAGATTCCTTTCTCCTTCACCAGTGTCTCATCAGAATTTTGCTGATTTGACACTTTATTGTGGGAATCTTTCATTTATGACTTGGCAAATGAATGTACTAGCTGCCAGAATATCCTGTGCAGTTCTACAAACGTGGAATTAAATATAAATGAGGACAGAAGAAAAAGCTTGCTAACAAACTGCAAGCTTGTGTGATCTTATCAGCCCAAGACTTGGCATGAACTACGCTTGAGCTTTAGAATGTGTGTCCAGGAATTTGTCTCCAGTCAGATTTCCAAAAGAGTATTTCAGAAAGTATTGTTTTGAAATAATATACTACAACCCCTGTGCTACCTGAAACACAGGATTTATTTGCTGTCATTGCTGTGGCATAGCAGAATCAGTCAGGCTGCCTGGAGTGAGCGTGGGAGGCCAGGGGTGAGCGTGGGAGTGAAACCAGAATATCTGACAGGGGCTTCTGTAAGCTGTCTGTGGGTGCAGCTTGGGAGAAGCAGAAGGCAGAAAGCGAGTGCGTTTGGAGATAGGTGCAGTTCTTAACGTCTCCGAGTTTTCTGAGCACTCTCTTCAGTTTTGTACAGACAGCTTTTCCTTGCAGATGCTACACAGTGCTTACAATATTCCAGAAGATTTCAGCTTGCCTTTTTGAATGCCTATGGTAAGACCTTGTGTGATACAAAATATTCCTTCTAACTTTATTCCAGTGCAAGATTAGTTTTTGCCACAGTGAATTACACTTGAAGCAATTTGTGTGATTAGGATTTTTCAATGTTTAGAGGAACAAAACCTGGTACAAGTAGATTTCATCATGTAGTTTAGCTAATTTTGTGTCAGGCTGCTGGATGTCAACATTGAAATGTAAATTCATATAAATATATGTAATGTTGTTGTGTAATTTGATATCCAATCCTATGGCAAAATAATCAAACCAGTCTGCAAACAGGTGAGTGGAATTTATCTTACTAGCATCAAATATATCCCTTTCTGGATGTGATGGGGAGCAATGTAGTTGAAGTTGAGATGAGTAATCCCACTTCTTGGTACTAGAGAGATGTATTACAAAGAGGCTGTTGCATAGGCCAAGGAGAAGAAATCCAGTTTTACTTCCAGAAAAACCATTAAAGGCTGGAGGTGGAGCAGCAACAAGGATTTGAAAGTGGTCATTTGAGCTTTTGATCTGTGGCTAAGGACAAGCTTGCTGAGATTAGTAGGGTAGGTCAAGTAATGTGTCCTTTTATGCTCCGAAGGGCTAGCGGGAAGTCCTCGGTAGTATCTTCTTTCAACATACTCTTTTAAAACTTGTCTGAATTATACAGTCATGTGTCTGGAATGTACTATAAATCAGATCTGCAGGCTCTCAGTGAATAAGAGTGGATGCTGTTTTGATGACAAGTTTGCAAAAGCATTGGTAGCCTAGTGTAAGCAGATGAACTAAAATGGTAAGAAAATGTTATGGGTGTCATAAACTAACTGAAAATGGATTGCAATGCTCTCTTGCAGCAACCATGCTCTGCTTTGCTAAGAGACTAAAGCTAAGAAACTGCAATTTGAGATGCATTTACATAAACTTTACTGCTCAGACACAAGTTTTATTCTTGTTCTGCAAAACTGTGTTTAACCACAATGGTCTTGCAAGGGCTAGGGGAAATCAATTGAAAAAAGGAAATGACTTTTCATTCTAAATTTAAAGTGACATTTTCTGCTGCTTAAGGGGGAAAATATATATGTAGGCCTGCTGAGAAGAATGTCAGAGCTGCTGCACTTTCTTCAGAAGTGACCAAGAGAGGGTGGATGGCAAAAGCAAATACAAGTAGCTGTAAAGCAACCTTTGTTTTGGTGTAGCAGTGTAGCTGTTGATGAAGATTGATATCCAAACTTTTCTCTGACAGCCTGTGTTCAGACCACTAATTTGATAGCAGCCAAAGAACCTGTTCTCAAAATGTGTTTCAAGTACTTATTCAAATAATTGGGTTTTGGCCATTATGACTTAAGCAGGTATTGTGTAGAAAAAGAGCAAACTACAGGAAGCACTTTTTTATGCTGCCAGGTAATTTCCTTGACTATCCTGAGCTAGTGTATTAGGAGAAGTAGTGAATGGTTGTTTGGTTTGCCTTTGATGTACCACTCCTGATGAACACTTATACTTTCTCCTCTATGGTTCATTCAGTAGTTGTGTTTCAACACGAGCCTTCAGCAGGGAACAATAGGGTGTGTTATGTGATTGTAGACTTTGCTCCAGCAGCTGGAGTCAAAATATTTTGCAGTTTGTTTTCAGTTTCAGATACATTGCAACAACAAAGCAGAGCTTTAAAGATCCCCTGTGATCAGGCCCATACCTGCTAATGTAAAACAGTCTCCTAGCCTGAAAGACTTGTAGGGACAGGTCTTTATTAGACCAACTTGTCTAAATAGTTGTATCTATCTTTAGATGTCAAGCAAATCAAAAGGTTGGTTTGCCTGAAAGACTGCCTACTCTTTCAAACTCTAAGGCTTAGTCTAAAGAATGTCACTTCTGCAGGCTGATTGCATCTTACCAGTTGTGTTAGGCCATTCTGGTTGCTGCAGTTTTCCTGGTTATGATATGTGGGCAAAAGTGGTGATTTGAACTTTTTGAGAGCAAAGTAGTTGACAGCCAGTTTTCAGTCATCCTGCTGGAGCCAAACGTAGTAACAACTGCAGCAAGAGCCCATTGAGCACATTGGTAATTGAGCACATCGAGTAATATTGTCTTGAGTAAACTTATCTGCTTCATGTGTGCAGAATACTAGGAGTGCTGATGACCAGGCTGCCTAGTTGCATGTAGACCAAATAAGATAGGCTCTTTCAGATTTGGGAGTGAAAACTGCATGAGAGCTGTGCTTTCTGCAGTGCCATGACTGCAGAGGAAGCATGCTTTCAGCATAAAATGATGATGACTTGAAGACATTGTGTGAAAAGATATCCTGAGGTTTATTTTTAGCCAAGTTTGTCCTCCTGTGATATTAATATCTGGTTTTTCTTTCTCTGGTGAATTTATTCTTGGGTATTGCCTGGCAGATGGTTATATCTTAGAGTTGTATCAGAGTGATGTTATTTGCTTGACAGTTACTGTTCTCTTAGGAACCCAGGGCAGGAAAGGACCTCCCTATTCATCAAGTTTATTTTCATGCTCTTGTAGGCTTTATGCCATAGAATCACAGACATATGGAGTGCTGTCTTAAAAGCAGCTGGGCCGTTTCCCCTCAGTGCTTTAATTGGAAGCCTGTTCCAACACTGAAGTGCCCTAAATATGAGAAAGCTTCTTGTCCTGTTCAACATAAATTTATTCATTAGCAGTGGGTGATATCCAATTCCTGTGCCAAGATTGACCTTTTATTTTTTTATTGTTTTAAAGTTATCTCATTGTGTCCATACACAGCCCTTGCTTTTCTGCTCAGCTTCACTTTTGCTAGGCTAAGGCCAAGTCCTCTCAGTCTGCCTTCAGCTCTGTTGAAAAGTAGAGCAAAATGAAGCTATGGGTACTCTTTCAGCTTTTGCATAGCAGGTTTTTCCAGTTCTCTGAGAAGGGTGTGTCCTGTTCTTTGTACTACTGCTGATAAAAGAAGGAGCTTCCTTGTTACTGCAGTGCACCAACAGAAACACAGAGATAGAAAATGCTGTATTTTAAACTGCTCAGACTGCAGCGACTTGTGGCCTACCTTTTAATTTAGGAATGCAGGTAGTGCTGTGGAAACAGCGTTGAAAGGCAGGCAGACGTTTGATTGCTTCAAGTGTGTGGGTTCCACTTGTGGTTTTTGTTTGTGTTTGGTGTGATGTTTCCCCCCCACCCCTGGCTGTTAAATGTTCAGATCAGTGTTCTGTGGCTGATCTGTGCACAGACAAATTCTTTATGCATTTTTAATAAATTGCTGCAAAAATCTGTGATCAAAGATAAACCAAACCTATTGCAAAGGTATTCAACAACTGGAATGATGTTTAAACATTTTTCTGACTAATATTTGTTGTTTCTTAGTACTTCCAAGGCTCTTGAGAGATCAAAGTACTCCTCAAAGATTTATGTTCTTAAGATATTAATGAAAGATGAGAGGCAGATGCATTTTGCAGCATTTCACTATGAAGTTGTTAAAAAAAAGTAGAAGAGTTAGACAAAGCTTCAGTAGGAAGACCTGACCTACTTTCTTCCCCTGGAGTTGTGTTGGAAGAAATAAAACACTTAACACTGTTTAAAATGCAACAGCAGGTTTTATGTCCCAGGTTTAAAGAAGAACTTCAACCTTTTGATGTTCAGCGTTGCAGCTCATAAAGATCAGACTCCTGGCTAAACAAGTATGGAGTCAGGCACCTGAGGACCATTCTGATCTTGTGGCTAGAATCTGAAATCCATCATGTGAAGTGCTGGTGCAGTGAAGCCAGTGGGTAGGAAACCAGGGCATACCTTAGACTTTTGTATAACCCTTACGTTAATCAGCAAACCGATTCCATGCCACTTTCTGCAGTTTTCTCTTAGGAAGATGCTTTTGATACGTGTCTTATAGACCAGCAATTAATTGGCTTATTTCTCCAAGAAGTAGGAGGCCTAAATTCTAGGCTCCTCTTAGCCTGAGGGAGCTCAAACCCACGTTTTTCTCTTCTTACAAGAGTGCCGCAAGACACTTGTTCATGCTTGCTGTGTGACCTAATCACCAACCTGCACATTCAGACTTCTTGCCTACTGTCTGGCATCCATTAGCTTGCATTTCTAGAAGGCTGTAATATGGTCAACTTCATCAGGAAGGACTGGGCAGTCCAGAGCAAGGTACCCTGCAGGCTGGTGAGTGAGGTATCCTCTTTGGAATATGGATTCAATTCTTCTCTTTACTTTCCTGGAAAGGAAATTCTGTTACTGAAGAATAGTAGAATCTGCAGTTGAATCTGGTTTTAATTTAATATTCTTAGCAATTGTTTGAGCACTGTTTTCTGCTTAATGTTTGACCAGAAAATACTTCACCAACCTGCAAATGGAATCATAACGACTGTCACTGATCTCATCACTTCTGGGGATGAAGTTTTAGAGCTCTTTCAATTCAGAGGTGTTTTGTGGTTTTCATGGTTTTGGTTTTTCCCTCTTGTTTTAAATAACCCTCATGTATTTTTGTCTTCTAAGACAGACATTGTGTTTTTTGAATCCTGATGCAGGAAAGCAAAACAAAATTTCTATCTCTTGATTTAAAATGAAATATATTTTCTGTCTAGGGAGGCTATACTGGGAGCTGTGAATCTGCTCATAAAGTTAGAGTTCTTTTTTGGTTACTAACTGATGGCATAACATGTGCAAAATATTCTTTCTCTCTTCAGATAAAGAAAGTGAAATTACAGAAAATAAGTGATCTTGCAAGAGTATAACCTAGGTGGGAAACTTACTGACTCTTAAACTTCCAAAGCATTCAAAACTAAACTTGCTCTGTGTGTTTCCATGTTGCTTGTTCCCTGTGTGATAATCCTCAAAAGTTGTGCTCCTGCCTGGGCAAAGCTGTCAAATAGTGAAATTTGGCTCTTAATGAGTTAGTTACCTTGAAAATGAAAATAATGGTGACAAACTTTACTCAAAGAAAAAATGAAAATGATCATATTAGCAGACTGGAGTGGTGGAGTCATCTGGAGATGTTCAAGCAGCATGTGGACCTGGCATTTAAGCATGTGGTTTAGTGTTGACCCTTCAGTGCTGGGTGGATGGTTGGACTAGATGATCTTGGAGGTCTCTTCCAACCACACATATTCTGTGATTCTCTAGCTGAAAAGCAACAGTTAAGTGTTCTGGGTTTCTCAGTATGAGACAACAGTTGCCTTCACACGTGAATGACTTCTTTAGATGTACAATTCCCGGGTACTATGAAGTAGCAAGCATGAAAAATGTGTTGAACACTGATATGATTGCACCCTTTTGGAGTTGGCTGTAAAGTGGAAGGAAAACATAGGGGGGGTGGGGGGGTGTTGTGAAGTTGAGTTTTGTGTACTGTATTGGCTGGAATCTGAAGTGAGTGCAGACATCTATCTGATCTGTGAGACATCTTACCTTAAAGTGGTTTAGTTTTCTTAGCTGGCACAGTTCGCTGCAAGGAGCACATGTGCTGTGTCTTGGATACCTCAACACGTTATCTTCTGCCAAATTTCACTCATGTTTCCAAATGTAATATTATGCTTATGTCCTGTCCTCTTTTTGGCACTGAATTCAAACAGCACCTGTTAATGTTAAGGCTAAATGAAGTTACTGTAATCTTGAGGATAAAGAGGTTTTGGTGAAAGAAAATTGGACAGGAGATTTAGATTTCCTGCCCAATTAAATATTTCAAGTGGAAGCATTCTACTTTGGTTTTATTTAGAAGTCAAAAAGCAACATTATAATGTTAGCACATGCCTTCTTCCTAAAATCTTTTCATGAGCTGGTGTTTAAAGCATTTCAACTGAATATCAGTAAAGTAATAACCTAAAACATGCTGGAACATCATTTTTTTTTTTCTGGGAGATGAGTGGTTTTGTTCTGGAAGCTTGTAATTCCTCTGTTGGCTGATTAGCATTTGCCTTTCAATCAGCTTTAGTGGAGTTGTGTAGCTTATTGACATTCCTTTTTGGTTTGACAGCTGAAGAACAGCAGCCCTCAGTATGAACATTAGGCTAAGGCTTACATTAGAGCCGACAATCATTTGTTCTAGTACTTGGCAGCAGAAAGGTAAAATAGATTATTTGCTGCTTCAGCCGGTGAACATTACTGAGTTTTCTGAGTTCAGTACTGCTCTTGGACAGCATTGAAACTGCTAAAAGCAGTGGGTATCTCTTCTGCAAATGTTGCTGCTGTGGGCAGTGCAGGGTGATGACATAGATGTATAATTGTCTTTTAAATATTTTGTTTCCAAAAAATGTGTTTTCTCTAAGACTGAAGAATACCTCAGGGGAGCAATCTGTTCTGGACTCTATAATTGAATTTATCTGAAGAGATTTTCTGTGAAGGTAAGGGACCAGGATGATCTAAGCACTGTTCTGTTGCTAATGGGAAGAAAGATGTGGGGCAAAGAAATGACAGTACTTTTATGATGATGTAGGTAACGAGATGACTGGGGAAAGGAGTGCTCTGTATTGCTGCTCTAAATGTATGGTGTGCAGCTCCTTGTATAGGAAAAGGCTGTCAAGGGCCAA
Organism: Melanerpes formicivorus; assembly: GCF_026170545.1. Classification (NCBI taxonomy): domain Eukaryota; kingdom Metazoa; phylum Chordata; class Aves; order Piciformes; family Picidae; genus Melanerpes; species Melanerpes formicivorus. Next base: position 10,513,709 of record NW_027142365.1, read on the forward strand.
GAGATCCAAAAGGATTATGAAGAAGTGGTGCAATGTCTACCTTGTGCTGAGAAATGTGCTTAACATGAGAAGTCCTCCCATAGCTAATTGTGGAGGGAGATGTCTGGGAAGAACTGAGATGACAGGGAAGAGCTGGGTATGTTCCTTAACCTTCATCTCTTATTGAAAAGCATTTGAAACTATCAGAAAGGAGTGGGAGAAGCAGTGCATTTAGTTGAGCAGCATTGGTTTAGAAGCTCTTGTGAACGTGTATCCCTCAGTGAAATCAATGGAGTAGAAGAAACGTGCCTCCCCCAAATTTTCAGTGATTGTAGAAGTACCCTTCTTGTCTTCGTTGAAATCTTTGTGCTTCACTTCTGCCTGGTTGTATCCTATTCAAATGTCAGTCCTAACTTAGAAGCTGCAGAGGCATCCTCTCCAATAAATCATTAATTGAAAGTAACAGAGCACTTGGAATTTTTTTTTTCAAATTGAAATGGATCATTCTAGACAGATGCTATTTAAAGATTATTTGTTCAGTTGCTCAAAAGCAGATAGAAGTGTTATACTAATCAATTTGTTGGAATACCTGGGGGGGAAAAAAGTTAATGAATTCTATTTTGATCTAAAGCAAGTAAAAAACCCACTTGTTTTATTAATTTGTCTTTTCATTGAACTTAATACATTAGTTGTATTACAGTTATTGGTGTGCACAAGTTTAATTTAGAAGGGCTAAATCATTTGTGCTTTGTCTTCCTGGGTCCACACTGGAACTTCCATCTTTTTGTGTTTTGAATGCAGGTTGTGAAATAATTTGTTCAAGGCTATTTTTCTGTGTTGCCCTCTTACTTGAGATTAATTGCTCTGCTATGCTGTCACTAGATGACCAGTGGTTATATCAGTTACAGAACCAGTACATTTTTATTTGCTTGCAGTATCTGAATACAGGTTGTCAATTTTGGGGTGTGGTGTGTGTGTTAAAGTATGGTTAAATTGCACAAGGAAGTATTTAATTGGTATTGTTACTTTATTGCTAATGGTTTGCAAGTAAATTACTGACAACTCTCCACTTGTGTTTTTAAAAGCACATTCCTTTCTGTCTTGAATAATACAATTCATACCATAATTTCACCATCATTTCTAAAATTCCTCTTATGGCCTTTCATAATTTCTTGTCAATGATGCCATTATTCTGTCTTCTACTTGAGCTCATAAACAAGAATCTTTTTCAAATTCTGCATCATATCAAGACTGTATTTAAGTCTTAGTCATCTCCAAGCCTGTCATAATAGCTGTAAGCTGCATTCTTTTTTATGCATTTAAACACTGACAATATTTTGGATTGCAATATTCTCTTTTGTGAATTGCTTCAGTATTCTTCTGTTTTCTTGTAAAGTATCATAGTATCAGTCAGGGTTGGAAGGGACCACAAGGATCATCTAGTTCCAAACCCCCTGCCATGGGCAGGGACACCCCACACTAGGTCAGGCTGGCCAGAGCCTCGTCCAGCCTGGTCTTAAACACCTCCAGGGACGGGGCCTCAACCACCTCTCTGGACAACCAATTCCAGGGCTTCACCACTCTCATGGTGAAGAACTTCCTCCCCACCTCCAGCTTCATTCCATTCCCCTTAGTCCTATCACTACCTGATATCCTGAGAAGTCCTTCCCCAGCCTTCTTGTAGGCCCCCTTCAAATACTGGACGGCCACAATTAGGTCACCTTGGAGCCTTCTCCTCTCTAGACTGAACAGCCCCAACTCTCAAGTTTAGTTTAGATCAGAGTTGATCTTTAATGTCCCTTCCAACCCAAACCATTCTATGAATCTAGTCATGCTTCTCTCCCCAATGCAGTGTTGTTGCAAAGGTTTTACAAAGTTGTTGCTTGTACCATGCAATTTTCCTTCTGCAGCATTACTTTCTTATTGAGTATATGCAGGGTCTCACTTCAAAATCCTTTCCTTGTCTGCTCTTATCCTACCTGTCATGAACTCACCAGCAGTATATTGATTTGTAAGAGTCCACCACCAATCAGACCTTAATGACTACATTTAAATCTTAATGTGAATGTCTCGAAGCTTTCTCTCATGCTGCCCCAAGGGGTGTATTGCTGAGATACTAGTAAAGTAGATGCATTTCTTCTGAGAGATAGTCCTTATTGGTCTTTTTTTTTTCCTCTTTCTAAATGTAAAAAAACCTTGATGAAGGCAAGGCAGATACTGTTCCTCAACCAGAAGGCAGTTTGACTCTAGTTTAATAGTAGTCTCCTGTTCTGCAGTGGAGTATTGAGGGAAGACCTCTTCATCTTTCAGAAGGATCTGTTTTGATTGGCAGTCCCAAAACCACGTCACATAGCTGGACTGTTGCTTTCTAAGCACTCTGCTTACACAGGTATGTTGGATTGTAGATAATGTTGTACTGTGATGTTTAAGGTATGTACCTTAATTTTGTAATTCCAGATCTAGCTTTTCAAAGGTGGGCAGCAAGTAGGTTATTAGCCTGGAATTAGGTCTTAATCACAAGTGAAATTCTGAAGGAGCTGTCTTGAGACTTGACCAAATGCACAATGTTTATATGTGGCCAGCCTAAATCTTTTGTAGTTAAGGGATCTGAAGTCACAGGCTACAGAGTTAAAAGATGTTAAGAGGTGAAGTATCTGGATGTTTTCTTACACAGAATGTAATTACTTTAGCAGTACAGCTCCTGAATCTAAGTTAAATTGTTCTTTTCAAATAGTCAAGTTGATGAGGTATGAGGAAAACACATGAAGGTGTGATTGTACTGGAATCTATGATTTTAAAAGCTCCAGAAACCAAACCCAGGGATTTTCTTTCTAACAGTCATGTATGCAAATTCACTGGTTCTTAATTATTTTTGGTGTGTGACCAATTTATATAGGAATTGGTCACAAATTTAAGATAAGTAAGCATGTAGGGCAGATGAAAGAAGAGGCATCTAAGGAATGGCAGAAGTAGTCAAGTTTGTGTCTCTAAATACATTTGCAAAGCTGAGGCATTCCATTTCCAAACAGCATAAAAATGGATATGAGTGCATGTGGAGACTACTTCTGCCATGCTGTTTGTATATTAATAGACTTTAGAGTAGAAAGGACAAACTTAATTTGCTAATTCCAGTGAATAGCTGTATTCAGCTTTCTATGGAGTAATTGCTGAAGGCATTTTTCATTTTAATGAGCACTCTGAATCCTTTCTCTCCTGTGGTATTTTTTTCTCTTTTCCATTACATATGTGAAGTCTTAAAGAATGCTTCATAGTACTTTCATCAATATTGTATTTCTAGATCAATTAAGAAGTGATTGTAGTGTGTTACTTGTAATGACTAGCTTACAGGGGTGTTGAAATTGAGGGATTTTATGTGATGGGAAGTTGTGGTTTAATGGATGAACATCTGAAGATCTTTCCTAAAATGGAAAAATCATCTCTGGTAGGAACACTTCATAGAAAGTATCAACTGGTAGCTCTAGGGGTTTAAGCTAGTTTGCTTATTATGTGTGCCTCAAAACTTAATTTGTTTCAAAATAGCTATTTCCTTATGAAGCTGTGAATAAAAAGATAGATTTCTGTAATGAATGAACTTAGTTGTTGCATTCTAGAATGTTCACAAGCTGCATTTGACAGTCTCCTGTTTTCTTTGCTGTGTTCAATAGCTAATGCCAGGGAAAACAAACTTACTGATCTACCAGAGAATGTTAGGGGTTGGAAGGGACCTCAAAAGATCATCTAGTCCGAACATCTGTGAGAGCAGGATCACCTAGGGCAGGTCACAGCCCATGCTTGGATGTTATAAAAAATATTGTATGTTTAGTTCATAGCTGATGACTGATTGTGACAGCTGGTAAGGTGTTAGTCATGTTATGGTTTTTCTAATTGTGATTACTTCCACGTGCAGTTTGGAGCTGCTGCACTTGACACAGTACTACTGTCACTGACTTGTTTCCCTTTTATCTGCAGTGAGCAGAGACATCTCTAACTAGATCAGGCTGCCCAGGGCCACATGGAGTGTGATCTTGAGTTCTTAGGTTTGTTCTTTTTCCTTAAGAATGACAAAAGAGATGCAGCATGTTGTAATCAGAAGTAGAGCACGCGGCTGTGTTCCATCACCCAGTGCAAGTCATATGATGCGATGAGTGTTGAATTTTATGACCCAGTTATTGTGTATGGGCAGGGGTGGGGCTTGACTCCTACATAATTGATGAAATGCTGGGAAGGTCCTGAGCTTCTGTACAGACAGAAAGGAAATGGAGAAATCTGCAGTCTCTTTGTAAAGCCTTGGGCAAAATTATTTTCCCCTCAAAAATTTGTGAATGCTTGAACATTTGCTTCTGTCCAGGGACAGATTTTAAATCTGGGATGTATAGTGAGTGTGATGAAAAGAGAGGTGGGGGAGACACGGGATTCATGATAAACAGACCATCAGCACTGAGTTCAGTTCTCCTTCTATCCACCTGTGTCTGCAAAATTAAACAAAAATGAAAGGAGCATATGAATGTAGCAGCAAAAAGGCTTCTGGTCATGTCAGTTAGTCTCTGCTAACTGAGCAATAGGATGGAATTTTTCTGGGGCAAAGTGGCAAGACTTTTTTTCTTTCTTTTTTTCTTTAACCCAGATTTGAAAGAATTATTTTAAATAGAGTGCTTAGGAAAAATTGCAATACATGATACAATTATTTTAGGAGTTGTCATTGGATTTGTAGACTTCAGTTCCATTTCTACTGTCTGGTATTAAAATGTGGAAGTTCTAGGTTGAATGGAGACTGAGAACAGATTGACAGATTGCATTGGTTTGGAAGGGACCCTCGAAGGTCATCTTGTCTAATCCCCCTGCAATAAGCAGGGACACCTCCAACTAGATCAGGCTGCTCAGGGCCACATCAAGTTTGGTCTTGAGGATCTCCAGGGACAGGGCCTCAACCACATCCTTGGGCAGCCTGTCCAGTATTTCATCACTCTCATGGTAAGAGCTTCCTCTTTATGTCCAAGCTAGAGTTACCCTGCTCTGGTTTCAAACCATTGCCCCTCGTCCTGTCAGTTTAAGCCCTTCTAAACAGTCCTTCCCCAGCCTTCCTGTAAGTCGTCTTCAGATACTGAAATACAAGCTCTAAGGTCTTCCCAGAGCCTTCTCTTCTCCAAGGTGAACAGCCCCAATTCTTGCAGCCTGTGTTTGAAGGAGAGGTGTTCCAGCTCTCTGACCATCTTTGTGGCCCTCCTCTGGACCTGCTTCAGCGGGTCTGTGTCTCATTGGCCTGGGGGGTCCCGAGGCTGGACACAGTACTCCTGGTGAGGTCTCACCAGAGCAGAGTGGCAGAATCACCTCTTTCCATCTGCTGGCCACACTGCTTTTGATGCAGCATAGAATGCCATTTGCCTTCTGGGCTGCAGGTGCCCATTGATGGCTTATGTCTGGCTTCTCATCCACCCCGGAGTCCTTTTCTGGAGGGCTACTCTCCATCTCATCATCTTCCAGCCTGGATTGATATCAAGGGTTGCCCTAACCTAGGTGCAGAACCTTGCACTTTGCACCTATCGATCCTCAACGGTGTTGTCTCTGTTTCACTCTGATAATAAATACAAGTAAAGTATTTCTTGTTTAGATCATGGGAACTTGCTGAACACAGTAAGCCATTTTGGTCCTTAAAAGAAGGACCTTGCATGTTGGAATATTCCAAAATTGCTATAACCAGAGTGCTACTTTTACTTTGAAGTTTCTGATGTGAATTCCAATCCTGTGATGGGAATGGGGACAGCAGTTGGGTTCCTCAGGGACTCTCTGCTTCTCTGTATTCATTACATGGTTCCATCTGGTGAATTAAAGAGCTTTTGAAATCGTAGCACAGAGTGCTGAAATACATGCAGCTTCTTAACATTTTCCTATGTGGTGTTTCCTTCCATGTGTAAATCCACTGTTGCTCCCTCAGGACATCATTAACTTGTTTGTGTATTTGGATTAACTAACTTGGCAGCCTCCCAGTGCTTTAGTGCAGATTAATAAGACAGCAAGTTTCACCTTGTTTTTTTTGGTCCTTTCGTACCTTTACATATGACTTTCTTGTGTGTGACTGACTTGGGTTTTTTTCTGATCTGGTCTTTTAAAGAAAGCTGCTTGAAAGTGGGGAGAACATTGTAAACATTTTTGTGTAAACTTGTGTAGAGATATTCCTCTCCCTCTGGTGTTGGGCTGATTTGTGTATTCTCTCCTGGTAACGCAGGAAAAACATTATATTTTCTCCTTCATTTTGGCAAGGTTCTCTTTTCTCGTGCTAGGAGAGCTGTGGAGACTGAGGGGTTTGCACTAAACAATTTTTGGATTGTCTGTATGTTGGTTAGCAGCAGGCCAGGGCAGCATTATCTCTGTCAGATGACACTACATTTCACTTTTTTTTTGCTAAGCTAGTCTTGTTCCCATGGGCTGCCAAACATCAGTGGCTTTAGCAGGTCTTTAAGGATGTACAGCAGAGCTGGTAATGCTGGTTTTCCTGCACTCCCAGCATTGGGCCCTCGTGTTGCTGGTCTCTGTAGGTGGTGGCAGATGACTGCTGCCAGTTAGGGTAAGCTCTGCTGGCAAAGATCCGTGCAACGTTTCAGGAAGCTCCAGTTCATTGAGCTAATGACCCGTGTAGGTGTCAATGATTTGTCAACATAGCACAGTCTTTGTATGAACACCATGGGGAAACTGCTTTTTTGCACAAGCAGATCTGAAAGAATAGCACTAAAAGTCAGGTGCACTGACTTTGAGCAGCTTAATTTGGCTTACTTCAGTTATTTTTGTGTAAGTGTTTTGCTGGTCTAACATGACACAAAATGCTCTTTGAACAGAGGCCTCAGTCTCAGGTGTTAGTCAGAGGGCCTATAGCTATTGCAAAAGGTTGCAGGACAGGGAAGGTCAGGTAGCTTTAAGGCACTGGATAACTGGAACAAGGGGGCATTATCCTGTCCTTGCCTTTGCAGCTGAGCTTTTCTAGTGACTTCAGCCACATTTAGTGAGTGTTTCTAGATAATTGAATTTTCAAGAGATGCTGCTAAATAGTCATACTTAAGTTTGGGTTCACACTGTAAGTCTTTGGAAGTTCATAGATTTGTAGAATGGCTTGAGTTGGAAGGAACCTTGAAGATCATCTAGTTCCAACCAGAGGAGGAAGGTGAAGAGCTGTCATGGGACTCTGGAGTCCTGCTAATCCACTTTCAAGAAGTGGCTGGTCATGTATAGCAGGATGGCTGCTTTCTGGTGTTCTCAGGTACAAGAGGTGGTGATTAGGCTGGTCACTACTGGCATTTAGCTTCAGGAGTCAAGCTGACCACCTGATGTTGGCTGGATGTCAAACTCCTTGGGTCTCAAAAAGCAAATGTGGTGAGCTCTAACTCAGCCTGTCTCCTCTGTTCAATGTTAAGTAGCATCTTTTAGTGCTCTTAATGGTTATGAGGAACTTATTGAGTGCCTAACTGATGTTGTATTATTTTATTCAGAGTTAAATTTACAACTAGGGGCTGTTATTTCTGCAAACTTTTTTTTCTTCCTTCCTCTATTTCCCCCCCCCATTCCCCTTCCTGCAACAGTGGTATTTTTTCCACATACCCGTGTGTTTTCACACAGCTAACTGTTGCACAAGCATCCATGGCATTGCTACCAGCTCTGACAGACTGCAGATTTTACATCTGTTGTACTAAAAGTGGTGGTGTTAGAATGTTCAGCAAATCAGGTGTTCTGCAAACCCCCTTGTAGCTGTTGCCTGTGACTGTGGGGAGGTTAAAGGCTGGGCCATGCCCAATGTTGTTACTCTCTTATTCCAGCATATCAGTGCAAAAGAGGTTTTTTGAAAATCCCCTATCAACACTGTTGTTTTGCTTTGCTTTCTAAACTAGAACTCCTAGTTTTTATGTTTTTCCCAATTTGAGGTTTGTGAGGGCCTGAAGGGGGTTTTGCCTGTGGCCAGGAGGAGGAGATTACCGGTTCTTGTTCATCCTCTTCTGTGTCAGCATACGTTGTGTACATTTAACACAGGCATTGATTATTATGTGTACCTACCTGTACATGGTATGTGTGACTAGCCCTTGGGGTTTGTTCTTTTAAATTTGGTTGTTATCATTTATTCATTTGGGCATGCATTCTCTGCTGGCAGTAGTGTGATGTGGCATTTCCTCAGTTTTTTTTTATCTATGAGCTGAGAAATTCTGAGTTGCTCTAGTTGTTAGTTGTTCTAACACTAGAAAATATCGTGGAAAAAAGCTTGCTTCCTTCCTCTGTCTGCTACCTTACTTTCCTATCTAGAGGCAGGACAGAAACAATGGCATTGTAGCAAAGGCTTTGATGGAGAAGCTGACCTCAGAGCAGCACTGCCTTGGGTGTCAAGAATGATGATCTGGATGAGGGCACTGAGTCCATCATCAGTAAATTTGCTGATGATACCAAGCTGGGGGCAGGGGTTGATCTGCTGGAGGGTAGAGAGGCTCTGCAGAGGGACCTCGACAGGCTGGACAGATGGGCAGAGTCCAAGGGCATGAGATTGAACACATCCAAGTGCCGGGTTCTGCACATTGGCCACAACAACCCCATGCAGTGCTACAGGCTGGGGTCAGAGTGGCTGGATAGCAGCCAGGCAGAGAGGGACCTGGGGGTGCTGGTCGATGGTAGGCTGAACATGAGCCTGCAGTGTGCCCAGGCAGCCAAGAGGGTCAAGGGCATCCTGGCCTGCATCAGGAACAGTGTGGCCAGCAGGAGCAGGGAGGTCATTCTGCCCCTGTACACTGCACTGGTTAGGCCACATCTCAAGTACTGTGTCCAGTTCTGGGCCCCTCAGTTTAGGAAGGAGGTTGACTTGCTGGAACAAGTCCAGAGAAGGGCAAAAAAGTTGGTGAGGGGTTTGGAACACAAGCCCTATGAGGAGAGGCTGAGGGAGCTGGGGTTGCTCAGCCTGGGGAAGAGGAGACTCAGGGGTGACCTTATCACTCTCTACAACTACCTGAAGGGAGGTTGTAGACAGGCGGATGTTGGTCTCTTCTCCCAGGCAGCCAGTACCAGAACAAGAGGACACAGTCTCAGGCTGCACCAGGGGAGGTTCAGGTTGGATGTTAGGAAGAAGTTCTATACAGAAAGAGTGATTGCCCATTGGAATGGGCTGCCCAAGGAGGTGGTGGAGTCGCTGTCATTGGAGGTGTTCAGGAGGAGACTTGATGGGGTGCTTGGTGCCATGGGTTAGCTGTTTAGGTGGTGTTGGATTGGTTGATGGGTTGGACGCGATGATCTTGAAGGTCTCTTCCAACCTGGTTTGGTTTATTCTAAATAAAGGTTTATTCTAAATGTCTTCAACAACATATTTTATTTCAAAACAAAAGTTTTGTTAACCTATGCTTAATGTGTAAACAAAGAGAAAGATCTTTTGAAAAATTAATTTGAATCTATGAAGTTTTGCTCAAAATGAGAGCCAGTAAAACTCCTCCATGAAACTTCTATCTGACTAGCACTAATCAGGCTTGTTAAGTCTCTTTCCTGAACAGCAAAGAGCACTGGGAGCTGTGGTGGTTTTGTATTCTCTTTGTTCAGTTGGTGTTTTGGTTTTCTTTCTTCTTTTTCTGTTGTGCTGTCCATTGCATGAGTTTAGGGCTTACTGACAAACTCTTCCAGAGTGCTTCTGTGCTTTTGCACTTCCATGTTCCTGCCACTCCCTTGCTGATGATGGCTTTATTACTTTCTGTTGAAAGGGAGTATTTTGTTTTGTTTCCAACTGGTGGGCTGCGTTATGATGAAATAGCTTCTGGTAGCCACTTGATAACTTCTAGGGAATTAAATTCTAGATCCTCCTGTTTGTTTAAACTAGTTTATAGTGTTATGAGTAATGATATTTGTGAAAATTGAGTTACATGTCATAGCCCTCTTAGTATGCTTTAATCATGCTTCCGTACCTGAAATGAGCTGTGACAGTGTAATTTTGGCAAAAAATATGAGTAATAGAGAGAGAGTCTAATCTTTCCACGAATCTGAAGCCTACCACTGAGTGAGAGAAGAGTAGTTCTGAAATTGGATGAAATTTAGACTCGGTAATGACATTTCTGTACTGTAAAAGCTGAGTGACTTGAAATTTGGCAGTAAATATTACTGCTTTTTTTGCCCTGCTTTTTATCTTTGTGGCTTTTCTTTCTGACATCCTTTGCCAGTTGAAGGTCATAGCAAATGCAATGAGAAAATTCTGAAAATTTCACAGATTGCATTGAGGTTGGATGACCTCAAAAGTCCTCTTGTACCTCCCTGCAGTCAGCAGGGACACCTCTAACTAGATCAGGCTGCCCAGGGCCACATCAAGTCTGATCCTCAACGGCTCCAGGGCCTCAACCACATCCCTGGGCAGCCTGTTCCAGTATTTCATCACTCTCATTGTGAAGAGCTTCTTCCTTATGTCCAATCTAAATCTGCCCTGCTCCAGTTTCAAACCATTGCCCTTCATCCTTTTACCACAGGCTCTTCTGAAAAGAGCCCCTCCACAGCTTTGCTGTAGGTCCCCTTCAGATATTGAAATGCAGCCCTAAGGACTCCCCAGAGCCTTCTCTTCTCCAGGTTGAACAGCCCTGATTCTTCGAGCCTGTCTTCACATGAGAGATGCCTCAGTCCTCTGATCATCTTTGCAGCCCTCCTCTAGACCTGCTCCAGCAGGCCTCTCTTATATTGGGGGCCCTAGAGCGGGACAAAAATGTCCAGAGTTTGTAGCACAGACCATTCCAGTTAGGCTGACACAGATGAGTAGGTTCTGTTGTATATCAATTCTGGCTTCAAGAAGAACATTAGTTCAAGAATATTAAGATCACCAAATTAGAAGTTACACAGACCAGATGGCTAATTGGTTGCTGGAATATGATGATGCTGAGTTTTATATTTCTCATTAAGCTGAGAGTTGTGTGGGAAATGCTAATACAGTCATCAGTAAGGAGCGGAAGAAATTTGCTTTGTTTGCTTTGGAAAGAAATGCAGAATGTTGTCACTTTTACTCTGGGGAAAATGAAATCCTGTATCAGGGTCCAAAGCTCCGGCCTGGGAGCCTGGAAGGCTGAGAACCTTGATCAAAATAGCAAAAAGGGGTGTGAAGTGGGAAAAGGGGAGTCCTCACCTACAACTCAGAGCCCTGGAAGATGGAAATACCTGATTTCCTAAATTCACCACAAACTTCATCTTACGTCTTTGCCATCTTTCCTCTTCAAGCTGGCAGATGCTTCCTAGGAAGAAGCTTTCACAGCTTAAATTAGTTCAATTGCGATGAGTCTAGTGAGATTTAAAAGAAGTTGTTATTGTTGCTGTTATTATTTTTACTATTGGCCAATGGAATGTGCTGCCCAGGGAGGTGGTGGAGTCACCATCACTGGAGGTGTTTAGGAAGAGACTGGATGGGGTGCTTGGTGCCATAGTTTAGTTGATTAGATGGCGTTGGATGATAGGTTGGACTCGATCTCAAAGGTCTTTTCCAACCTGGTCCGGTCCATTCCATTATTTTTTTTCCTCAATCTAGACAATGTAACTTGCATCGCAGTGATGACTGGTATAAGGAATGTGTTCTGATGATGCATACTATGAAAACTTGTGCCTTGCCCCCTTTGACTTTTTTGTGATCTACTCTTATTTTGGATAAATATTGCCTTTATAATAAAGAAGCAGACCACACAATCTGTGCAATGCTTGTCATTTCACTACAGAAGCAGAAGAGTAAGTGCTATATAGCTAACTGTTCTGGTTTGAGAAGATTGACAGTATGCATCTGTAGCAATAAGTCATAAATATTTGTTTCAATTCTCCATTTTCCTAACATTCTTCAAAATTTTCAAAATCCAATTCCTTGTTTCTGTAATTCTAGACAAGAGCTGTTCAAGTTACTCAGCTTAAAGATAGGAAAAATACTCCTTCACTGTCAGGACATTCAGTGGGTTTTCATGCTGATTTGGTTTAGTTTATAGATTAGAGAATTTCACTTATTAAAAACTTATGGTCACATTTGTGAGGAGGGGAAGTCAAGCTAATCTTAACCCCATTTTAAGGTCTGTATTAGTCATCTATGTTTAGAGCACGATATATCTGAAAGTTTCATCTTAGATTCTTACAGTATCTTTGCTCTTTAAGCAAACAGATGCAGACCTGTGTGGAGCGTGAGGAGTGCTGGTTGGTTGCTACCGAAGATGAAAAACGCATTGACTTATTTGAAAAGTGCAGGAGCTCCCTCTTCTGGCCTAGAGAGCCTCAAATCGAAAGTTTATGGGAACGGTCCCAGTAAATGACAATTAAAAATTACCTTATTTTACTACTTAATTGCAAAAAAATTGGGTGGGTGTTCTTTGTTTGGTTTTTGTTTTGGGGTTTTTATAGTATCCTGACAGGCGTGGTAAAATCTGGTCCAACCTTCAGATGCCCATTTTAATTCTGCTCCAGGTACAATGCCTGTTTTCAGAGAATGGTCTGGGTTGGAAGGGACCTCCAAAGATCATCTAGTCCAACCCCCTCTGCTTTCTTCCATCATAGACTGCAGATGTCCTCGTTGTCAGTGTGCTGTGCTGTTGCTGGTAGGGTTCTGACAGCAATGGTCAATGTAAGTGTGAATTGCAAACCTAGTATTTTTTCTTCATTGAAGCCCTACTTGAGCTTTTTACTACTGTTAGCAGTCATGAGTCTTTGACGGTCACTTGGTACAAAGCTTAGAAAGAAGTGGAGCCTTCTAAGAACACTGAAAGGGCTTTACAGTTGATGTATATATTGTGATCTCTTTTCTCCCCTCCCACCCATCTAGAGTAGTAGGAGAGAAGATGCTTCCTTGGGGTTTGTATTTATTCAGCCATTTTTCTTGCACAGCCTCTCCAATGTTGCAATTGCTCTAGTTCTGGAGGTATTTCAGTTTGGTGGGGCAGCACCCCAGTCTCTCATGTGATGTCATTTCCAAGGTTAGGAACCTGACTGGGACAGGTGACACTGGGGATACATCTCTCACTGTAGCTGTGTTAAGAAGGAATAAATAATACCACTAAATAAAACAACCAGTGAAATTCCTGATTCTGGGACTGCAGGATGAAAAAAAAAACAAGTATTCAACTGATGTCTGTTAATGTTGTGCCTATAAATAATTGTTAAAATAGGAACCAAGAGTGCCAGATGAGCACTAGCCACAGTTCAGTTCCTTACCTTACTGTCTTAAGGAACAGACATCAGTAGGTACTTGAATATACCAGTTACTTTGCAGTGACTGTTAATTTTTGTACAATTTTTGTTTCCTCAAGTAGCTGCACTTAGCTGAATTCAATTACCTGCCATCCCTCTGGGGTTTTTGTACTACTTTGTAGTTTAGCTTTCAAATTCAGAGGGAGGATGGAACTGCCTCTGGCTACATCCTCCCAGACGAGTAGAAGGGAGCATATGATGTGCATAGCAGCAGTCCCCATTCCTGTTTTAATTTTTCTTGTGTTAGGGAATCTTCAACTCCACCATCTCAAAGAGACATTTTTTTTCATGTAGAATATTTTTGCCTTGCTCATCAGAACTTGTGTGTTCACAGTATTTTGGTTTTTAAAGCATCAGTTTTTGTTAAAATGTTCCTCTGTTTGTTGGAGCAGCTATGCTCACTGATTTGTGTAGAATCACCTTTGTCAGCACCAAATGAGCTGCAAGATGGAGAGAATACGAATAACACAAAATATCTACGACTAACAGAAAACATCAAACTGCTTAGCTTTGATTTATAGTCTCAGACAAAATAAAAAGTCATACTTTGTTACTTTGTAGCAAATGCTAAAATGCAGTCAATGCTGTATTGTTCACCTCGCTAAAACTGCAAAATCCAGGAAATACAAACATTAAGTTTCCAACAGCAACATGAACTTGGACTCTTTGCACGTCCTGTGTTTTCCTGGTGTGCTTTAAGGCAAAGTCATGTTTTAAGCTGTGAGCTGAACAAGAAAAACAGAGAAAATGAATGTAGATAACGCTGCCAGGTTAATTTCTGTTACCATTTGTGTTTATTGACCTATTTATAATTTTGAAATATTTTCATCATAAAGATTAAATATATATTTTTTGGGGGCCAGATGAAGTGAAATCTGAGAGCCTGTCTTCAGTGCAGTGTGACTTTGACATATGATTTATCTCTTGCCTTGAATTTGGCTCTTTGTCATCCATTAGTATCTCAGATGGAAGATTTAAACCTGAAAATATGACTTGAATGGGCAGAGGTTGGCAGTGGTAATGTAACTTGGGCTGTAGAGACTGGCAAGATAGAACTTGCAATTAATTCTAATTGATCTATTTTCTACTAATTAAATTTGTGCACAACTGAAATGTGCAGATGACTGCACACAGAGTGCAACACTTAAGAGTTTGTCTTGAGTAAATCAAGCTTTAAACTGCATCTCTTTTGAATTTTAATGTATCATTTTGGAAACTACATACATGATTGGTTCCAGAATTTTTAGAGAGTATTCCAGATGTTACTGAGCATTGCTTGGATGTAACTTGGAGCCCAGGAAACTCTTGCTCTGAGGGTGGTTCTACCCCGGAGACAGTACAGAGCTGCAGGCAAGAGAAGTCTCCCCATCTCACCTGCTCCTATCTGCAACTGCTTGTGTGGCATAAACTTAAGGTTTCTTGCCCATGTGAGCTAAGCATATCCATGATCTAGAATAAAAGAAAGAGCCTAAAGGAGGTATTTGGAGAGTAGTAAAGCTTGCTGGTAAGGAGTGGATTTGGGAAGGGAATATAGGTTTGGAAAGCAGTGGTATGAAAAACAGGGTTGTAGCAGGGGTGGGACAGGAGTGGAAATGGAGACAGGACAAAGTTAAAGCTGTAAGGGAAGTATAAATGCCGTGTCAGGAGGTGGGGATGTTGTAAAGAGAAGGGTAAACCAAGTCTGTTAGTGGAGGATGGTATGAACAGTGAGTATCCATCAGTGTTATCCATCTTCCCCTCTCCCTGGATATAGACATGAAGCCAGAAACTGCAAAGTGAAAGTGAGACAGCAAGATCTGAGAGCTTCACACCTAGAAAGAGGCAACTGGAGAAAATGAAGATTATGAAAATAAAACTGGAAGGGAGCATGTCCTGGGTGACAAATGACACAGTGGGCTCCATGCAATGGTCCTTCCAAAGCTTGCCGAGATGAAGAAAGGGGAGAATGTAAAACCAGGGGACTGCTTTGTGGTGGCACTTGGGAATTAGATGGAATCAGAGAATTTGAGTTGAAGAACAGCTATGGGGAGCTTCCTGGGAGGAACAGAAGACTGCGAGCGTTTGGTGTTTGATGCATCAGTAGCATGGAGATTCTGGAATATGTCACTGCCTGACCGTTCAGATTCACCTTTGTTTTCTCCTGCAGACTTAGCATCCCAGAGAAATCTGGTTAGCAAAGCTTGCAAACTTCTGGAAATAAAACACACAGACTTCCTCTGACTACTTTTCTGTCCATGTGCAGTACTTTGGTTTTACTGTGTATGTGTAAGGAAGTTTTTTCTTACTTATGCTCAAGATGCAACTAATAAATTGTCACGTAATAAATCAAAACGTGCTCTAAAATTGAGGTAAAAGCATATGCTTTTCAGATTGCTCATAGTAAACTTTAAAACTTCACATTAAAGCAATCTGAAACTGATTAAAATGAAAATTAATGTAGTGAGGGTGTTTTTATTACTAAAATGTATGTAAGAAAGTGGGGGTTATTGTGCTTTTACTGTTGTAAAAAAAGAATACATATTGATTGTTTATTCATTCATCTCTTCCCTTTATCCTCTCCCTCAAACCCCGTATTTTTGACAGAAGTGGATTATGGAAGTTATGCTGTGAACAAAGGGGAAACATGCAGAACTTTGATCTCCAAAAGGAATGGTCAGAACTTCCATAATAAAGTGTGGAAGTGCTGTAAAATCATAGAATATTACAATGGTTTGGGTTTGGTCTATCTCCCCTGCAGTAAGCAGAGTGTCCTGGTTTTAATTCAGCTGGCAGCTGAGTTGTGGCAGTCTAGTTACAACAGAGGGGTTTTCTCCTTCACCCTTCATCCCCCTCCTGTCTGGGTGGGCAAGGAAGAAAAGAGCTGGGAAAGCTGAAATGTCAGTTGAGATAAGGACAATTTACTACTCTATTGCAGGGATATCAGATTACATAAAAGGAACACAAAGCAAACGGGAGAAAAGGTACCAGTGTACACAACAGACAAAAGCTGCCACTGTGTGCAAACCAAAACTGCAACAAAAGGGACAAACTCCAGCCTGGAAACTGGGGAGGAAACACAACAAACCCAGAATAGAAAACTTTACAAACTGTAGAATATATTACAAGTCCCATAAACTCCAGCCAACCCCTTTCCTGTCATACAGTGAGCATAACAGCAGTGTGGTGTAGAATATACAATCCAGCTTGCTCTGTTGCTGTGTGCCAATAGAGTGTGTGTATGTGGGTGGGTGCAATCCCCTTCCCTGTCCCTTGCCCTTCCTAGTGGGACCACTCAGCTTAAACCAATAGAATTACAGAACTGTTAAAATATGGAGCATATTTCTCAAACTGGAGTTGCAGAGCCCTTTGGTGCAAAGCATGTCATTCATAGAATCATAGAATTGTTTTAGTTGGAAGAGACCTTTAATATCATCAATTCCAACCTTCAGCCTAAGACCACCATGGCCCTTAAGCTATGCCCTGAAGTGCCATGTCTACGTTTTTCTTGAGTGTTGCAGCAGGTTTTGCTGAACTTTCTCATTTAAAGAAAATGTTAGTTGCCTTTTTGTCAGTATTTTGAGGGGGGGCAGTAAGGTTTATCTGTTACTGTAGTTACTGAAGTTTTTCAACCAGGCTGTCAAGAAACCATGCCAGAACAAATCTGTTTGTGCAGGTAATTAATGGAGAGGCTGTGGTACCTGCTGACAGGTATTTTCCAAGAAAAAGGAATAGTTTGCAGCTAGAGGAAAAGTGTTAAAATTGTGCCCAAACCAGTAATTCAAACTAAAAGAACAACATAGTTTAGGTCACATTTTAATGAATAGCTTTATTAAACTAGTTTATTAAGCTAATATTTTCCCGTCAGACGGTACATTTTATGTGGAGAAAATTGGATCTGTCTAAGGGTATCTGACATCAACTGCAGTGATGGTGTTTTAAATTAAACTGTTAGCTTTAGTGTATGTATTTAAAGGAATGTGTGCGTGCATTTGAAGGAATGTGCTCAATTCCAACACATCTAAACTCTGAGTCTGGACAGTGCTCATGTGGGGATTTTTGTGTTAAAGACAAAAGGTGCAGGTTGCAGTCAGTCTTGCCACTATTTTAGTATTGCTGCTTTTTGAACAAGTTTTACTTGTAGCACGGTAGTGTTAAGGCAGCAAGGATCTAATACTTTTAATGTACAGTAGAGTATAATTAATACAGGGAATTGTTTTACCTATGATATATTTTATATTGTAATATAGTCTAGATTTTATGTCTATTTTTGTTCTGCATTAGGTTGAGTCATTGAAAGAATGGACTTCACAGCTCTCTTTAGAGAGGGGTTGGGTAAAGGTAGTGTGCCTTTTATTATGGTCCCCATGTCAGTGGAGGAATGTGGCAGAAAACAGTCCAGAACAAGACAATTTGGCTATCAGTTTCACTGTGGGAGTGTCTAGGTAAAGTAATGTTTTCCCAAATGACACAGGGTTAAGCTTTTCAGCAGGAGGAGGAACCTAGACTGCTGAAACTGTGAAGGAAGCAAATTTTCTTATGCTGTGCTCTTTCTCCCTTCTGCTTGTCTTTTGAGCCCAGTCAAACGTAACAGAAGGGAAAATACCTCAGTAGATGAGTTTCTGGCATGTTTTTTAGAAATGAGTGGTCAGGTAGTAATTTGACTTGTGTATCTTTTAGTGATCCAAAGAGAGCGAGCTCTTGAAGAATAAAGGCTGAAACAAGAGGGATGTGGAGGTGCTGGAACGTGTCCAGAGAAGGGCCACAAGGATGATCAGAGGGCTGGAGCACCTCTCCTATGAGGACAGACTGAAGGAGTTGGGGCTGTTCAGTCTGCAGAAGAGAAGGCTCCGAGGTGACCTAATTGTGGCCTTCCAGTATCTGAAAGGGGCCTACAGGAAGGCTGGGGAAGGACTTCTCAGGATCTCAGGTAGTGATAGGACTAGGGGGAATGGAATGAAGCTGGAGGTGGGGAGATTCAGGCTAGATGTGAGGAGGAGGTTCTTCACCATGAGAGTGGTGAAACCCTGGAATGGGCTGTCCAGGGATGTGGTCGAGCCCCGTCCCTGGAGGTGTTTAAGACCAGGCTGGATGAGGCTCTGTCCAGCCTGATCTAGTGTGGGGTGTCCCTGCCCATTGCAGGGGGGTTGGAACTAGATGATCCTTGTGGTCCCTTCCAACCCTGACTGATACTATGATACTATGTAGTGTAGGCACCACAGCCAGTAAGGCTGCTGGAAATCAGCCTTGCTTCTTTCTGGTGTGGATCAAACTCTTGTAAGACCTGAACACTCTCAGAAATAACCATCACAGAATAATGGGGATTAATTTAAAATGTCTTAATGTTTATCAACCCATAACTTCTTCTGTACTCCTTTATTTTTATTTTTTTTTTTAAACAAGTAGTGGTAATTGTTGTAGGCTTAATCGTTTGGATAATTTTTATTCTCCATCTGTAAAAAATATTTCAGAAAGTAGAAACCAGAGAGATCTCTTTTCTTTTCTCACATTGAGGCTTCACAGTGAAATTTGAGCTGGGGAAGTAGAAGGCACTCTACAAGATAAAGAGTTCAGAGAGATGTTTTTTCCAAACATTGGAAAATTTCCCCACAAATATATCAACTAAAAGTCAAGCAGTTACCCATTCTCAGTGAATGCTTAGGAGTGTCTAAATTCTTATTGCCTTTTAGCAAAGTGAGGTTGTTTGATTGTTTCTAACATCCTCATGGTACAAACTAAAAATATCTGGAAGCTAAACAAAATGGAGACCACTGAACATTACATGGGAAAATATTATGCAGAAGCCTTAAATTCTTCTGATATGATGGCAAGACCAGGAGAAAGTTAGTGGGAACAGCAGTTGTTCAGGTTGGGACAGTCCATGTTCTCTGTGTTGGGGTATGAGTTAGTAACATCTGTTAATTGCCACAGATTCTTATTTTGTTGAAATTACACCCAGAGTTTTTTGCCACTCTTAGTTTGCTTTATGCTCACAACTGAGAGAGCTGGAGGTAGCTTCTGCAGTGCTTTTGCAGTCCCATCATCTTTGTCTGCCATGTTTCCTATGCAGCAATTCCAGTTCAAGATTTTTTTGTAGGTTGCTGGTGGCAACATGCATGCACCACCTGTAAGGGTGGCTGAACAGCTTTGGAAGCCTGTCAGGAGCTGCAAGTAGGTTCCAGTAGCCTGTCAGAGTCCCTGTGATTGAAGAGGTGGAAACTTCCTCAGAAGAGTTTAAGGGTCCAATAGATGTCATTACATTACAACTTCCAAAAGAGTAGACCACCGTTTTCAATGCAGATTTTGTCTACCAAACCCAGATTTACTTCTCCCAGTCTAGAAAACCTCTTTTGTCAATTTCCTGTGTGGAGCAGATTTTGGGAACTTGTACACATGTCTCTAGTCATTCAATTATTTGAGGCCCCATGATGAATACAAGACTGAATGGCTGTCAAATTTCCTGTCTCCACATGAAATCTCTATCTGGTAGTTCAAATACCATTTGCAGGCATGCTGGTTTAGTTCTGGAAATAAAAGTTACAGTCTTCATAACTGTAGCATCCTTTAGCAAAACGGGTTGAGTGTTTCTTGCATCCAACAACCTGGTTTTGTTTCCTTCACCCAATTTTGAACATTGCTAGGTTCATACATTTTATGTTTTAACCTGTTTTAGATCAGTCAAAAGTCTTCAACCCAAACAATTTATACTTATTAAAGTGCCAAAGATATTAAGTAACTTTCAGACATAAATATAATGCAGTTTATTGAGGATTGGATAAGGAGTCAAAAGCAGAACCAAGACTTCATGTGTGCAGTCTGCAGATGCATGATGCCTGCCATAAAGACAAATTTGAATTGGTTTTCCTCCATCATATTTTGTAGAAAAAATGAACTTGAATGAAAAATAAATGTATGCCTGATTAAGAGAGTCACTTCCATTCAAAAGCAGGGGAGGATGCTATAAACAAGCTACTAAAACAGTATGGAAATGCTGTTTATCTTGGTTCTCTTCAGCTGCCTCCAAGCATCTTGTTTTACCTGACTGCCCTCATTACTAGTCCTTCTGTGAGGAGAGGTGATAAGGATCAAGGTTTATCCCCTCCTGCCTTGATAAGGGACCTCTCTCATTTGTAGGATGTGCAGAAAAATGGCTCCTTTGGAGAGTGGCAGCTCTGCGATTTTTCCAGTTTTGGGCATCGTTCTCATGAGACTTCTGCCCTGCTCCTGGTTCTTTATAGCTGGGGGATTGGGCACTCTTAAGTTATGTCACCTGAATGAATGTGGCAGTGAAGCCAACTGGAACTGTCTGGTTAATGTGGCTGTGTAGTAGCAGAAGTTATCACAAGGTAGGGAAATGTTTCTGGTCCTTCTACAGACCACTAGCTTTTGTTTTTGTTACTGTGCCATTCACCCAAAAAGCCCCAGAAATTAGGCAAGTAAATATGTTAGCCACTAGTGTGCCCAGCAGCCTGACCTGCATCAGGTACAGTGTGTCCAGCAGAACCAGGGAAATTATTGTGCCCCTGTACTTAGTGCTGGGGAGATCATGACTACTGCGTTCTTTGGGCCCTCACTCTAAGAAGGACATTGAGGTACTGGAGCAGGTCCAGAGAATGGCAAAGAAGCTGGTGAAGGGTGTGGAGAACAGGTTCGGTGAGGAGCAGCTGAGGGAGCAGTTGTTTTAGTCTGGAGAACAGAAGACTGAGGAGACCTCACTCTGTACACCACCTTGAAAAGGGGTTGGAGCCAGGTGGGGGTTAATTTCTTATCCCAAGTAACAAGCAATAGAATGAAAGGAAACAGCTTCACGTTGCACCAGGGGAGGTTTAGGTTGGATATTAGAAAAAGCTTCTATGCAAGGGTTCTCAACCACTGGAACAGGTTCTCCAGAGAGATGGTTGAATTCCCATCCCTGCAGGTGTTTCAAAGCTGCAGCGTTGTGGTGCTGAGGGACATGGGTTACACCAGACTTGGCAGAGTTAGAGGATGATTGACTCGATGATCTTAAAGGTCTCTTCCAGCTGAAACGATTCTATGGTTCAGTAAATGCAGGCAGAAGCAATTAAAATGATGTGTTTCGTTCAGTTTCTGTATGTACATAATCAGAAGCAGAAGTCACGAATGCGGCTTGGTATCTCTCGCGGAGTGCCTCTCTCGCCACGTCAGAGAAGCCGGGGAGCGACCGTGGGATACCGATCTCACCCCGGGAGCTGAGGCCCGGCGGGCCCGGCCTGTCCCGTCCCGGCCAGTCCAGGGGTGCCCCGCGGCCGCTAGGTGTCAGGCGCCGCCCGCCTGCTGCCGCCGTGCGCAGCTGGCGCTGCCAGCAACACCCGATCCGGTGCGAGGTGCAGAGGCGAGGCACGGCTGGAATCGTGAAACCTCAGAAAATAAGCCCTTTTTAAAGGCGAGCTGTAACAGTCCTGCTGGGTGTTGTAAATGCCTCAGGTGCACTTGATACTGCTGTTACGTTCCTGGCGTTGGCTTCTGATTTTTATGGAAAGATGGATTGAAGTTCAATTTCAGAATATTCGGTAATCCCTCTCAGGACATACTGCAACAGCTGGTATTGCTGTGCTGCGGCAAATCGATTCCATACAGCAGTCACCGCTGCCTATGGCTGGGCTCCGGCAAAAACTTCCAAAGCATTTTCAATACAGCCAGCCAAAGAAAATAACATCATCACTGCAAAAAATGTAGCTTAATTTGCAAGTTGGGGGGGGGGGGGGGGAGGGGAACAAATAAATAAATAAATCCCCATTCCATTCCAGCAAAATATTATGTATTTTACTGGTAAGAATTTCAGCAGGTCATTTATTTTTCATTAATATGTGTTTAGGATCTGGGGGAATAGCTTTATGCAGTATATAAAGTTTCTTAAATAATAAGGCACTTGAATTTTTTTCTATTTCTTTTTTTTTTATTGAATGATTTACCATGAAATAACGTAAAATAAAGAAACCTTGAGTTTAAATATGTGACATCTATGTGGATCAGCAAGACTTTGCACGTTTCACAGTCAGCTTTCCTAAAGGAGTCTGAGTTTTTGATCAATAATATGACCATATAATGAGAATGCCTTGCAGATGTATTTTTTTGTTTTAACAGAGGAAAGTGTGGTAAGCTGCACATAAATCAAAGATGTCCCTATTAATAGTAAATAATTTTGTTTAAACTAGTTTCTTACTCATGTGAAAACTAAAAATGCCTCCGTCCTTCGCATGGCTGCAGGGGTGTGCTCACACTGCGACTGAGGGAGCTTAAGACGTCACTTCTCCTTTATGCCACTTGTGTGTGTTTAAAAGTATACAAGCAGAATTAATGCAAAGAGAATGTGGTCCCTCTTAATTGGCACAGCCTGACCTTGCTGCGATGTATTTTTTTTTCTTTCTTTTCTCCTTTTAAACTCCACTCTGAGTAGCTTTGCAGATAGATGTTTTACAACTTTGTCGTCGTAAGGTGAGCTTTCATTCTGAAAGAAACATTCCCTTATCTCTGCTTTAAATTTTAAGTTAATTGGCTTCATACTGTTTTGATGAACCTAAAATTCTTTTGGAAGCTGGCACGTTTCTCATGAAAACTTGCTGCTTTTTCTTCATCACAAACTTCTGTAACTAAGAAAACCCCTCCAAACCCTAAACCGATCTGAACAGGTTTTAGAGTTTTGTTCATTCCTTTCCATCATAGAAGTTATCCAGGGCTGTAACTTCTGCTGTATTTGTTTTCTTAAAAACAAACAAACCAACCAGTCTGACTGGAGATTCAGAGCTCACATGCAAAATCTTTCTTTGGGTAAATGCATATGGGAGGGGAAAAAACCACTTGAAGACGTTGCTAGGCTATTTAAGCTATAGGTTTGTTTATGCCTAGGGACAAGTTAACTAACTTATGTCTAAAAATTGGTTTACAACTTACTAAATCTCATAGATGGCCTTTTATATGCTGTAGTACGTCTAGCAATGTGGGGAATTTTTTTTGCTAAACAAGTTTTGAGCAGCATTCAGTGTTTACAGCACCTGTATGTTAGTCTTCCACAAGACTATTGCCAAATGCAAATGCGTCCAAAATATGCATTTTCAAAGCCAGGATGACTTTAAAAGTCATTCTGATTAATATGAATGTCTTTAAAAAACAACAACCAAACCAAAACCACCCAAACCAATAAAAAGGAAAACAGCAACAGCAGAAGCAAAATTCACTTGTATTTGTTTGTTCATGCTAAATCAGAACTGTGCTTTCTTTCTATATGAACCTTTTGTTTACTGAAATCTGAAGAAAACCTTTGTTTTCTGTTAGCTTCTCTTTGCCCTCTCCCTTCCTTCTCTCTGCAAACACATCAGTCTCTGCCTTGCTATTAGTAAACCTTTCCAGTCTTAACTCTGCATTTCTTTTCACAAGTTTCTATTCCAGTTTCACATTTTACCATACTTGAATTTAAATACCTTCACTTACGTTTGCAAGTGGGTGCTTACATTTGCTCTTTGTTTTTGTTACATTTGCTCTGAATTTTCTTCAAGATATTTAAAACAAATACCTGAAATTTAATACCAATGAGCCTGTGCAGTTATTAAAATATGTCTTTAAAAATACTGTCTTTGTAGTAATGAATTACAGAAAAATTCCTCACGTGGTGTGCATGATAATGGCTTCATCAACTCCACAAATCAAACTGCGATTTACCTTAGCGAAGTGTTTGCCCTAGCCTTGCTTTTTACAGCGTCAGTTAAAATTTAGATGATATTTCCAGATGACAAATAAGAAAAAATGCATGTCAGGTCTTAAATGAGCTGAAAAAAATCGAAAGGAGGTCAAGTAGAAACACTGAAAAAAAGCCCCCAAACAACCAAAAAAAACTATGCTAGTAAGCAATGGGTTTGTTTCTGGGATAAGCAGTAGCAAAATTTGAGTGACTTAAATTATTCACTGTTTTAATGAAATAACCCTAGATGTTATTTCCAGAATACCTGACACACTAAAGACTATAATTCACATGAGAGAAATGTGTTAAATTATTTTTACAGCAGAATGGGATTATAGGCTAGACTGAAGAAAACAAAAGTTGTTTCACCTGGGGAGAAAAAAAATCCTTAATAGTCATAAATGAATGCACAGCACTTTGTTTTGAGAGTCTGAAATCAAAAGCTTATTTTGTGATAATGACTGGATTTGGCTAGCTGCAGTAATTTGCAGTTTAACAGTGTTCTTAATTGTAAAATTCTGTTTCTGTTCTTTCTAGGAGAAGCTGGGAAATAGCATTAATCTTCGTAGACAACTTGGCCGTGAGCAGTTAAACTGAAATTAACTTCTGCCTTCTGGCTGCAGAGTGCTGGTCTGACGTTCCTGCCTGATACTCTGCAGACTAAATCATGCCAGCGTTATCAGCTGGATCTGGAAGTGACACAGGTATGCAAGCCAAAGAGGACCACATGTTTCTTTCAGATCTTATTTGTTAAGTCTACGGTCTCCCATTTAAAAAATCATCAAATAAGATAAGTGTGGTTTCACCAAATGCTTGATTTCAGAATTTGAACAACCTTTTCTCCCTGGAGTTAACTTAGATAAGTGAAACACCAAAGGTAAAATTATTTTTTTTTTTTAAATTACCACCACCTCCTTGTTTGTTGGAGGCTAGGGCTGGAAAGGAGGAACAACTCCAAACAGATACTATAAACAGATCTGAGGAATTTGGATTCACCTCCGAGCGTGGTTCCTACGATGTTAACTTGAAAAAGGAGAAGGAAAAAAAGAAAGATGATATCATACATGCCTTAATATTTGCAACAGTCTAGACTATCCCCTCAGTGAGTTACAGTTATCAGTGCAGTTATTTCTGAACACAGACTATTTAGTTTTGACACTTCTTTAACAAATTAGGAGAGGAAAAATACTGTCTCAAGTTCTCTTCCTTCCCTTGCCTTCCACATCAGAGTCCAGTTCCCATCGCTGACTGCAGGCAGTGGGAATGCAGACAGGGAGCTTTCCATAGTTTCACTCTTCTTGTTGGATATAGCCTAAAACTGCAGAGGTTAAAATCTCATCTTGCTGCTATCTGTATGTGCTCTAGCTGACAGTGGTTTTGTTCCTGTTTTATTCACAACAAAAGAATAAAAAAAATAGCTATAGAAGGAATTGTATTTGATTCTTGTTTCAAAAAGACTGTACAGTGCAATGATGACTTTTAAATTCTTTTTAATTTTAGTTTTTATTTTATTTTATTATTTTTCCTCCACCTTCAGTCCATGTAAAATTTCTCTCAGACAAAATGATTTAATTATCAGAGTTTTGGGGGTATATTTATTTATATATTCATTACCATAGGGAGGGAGGTTTGTGCTTGGATTTGTTTGCCCCCTTTTTTTGTTTTTTTTTTTTTTCTTCTTAATGTTGAAAATATTTTTGTCTTCCTATTCCTCTGTTTAAGGGATTTGACCATCATGTTGCCAATGCCAATGCCTCCACATACCATTCTTTTCTCCCCCTTTCACCATGGAAGTAAGCGCAGTTGAAGCTGATAGTCCGCTCTGGTCTTTGCTGTCTTTGTCATGCACCCTTTTATGTCCTTCCTAATATACTTTTATATCCTTCCTAATATACTTTTTTATATATAAAAACTTATAAATAAATAAAAATAATTACTTGGTCAAATGCTTTCAGACATTTCAGAAGTCTCAAGAACACGTTGAGATGAAGAGCAGGAGAATGTGTGAAGCCTGGTGCCTGATGCTGACTATTTTGCTTTTTGTATCGTTTAAAGACTGTTAATGTGCCCCAAAGTAATAGTCCTGGATATGCTTTCTGGATAAGGAAAGAAAAGTACTCCAAAAATTGGAGGGAGGGGAGAAGCCAGTTTGAAAATTGTGCGTTTAACATGTTTTTAGTCTGCTTTTTAATGCATCTGATGCTCTAAATACACCTTTAATGATTATGGTGTGTGATACAGCTCAGCGCTCTCTCTCTCCATTCTCCCAGGAATTGTCTAGTATCTTGCTGTTCAATGCTACTGCTTGTTAAATATGATTTATTTTCTGCTGCAAGTGGTAAATTGTTTCTCTAAATAAAACATTACATTTGGAGGGAAAAGAGAATTATTTACTTTCTTCCTATTCCTTTATGGTATTTCCTGATGGGGATGGTAGATATTCATGTGGTTTTGAATGATTACATCAAACTGTGCCTTTTGTCCTGTTTTTAATACAGGTGTTTTCTAATCAGAGCACTGGGTTTTTTTGCAATTACTCTTACTCTTTAATTAGAAAAGAAAGAAACTCAAAAAAATCCCAATTTTCTTACCCCTGTTCCTCCCCAGACCAGTATTTCTCTA
Organism: Melanerpes formicivorus; assembly: GCF_026170545.1. NCBI lineage: Eukaryota > Metazoa > Chordata > Aves > Piciformes > Picidae > Melanerpes > Melanerpes formicivorus. Next base: position 10,540,176 of record NW_027142365.1, read on the forward strand.
ATTCTGCATGCATAAATTGTTGTTGTGATGTGTAATGAGTTGAAAATTCCTTGGGTGGACCCTGAGATGTTATGGAATTAGCAAGTCACTTAGTGAGGAACCTAAAAAATGCACCTTTAGGGTAGGGATGCAACTTGCTTTAGCCTGTCTGCCAAGACAGGTTAAGGCATTCAAACAAAACCCTAGCCTAGCTGATTTTTGTCTATTACATCCTGGTGAAGTAAAAGTAAACCTGCATTTTAAAATAAGGGAAAGAATTCATTGAGGACTATTAAATAGAAATGTATCATCTGTGAGTACTGGAAAGTTGCCAAGCCATGGACTACTGGAAATTTGGACACTAGTATGGAAGCATTGATGATATATTTTTTTTCTTTGTGGTTTTTTTTTTACTATCAGTAGTCTTAGACATTAAACCACTGTCAAAAATGTGTTCATGGTAGGCCATGGCAGACTAATTGCTGACCTACTAGAGTTAATTGGACATTGCTTTTCCTTTCTCAACAAACTTTGTTAAGGATGTCACCATGTCCCTGGAGCTGTTTCCTTCATATGTTTCTGTAAGCTTTTATTATTCCATATTTTAACTTGTGTTTGCTTCCCAACACCCCCACCCCCACCCCAACACCCACACACCCTCCATGCCTCTTCAATCTGTTTTCAGACACGTTTGCCAGGTTCTAAATTACGATAAATCAAAAGCATGGCTATAGTATTTGCAGTGTTTTGTTTAGAAACATGTATTTTAATTAATTTAGATTAATCAAGTGAATTTGAAGTTAATTTTGTACCGTACCAGTCTGATCTGGCTTCTTTAAGGCAGAGGAAAAGGGCTTAAAGCGTGCACGTGCTTCATTCTGTTCCACTCTCCATTAGCCGTACAGAATCCCTAATTTAGCAACAACAGCAACAATAGTAACAACAGTAATAAAATTACTTGTTATATATAATGTGTACACGATCTTGCTCCTCCTTTAAATTTTATAGTCCTGTCACTGTCAGGTCAAAGTTATTTTAAAGCAGCCCTCTTAAATGGAAGGTTGAGCTCCTTCCTGCGGCTGCATCTGAAGCTTTAAATGCTTTCCGATTCAAAAGTCTGCTTGGACTCTGTGTGCAAGCCCATCAAATGGAGGTTGAATACAACACTTCTGCAGGTAAAGCAAGTCTGTGAGATCTGACATTGACTTACCTGGTTTGTTTAGCAAGATTTAGGTTTGCAATCCTGGCTCCACAGTAGTTAATGGCAGCCTCGTTGCTGACTTTGGTGGAGCCTAGATGACATCATTGTACTTTTAAAGTGTTGTTTCAGTGTGAAAAATATCATAAAATTGTGACAGATTTCTTTCCTCTCAAGCCTGTACCGGGCTTGCTCGGCTGACAAGTTTAGAAGTGCTTTTCTGTTTGTCCTCAAAAACTAGCAGATGAATGTGCAAGGCAGACTTTATGTTTTTGATTCATGTATTGTCAGTGGGAAAATCACATTTATGGGCTGTGTTTGGCCACCAACTAAAAGCTGTGTGAGATTGCTTAAGTCTAATGAAAGTCAGAAGTGGCTCTTGAATTTGAATATTATAAATTATAGAAAGGAAAAATGTGCAGAGCTTTTATTAGTTTCTTCTTGAGTACATATAGGAGTTAATGCTGTGCCAGATAATGGAGGGGTTTTTTTTTTGTTATTACAAGCCTGTAAAACTGAACACATGTTAGTTTTTTTTAATTAAAAGAAACAGAAAAAACCCCACCACCACCAAAACCCCAAAACACAAAAAAACCCAACACATTTGTTGCTAACCAGATTGTAAGTTCATATGGCCCCTAAAATGTTCCAAATTTTCATGTTTTCTTCTCTACTTTTAGTACTGTGTTCTGCGATGCTTTAAGTATTATCTCCACCTCTGAAGCTGCACACTGCTGATGTGGATGTGCTGAATGCTGGTAGAAAAATGTTGCTAGCTTTTGAAGTTGATATGGTAGCTCCATAGTCCATATGGGTTACCCACTGGTGATGTGAGACCACCACAAGTGATGTGAAGTTCAGAGATGATTTGGCAACCATCTCAACACCAACAGAAGTTATCCTTGCCTCTACTGTTTTCATAGAGATGCCTTCCCTTTATTTATTCATAGAATAGTTTGGGTTGGAAGTGACCTTAAAGACCATTCAGTTCTATCCCCCTTGCCACAGACAGGGGCGTCTTCCACTAGATCAGGCTGCTCAAGGCCTCATCCAACCTGGCCTTGAATGCATCCAGAAAGGGGGGGGCATCCACAGTGTCCCTGGAGAACTTGTTCCAGTGTCTCACCACCCGCACTGTAAGGAATTTCTTTCTAATACCCCGTCTGAATCTCCCTTGGGCATTCTTTTCCAGGTATTGCATTTTGATCAGCTTGCCAGTTTTAGCATAATCTTTTATAATAACCTTTTATAATTAAAAGGATGAAGAGATGGAGAGGAAAAAGAAGAAAAACAAAGAAAAAGCTGAGCTGAGAGGGGAGCATCAGAAACATCTTTAGAGGAGAAGGATGAATTACACTCAAGTGGGTAGAGACTGTAACCTTTTTAACCAGTTTTCAGAATGAGGGGAGAGGTAGAAATTGGAGACTGCTATTTTTGTAATCTGTTGGAAAAAAAATTAACTAGGGAAAATGGTGGCCAAAGATCTGGGCTCATTGTTATGAGATAAAGAGAAAGGGAATTTAGGAGAGTGATGAAGGAAAGATTTCTGGGAATAGCTCTTCCTTTGGGAGTTGCCAGGGTGAAAGCTTGCAGTGTGATTGGGTCCTGCTCGAGCCTGCCTCTACTTCCCCGCTGGCATGCTGTGGTGGGGACAGAGCAGATGGAAAGCCTTGACTCGCCTGCTTCACTTTGTTGCTTTTAGGAGTAGGTGTGCTGCCACAAGTGTAGTCTGTAAATACCTCTAGCTAAACCCATGATTTCAAGGCTGCTTAAATTTCTCACTGCCTTGAAATGCACAAATATGGCTAGATTTTCATGAAAACCACTACACCAGCTGAGTCAAAATTTATACTGAATGAATACAGAGCCACTATTTTTACCATGCGTTCTTGAATTCTCCCCATCTCCAGCTGCCAGAGGCATTAAATGGCCTGTAGGCTAATGGTAACATGGGAAAGTATGAGACCTATGGCAAAGCTTTAATTGCTATCAGATTTAATTTTTAAAAAGAAAACTTGCTGGTGTTGGAAAGTTTCTCTGGTGAGACTCTACTTGGAGTACTGCATCCAGTTCTGGTGTCCCCAGCATAAGAGGGACATCAGTCTGCTGGAGCAGGTCCAGAGGAGACCATGAAGATGGTCAGAGGAGTGGAGCACCTCCCCTCTGAGAACAAGCTGTGAGAGTTGGGGCTGTTCACCTTGGAGAAGACAAAGCTCCAGGGAAACCTTATTGCAGCTTTCCTGGACCTGAAGGGGCTTATAAGAAAGCCAGAAAGGGACTTTTTATAAGGGCATGTAGTGATAGGACAAAGGATTGAATCTTGAGAAGGTTATATTTGGACTGGATATTAGGAAGAAATTCTTTACAGTGAGGGTGGAGTTGCCCAAAGTAAAATGAAGTTTCTCTAAGCTGTGCTGTGTGGGGTTAATATTTTACACTAGACTGATTCAACTGTGAGGAATCAGAAAATGTGTGCCATTATATTTACTAATGGTAAACTCTTTAAAACTGTTATAGTTCTTGGACACAAACTGAAATTCAGATGGTCTGGCAGCTGCATCAATTGTTACTCAATTTTTTTGTTGTCATTTGTTTTTTTGGTGAATGATGTGTAGTTTTGTGGTAAATCTGAAAATATGACAGCCTATATTGTTTCTAACCAGAGGCTTAAATGTATAGCTATGTTTGTTGACACAAAAGCTGCAATTACACAAGCGGTTGAAGTTCCTACTGATGCCAGATGTCCTGTGTGGAGAGCAGACTGCCATGCTGTACCCCACACATGTAGCTGTGCCAGCATCCAGGTTAGCTAGCAGAATGTACGTACTGTGTGCATTTGCTGTCACATGAAAGGTCCTGTGGCTTCTCAGCCCAGCATCACCTCAAGTATGGACTAATTTAATAACACTAAAGCTATTAAGGAAATTTAGTGCTGCTAAGAAGTAGTGAGAAGCTTGCCTGCTAGCTGTTCATTGCCTGTTGTGGAACGCAGGGGTTCAAAGATGATTTTGCTTTGAAAACAGCACATTGGTTTAAATAAAGCCCAACCCAAGCACCTGTGTGGTGAATTAACCTTAGGAATAAACTAAGAAATAGTTTTAGGCGTGTCAAACAGTTTAATTTTCTGAACTGACTTTGGAGATAAAGTGCTCAACTCTTTAAACTTTATAGAGTTGTACCTTGTGAGTGTCTGTATGTGACTGGTGTAGTGGGATAACTTGTTAAAGTTAAACTTTAAATTCAGTCATACAGTCAGTCCCAGCACTGAAATCATGTACTGGTATGTTATTAGGCATCAGTGCTGCCTGGAATTATAGGACTATTTCTTCTACTTTCAAGATGCAGTAGGAAAGGTTGAGACATGGTAATCAAGTGGGGTTTCCAGTAGTTTTAGGCATAACTGGGTTGAAAGTAATCTTGGTTTCTGTTAACAGTAGAACACTTCATTCAGCCTCTTAATGAGATAGTATCACAGATTCACAGAATGGTGGGGGTTGGAAAGGACCTCTGGAGATCATCAAGTCCAGTCCCCCTACCAAGGAAGGTTCACCTAGAGAAGATGACCAGGAATGTGTCTAGGCATGTTTTGAATGTCTCCAGAGACGGAAACTCTATCACCTCTCTGGACAGCCCCTTCCAGAGCTCCATCACCCTTACATTAAAGAAGTTCCTCCTCATGTTTAGGTGGAACTTCTCACGTTCAACACCCAGAGATAGAAAAAAAACTTCGGGAAACACAAGAAAGAGTGTACACTTGGAATCAGATCCTGCAGAGGGACAGAGTTTGTTCTGTTGGGGATACCCAAGGACAGGTTGATGACTGTTCCAGGTTCTGCTTGAGGATAGGCTGATGACTCTGGGAGCTGTGTGAGGACAGGCTGATGGCTGATCTCAGGATCTGCTCCTCCTGCAGACGTAAAATGCTACTTTTAGTATTCCTTTGCCACCTCTCCCCAGAGCCTTGGCTCTCATAGCCTTGTAAGCTGTAACTAAACAGTTAAACATGGCAAGTGTGCCCAGTGACATCCTAGTGCTGGAATGAGTTCTTTCCTGCTTGCCTGCCAGTAACTTGCTATTGCCTTCTCTAGGGTTGGTGAAGATCAACATAGAAATGTTGAAGACTCAGCGTGCCGATGTCTGTACAAAGGACCAATTAATCAAGGTCATTCAAGGTGTTGCTGGAGGAGCCAAGACCTGTTGAAAAAAATATGAATGTCAGATCTTTGTACGAGCTTTCCACAAGCTGCTTATTAATTTATGCTGGACAGGCCACTTTAAATCAGTTTTATGTGTGTGTTATTCTTGCAGATAATAGAAGAGCTCTTGAATACTCCTGAAAGTACATTTTATGAACTTTGAAAGTATCCTCATTGACACAGTGTCTAGTTAACTACATTGAGGGGTTTCATTTTGGAGCAGCTTTGACGAGCTGTACAAGAAAGAGTTCTGCAGCAGCAGCCTTGCCCTGTGTGAATGCAAATAGGGATCATCCATTTAACTCGTAATGGTATGCGGTATGCTAAAGCTGAAATACACATGTTGAGACAATTCCTGAAAGACCCATAACTGCTTCAAACAACTGCGGAGTCTTTAGCTCCAGAAGCCAAGTCCCCAAACCTAAAGACTTTTCCATTTTGAAGGAAATAATATTTTTGAAAGCGGTGGGCTTAGATGATTGCCCGCTTTCAACATTTTCTGTCATAACATTGTTTTAAGGTGGGTTAACAAATTACTGTAGCTTGGAGGAATAAAAATTAGGCACAACTTCTAAGTGAAAAGACTGTTAAGGGGGTATATAATCTTTTCTTTGAGGACATGTACCACAAAATTCTCGTTTCCATTAGGTAAACAATAAAACACATCTCTATTGCTGTGCCATCTGTAAAGATTTGAGCATTTGACTTTTTTTTCCCCCCCTTAGTGTGAATTGGCAAATAAATCAAACCAGATCTTCTTTTTCAAAAGATGTTGATCACTTGCATGTCATGATTATCCAGGTACTCAGTATTCTTTACCTTTGAAACCTAGATTAATTTTTTGTTGTTGTTTTTTTCCCTTTGGAAGCACTAAACTGCAAAATTAAAAGGGCACATGCTGGAATGAGTTAATCACTCCGGTTCTGCAAAGAAAAATTGTTAGTCTTTAACTTTCTGCAGTGTCAGGAAGCCCATATATTTGGTGGAATTACTTAAGAGAACATAAAAAAGAACTATTTGTAGCACATAAAGTTGAGCACATAGTGGGCTTTTTACAGCTGGGGCTCGATAGGACGGTGCAGTGTGTCTGTCCTAAGGCATGTGTACTGCATATGTTTTTATTTGAACTTGCGCATAAATACTGATCCCAAACTTCAGAACGAAATAATTTGGTGCGAGTGACTGATTTTATTATGCATCAGTAAGGATGTCAGAATGAGTGTTTCTGCTGCGATGCTGTTTGCTTTTGTGTAAGGCAAGGGCTGTCTGAGCCTTTATGGAACTGTAAAGTATAGTTCAAATGTGAAAAAATGTCAGCTTGTTATAAATGGCAGCAAATGGTGCTGATTATTTTACCTTTGACAAAGTGGAAAATTTAAAGGTTGGTGTGTCCCATTTTATTAATACAATAAAACTTTACAGTGTTGTTCTGGGCTTAGATATATGTTCTTTAGTGTTTATTGTCCCTCTGTTACTGTTAAAATTTTTGATTTGAAGTCTGGCATCATTATTCAGCATGCTAATTCAGGAAATTAATTAACATATGAAAGCAACTGCACATCCATTTGTCTCCGTGTCTCTCCTTACACTAACCGAAACAACGTTGGTGTTTTCTTGTAATATGCAAGAGTGATGGAATGCAGAGACCATATTTTTTTATCATTTAGCACTAGTTTATAGCTTCCACAGACTTGTCCTAATAATGAAGCTATGAAGGATATGACAAGAATGGTGATATTAAATTTCTCTAGACTACCAGTAAATTTTTCCATTCTGATGTCAAGAATGTAGAGCATCTGGAATCTGCAGTGTGAGTGGTTCAGTACGGGAACACTTTCATCAATTGCTTGGCCATTTATTCTTCTCCTAGGAACAAGCAGGCTTCTACAGAGTATAACACTATGAAGGAAGCAATTTTCTGGAACTGGAAAAATTCTTTATGTCTCGTTGTTTCTGATTTAAAAGCTTTCCATTGCTGCGTAGTCTGAAATTGTATTGCATGTGCAAATTTAGCATGCACATTTAAATTGGAATTGCCATTGTTATACGCTTTGTTTTTTGGGTAGAATAAAAGTAAATTGCATTAATTAAGCTTAGGAAAGGCTAGAGATACTCTGAAGAGGAGAACTGTTTAACTGTGTTAAAAGAACAAATGGAAATTTATTACCTTTTTAAGCAGGGACACTGCTGGGTTTTCAAATATAGCCTGGATTTTTCCCTTGAAATTACTTCCTTAGTCCAAGCTGTCAGACTATTATAAGCTGTAATCTGCAGCCATTTCATCTTGCTTGCTCCTGCAACAAGTCCAAAATCTTCAGAGTAGTTTCTCTACCCAGGACAAGCTATTATACATTTTAGTTTTAGATTCTGTGTATGGATTTAGACTACCTACTTGTATATGGCTTGTATGCACCATTTCTGTAGGCAAGGTTATCTAGTCATTGCTTTTTAATTCCTTGTGTTGCTTTTCATGGCCAAACTAAATTCCATGAAAAGTGTATTGTATGTCCAGTATTCATTTAGTACTTTTAAATTTCTTTATTCTCCAACCAGGTAATCACTTTTAATAGGTTATATAAACACCTTTGAACAACTCCCTTTCACTCTTAGAAGAGTTGTATAGTATTCTTCTGTGCAAAGCTTGCCTCCTTTTATTAACATTCCCATGCTATAGGCCTTTACTTAGGTGAACTAAGTTTTAGGTGCTGTACTTAATTTTCTATATAACATGGATGGAAATAGCAGCATCCTAAGATCTCAGATGAGGAGCTCCCTTGCTTGTCTGGAGCTGCCTTCTATTACTGCCTCTGGATTAACCTAGAAAGAGCTCTTTTTCCTCCTCTGTTTCAATGATTTGTGAATGTCAGGGATGATCACATTGTGATCTGTTTGGGTTGGTTGGTTTGTTTGTGGGTTTTCCCCCTTGTTTGTAGGACTGACTGGACATACTTGCCTTCTTACAATCGCAGACCCGTTATAGATGTCTGTTTAAGCTCACTGTTAATTATTTTAATGTATGTTCAGGTCTTCTGTGACCTTTGAATAAATTATTTGCTTTTACAAAATGAAGTTAATGAGTTTTTAATGTGGAAGCCATGTTTACTTTAGTGAATATTGACACCTGAAAGATTCTGATACTAGAAAATCCCAGTGGGCATACGATTTCTTTTAGAGATTAAAGCTGGTTAAATTAGGCAAACCAGACTTTAAAAACATGACCAGATCCTCATTAGAATAGCAACAGTGTATTTAAAAAAAAGGCAAATTTTTGTCTTTTTAAATTATTACTATTCTCTGTGTGTGTGTGTGTGTAGGGTTTGTTTGTTTATTTTACAGGTCTCTATAGTGCTGCCAACATCAGGCATTAAAGAGAGGGGAAAAAAAAAAACACCACAAAGAAAGAATGAAAGAAACAAACCCAAAACAAAACCCAAAGCCAAAAATAAGCAAACAAACCACAAAACCAAACCAAACCAGAACAAAAGTAACCAAACAGGCTTTTTCCCCCTGGACTTTCCATGATTTTTTTCTTTTTAACAAAATGTCTTCATGTTTTTAGAACTTGTTCTGAGATGTTTATTTAAATTGTGAGCATCTTCACGAAAGTGTGTGCATAAATGGTTTTTTTTTTTTCTTTTTATAAGAAGTCTATGCATGTCATATGACTCAAGGAGGTGGGACTTGAAAGAGAAGAGACCAAGAGCACAGGCAAGGCCTGGCAACCATGGGTGTACAGCTGTAATATTCAGTACGGAGGCACTGAGCCACAGCTCATTCCACGGCTTGTGTGATGAGCATCAGTTCTTAATTTACAAAACAGTTCATCTGAACACAGGGGGTATAGGTATGACCTTCCTGAAAGTTAATTTTTGGTGGGAATCATGGTGTTGGGTGGATGTTTGGACTCCATGATCTTGAAGGACTTTTCCAACAGCTCCGAGGCCTCGGCCTCAGCCTCATAAGGACCCCCCCCCCCGCCAGCCCTGGGGACCCCCATCCTCACTGGGGACCCCCACAACCCTTGGACCCCCCCTCCCAGGATCCCCCCAAATCCTGGGACCTCCCCTCTTGGTGCTGGGAGGGGCAATAAACCCCCTCCCCTTTTGGGGAAGGACTTCTCAGGATCTCAGGTAGTGATAGGACTAGGGGGAATGGAATGAAGCTGGAGGTGGGGAGATTCAGGCTAGATGTGAGGAGGAGGTTCTTCACCATGAGAGTGCTGAAACCCTGGAATGGGTTGTCCAGGGATGTGGTTGAGGCCCCGTCCCTGGAGGTGTTTAAGACCAGGCTGGATGAGGCTCTGGCCAGGCTGATCTAGTGTGGGGTGTCCCTGCCCATGGCAGGGGGGTTGGAACTAGATGATCCTTGTGGTCCCTTCCAACCCTGAATGATACTATGATACTATGAACTTTAATCAGTCTATGATTCTGTGATTCTCCAGAAGAGCTGCACAGACTGGATGCACTGCTGTCAAGGCTGGAGTAGTGCACTAGGAACATGGGCACCCATTTCTCTAGGAGGAACAATTCAAAGCTATCTGAATAAGTGGAGCCCACAGACGCTTTTGAACTGAACGTGGAAACCCTGATGTGTGCAAGCACCTGCAGGGTTAGTCAGTCCTGGAGTGCTGGCAGGCGGGATTTTTTTCGGGAAGTTCTGTGCATAAAACTTAAGTCTCATTGTAGGCAGATTCAGTCTCACCCTTTGTTGCTGCTGTAACAGTTAATCCGTCAGAAACATGAACTTCCATTTTATTTTCACTGGGGATGTAATTATCAAAGCTTCAAGAGGCAGGTTACAAGAGTAGAATAGCTTTATAGGTGATTCTGTGTGAAATTTAAGCTGATCTAATGGATCCAGGAAGAGAAAGTTTTGTCTGTTATACATGTCTTATTCGAAGGGAGTGGCTGAAGTTATTTTCTTTCTTCTGAATGGCACCTGTGAGCTGTGCTTAAGCATAGAATCATAGAAAACATAGAATGACTTAGGTGGGAAAGGGCCTCAGGCATCATCTATTCCAACCTCCCTGCCATGAGCAGGAACACCTCTCAACTAGATTTGGTTTCCCAAGGCATCATCCAGTCTGCCTTTAAACACCTCCAGAGAGGGGGCATCTGCAGCCACTCTGGGCAGCCTATTCCAGAGTATCACCACTCTCATACTGAAGGACTTCTTCCTAAGATCCAGTCTAGACATCTTTTCTCTCAGCTTAAAACCATTCCCCCTGGTCCTGCTGCTAGACACCCTTATGAAAGTCCCTCCTCAGCTTTCCTGTAGGCTCTCTTCAGGTATTGGAAGGCATCACTAAAGTCCCTGTGGAGTCTTTTCTGCAGGCTGAACAAGCCCAGCTTCCTCAGCCTACTGTCATAGTAGAGGTTATGCCACAGTGTAGCTTACATTGAACCTTCTGTTCCATTTTCTAACAACTTTCAGGTTATTCTGAGGTAAATGTATTTGTAGTAGCCGAAGTGGCTATGTGCAGAAATATGAGGCTGAGTGTAAAGACGTTTTTTAATTTTCCAAGTGAAAATGTTTTGAAAGCATAAATTGCCTGATAAAAATAACCATTTTTGCTAAGTGCTGAAGTTCTAATAGTCCAGAAAGTTGGAGCCAAGAGTCTCAGTCAAACTTCTGTTTTCTGAGTGTCATCTCAATCACCGATTGTGCCTTTGCTGGGCAAGTCTCGGTGTTCTTTTTCTTTCCATGCAGAACTGCGGTGGTTTAAGTTGTATCCTTTTATTGCAGTATTTCTGCAGCATAAACAAGAGCAGATTTAAAGAAAAGCAAGATACTAATAGAGTGAATGTCAGCCACCAAAAACGCTTGAGCCACAAAAGAATGTATTTGGAAGGAACTTTTCTTTCCAGAACGTTATAGTGAGAGGCAGTAAAAAGACAAAAATGTTAAATGGTCGGATCCCGAAGGTGCTGTATGTAATTTTGGAGTGGGAATGTAGGGCCTGGAAAGGTTGTGAAATTGTCTCCTAGTAAACATTGTAAATAATAAGTTTTAGGGAGATAATAGGCATATAATGATAGGTAACCTATAATTTAGAACATTGTTCTTTACCAGTAGAATATCTTGTAAATTTGTCCTTCTGATGAACAGCAGCACTTACTCAGACTAAAAATAATAACAGGACCGTGTATCTTGGATCCCAGGAGGCCACTGGTGTTTTTGTAGACAGCAGACAGGAGAAAAAGGCATTTTGTCCTTTTTACCCCAAGTAATCCCACTGGAAAATTAAACATGTGCTATGAATTGATATCAACTCATGCCAGGTTACCTCCCTAAAGAGGACTACTGCAAACACTGTTGCTCCATTTCTTGGACAGCAGTTTGATGGCCTGTGTGCATGATGGATATTTTATGCTGTATGCTACTGAGGAACAGTGTGCTACTGTCTGCCCCTCGGAGACCGCAGGTGAGGTGTGCCACAAATAACTGGGAACAGCAATTGCTTTAACCCTATGGAGAATCTCAAATACCTGCAAATTCAGACTGTTACTGAAATGCCTCTCTGTGCGTGCATGCGTGCCTGGGAAGACTGCTTTGGGTTTGGGCTTTAAGGTTGAATCGTGCAAAACAGAGCTGTTCCTTTTGTCTTGCTGTGGATTCCTACTGAGCAGGAGATAAAAAAAAAAAGCACCAAACCAACAACCAAGCAATTTATTAGCAAGAACTATTTAGAGAAACCATGAACCTTTTTTTAATAGACCACCCTATCCAGTTTCTGTTCTTTTAAGGAAGTTTTTCCTATTCATGACTCATTTCACTCTTTGGCTAACATCAAGGGAAATGGAATAACGATTAAGCAAAGGAATGTAAGGTTTTTTTTTTTTCTGGTTATGTCCTTTTTTTTTTTTCTTTTCAAAACCTTTATGAATTTTCTGCATAACCTTGTGTAAATATATGTGGATATAGGAGCCTGACAACTGTGACAAGGTAAAAAGTACACCGCTAATACTTGCTTCTTAGTAATTTTTCTTAAATGCTCTACAAGTTAATGTTGTGCTGGATACTCCAGACTCCCAGTTCAGTTAAAGTGACATGCTCCAGGCAGCCAATTACACAGAACTGTTAAGTGAAATTAATGAGATCACCCCTAGATTACACTTTGTGTTTTATTTTCATTTTATAGGTCTGTACGAGCTGCTGGCTGCATTGCCAGCCCAGCTGCAGCCACATGTGGACAGCCAGGAAGACCTGACCTTCCTCTGGGATATGTTTGGTGAAAAAAGCCTTCATTCACTGGTGAAGGTAAACCGCATTTAAGTCAGATTCTCTTCGAGAAGAGCATATGGAAAAATGTTTTGAGCGCCATCTAGTAAACCAGCGAGCAAACTGTTGCTCGGTGAAAACAAAACAGCCTTGTTTCAACTCTGTTTCTGTCAGGGGTGGAAGTTGTTAAATGAGATTCAACCAAAAATACATAGATGATTTCATTTAAGAGTGATGTTTTGGCAGTGCAATGCTAATGCAGCAAACATATGTTGTTTGCCCTTGTTTTGAAAAAAAAAAAAGAGTACAAAATAGTAGCAGGAAATCTGAGCCTTCTTTATGGTCAACATTCAAGACCTGGAGTTTAGCTTAAATAAATAAATGTTCACAGCAAAAATTAGAAGGGATATATTTTCTGAGGTCAAGTATGGCAACAGTTCAGTAGCCACATTAATTTAAAATAATTTCCTTTAACAAAGTCAACTGAAATTCTAGTAAGCTGTTTCTTTTACTGGCTTGCTTCCACTGAAAATTGTGTTTTGCACATAAATATGTTGGACTAAAGTACAACCTAAAATAAGTTTGGAAGGAGGATACTTGAGTTAAGTGTCTTCCTATGAAAATGATCGGCAGCAAGAAATCAAAAGCGTGCTGTGGTGGCAGAATGCAGAGCTACCCTGATAATGTTAGGATTGCTTATAGCAGAAAAAAATGGGACCAATCAGCTGGTTAGAAATATTGCACTCCTACAAAATGTGTGTCCTCAGTCTCTAGTACAGACCTGATACAAGCTGGAAGGCAATTCTGAGGTCTCAGATGAGTCAGGAGGTGGTAGTAACCTCTGTCATAAATATATCCAGAGCCACACATAATTGAGCAGAATTTCACAGCTGCTGATCGAGAGGAAGCTTAGCATTGGGGTTATTTTGATGGAGGTTTGAAAGAGTTGCCTTCTTCCATTTCTTTCAGCTGTCTTTTCCTGCAAAAATATGTAACAGTGTTGATACCTGGCTAAAGTTATTTTCAAAATAGCTGAGAATTGACATATCAAAGGAACACAAGTCCCTGCTTACTGCAGGGTGGTTGGACTAGATGACCTTTAAAAGTTTCCTCCAGCCCAGTGCGTTCTGTGATTCTATGATTTTACTCTCTGGCTACTGATAACACAAATGCAACAGGCAGGGGAATAGTGCTTGGCCATACTTGCTGGCCTAAAGACTTGCATCAAATCTCTGAAGTGCAGTGGTTCCTAGGCTCCTTACTACTTTGCTGCAGCTGGTTCAGGTGGCTCAGAAGGTGACATACAAGGGGAACACCAGCCAACTTCCTACTACACGGTGACAGTGATGTGCCTATAAGCAAATAGTTAGGTTAGCTGGTAAATTAATTTTCATTCTGGATTGAGAATTAAAGAAGGTTGGATGGAAACTGGGCATGAATCTATGAAACACCAACATTTCAGCATTTGTTTTAATTTTCTATTGAGGCAAAACCTAAACTTCTTTAAACTCCTTCACTTGCTCTCTTGTCCCTTCCTCCAAAAGAAGACAAAGGTAGAATGACAGTAACTGATTTGTTCACCTTGAGTATACTCTCCAGAAAAGCTGGCTCTCCTAGTTACCATGTTGCTTGGTCTTGTGGGGTGCATTGGTCTTTCTGGTTTCAACCAAAAAGAATTAATGAGAAAGCTTTCTTGAGACAAAATTTTGGAGGACAGTGAAGGGCCACTTTATTGCAGTTAGACTCTGAAGGCATTGAAGTATTCCAACCATCTTTGTTATTTGGCTTGTATGTTTTAGGTCCAGGTATGAAATGGATGCATAAACCTGACCCTGTGAATGCTTCTTTTAATGTCCTATGAAGTCTTACACTAACTTAAAATAGACTTAATTCTTGAAAGTGTTCTTCTTTAATATATCATGTTGAATTGCATTCAAAAGACAAAGTCTTTTAATTTAAGAATTGAGACTTTTAAGAGCTTCTGGTCTGACCCAGTGCATATCCCAGGCTATCAAACCTCATCTTTTGATTTCTGTGGAGGTCATGTATAGAAAGTAGGGCATGAAGAGCTTTCAAAAGGTTATCTAGTTCATATCCCTGCCCGAAGATGGGCTTAACTGTATCTGAAGCTCATGGCATTTGTTTGACTTTTAAGACATTTTTAGAAGGATTATTCAGTATCCTATCAGGTTTCAGAGCAGGCAGTCCATAGCCTTTTCGGAAGAGAGCAGTAAAAAACAGCACCCCATCTGCCATGGTTTTCTCTGTCATACGGCTGCTGAAGTGCCAAATCTTCATTCTGGTGTCTCATTTGAAAGACTATTTTCCTAGCACTAGCTTCTTAAACTCAACTGTACTTGCAAAGACAAATGTTTTTAATTCCTCAGGCAGAGAATGATGACAAATATTTTGTAATAATAATGACAAAAAGCACTTAGAGCCAAGGATGTTGCAGTCCCAGTATGTGTCAGTTTTGGAAGAAAATCAGCATGAGTACACTACAATTAGGCACTAATATGTCTCTGTTTATGATAGACACTTCTCTGATGTTTTTACCTTACTGTTCAATAATTCCAAATTTTAGAAAAAAGGGTTTTTTCTAAGTTATAAAATTGATAAAATGCTTCCAATGGCTTAAAACATTTAAGCATAAAATGAACTTTCTGCTTTTCTTGCAGATACTCTTAAGTTTTATGGTTATTTAATTATCATAGTATTTTCTGCATGGTTGTATACTATGGCGTACAGCTTGCTATTCTGGCTCCCATAACATTGAAAAGAAAGAAAAGAAAACAACAAAAACCTTGTCTTGGGAGTTCTCTTCATTCAGTGTTGTTGGACAGAAATCTCTTTGTGAACTTGGATCAGCCTGAGCTGTTCTGAGAAGTTAGGAATGGAAAAGTTGTATTAGATCATCTAGTCCATTCCCCTGCAAATACTGGATTGTTCCCTACAGTACATTCCTATTGTAGTAAGTAAAACCAGCACAGACTGATGCAACTCTTCTTAGTGTCTCTTTTCTCAATAAAGGAATCTGTTGATTAAATTTTAGTTTGCAAAGTATAGAGAGGAGGCAACCTACACCTGTTGTGGACGTTTTGGAAGAGAAAACTGGCTCCGGATAGCGAATGTTGACAATTTGTCTCTGTTTCCCTCAGTTTGTTACTTCCTTATCTTGTTACATTACTCTCATAAGTTCTACCAAAAGTCTTCAGCCATCTCATTACTTTTTTTTATGTAGCAGAGATCCCAGTAATTCTGTAGAGATTTGTTGAAAAGAAACATGAAGAGATGATCCTGTGGGGTCATTACCAGCACTAACATAGCTGAAACCTGAAATAGTACACATGGGCTCTGCCTGGATTTTTTTCTTAGAGCAGCAGAAGGGATGAATAAATATCTGTTCTGACTACTCTTTTAGCTTATTTTTAGAGGAGCTGCAAGAATTTCCATGTGCATTTGCTTGCTGTTAGTGCACCACACACGTTTTACTGTTTGTCTGCTTAGCTCCAGGATGAAGTTTCTACTTGCACTGTTGCCTTAGAACATTTCTGGTTGTGGATGTAATTCTCAAGAACTGAGTAAGCTTATCTGTTGGGCTGCTACCGAAATGTTTTTTAACCAGTTGCAGTTTACTGATTGATTTTTGGCCAGCTCAGAGCACACAGAGTTCTTTAGCCTGTACTGTACATTATGTAAAAGAAGTCACAGCAAGTGGTGTTGCTGTTGCTCTTGATAGGGAAGAGTTTGTACATCCAGAAAGCAGTATGTGGCACTGGAAAAGAAAAAAAACTACTGCAGAAGTAAGGAATATTTGGTGAATCTAGTCTAATTTTGTTATAACTGTATAGTATTTTGGTAGCTGGCCCTGCAGTTCTGCATATGCCTTAGCTTTGAAGTTCCAAGAAATGATTTTGTATGTGCTAATGATTGTCCATGTCAATGGCTACCAACTTTCTAAAGAATTAATAGTGGAATGTTGTCCTGGTGGAATTTCTTTGGCATGCAAATTCAATCATATCACAGAATGTTAGGGATTGGAAGGGACCTTGAAAGATAATCTAGTCCAATTCCCCCAGCAGAGCAGGATGACCTAGGACACGTCACACAAGGAAGCTGTGCAGGAGGGTTTTGAAAGTCTCAGGAAAGGGAGACTCCACAGCCTCTCTGGGCAACCTGCTCCAGTGCTGTTAACTGTTCCATTCTATAGAAGACATAGAGAGCAAGATGTGTTTGTTGGGGGGATTGTGATGGCTAGTAAGTTTGTCTCTGTTAAGAGAATAGTGCAAGTGATTTCTGATTCATGGCATACAACACCAACTTCCTCAGAAGAAACTCAAAGGAGCTGCATTGCCCATGCACTGGAAGAGAAAATGGAACTGGATTTTGGTAGACCATAGGTGGCATCTAACCTTAGATCTAACTGAGTGGGTGGGTTGTGGGTTTTGGAGAAAGCACTGGAGAGATGTATGGACCACCTTGAAGTGGGTGGAATTACTGAAACTGATATTTCATTCACAAAAATGATGCTTTGGTACTTGAAGTTCTTAAGGTTCTTTGCTGCTGAGTGCTCAACTGTATTTATTTTTGAAAAGCTGTGCCTCCCCAGTAGAGGAAATAGGTTGCAGTGCTGTGAATTCATGTGGAGGTCTGAAGTGCTGTTTGCTTTGGAGATGGCGAAGAATGAAGGCAAAGGCAGTGTGAGTAAGCATTTACCACCTGGCCATCTGGTGGAGGAGGTGTGAGTGTGGTGGTTGGCAGCCAGTAACAGTTTGAGGCCAATGAGAATTGTTCTTCGTGCTGGAGAGCAGAATGAAACAAAGTTGCTGCTTCGGTTATGGTTTACCTTTTTCAGTCACAGAAAGCATGCAAAAGCCTACTGAGGCAAGAATAAACCCATCACTCTGGTAATGCTGGCTGTCCAAATAATGCACAGATGGGGTCCCATGTGCTGATTTGAAAACCTTTACTATTCTGGGAAGAGGAGGAGGAAATTACTATGTTGATGTACTAGATAAAAGGCAGCAATTTCTTCAGTCCAGATCGTCACAGGTCAATGTAAATGTAAATTTTTGTAAGGATGTTCAGCAAATGTCTCTAGATGAAAGAAGCATGGTCCAGTCTTGCCCCAGGTCCTGTTGGCAAAACACATGATCCACAGTTTCCAGCCCTGCAGAACTATCTAACAAGTAAGGTATACATGAACAGTATTAGGATACTCAATCTGCAGGCGGCAGCGTGATCTCCAGTTAATTTTTGAAGCTTCCTGCGGGAGTTGTATGTACCCAATATATATGGAAGAGTGCTAGAACTTCAGTACTCTTCTCATCCAGTGTACTTGTAGGCAGTGCTCGAATTCACATACTGAAATACAAACTTGCCATGTGCTTCTTGCTTATCTAAAGATAAGATGGAAAAATGATACTCTGTAAGAAAGCCTCTTGATGACTGACAATAGTCTGCATTTGTACTTGGAGTAATTACCACTGAAGCAATGAGTCATTTTGCTTCCATCAATTTATTACATTTCAAAATAAGAACAGTTTAATGCAAGGTGTCATTCCTTATGAAATGCCACACAAATGTAAAGTGTTACTTCTGAAGGCCAAAGTTATTTTCTTGAGGTATGCTCAGTAGCTAACAACTGAAATTTGCAAGTAAAGAGATCACTCTTAGCTGGAGGCAGTCAGCTGTCTTCAAAATTAATTTCTATGGAAACAGTGATCAGATTAATCACAATAAGGTAATTGAAGTTGTATAGAAAATAGTATAGAATCTTTCCCTTAGTCAGGCAGATATTGTTTCCAAGGAAACGTTAGGGGAAAGGTAGCTAGCAGCCAGGCATTGAGGAAATGGTCACTTCTCTTGTTGAGGTTGGCAGTGGTGTGGGGTGGTTAGGGGGGTCTTGATGTGTGTGTGTGTTGAGCCCACTGACTTGTTTGTGCTCTTAGAGTATAAAAATGCAGTACATAAGGTAATAACTGGGCAAAAGTGATCAAAACAAAAATGAATCCCAGTTGGAGTGCATTCAGAGGAGGTTACAAAGATGATCAGAGGGCTGGGGCGCCTATGTCTCTAGCATCTTGGAATTTCTACATCAGAGTTGCTGATGTGTTTAGTATTAGACACTTGCAACTTTTCATCAAGTTTTTTATAAGGAACTCCTGTTCCTGTCATCAACTCCTCCTTTCAGCCCACTTCATTAAAAACTGTAATAAGAAAACAATGGAAAGCTGTTTCCAAAGTATCAATTAAATTGTCTTGTGGACAGTTTAGTCTTATAACAGCTGCTGGTTTGATCTCGGAGGTCTTTACAGCCATGGTGTCCCAACAAACTTTTGAAATGAAAAATAAAGCAGATAAGGTAATTAAATCAGAGGTGTGAAGTGTTGGTCCGTGACTATTACTTGAAACTTGTGAATAAATCAGTGCTCTGGAATGCAAATAAACTTCGGTTTAGGTTAA
This sequence comes from Melanerpes formicivorus, assembly GCF_026170545.1. NCBI lineage: Eukaryota > Metazoa > Chordata > Aves > Piciformes > Picidae > Melanerpes > Melanerpes formicivorus. Next base: position 10,559,235 of record NW_027142365.1, read on the forward strand.
AATCCAGACAGAGGCATTTTTTTGGATCAGTAGTAAATGATTTAAAGTTTCTGCTGGGAAACCTCCAAAGAGTAGCAGAAATCCAGCCAAAATGTACTGGACATAAAAGAAGTGAATCAATCCCTCTAAGACAAATAGTTCATAATTTCATTGTTACCCAGGGGACAACCTACCAGCCTGATGACAAAACTGCTGCAGCAGTTTGAAGTTTTAGAACCCAAACCTATGCACATATGCTGATTTTTCTTGTTTTACAAAGCTTGTGCAGTATTTGTTTAACCAAAGTGATACTTCTTTTGTCTATGATACTGAGGCAAATCAAAGGTCTCCTAAGCTGCTCAGTAATAGTAGTCTGATAAATCCAAGGCATCCAAGGATAATGTAATTTTAAACTGTTTTTCTACAGTTTTCTTCTCCTTTGGACCAGAAGTTCTGTGGCAGAGAGTGTGAGGGAGTGCTTAAAAGTAATCTTTTTTTCTCTCTGTTACTGTCTTGGACTATTTTCCTTTTAAGAACATAAAGTCATAACTACCCAAAAAAGCCTCTGCAGTGCAAAAACACTGTAAGACTTAAGAAGAATGGGATATGATGGTTATAAAATCCTTCTGAAGGATGGAAACTGATACAGTAAGATTTAATAAAAGTCTTAAAAGTAAGTTTTAGCAAAAATGCCTATCTATGTTTCCTCCCAGCAGGTTTTTGCTACTGCTTACATTAACTTTCCTTGGGGTTTTTTTTGGATGGTTGTTTTGTGTTGTGTTGTTTTGTTTGGATAAGTTTTGGTTGAGGTTTTGTTTTGGTTTTAATCTGAAATTTGCCCATTCTCCAGCTGATCCTCATGAAGTTAGTTTGTAGTGTTCAGTAGTATGTATGATAACACATATCCTCACTATCTTCCTTTCTGTGAGACACAGACATACACATACAGTTTTTACCCATCTTTTTCTGTTCCCCATTCCTTTTATTTCATCTGTGCCATCTTAAACAGTTTATTAAAACATCTTTTTCTCCACTCATCTCTGTTATAATATTTTTTTTCTTTTTAAACCCTGAAAAGAAACAAGCAGCATGGTATGTTCCATGTTCTCTGGTCCTTTCCTCTATGCAGTGCTTGCACAGCAGTGTTCTCCTAACCAAAAGCTGTTCTCTAATAGCTGCTTCTGTGTATCTTTGTAGACTCCAGTGCTCACTTTGCAGATGTGGTGATGTCAGTGGAAGTTCAGCTCAAGCATAAGTTACATTAAACTGAGAGCTGCAGCACGTAAGTGCTTGACATACCAATGCTATCCACGTGGTGCAGTCACTGTGGAGAAACCAATAAGGTGAAGAAATAAGATTTAAAAACATGCAAGGCTAACTTGTCCCTGCAAGTCAAGGATGAGTAATTTGCAGTGAGGATTTGCTATAGCCTGGCTGTGTCTTCAGTACAATAGCAAAACCTAAATGTACAAATTCACTTTGATGTGGTACAGTGACATAGTCTTCTTCTCTGCTACAGAGAGAAGGGTTCCATGTTTTCATGCACCAGAACCAGTCTCATACTGTAGTGTAAGAATTTTTCCTATTCCTGTTGTGACAGTTTTGGAAACATTGGACTGTCTAGAAGTACAACTGTCTTGGATTTGTTTTCAAAACCCCCTGGTGCCTTGGTGGGCCGTTTAGAATTGCATGTGCATATGCTATGGTCAAGTATTTTGTATCTGTCTCCTCCCATTCCACTTTTTGTACCGAAACCCATTTTTCCCCCTCCGTGTGTCCTCATATGCAGGCATGCAGGTTTCTTCTAGTTCTTATCTACTAATTAAGGGTTGCATTAATTCCTAGGGAAATCAAAACAGTGTATAAAGGTGAAGTATTTGTATGCCATGTGTGACCATATTGATTCCTGAGGAAGCTATACTTTTACCTATTCTGCATGCATTTGCAAAGTTAGACTATTTCATTACATGCAAACTAGATGAGATATTTAATCTTTGACCAGCGCTGGAGTTTGAGGGTATTATGCAAGTGGCCAAGTGTAGCTGACCCCAGGAGGTGAGGGCTCCTGTGTCTCAGCTGCAGAGGCTGTTTGGTGCATTGAGAGACGAACACAGCTGCCCCTCTTCCCATTTGCAGGTCCAAGCAGTAGTGAGGCTGAGTGCCTGTGCCAGTAGCCCAGCTGGCTAGAAAGGCTACTACAGGCAGAGCGGTGCTATTGCACATGTAAGCACCAATGGTACTCAGGTCAACAAGCTGTCAGCCTTAGTCTCATTGCTGCTCAGGGTTGAAGCTCACTGCTAAAATGCCTTCAGTGTAGATTTCTAAGCAGAACCACATTTACAGATCCCTGAAATATCATCACAGGCTCCGAGTCCAACTAAAGAGCTATGTCTGCTGCCTTTATTCTTCAGCTGGTTTCATAGACTTCTAACATGAAATAATTGCTCCCAAGAGGAGATTTTGAACCTGGGAGCCACTGGCTCTGTGGTTCAGTGGCTCAGGTACGGTGTGACCCTTGTTGAAGTGCATATTTACTGAGTGGTAGAGATGATGGGGGTAAGTGCTTTGTCCATTAGAGAATAAATCATACTGCCTCCCTATCTCTCCTTAACTTGTTGACTTTTGCTAGAAATCACACATTTCAGCCATGTCACTCATTCACCAAAACACCGCCTCAATTACTTTGACGTTTAAGAGTTAAAAAGGTCCCAAACATGCCAGCTATAAATGCTGGGGATTATGTATGGGATAGCTTCAGTACTGCATTACATTTATTATGGATATCATCTTCATAAATTATCTTCAATTTTCATGTGCTTTACAGATTGAGTTTCATGGAAAGGAACAGATTTTGTTGAAGTTTTGTGATTAAATAATCCAGTAATGACACTAGAGACATGCGTGGCTTTAATCAGGATCAAACCATAAATCAGGGTGCAATTTTGAATTGCCAAGTTTCAAACATTCTAGGAAAAAAGTAACCCGTGATGGTAATCATGTTAATCTGCATCTGAAATGCTAAGATGGTCACATTGAAGTTTGGTGTGCTGTTAAAAGCTGACTACAAATCATGTCATAGCACGTGCCAAGCAACAAAATCTTTGTAGCTGTGTGCCTAAGCTCTTTCATCTTGGAACATCAACTTTCTACCAATTGATAACTAATACAAGCTAATAATGTGACCAAGTTTTATTATTGTCTTCTCCCAAAGGGGAAGCAGCATTTTCCTCTTGTTGCATATCAGATAACCACTGTGTAAAACCTGTGACTTTATTCTTTTGGCCTGTCTCTGTATTTTCTGACCATTGGTCTTTTAACTTACTAGAACTGGATTGTTTTCTATTATTACAAGAATTTTTAATGTGTGACTGACCTTTAATTCCTTTTTGTGTTCTGTGCATTTAATTTTCTTTAATTATCCCATTCACACTTTCATGAGCATTCTGTCACAGAATCACAGAATGTTAAGCTTGGGAAGGGACCTCTAGAGATTATCAAGTCCAAGTCCCCTGCCAAAGCAGGATCCCCTAGGGCAGGTCACACAGGAACACATCCAGGTGGGTTTTGAAAGTCTCCAGAGAAGAAGATGCTACAGCCTTTCCGGGCAGCCTGCTCCAGTGCTCTGTCACCCTCACTATTAGGTTTCTCCTCATGTTGAAGTGGAAGCTCCCGTGTTCTAGCTTACACCTGTTATTCCTTCTCGCGTCACTGGGCACCACCAAAAAGAGACTGACCATCACTTTCATCCTGACACCCACCCCCCAGATATTTATAGGCAACTAATGAGATGATGAAACCCTTGAATAAAAGTGGGGGTTTATTTCATCATTTGCGTGCTTCAGATTAGCTTCTTTTAAGACATGCTGGATTTTTCTGGACGTGTGTGACAGAGCAGAAGAGGAAAAAAATTAAGAGGTAGCTGTTTTGCATGTGTATGAATGTTTAAATGGTGGAGTTCTTTTTCTTCCTATCAATGAATTTTCCTCTATAAGTGCATGCAGTTTCCAGTGTCAGTATTTTTCTTGCAGTGTGATTTATAGTGGCACAATGTAATTTTCTGACTTGAAATGAGACGGTCTGGGAGTTGTCAGAGTTTTGGTTGTTGTTGGGGGTTTTTTGTTTGTTTGGGTTTGGTTTGGTTTGGTTTTAGTTTGGTTGGGTTTTTTTATATCTGAATTTTACTAATTGACCTTTGCTGTATCATAGCATGTTACATAGGATGTAGAAAACCTGAACAGTGAGCTACATATTTCTCATATTGCATCAGATGTACTGACCCCACTAGATGGTGCTAATTGATAAATGTATGTCTCTGTGTGTGTGTTTGTATATATATATATATATATATATATATATATATATATAAAATGTACACTTAATTTTAACTCAAAGCACATATGACTGTATCTGTGATTGAAGTTGGGTTTTGAATGGGTTAATCCTGTGTCAATGAGCTTTACAGAAGTGATCTCTTCAATATTAGGAAGTCAGGGAACCTGAACTGAATTGCATCTTGGTCTAACTTTTCATGGAGTAGAAACTGTAAGGATGGTGTTTACTGCTTTAAGCAGGAATGAACCAAACTCTTCATGATTTAAATTTAGCATGCTCTGCCTGAGCAGCAAACGAGTCTGTGCCAAGGCTTCTGAGTCTGTATGCAGCAAATCCTAGGAGATTTGTGTATTTTCTTTAATTAATGTTTAATTGGCATTTCTGTAAAATCTTAGTTATGTAGAGACTGGAGCTTGGTGGAAACAAATAAATCTGTCTGACAACCAGAAGAACAGTTTAGCCTATGTTCCCGTTATAAATCTATTTAATTGGCGAGCAGTTAAGAAACTTCTTCCCTTTGGAATGAGATTGTTAACAGGACAGTGGAAATCACTTGCTTTTGGAAAGATGTTTGGAAATGAAGTTCTCTATAATGACGTAAAAGTAAAGACCTTTTCAGATTTGTGATGGGGGTTTAAAAAGAGTAGGATCAGGAGAAATAAAGGTTACAAAGCAAACTGTTACAAGTCAAAAGTATTTGTGGCCAAATGAGAACCTGTTAATGTTTATGTAAGGTTTTGTGTTTTCCAAAGGAACAGACAAGGCATTTATTGAGAGAAGTATTACATCTGGTCACATCTCTGTTTTGTTTTAGCATCTAAATGAAATCTTGAACTTAGCCTTTAAGGAAGGCTGTTAACAGTGAATTGGAGGCTACCTGCTCTTAATGTGCATTACTCTCTTTGGAGATTTCCAAAGACAACACTCATATTTCAGTTCTGTCTCGCTTCAACGCTGCCTTTTCAGCTGTATTTGTTTGACAAAGCAGGATTGTACAGTTGTTCATTTAAAACATGTCCTGAGAGCCTCTTTATTTGGAAAAGTGTTCTTTTAATCTATTTTTTTAAAAATAAAAGCACTATCTCCATATTCTTAGCAAGTTGCTTATTCAGTCCTCCAGTCTGGACTCTGTGAATAATTTAACGTGAAGGGGTATTAGTGTTGGCACAGAAAGTACTGTAGATTTATGTTTGAATTCACTTTATGGCTCTTTCTTTGCTAATCAACATGCCAGCGTACAGCAGGGGAAATAATGAAATATTATTTTGCTTTTTTAAAATTACTGGATTTGATAGGCAAATTTAATTGCAAGTCCTGAGATGTTTGCAATTGCAGCTTCCCCAGCAGTCTCAGCAGTAAGATGACAGTTGTTGCTGGTGTATTTTATACTTAGAAGGACTTCAATTAATGACAGCTTCCAATCAGTCAGCTAGCTGTTAACATGATCTTTGTTCTTTACATTCTGGCTGCATCCAGTTCGTTTCTTTCCTTTTCCCATTCTTGTTTAGTACTATATATATTTTTAACTCTAAATTTGGGATAACTTTTGTTTGCCTTTGAAATATGTCAATCTGATATTCAAGAGCTAGAAGGACAATATTTTTCTGTACTCCAGAAAGCTGAAATAAAAAATCCTCCTCTTAAATTCATAGAGATCTTTAAAGTACCAACCCTAAGTGGAGAAACACTTTTGGTATATAAAGCAGTATCTTTATACCTGGACTGTTTAAAAAGATTTGTCAGAAAATGAAAGGAACTTTCACCTTTCTTAAAATCTGACCAATCCCAAGACTTGAAGAAGTTGGGGGTTTTTGTTTGTCTGTCTGTTTGCTCTTATTTTGTTTTGCCTTTTCTTGTGTGGTTGGTTTGTTTGTTTTTTTCTGATGGTTTAGATCAATTTTTTTTGGACTTCTTGTTACACATAATAACAATTCCAATTACTTAAGCATACACTTTGCAGGTCTTCATTACATTAGGTACACAGCATCAGGTGATCCTTAAGGTCCCTTTCAGCCCAAGCCGTTCTATGAATCTGTGATACATAAGAAGGAAGTTCCAACACACAATTTAAGTGGGGGGAAAAAAATCCTTAAAGAAAGAAAGGAAAAGCAGAATTATTGTTGGATTGTGACACTGAAACACTACAGATATAGTTTTCTTTGCTTGGGTTTTTTTCTGATCAGTCTAAGTTTGTGTCTTGAATGTAAGATTTTCCTCATGTTTTGTATTTAGAATCAATGCAACCACATCAGCAGTTTGATTGTTGCAGCAAGGATTATTTCCATCTGTATTTAATTACAACTCTGCAACTTCACTGAGTACTCAAAACTGAGGACCTTCAGTGGTAGTTGCAATTCCTTTTTTGCTTGCATCAAGTATTCTGTAAGTGTTTTCAAAGTAACTTCTGCACATTTCCTGATGTAATTGGTTATAAGCATCTCACTCTCAGCAGTTGGAATACCAAAAAAAAAAGAGCTTACAATAGTATTTTTCTGATTATAAGTCATTTTAGTAATACTGCTTTGAAAATTAAACACATTTTGTGTCTGTGATTAGTCCTTGCCTTTCTTTTAATGAGGAAACTGCTGCTTAGGTCTTTTGGGGACACGTTTTGAAATCTTTGGCTAAAAAATGGTGTCAGAATGCTGACAATGAGATTATTTAAATTCATTTAAAATTGTTGTAATTTCCAATTTTGGTCCTTTTCACAGATTCACAGATTGCATCAGGTTGGAAGGGACCCTCAAAGGCCATCTTGTCCAACCCCCCTGCAGTCAGCAGGGACACTTCCAACTACATCAGGCTGCCCAGAGCTGAACTAGAATGCCTTCAGGTCTGGGGCCTCAACTACATCCATGGGCAATCTGTTTCAGTATTTCACCACTCTCATTGTGAAGAACTTCTTACTGATGTCCAACTTAAATCTGTCCTGCTCCAGTTTCAAACCATCACACCTAGTCCTACTGCTATCAGCCCTTCTAAACAGTCCTTCCCCTTTTCCCATGACCTGGATATTTTTGTAGTATGCATGATCAGTTTCCTGAATCTGCAGTACTGCACAAAAAAAATTTCCTGACAGATGAGTCAGGATCTTTAATGAAAGATTTGTTCTGTTGGGTTGTGAATGATGAATCCTCATTATCTTATTGAAAGGGAGAGAGAGAAGGCACTTAACGTAAGGCCATCTCAAATCTGTTTAGTTTAAATACAAATGCTTCAATTTAAAAGTGTGTTTATTAATGTAATGATAATGAGGATGGATGAGCAAAGATTGCCAGAGTGGGAGTGTTTAGACAGAAGGGTGAAGAGCCATAAACTGGAAAGATCAGTTTGTGACCTGGAATCCTGAGTTCAGTGTTGTTGTTCTGAAATTTTTCTCTCAGACTTTTACCAAATTCAAGGTGTTTTCACGTAGGTCAGTGAGGGCCTTTGGAGCCAAGATTTGCTATACTTTTATTTTAGCAAATCCAGACTGGTGCTTGATGGGCTTCCTGCTCAGATTTTGTTAATGTATTTAGGATGGATAGTACAATAAAACTGTAGGGATCTTTCAGCATCCATGACTTCCAGTTTGTAGACTGCTTGTTTCAAAGGAGGAAAAGTTTTTGTTATTACTCTTCAAGGACTTTGTGTCCTTAGCTCACACAAGACAGTGTCTTCATTCAAATTTGGAATATTTCTGATGCTCCTTCCTTTAGAAATGGGGTTAAAAGTACAGAAAAACAGTTTTGAAAATACTGTATACAGTAGCTATGTAGGCTGTTTGGCTCTAAAGGAGCAGGGAAATTTATTTTGGAGCAAGTGCAACTTGTTTGGCTTTGGTCTGAACTTCCTCTGTCTACCTAGGGACCCTCTTCCTATAAGCAAAGTCATCAAAACCTTTTCATATTACTGACCAAAAAAAAAGTGCATTTGAATGAAGTCTGTGAAATCTCATATAATAGCAGCTTTATTTTATTGTATAAGGAACAATGAATTCAAAGTGAAAAGTGCTTTTTACAGAAAAATAAACATTTTAAGAAACTCTGCAAGGAATAGCTGGGTTGGTAGCCAGTATTTAATCTCTTTTGCTTAACACTGCAAAAATAAATAGCTGATACATTAGTCTTATTATCATATGCTTTCATGTTCATTCAGACCAGAATTCTCTTAATCTGGAGTCTTTTCTCTTTTTATGTGACAGAGACTAAATAAAATAAACCCCAGAGGTCTTAAAATAAAATTTAAAGGAAAAGCTTTTAAAAATAAGGAGGGAAAAAGGGTAGCATCTCACAAAGTACTGAATAAAAGAGTTAAAATCACAGATAAGCATGTTAGAGTACTCTGTAAATGGGAATGATTAAGGAAATGAACATTACATGTATTTGTTATTTTAACAATTATCAACTGTATGAAAGCTAGATGGCATGCTGTGGATTATCAGTAGTTAAGGGAAAAAAAGTGTATTTATCATAGGCAGATCACAGGTAAGGCCACTAAGTAGGCTGTAGAAATGTAGAGAAGTTAGAACAGTGAGGGGACTGCAAAACATGATCCGTGGGGGAAGATTAAGAGACTGGGTTTAGTTAAAGATGGTTGAAGAAGTACCTAAGTATTCATGTTGATGAGGCCATCACACAGACAACATGAATGACTGTTCTCCATTATCAGATGAGGTCAGGACACTGCAAGTTTAACACAAGACTGCTGCTCCCATGTCTGTAGAGAGTGCAACATCTCTTATGTGAAAGGCTGAGGGAGCTGGGTCTCTTTAGCCTGGAGAAGAGGAGACTCTGTGGTGAGCTCATCCATGTTTATAAACATGTGAAGGGCAAGTGTTGGGTGGATGGAGCCAGGCTCTTCTCAGTGATGTCCAATGATAGCACAAGGAGCATCAGGTGCAAGCTGGCGTGTAGGAGGTTGTGCATAAACATAAGGGAAAACTTTTTCATTATGAGGGTGACAGAGCCCTGGAACAGACTGTCTGGGGAAATTGTGGAGTCTTCTTCTCTGGAGACATTCAAAACACCTCTGGATGTGCTCCTGTGTGACCTGCCCTGAGTGGTACTGCTTTCCAGGGGTGTTGGATTTGATCTTTGGAGGTGGTCCCTTCCAACACCTGGCATTCTATTATTCTTTCATTTCCAGCCTGCTATGCTTCATTTATTGGCTTTATCAATCTAATTCATAACAACCACATTATATTGGGGGCTGGACTAGATGACCTGCGGAGGCCTCTTCCAAGCCAGACCATTCTATGACATGCCACTGCTGTTCACTGGGCACTTCTGCCATACCAATCCTGGCACACATGTAGACACTCCATAACCAAGTGCTTGCTGATTCAAAGTGCAAGCAGCAAGTGCTTGTTGAGAACATTAAGTTGAAATTGTGGCTTCTCCAGGCAGCTGCTGATTTGCATTGATAGCACCTGATTTAAAATAATGCCACTCCAGTAACTTTGTAAATGGTAGCACACTACTGTATAATTTTTACAAAGCATAATGTGACAAGAAAAATGCCCTTAAATATGATCTCATGTAACTTTGTTACCACATTTTATAACTCAGAAAATTGCTCTAATCGTGCACACAGTTCTGAAACATTGTTTCTGAAATTGCAATGCAATTAGGAATTTCTGGAGGAGTTCTGGTCTGGATATAGATAATTCTGAATGTTGGGGAAAGGACACTTTTTAAGTGTCATCCAGCACGATCCTGGAGTTTTAGCACCCTTATCTTTAAGGGCCAAACAGATGCTAATATAGATTTAAAATTAATATCAGGAAGACTTTTTTTTTACCATGATGGTACAGCTCGCCCAGAGAAGTTGTGGAATCCTCATTAGTGGAATATTGAGTGTCAGGTTGGGTGAGGCTTTGAGCAGCCTCATCTAATGAAAGATGTCCCTGCCCATGGCAGGGGTTTTGGGCTGGATGACCTTTAAAAGTGCCTTCCAACCCAAACCATGCTATGATTCTGTGCTTGGAGCCTCATTCGCAGACAACTGCAAAGACTTTGAACATTTTGGTCTCAATGTGCATGTTTCCTTGTTGAGTCTTTTCTAATAATGGACTCCAGTTGTGCATATGACCTGGAAAAAAGAGTGTTGGTAGTTTCTTTTGTTTCTTATGTTCAGCTGTAGCACAAAAATGAGCTCAGCAGGAGGACGATAACAGGCTTCTCTCGTATGATACCTTGGAACATTCCCTGGAGTGATGACATGGATGGGTTTAATCTTCAATGGATATAATGCTTTAAACTGATATAAATTCACAAATTCACTCTTGCACCTTGTTTCATTTCTATGAATGAGTTGCTTAATTAAAGGAGTGTTAAATGAACTAGTTAGTAAGTTTTATCATAGCAAGAAACACCTACATTTTCAAACGGTATTCATGTCTTCAGTTCCAACCCTTCTCCTCTCCACCTAAAAGAAAACACCCTTTAGCAGCAGATGAAATAAGGCAAACTAAAGAGTCTGTGGTTTTGGGTTTCCATAAAAAATTTAGATGCCTTGCTGGTTATTCCCTTGCTCAACAGTTTGCAGGGAGTGGGAACAAGTGATAAAAAAGCAATCATCACCAGGCCCATCCAGTTTCCAGGCAATGGTTGCTTTGGAAAAGCATGGCATTAGATGGTATGAAATCTCTCTGTGGTCATTTGGGGTTAGCTGTTGCAGCTGTGTCCTCCTATAGCCTAGTCACTGTGGGGGGTAGAGTGAGAAGAGAGAAGGTTCTAATGCTGCACAAGCACTGCTCAGCAATGGCTAAGCCACCATTAGTGATGCTGATGAACCTGAGCGTCTCCGCAGTCCTTAAAAGCAAAATTCCTTCTTGATGGTGCGAGTGGGAGTCGTAATGAGTAGTTGGTCGAGGCACACGTTTGGGCTCACCATTTGTTGTAGTATAGGTGTTTTAATTACCCTGAGCAATGCTTTCAGGACAAGATGTGAGCAGGCGAAGACCTTTATTACATTATACAGCAGAGTTATATAGCCTATCAGAAGGCACATGTGCCACACCTCAGCTGGTAATTTTCTATTGGCATACCTGTAATTAAGGCATACAATAGGTCAAAACAACAAAACAAAACTTTGACACATCCAACCAAATTCTGCCCAGTTTCTCTCCTTCAGTTACAAGGTGTTTACATTATTCTCAGAGTCAAAGACAAAACATAGCTTTCTCTAATTCGAGCAAAGGCAAATCTTCATAGCCTTCCAAAGCTATCCAAAACCAACCCTTCTCCTACAAGGCACTGCTGTACTACCACCACTATTTTGGGCACAGATCTACCACCCGGCACTGTATGGGCTGCTGTGAAGAAAACCAGCTCCCTCCTAGCCAGGCCCATTATACCAGACAGTCTGTAGGCTTTGTGATTTTTTTTGTTTTAAAAGCAATTTCATGCTAGAATGATAAAGAAGTTTGTGATCCTTTCATTATAGTGTGATTTTTTGTTTGTTTTTTAGTTCTTTTGTTACAGTTGTCTAACGTTGTTCTGACTGACTTTTGACTCTTAGCAGTGGAGGCAGAAATATTTCCGTGCCATTAGCCTGCTTTTCAATTCTCACAAATGTAATGCTTCTACTCTTTGAAACAAAGCTTTGAAAGAGAATTGCTCATCTGTTGTGATGAAACTTTTTACTGTGGAAAAATTGGGCCAGAATTGAGGTTTCTGAATATCTGTTTCAATGTCTTCTGAGGCTTTGCTTTGATACTTGCAGCGTTCTTTCAAAAGGCCTTTCTGCACCGTGCGATCACTTAATTTATATTTGAGGCAATTTAATGCTGCTGTGGGGAATTAAATTCTCTGTGCAAACTTTGAGCAGCCAGCTATGATTTATGCATTTTGATTTTTGTTTGTCTTTTCTGAAATATGTAATGCTAAATTCTCAGCAATATTCTATGCAATTCAAGTCAATTGGCCTGAAGAGAATGTGATTTAAAGGCTCTGTGTCTTCTAAGAAAGCCCCTTTTCAAGATGTTGCAATGGGGATTTTAAATGAGTTGGCGGATGATTTGCTGCTCATTTTTTTGGTATAGCTCATGTCTTCATCATGCCATATTACTGCAGAGTTATTCATATATTTAAGTTCATTAGTGTGCCAAAGCTGCAATGGTAATACTGTAGGAAACTTTGAGAAGAAATGCAAAGTAAGTTTTGCATTCAGCCCGTATTATAGACACGTGCTACATGATGACAATACAGAAAGAAACAAAAAAGGCTGATTTTTCTGCTTCCTTTCATCTGATAGAGTAGGGTTCTGGGGGGAGAAAAGGAGGGAATTAAACAAGCTTTTAATGGAAATTCTGCATCAAGCAAACCGTGCATCCTCTGTCAGCATAGCTGATGGTGTGCAGCTATATGCAGCCCTATGAGGAGAGACTGAGGGAGCTGGGGTTGCTTAGCCTGGAGAAGAGGAGACTCAGGGGTGACCTTATTGCTCTCTAGAACTACCTAAAGGGAAGTTGTAGACAGGTGGATGTTGGTCTCCTCTCCCAGGCAGACAGTACCAGAACAAGAGGACACAGTCTCAGGCTGTGCCAGGGGAGGTTTAGGCTGGATGTTAGGAAGAAGTTCTACACAGAGAGAGTGATTGCCCATTGGAATGGGCTGCCCGCGGAGGTGGTGGAGTCACCATCATTGGAGGTGTTCAGGAGGAGACTTGATGGAGTGCTTGGTGCCATGGTTTAGTTGTTTAGGTGGGTTGAATTGGTTGATAGTTTGGATGTGATGATCTTGAAGGTCTTTCCAACCTGGTTTTTTATTATTATTATTATTATTATTATTATTATTATTATTATTATTATTATTATTATTATTACTATTACTATTATTATTATACTTTGTGAATGTTTTTATGTTATTTTTGTTTGTTTCACTGCAACCCATTGTTTCTTTTTTCATTCTAGAAACTTTCTTTTTTCCTGGATTCCAAGTTGTAGGGACAGTGAAATTCCTGTCCAAGTTCTAGAATTAAGATACTACCATTGGTGATCAAAGAAAGACTCTAATTCTCATCTTTGAGACTGTGTAAATGTTGGGACTATTCATAGATATGTCATTTTCAGTCACAAATGCCTTGGAATGCTGTAGAAACTGTACCTGGAAATGAAAAAAATATAAAAAGAGCAATTAAGATTATTTTGTAGGATTCTTTGCTAAAGAGTTATGGTTTTCTGTCTCGGAAATCTCCCTCTGGACTTTGAAATAGTCCAAGCTGGGGATGCTGTGGAAAACCTATTTCTGTGATATTTTGTTATAGAAGGCTTAATTCACTCCCTCTTGGAAATTCCAGAAACAATTTCCCTTGCCTACAAATGTGCCAAAAATTGTATAGATTTGCAAATTATTATTTTTCCCTCCTGGGGAATGTCTTCAGAGTAGATTGTCAGTATTCACAGAACCTTGTAAGTCTTCTCAAAGTATCCTACAGTGAAATGAATAGGTAGTCATAAAAAAATAAATCCAGAACCAAAACCCCAGCAACTTAGTCATCTGTTCAGCAGAACTGCTTTATATCTTTTATTTGCAATACGTAGCTCTTGCTTTAACAGACTCAGTCTCATCCCCAAAGAGATTTTCAGGGTTCAAGCTTTACACTTAAATGTTAGAAGAACTTAAAACAGATGTACTATGCTTTCTGTTTTTTAAGCATGATCCAGTCCTATATTCTCCATACATTCCATACATTTCTGCTAGAGAGAAGAATTAAAGTATTCAAGTTACTGGACATCTGACATAGCCACAGGATATAAAATAGATTTGTCAATTGCATTAAACAGAATTCTTCAGAATGAGACTCAAATAACTGGTTACAAATATAAAAAGTTTTATCTTGAGCAGGTAAATGCTCTCTATTCTACTATTTTGAATCCAGTCTTATACTCCTCTCAAAGTGTTTCAGGCTGGTTTTCATTTCTGTTGCAGTTTAATTTCATTGAGTGAGATTTGTAAAGGGGCAACCTTCCAGTACCTTAAAGGGGCCTACAAGAAAGATGGGAAGAGACTTTTCACTACAGCTTGCAGTGATAGGATGAGAGGGAAGGGACTGAAGCTTGAGGTAGGGAGATTTAAACTGGATATTAAGAAAAAAATGTTTACAGTAAGTGTGGTGAGACACTGGAGCAGGTTTCCCAGGAAGGTGATGGATGCCTCTTCCCTGGAGGTGTTCAAGATAGTGTTGGATAAGGCCTTGAGCAACCTGGTCTAGTGGTTTTGTATCACTTAAATGTTTGCTTTGTTAGTTGAATTCCACCAAATCTCCTGTCTTACTGTGTTCAGGAAGCTATTATATGTGTGCTATATATATTATGAATACTTTAGTTATTCAGAAGTTAGAGGTAGGCAGTAACTGTGGGAGCCCAGTAGGAAGTAACATTTTTATGATGCATATGTGTTTTGTGTCGGTTACAGCTTTGTGCCCAGACCAGTGCTTTTGTAATTTTCCCAGGTAAATCTTTTAAATTACAAGGAGATGGAAGGTGGATATTGTCACAGAAAGATCTGATTTAAAAAAATAATAAATAAATTAGGTTCAGCTAACAAAGAAGGCAAAATGCTGTCTATTAAATATATCTTAACTCTTCAAGCCACCATTAAATCGTGTCCCTCAGCACCGTTTCTGTATCTCTTTTCAATACCTCCAGGGATGGTGACTCAACCACTTCCCTGGGCAGCCTGTTGCAATACTTGACAACTCTTTCAGTGAAGAAATTTTTCCTAATAACCAAGCTAAACTACCCTTGTCATTTGCACTTGTTTTATTGCTTGTTACTTGGGAGAACAGACCGACCTCCACCTTGCTACAGCCTCCTTGCAAATAGTTGTAGAAAGCAAAGAGGTGTCCCCTCAGCCTCCTTTTCACTGCCCTCCAGTCAGTGAAAACCAGATACAACTCCAAGCAATTTCTGTGTGCAAACACCACTGGTTTGGTTGCTCATTAAAGCTGTATTGGTTGCCCAGTATCGGTCCCATTCCTACCCCAGCATTGTGCTGGGGCAGTGTAGAGTATCATTAGGGTTTCCATTCTCCAAGGATGCAAGGGGCTTCCCAGCCAAATTCTGCACCCCATGGCATCTGCCAGACCTCATCTTTCCCTTCTGGCCAAGCACAGAAGTCCCTGATTTAGCTCCTTCTGCAACTCCTCCAACCATCTGGAGTCCATGCTTTCTTCAGAGCAGTGGAACTAAAGTAGAAATCTAAGAAGTTTGCATCACGTCAGACTACTGTTGTCTTCTCCTTTAAAATATTTGTACATCTGTGCATCTTCAGGAAAATAATGTAAATAAATGTAAATGTTAAATATGGCACTTTTATGCCATTCTGAAATAACTTCTAAGAAACTTGTTAGAAGCCTTAAAATATTTAGGCTCTTTAAAGCTTTCACACTGGAAAACAAACCTAAATTTTGAAATGCATAACTTGTGGAGGAGGGATGAGGCTCAGTATTTAAAGGATGGTGTATCCTTTCCCCTTTTGAAAGAACTAAAGCCCATTGCATTTTTAATGTTGCTAAATCCCCATTAAAAACTTTAAGTGCTCCTGAATGACTTTACCTTGCTGAAGGACTGCCTTTTTCTTTCAGATGTGTTAGAATTCATATTAACACTACTTCGCCCTTGTTTCTGAATTATTTTAATGATGGCAGCCGCTCCACCAAGCTGTCTGTCAAGATGTGGGTGGCAAGCTATTATTTCACTTCATAAATCATAATTTACAGGGTTTTTTATATCCATCTTGGGGATAAACACTTTATGCTTTCTGTTTTCAGCAGCAATATAAAATGTAATTGATACTTAAAGCAATATGTTAGAAATATGGACAGAGAAAGCCAGGAGAGAAAAATCACAAGTGTTTAGTTTTTCTGTGGGTTGGTCTACATGCCAAGCATTTTTTCCATCTGATTTCATATTCTTAGCACTTCAACAGAGGATGATGATGAATTACATTTACATGATTGCTGCCTGTGGATTACTATAAGGATGTTTCTTTAGTTACAGACACTCAACAGATTGGTTAGCTCAACAGGGTAATTTTGTGCTGGTTATTTTGGTGTGTGTGCTACTAAATAAAGTTATCACTTTGTGCTGTTGTCTTCCAGATTCACGAAAAACTCCATTATTACGAAAAACAGAACCCAGTGCCCATACTCCACGGTGCAGCAGCCTTGGCAGATGATGTAAGTGTCCCCTGCTGAGATCACTGGTACCAAGTCTCCCAAAAAGTGTCTGCAAGCAGAGCTCCTCATAGTGCAAGCGTATGAATGTAATCCTCTGAGCTGAAATCGTAAGAAGCTGCACATGTTTCCAAAGGTGCTGTCATCACCAGGCTTGTTGCTGATATTACTTTGATTTTTATTCACTTGCCTGTTACAAAAACATTGCATCGAGATAGCCTCTTGTTCTGCCTTAGTTGCGGCGTAATAGAAATTACAGGTTGGGAATCTACTGGGAGGGGAAAAGCTGTCAACTATTAGTGTTTTGAGAAAGTCACAGACCAGAGGAATGCATTGGAAAAACAAAGACAAATGAGATATCAGCACTGCTGACAGAACATGAAAAATGGCAGATAATACTACAGAAATGGAGCATATGAAATGCCTAGGAAGGAGTCTTGTCAGAAAAAAAAAAAAATAATAATCAAAAACCATTTAAGAAAAAATACAGTAGTGATTTATTGATATTGGAGCTTTCCAAATTACCTTCATAACCAAAAATGAAATTGCAAAAGCGGTGGGCATTGATGGAGTAGTTAATTTCCTGTTACTGTAATTTTTATTTTAAAGGAGAAAAAGAAAAAGAAATACATCCAACCTGCCATGTCTTGCTAGTTGGTTAACTCTAGGATTCAGATGAATTGTGCACACACCTGTATAAACTATGACTGAACCTGAGGTAGGCCAGGATAGAGAAATGTTTAATAAACTGCGGTTTAGGTGAAATCCAGAAGTCTTTGTTGCGATCGAGGATCTGGGGTTGTTTTTTTGGAACCAGCAATACGTCGTCAGATCCGTTTCAGAGATAGCGTGTTTGGAACTTAAACATGCCCCATAGATGGTATAAAATCTTACCTGCCTTTTGTTTTTATTATTTAAAATAAATATAACTAATAGCTTTTGACTTTTCAGTGCTACATATGGTTAGATGTTGTGAATTGAGAATGGTAACGTTTTGACCGAAAAGTAAATGAAACGTATTTGAAGTCACTTGAAAGAAGGCTCTGATGTAATTTAATCGTGTTTCAGTAGGAGAGCTATATCCTCTAACATACCAAATATTATAATGCATTAGCTTTGACATCAGGCATATATTAGTAGTATTTTTGTAACCTTCAAGTAGCATTGAATAATGTTGATAGTAATTTTGGAAATTAGAAAGCGGGTTGAAATTCTCTTCATTAAGTTCTTGGTGACATATTAATAATCCTTGTGAACGTTTGTGTTCTGAACCTCGGGGCTAAAATACTTAGTAAGACACAGTTCTTATTTTTGGATGCAAAGCTTAATTTTTCATATATTCAGAAGTGCTGAGCAATCTCATTCTTTGTTCAGCCCCATTTAAAACACATACTATTGGAAATCCCCGATTTAAAGTCCTCTGTCATTCCTCAGTTAAATGAGGTCAGGGGTTTCTACCCCATGAGTGTATTATTATATGTGTGGTAGTATTTTTTAAATGTACACATGTTGGGACATGAGTGTCTCTAGACATCTGCCTGCTTTTTAAGCACAGCTTCCTCTTGCTGGTTCTCCATTTTGCTCGTGTGCTTATGTGGAGCTGAGAAGTTGGTTTTATGGGCAGCATCCCTTAGAGTGAGAATGTCTCTTTGGCAGCTGAAGTCAGACCAGCACAGTGCAGGATTTTAGGTGTTTCAGTGCTGCTGGAGCGGGTCCAGAGGAGACCATGAAGATGGTCACAGGGCTGGAGCACCTTCACTATGGGGAAAGGCTGAGAGAGTTGGGGCTGTTCAGCCTGGAGAAGAGAAGGCTGCAGGGAAGTGGAAGACATTCGAAGGGCATTCCGGTAACTGAAGGGGAAAACAGGAAGGCTGGGGGGGGACTTTTTACAGGGGCTTATAGCGACAGGATGAGAAGGAATGGCTTTGAGCTTGAGGAGAGGATATCCAGACTGGAGATTAGGAAGAAATACTTTGCAGTGAGAGTGGTGAGACACTGGAACATGTTGCCCAGGCAGGTTGTGGGTGCCCCCTCCTTGGAGGTGTTCAAGACCACGTTGGATAAGGTTTTGAGCAACCTGGTCTAATGGGAAGTGTCCCCATTCATGGCAGGGGGGTTGGAACTAGATGATGTTTAAGGTCCCTTTCAACCAAAACCAGTCTATAAATACTTATCAGTGAACTCTGAGGAAGATAATTTATACGCAGTGGGTTTTGTATCTCCAAACCCCACAAATTTCCAGGATTAAAGTGCTATTCAATTTTTTGGCATGTATGCTTGACCAGATGTCAGCCTCAGGAATTTAAGAGCCTATTGGTGATATAAAACACACTTTTATTTCAATAGACTTTGAATTAATGCTTTGTCTTCTCATGATTATAACTGTTAAACAATGAAGGAGATATTAGCAGGTGAATATGTACCGTCTGATTTAAAACCTAAATTTGAGGTGCTGCTAACATAAGGCCTCTAGGTTGTAAGAATGACTATTCTAGGAGACAAAGTTTCAGCACTTTCTCCAGAAGCCTTAAAACCCCAGGCCCTGGTGCTCCTCATCTTGCCAGCCTCACTCCACATCTGCCTCTTTCCTTTGCTTTGTTTTCCCATCTCTACCTTGGCAGCTCTTCATAAAACATTTGGTTATGGTTCCCTCAGCAGAGAATCATAGATCTGGTTCTCAGACAGGTTTTCCTGCAGTCTTTGGTGTAGGAGGTGATCAGCATGGTATCAGTGTGCCCGAAGTATTTCATACAGTTTGTACTGCTGCTGGTAGCTGTCACAAATCTCAGCACTTCGACAGTGACAACAAATGAAAATCCTGTCCAAAACCAGCTAGAAACACAATAAGCAGCTGTGGTGATACCTGTTTACTCATCTGGAAACATGGCTTTGTTTTCCTCCTCCCCAGTCTTTGTCTTCCTCCTCTTCCATCATGGGGTGTTACAAATGCCTTTAAGACTTATGGAAATTTTGGGAAAACCGTTGGAAATTATATGAGTGAAAACAAATGCTCAATCATGTAATCTCCAAACAAATATTTTCTAAATGATGGGATTTGAAAGTCCATTCAAACCTGACGTGTATAATTGCTTCTAGAATTGTCTGTTATATGTAGCTGTACAAAAGATACTTTGATCCATTGAGCTGAAAAAAATTATACAAAATGAAAGTATAAATTTGAATTTAGGTTAGATGGATGAAGTAACTTGTGGCAAATAACCAATCTTTCTTTGAGACGTTTTTATGATGCTGATTTAATGCAAAGAAAATAAGTGATTATCTGAAACCATGTTTTGGATTACGAGCTATGTAGTTTCAGAATTTTAAAGCTCAGTGTTGTGAAATATGTTTTAGTTTTTCCCTCTTCTGGAAAAACAGTTTGAATCTGAAATCCTGCAGTCAAATATGCCTCCTGAGTCCAAATTAGTTGAGAATTTCGTGATAAGGAAAACTCTAAGACTTGAGCCAAATAGCTGTGGGATTAAGCGTTAGACTGCTGCTCTATTGTTCAGCAAACCACAGTTTTGTAGTGCAACCAAACATAAATTACTGATCTTGTTGTTAGGACATACTTTGTGCATTTTGAGGGCTTGAATTGCTGATGACCTGTTATAAACTATATTATGATTAACCCGCTTCACGTTTAACGAGCTCCTTCCAGTGTATGTGTAAACATAATAAAAGGGTCAGATTGCTTGCACTGTAGGGGCACTTTGCTTTCTTATCCCACTCCTAAACAGCACAGCTACTGTGGGTTTTTGGAGGCAGTGTGGATTTCACCACCTCATTCAAAACTGTTTTTTATAGACAGTGTCAAAGTTTGATCCAGTCATTTTTACAAGCAGCCCTTTGTCTGCACGCAAAGGACCATTCACTTCAATGAAGTGCTGGGATTTGCCCCCATTGCTATAAATCAGAATGTGATCTGGCTGCACCCTTGCCAGAAATGATTACTTGTGTTAAACAGAGCCAAAAGGCCTGGCTTAAATCTGGTCCACTGAGGGCCAGAAAAAGAAGCGCGGTGATTGATGGTGTTTTTCTTCATGCTGGCTTCTGTTTGAACACGTTGGAAAGCAATAACCTTGAACAAGATAGATTCTGGGTTGTCACTGATGCACTGGGTAAAACAACACTTTGCTAACAGTCTTTGTGTCAATTCCATGTCCCACCCAGCTGGCTGAGGAGCTGCAGAGCAAACCACTGAGCAGTGAGATCAGAGAACTGTTGAAACTCCTCTCAAAACCCAATCTCAAGGTGAGGACGTGGTGCACCTGCCAAGTGTTTTCTGTGTGGGTGTCTGCCTCTGCTTCCTTGGGCTGCGTGGGGTTTGTGTGCCTTAAGGAATACCTGTGCTTTTAAGAAAGGGCACAATGCTAACCAGAAATGCTCTTTAGGAAGAAACATACTTAATGTTGCTTATGCATTGTTATACTTTTACTGGTATTTCTAAAAAGAATTCAGTGAAGAGCCATCACCTCTTTACAGTGGATATTCCAAAAAGTAGATGATAGGTCTTTTTTGTGTGTCTTTCACTAACTGTTGTTGCATGCATTTGATGAATTTATTAAAGATGTGCTTTTACTAAAAGCTTTTCAGTCGTACCATTGATTTAATTGTACTGTGCATGAGTAACACAGCCTGGTACTGGAAACAGAATTCCTGATGGATATTATTAAAAAATGTAGTCTTGAAAACACCTGGAGTTGAGTTCTCTGTGGTGTTTTTCTGGAACTTGGTAGCTTTTATCTGACAGAAGGCTGTGGAACCATTGAGTGGCCCAGGTTGGAATGAGGTTGTCTAGTCCAACATGCTGCTCAAAGCAGGATCAACACTGAGTTCAGAGCAGGCTACTCACAGGGCTTTCTCCCACCAAATCTTGAAAATGCCTGGGAGCAGATATTCCACAGCCTCTCTGCACAGCCTGCTCCAATTACTGATTAGCCTCCCAGTGAAAACTGTTTCCTTAAATCCAGCAAGAACCTCCCTTGTGTATCACTGTTTATGCACACTATCACGTTATTTTTCCACTCTAAAGAGAACACAGAACATAATACTGTAGTTGCCTATTGCAATGCTAATTAAATGCAGCAGTTGATAAGTTCAGAGGAAAAACTGTGGAGTGGAAAGGAGCCTGTTTTAAGATTGTTTTTTCCTTTATATTCCCTGTAAAACACTGATCTCAAAACCTGAGGCACTATGATATCTTCAGAGTGCTACAAATTTTGCAAACCAATTATGCCTCCTTTTTAAAGGTTTTTGCACAGTTGTTGTTCCATAGTTTGCAAAGTGCCAAGTTGTTTTTCTCTGGAGGGGGAAGCAATGCCAGTGGCATACTACAAGAGGAGCTATTGGTTCCTCTATCAGAGGAGTTGTGTAGATCCTAAGCTTTAGTGTAGCTTGGTGCCATGGTTTAGTTGATTAGATAGTGTTGGATGATAGGTTGGACTTGATGATATCAAAGGCCTTTTCCAACCTGGTCTGGTCTGGTGTGGTCTATTCTATTCTATTCTATTCTATTCTATTCTATTCTATTCTATTCTATTCTATTCTATTCTATTCTATTCTATTCTATTCTATTCTATTCTATTTCCCTTAGTGACTGTCCACATGTGTTTCATATGTCTGAAGCTTCAGTAAAATGAGCATGAGGACAACTTGTTTGCCACAACCACATCTCTCCCTTTCTAGTTTTCTCTTTATCTCTCCCCACCCCTGCTGTCCTGCTTCCCCTCCTCTCTCCCTTTCTCTCTCCCATCCACTCACTCACTCTTGATGTCTGTTGGAAGCAGTTAAATGCAATGTAATAATCTTACTGGGACTTCAGGGAAACAAGTGTCTTACCCTCAGCGTGCTTAATATGGTTGAACAACTGCAGCAACACAGCAAATGTCTGTCTTGGCTGCAGATGGAGGTGGCCTGCTGCAGGGTACCATGCCCTGTGTGGCCATGCTGCCTAATCCTCCACAAGGTGCGTGTTTTCCTGCCCTGCATAGTTTGCAGGTGTTTGTGTGAGTTAGAGGAAAGAGCTGACTGTAGGTGTAATATATTTTTCTATCCATTATCTTCTCCATCTGCCATCTCATGATGGGTATGTCGGGAAGAGGTGGTGAATTGTCACTGCTCCTTCCTCCTTCATATTGACTAGGCAGGTGGACTGCATTCAGTCAGAGGCTGTTCAGCTGAGATTCTTCTGCTGGATTCCCCTGCTCTTCCGTGAGTGGAAAAGGAAAGGAAGGAATTTACTGGGACTCAGCATTTCCAGTTCCTTCCCAGAGATGTCCTGATCTGCCAGCTGTATCGGAGCTTATGCTCTACACTGCATAAGACTTTCTAACTCTTCCCTGTTAGGTTGATAGCTAGAGAGGGTTTCTTTGTTTCTTACCTTCTAGATTCCAGCAGCAAAATGAGTCTAGAACAACTTCTCCCTGCACACCTGAAATTCCTAGGGATAACTAATCTGTCTTTTCCAATGGTGTTTCATAGCCTTTATCTGAACACTTGTATATGGCTTAGTTTGGGAATGACTTAAAATGTCTGCATGTTATTCTCAGGGAGAAGCTTTGCTCTTGTAACCTGGCTTATAACTGCAGTGTTAGCTGGAGCCAGCAGGAGAGCATCCACTTCCTACAGCTCTGCTTCTCATGTTCATGGCATAAAGAATGATGGTTAGGATTAGTTTACTGCACTGCATCATTGCTTCCACCAGTTTGATGATGTAAAGGGACAGGTCTAGCAAGGTGATTAGAACATTGCAGGTTTGGTTAACGTGCCCAGAAAGGCTGGGCGAGTTTTCCATCAACGACATTTCTGCGTTTTCATTTTGTGTTGTAACATTGTTTTGTTTGGATGTATTTTGGAGTGTTTGTGTCTGATGAGTGAAGCTTTGACAAGCTGTGGTGTTGGTGGTTTTCATCCATAGAGAATTGTTTTCAAGAACAAAATAATTTCTTGGAGGCAGTTACATTTATCAGAGCCAAGATTTTCAAACTGTCCTAAAAGTCATTCCAGGGTTTGGTCAGGTGCGTTTTCTCCTGGAAAAAAAAACAATAATGGGGTATTTCTGGTCTGCA
This sequence comes from Melanerpes formicivorus, assembly GCF_026170545.1. Lineage (NCBI taxonomy): Eukaryota > Metazoa > Chordata > Aves > Piciformes > Picidae > Melanerpes > Melanerpes formicivorus. The sequence goes on from NW_027142365.1 coordinate 10,582,778, forward strand.
ATAAAACTGGATGCAATATCCAGTTACGCTGAGTGGGGTTTTTTCCCCACTCTAAAATGTGGCATCCTCTACCACAATGAAATGAATTATTAATGGTTGTGATTTATCTTTTCTGATTAAAACAGAGTTCTGGAAGTAGGACAAAGCCTGTCGCTCTGGGAAATCAAGTGGATTTGTTTATCTCTGTGTGAGATATTGCATTTGCCTTATAGAGTTAAAATATCATTGCTGGGTCCTGTGGATGCAGGCCAGCCACATCTGCTGCTTTTAACTTCCTATGTTGGATAAAGACTTAGAATTTATATTCTGTAATCCTGCTATACCTTGTTAAAGATATCAACAAGTAAAACAGCATTTCCACACCTTAGCACCCAAATCCAATTGAATGCAGTATTCGACTTTTAAGCAGATCAGAAATTAACTCTTTGACATGCATCTTGTTATCTCTGACTCAGGAAGCACAAGTACAGCAACTTAACTCAGCTTTAGCTTTTTTCCTTCAGAGCCACAAGTGTGGGATCAACTGTTTGCTGTCAGTTGAGTAAGATAACTGTTAATAACTGCTTACACTTCCAGGGTATGCAAGTCTGAAAGGTCTGCTGAGCTGGTTGTTAAATAAAACAACAAAACAACATAATAAAATGTAATTGGGCAAGACTAAGATTCAAGATATTAATGCAAAGCATATCTAAAAGGGAATTTAATTCTGGATTTTCAAAGCACATGTTGCAATCAAGTTAGCAAATTGGTCTTATCTGTCAGTAGGGATGCAAACGGGGAGAGGAGAAGCGAGCACTGGAGTTGCTGTCAGTGATTGGCCAGAAGCTCGGTGAGAGGCACCGTCAGAAAGGAGATCTAATATATATGACAGATGATGAAATGAAGGATGAAAGACTTTAAAAGCTTCCAAAGTAGCTTCCACTTTTAATTGAAAAGCTTTCTTGAACAGTGGCTCTCTGTTCCTTTTATAAGAAGGTGGGGAAAGCTGTGTTCTGTCTGAGACAATGGCATAGCACAGAAGCATGATTGCTATTTATTTTTTAAATTATCTGCAATCTGAAACCAATTAATTATAGGAATAAGCATTTTAGGCACTTGTTTTGCTGGTGTGGGCTGCAAGCAGAAAAGATTGTAAAAAGAATGTGCTATCTCTTTGTCCATTGAGCAAAGCTATTCCCATTACACTAACCTTGAGACAGGCTCAGGATATATCATTCAGATCTAAGTAGCTATTAACTTCATGTTTATAACAGCAGTTACATTCCTGATCATTGCATATCGAAATGAGCAATTTGCCATTTGAACCTAATCTCTATTAAGGTAAATTTAGTGTGGTTTAAGGTCCTCCAAAATGCATCCTTTGTGGTTGTTGGTGTAATGGGCAGAACAATAATTATTTTGAAAGGTTGTGCCACTGTGCTGTTCTGAAGGATGTTTGAACCTCTTATGACTCAGAGTAAATGAAGCTTTTTAAAACCCCCTTAGAATGCCAGTGGTGCCTCTGCCTGTTTCAGAGGAGTTTATCTTCTGTTTACGTGTGCTCAAAGGTTTGCAGCTGCTAGTCTGAAACATAAAGCAGTTACCTAAGTAAGCGCACCAGGCAGGGCTGTGAATGACTTCAGTGCATCGTGGTATACAAGAATGTGAAGTATTTGAATCACTTTGGGCATTGTACCTGTAGCCCAGGGAACAAGCAGTGGGCATACATGAAATATTTGTCTTGGCTTCTCTTCCATTTAAAGCAGAACAAACAGAATTTTGCAAGATAACTGACAGAGTGAAAGGAAAAGTGCTCTCATACGACTGGGAATGTTCTCAGATTAACTTATCCATGGACAGCTTCAATGTGCTAGTCAAAGAAAATACAGATTCCTTAAGATGTTTTGGGGTGTTTTGGTGGTTTTAACTTGATTTTCAAATGGTGAAGATGCAGACACCAAAAAAAGCCTTGTAAATAGGCCTTAGTCTTGCTGTTTTATTTGCAATTTGTTTGATATATACTTGACCTTCAGTTTCACAAAGCATAAACAATCCGCATGTGTAAACATTTGCATCTAATAAATTCCACTTTAGCTTTTCTCCAGAATAGAACCATGAGGGGGGAAAAAAACCCTAAAACTGCAGATAATGAAACTAGGGCTCTTTGTTCTTCATATAAATGTTTCCAGTGAGTAGAGTAGAGTAGAGTAGAGTAGAGTAGAATAGAAGAGTTTGGAAGAGACTTTCAAGATCATCGCGTCCAACCTATCATCCAACACCATGTAATTAACTAAACCATGCAACCAAGCACCCCATCAAGTCTCCTCCTAAACACCTTCAACAATGGCAACTTCACCACCTCTCCGGGCAGCCCATTCCAATGGACAATCGCTCTCTATGAAGAATTACTACTAACATCCAGCCTAAACCTCCCCTGGTGCAGCTTGAGACTGTGTCCTCTTGTTCTGGTGCTGGTTGCCTGGGAAAAGAGACCAGCCCATCCATCTTACTAGGCCTAATGGACTGCTTTGATCAAAGTGCTTCTTGTTCTGTTAAAAACGCAAATGTTTTATGCCTTGTTCAGCAGAGTCTTCTACAGCTGCCTTAGAGCCCCTGGCAAAAATTGATGTTATGATTGACTGAGCAGGAAACAGCAGGTGCTTTTCCTACAAGAACTTTAACATACAAAGCACTCAGAGCAAATACTGGGCTACAATAATATAAACCAGAAGATGCTTTTGCTCTGAAAAAATCGTGAAACATTTCTCATAACAGGTAATTAAAAAACTTTTAATCTTATAGTTTCATAGTTTCATTCAGGGTTGGAAGGGACCACAAGGATCATCTAGTTCCAACCCCCCTGCCATGGGCAGGGACACCCCACACTAGATCAGCCTGGCCAGAGCCTCATCCAGCCTGCTCTTAAACACCCCCAGGGATGGGGCCTCGACCACCGCCCTGGACAACCCATTCCCGGGTTTCACCACTCTCATGGTGAAGAACCTCCTCCTCACATCCAGCCTGAATCTCCCCACCTCCAGCTTCATTCCATTCCCCCTAGTCCTATCACTACCTGATATCCTGAGAAGTCCTTCCCCAGCCTTCCTGTAGGCCCCCTTCAGATACTGGAAGGCGACAATTAGGTCTCCTCGGAGCCTTCTCTTCTGCCTTTGTCTCTTTCCCAGCATTTTGTGTCTAATTAGACTTGCTCAGGATTTTCCATCAGGGCTTTTCCACTTACATAGGTGATTTCTGCAAAGAGAACATTTTCCAATGGAAATTGTTTGGATTTGCCCACAGCTGTTCAAGTTTTGCATCTGTGTGCCCAAATACAAATTTCAGGTCAGTTAACATTTGAGCCACATTTGGGCTGTTTCTTTATCCCAGGCACCTAGAGGACCTTTTGGCCCTGTCCCTTTAGAGACTTTTTGTCTCCCTTTGTGAACGCTCATGTCCTAGGAGACACGAGTCTGTACGTAATACTCATGTTCACACATGGTAACACAAGCTACAATGTCTGTTCAGGGGGTGTGATTTCCTGTAATTTGTAACTATTTGCTCATTGGTAGTCTTTGAGACTTGCTGGTAGAACTGGCTACAGGGTTTGTGCTCTTTATATTAAGAGATTTTACTATACAAACTAGTTTATTAGTATGGTGAGCCAAAGGACATTTTACTTCATCTCCCAACTCAAAAGTTACCTCTCTAGTCCTCTTTTGCAAAACCAGACACCATTAATTTGTAAATTTGCAAGAGCCTGCTTGGTTTTGGGTCATATGCTGTGAAATATTAATTTTCCTCCTAAGTATTATATGCAGATTACCACAACAATAAACACAGGCCACAGCATTGATGGTTTGGTAACACTACTTGGTGGGCAGCCCATTGATGTACTGAGCATACCAGCCGTGAAGCTGCAGGAGAGGAGACAGTGCTGGGAAGACTTTTGTTGGCAAGCAGATGAGATCCTTTTGCCCAGTGTTTTCTATCTTTAAACCTTAATTTGCTACTTTGGGAAACGCCCCATCATTCATCTTTGTATCCTCATTAGAGGAAAAATGGATTTTATTCTTAACTCTTCAGCTTTAGCCCTTGATTTCCTTTTTTTCCATTTCTGCTCTCAGCCATAATTCAAAGGAGTTTTAATAGAATTTTTTGAGTGGGGAGTGCTGGGTGAATGCATTGCTGTCTTTATTTTTGGAATGCTCACATTACTGGAGTGGAGTAAGTAAAGTGAAAATGTAATAGCAAAATAGTATGTTTGAAAACAGCAAGAAAAGCCTCGAATTTCAACATCTGACAGGCAGAGAAAATCAGCAAGCAGTTGTGGCACAACTCTGGGGTAGGAGCTGACAGAATATACATATAACAATATACAACTTAGCATAAGCATACGTGTAAAATTATATAAAGGATGTGAAAGAATACTGCGTGAATATATTTAAAGTAATCACCCTCCTGTTACTCTGTTAATGCTGTCAGGTCTGTCTCCTGTGATTACTCAGCTGATGTCCAATGGACAGCTTGTCTGTCAGTCTTGGATGTATGGACATGAGAATGCTTGCTAGCAGCCAGCATATAATAAACAAAGGGATAGATATAACAAACAAAAGTGAAACCTGACAGATTGGCAGCAGAAAAGATTTGCAAAGCAAATCAAAGAAATTCTTTGATTCTGTATACAGACTTGCCCACATGGAGGACCCAGTCCTATTCTGGTGTCAGTGTCGTAAGAAGGAAATAAATCTGTTGGAGCAAGTCCAGAGAAGGGTCACAAGGATGATCTAAGGGCTGGAGCACCTCTGCTATAATGATAGCCTTAGGGAGCTGGAGTTGTTCAGCCTGGAGAAGACTTCAGGGGCACCTTATAGCTGCCTTTCAGTACCTGAAGGGAACCTGCAGGAAAGCTGGAGAGGAACTTTTCATAAGGGTGTCTAGCAATAGGACAAGGGGGAATGGTTTAAAGCTGAGGGAGAATATGTTTAGACTGGATCTTAGGGAGAGTAGGTTTAGACTGGATCTTAGGACAAAGTTCTTCAGAGAGACTCTGGAATATGTTGCCCAGGGAGGTTGTGGATGCCCCCTCTCTGGAGGTGTTTAAGGCCAGATTGGATGATGCTTTGAGCAACCAAATTTAGTTGAGAGACATCCCTGCCCAAAGGCAGTGGGGTTGGAGTAGCCATTCCCTGAGGTCCCTTTCAACCTGAGCCATCCTATGATGATTCTATAATGATGACCCAACTCTAGCCCATGTAAGAACACTGAACTGTGCACACCTAACTGGAATATCCACATCCAGTACGTCAAGGTTGGCAGCGCCACTAAAGCTGGTAATTTAGGGTTAGGAAAAAATCACTATGGATAGAATCATCCCATTCAAGTAACAGTTCTATTCAGCTAGTGAAAATGGAAAAACTGCACAATGTGAAGCAAATCATCTCTTTTTAGCTGTCATCTTTTTATGCCACTTTTTCCTTCAGTGGTGATTTTCCTTCACATTTGCCAGACCGTATTTTATTTGAATTCTCCATTCATTTGTTCAACAGTCTTCTCTTGTCTAATTCATTGATGAATCTTAAATAGTAGTCCAGTATCATTATTTTTCTCCTTTTTGCATCTTGCTGGGTTTCTAGTCAGTGTCAGCCTCAGATTATATGACTCATAAATCTCTAAATACCTTTAACACAAGTGTTTTAGAGGATTGTGAGCTTTTTTCCCTTACACCTGTTACTTTGCTGGCCTTTTAAAAAGAATGTTGCTGGTTTAAGAGACAGAATTTATTCTATTGCACCACATCTATTTTTAATATAATTCTTTGGTTGCAACTTTATTCAGTACTTAAAGAAGATTTACATGTATTTAATGGTGAGGATAATACTCACTGCAGCTTGTTTTGGTTCTCCAGAATGATTCATGAATTTAGTGCAATTGATGGATAAATATACAACTTCTAATGTTCAGTATGGGAAAACTCCAAAGCAGGCAAAAAATCATAGTATCATAGTATCATTCAGGGTTGGAAGGGATCACAAGGATCATCTAGTTCCAACCCCCCTGCCATGGGCAGGGACACCCCACACTAGATCAGGCTGCCCAGAGCCTCATCCAGCCTGGTCTTAAACACCTCCAGGGACGGGGCCTCGACCACCTCCCTGGACAACCCATTCCAGGGTTTCACCACTCTCACGGTGAAGAACCTCCTCCTCACATCTAGCCTGAATCTGGCTTCAGTATTTTTAGTTAAGTGTCCATGTACTCTGAGTACCCTGTAGCTGAATTTAGGACCCTCCTTATCATAAACAAATATATATTACTATTTTCTGGAGGAATTAACTATAATTAGATTCTTTTAACCTCATGGAGCAGCAGATGTTTTTCTTCTCTTTTTAAGTCTTTTACATCATGCTGTTGTGAAGTAAATGCTGGGTCATTTCTAAAAGCCACTTTTTCAGAAAGGGCAGCTGCCAGGTCAGCTTTTGCTTTTCTTTACTCCATGTGTTCACTTGACTTCTTGCAGGGCTGTGAGTGTTTTCAGGTAGTTTTCAACAAAGAAAGATAACTTGCTACTGCTGTAGACATTTAATGTCCTCAGGATGCTGCCACTTCCTTAAAAAAAAAAGAGTTGATCAAGGATTGCCAAGGTGTTGGAAGAGTGCTCCTGTCGCAGTATTTTCCACTCTGAAAGCAATCTGTCCTCTTGGAAGTTATTTAAATAGGGCTTAAAGCCTGAAGAACGCTTTAGCTAAATGAATCACATCACAACTGTAAAAGAGACTTTGTTCAGATTCTTCACTACTGATTTAAAAGCAGAGCATATTCTACCGTTATCCACAACTGAGGAAAAACATAGGGCTCTCGTCTGGAAGAATATTAACACCTTTACCAGATGACATGGATGGGCTGCATGTGTCTGTGAACAGTGAGAACAGTTGGACTTTGGAAGCATCTCTGGGGGCTGTGAACAAGGAGCCAGAGGAAGCAGGAGTCTGAAGATGCAGAATGCTCACTTTCTGCTGGCTATTGCTGTCTGACAACCAGCTGCAGGTAAACCTATCAGTTCAAATTGGTGAATCTGAAGTCAAGAAACTGCATTTTCAGGCAGGGAAATCACCCTTTTGTGAAATGAAGTTAATATAGTCATGAATAAAACCATCATAGAGAAGAGGAAAAAGTAATATATACTGAATATTGATCTAATTGTGATGTTGCAATGCTAAGACCATTAATATATGTTGCATATTAAAAACACAAGCCCATTACATCTACATTATGTGTTTTCAATATTTTGAATCAGTACTGTGACCCAACTGGATCAAAGTCAAATTGAAAGTGTAAGGGATTTAATTTTATTCTCCAGCTTTTTAAATCCTTGCACATTTAGCTGTTACTTCTTATGCTTCTCCTTCCATTTTGGTGGAATTTCCTTCGGTGGGTTCAGTCTTCTCCCAGATTTTTCAGCTTTCCTTCTTCACTATGTATCACAGGATGCCATCACTCACTTGCTTTAACTTTATGCAAATTACTCATAAGTAAATCTTTCCAGTCTTGGGTAATGTTCTCCACCAATATGCTTAGTTTGCTCCTTTGTGGGTTTTGGGGTGTGTGTGCTGGTTTTTTGTTTTGTTTTGTTTTCTGTAACCCTCCCTCAAAAGAAAATGCAATATGGCTAGGGCTCTCTGGAGCATGAGCTGTGCCAGGTGAATTCAGAGGCACGTTGCTGATGTAACTCCTCTGAAGGAACTTCTGTGTGCTAGACTCAGTGGAAGTTATCATCACTAGCAGAGCAAAGAGGTGGAAATATATCTCGATCTCACCTGATGGAGTTCAAGCTGAACTGCCAGAGAAGGTGGCTGGTGCTAATGATCCAAGCTGTGGACTAGGACAGCAAAGTCATGGGCCATTTTGTCCCATTTTGCTGACTCTGCTGCCAAGGACAGTAATCTTACTCTGCAGGCAAGGTAACTAGCAGCTGAGTTGGCAGTGACAGCCTGCTACAGCTGTTGGCTTTCATAAAGCTTGATTTGAGTCCCTATAAATTTTATCTCAATAATTCCTTCAAAGGATGCTTGTGCTTCTTTGTCCAGCCTCTCTTGCTCCTTTATGTAACGTCCTAACGTTAAACGTTTAGCATTTCTCAGCATCTCAAATGTTTTTGTAGCCTGACAAATGCAAAACATTTCCAAAGTATAAAGCTTTGAGGTATAATTTGTGTGTTTCTGTTTAGTAATGAGAATTCAAAAGCCCAAGGAGCTGTGTTCACAAGTCAGGGGCCTGTTGGGGTATTTTTACTCCTACGGATCTCAAAATGTGAAGCCGAAAAATCATATCAAATTTGTCATTTTATTACAGGAGTGAAACTGTTGCCAGTGTAGTTAGATGGTACACATTTCTCAAAATATAGGACTGTTTTCATTAAAAACATTCTCAATTTAAGTAAACATTTAAAGTTTCAGAACACTTTTGAGGGAAAAAAAAAACCAACAACTTAGAATGTGTCCAGTTTCCAGATTTTTCTGTGTAAGCTGATAGACTAAAATGTCAATTTATAAACTGTGAAATAATCAGTGATAGGTTTAACGTGAAAAATGCAGCACTAGTTATTAGACATTTCAGAGGCCTGATGAAAGTATTCATTTCCAGCTAGATCATGTCTAAGAATTTAGCTGAACATCAATATTTATATTTAGGTAGTGCAGGAGTTTGAATCATACCTTCTTTCAAGTTCTAAATATGGACTGTGTTTACATTAGTGAATCATAAGCATAGAACTTAGGGCTGCAGTAAAATCTTTTTCTCTCCAGAGGTGCTTGAATAGACATGACCTGAATCTTGGATCGTAGCTGCATAGTTCTGAAGAGATGGCTATTTGAAAACAGAGCCCCAAACATTAAAAGTGAAAAACAAATCTACACTTCTTGCAGTTTCTTGTGACAGGTCAAAATTAGGATCATGGAAGTGAGTTGACCACTTTTTATGTCAAAACCCACACCACTGCTGCCTTTACATTGCCTTGTACATTTGCTGCACCATTACTCTAGGTAAAGCTCGTTCATCATAGGATACAAGTTTTATTTCCTGGCACTTGTATTTTGTTTGCTTTTATAAAAGTCCCAGCTATTTTATGAAAGTCTAGACTGATACACAGGGTTTTTCAATGGCTTAGGTTGGAAGGGACCTCAGGAATCATCTACTCCAACTTCCCTGCCATGGACAGGGATGCTTCTCAACTAGACTTGGTCGCTCAAGACCTCCTCCCAACTGGCCTTGAACACCTCCAGGGAGAGGGCATCCACAGCTTCTCTGGGCAACAAAATCCAGAGTCCCAGCACTCTCATACTGAAGAACTTCTTCCTAAGGTCCAATATAACCCTTCTGTCCCTCAGCTTCAAACCATTCCCCCTTGTCCTGTTGCTAGACACCCTTATGAAAAGTCCATCTCCAGTCTTCCTGAAGGATAGCTTCAGGTACTGGAAGGCTGCTATATGGTGCCCCTGGAGTCTTGTCTGGCAGAACTGAGTGTAGTAGTGGACAGAATCTGTTCCACAAGTTTTGTTGTCACAGATTCACAGATTGCATTATGTTGGAACAGACCCTCAAAGGTAGTCTTGTCAAACCCCCCTGCAATCAGCAGGGACACCTCCGACTAGATCAGGCTGCCCAGAGCCACATTGAGTCTGACTTTGAATGTCTCCAGGGATGAGGCCTCAACCACATCCCTGGTCAACTTGTCTTTTACTCTGGAAGGGATGCTTTGGATTGTTTTCATCTGTTTTCTCCATTTGCCTGATTGTTTTTAAACTGTGATATAGAATCTCATTACATTGAACCAGCCCATGAATGTGCAATTGCAGATGTATTAGAAGTCTTAACTGTAAGTAGCCTGAAGTAAAAGCAAACACTGCTTTTGTTTTAGTGTATCTTTGATATTTCACATACATCTTTGGAGGATTGTGTGTGGTTGCATGGCTTTTCACAGAATAACAGAATCTTTGGGGTTGGAAAGGACCTCTAGAGATCATCAAATCCAAGCCTCCTGTCAAAGCAGAATCACCTAGGGCAGGTCACACAGGAATGCATCCAGGTGTGTTTTGAAAGTCTCTAGTAGAAGGAGACTCTGCAACTTCTCTGTGCAGCCTCTTCCAGTGCTCTGTCGCCCTCACTATAAAGAAGTTTCTCCTCATGAGGTGAAAGCTCCTGTGTTCCAGCTTGTTCATGTTGTTCTTTGTCCTGTCACTGGGAACCACCAAAAAGAGATCCTCACTTTCATCCTGACACCCACTCCTCAGGTGTTTATAGACATCAATAAGATCCTGTCTCAGCCTTCATTTCTAGAGTCCAAACAGCCCCAGGCCTCTTAATCTTTCTTCATGGGAGAGATGATCAAGTTCCACAGTCATCCTTGTAGCTCTCTTTTGGATTTGCTCCAGTAGATCCCTGTCTGTTTGAACTGGTGAGCCCAAAACTGGACACAGTGTTCCAGGTGTGGTCTCACCAGGGCAGTGTGGAGGAGGAGGAGAAGCTTCCTAGACCACTTTTCTTAATGCACCCCATTTACACCAGTTATACATCATAATACACTTCTCTAGGACAAGGCCTGATGCTTTCAGCTCAAATCTGAAATAAAACTAATCTTTCTTGGGAAGGAGCTGATAATTACTGGTGGTACAACTGTGACTCAGGAAGAAAAGCAGAAATGACTAGTGTTTTTGCAATGGCTTTTATCAAAATGGCATGCCTGATGGTGGTTGATAAGCACCTGCCTGAACCAAGCTGTTTCAGCACTATGTTCCTCAATCTCAGTTGTGAATTCCACAGTAAATTAAAAATTCCTAACAAAATTTGGAGCTGGTATGAAAGGTATCCACTAACCAGGGGAGCTTCTAGAACCACTCTGAAGGGAATGGTTAATGACATGCATCTCATTCTTCATCAGAAGTACTGGGAAATGCTTGATTTGCTTATTTGTTTGATAGGAATGCTTACTGTTACAAGGAAATTTTTTTGTCCAGGACAAATAGAAAGCTGTTCTTACTTCAGGAAACTAAGTGTTCTGTTCATAGTTCTTGCAATTTCATGCTAATTTGCAAAGCCCCTGGGGGTTTTGTGTGTATAAAGACACGATTTTCTAGATACATACCTTGTGCAGACAAACCCACATACTTTATGGAGTTCTTACATCAGTTTGACCTGTGTTAAAATTGTACACAAGAATGACATGCATCAGACTCTGCTTTGTCTTTCATAAGCTTTGCAGATTCCAAGTAACCTCCTGACTATTCATGTTTCCAGGCTTTGCTCTCTGTACATGATACTGTTGCTCAGAAGAACTACGACCCTGTCTTGCCTCCCATGCCTGATGATATTGATGAGGAAGAAGATTCAGTTAAAATAATTAGGCTTGTCAAAAACAGGGAGCCATTGGTGAGTAACTCTCTTTGGTTTGAGGGGGGTTGCGTTTGTGTTCAGATGATGAAGGTGAATGGGTGAGGTTACCTTGAAACATGGATAGATGGGCTTTGCACATGTTTATTCACAGAATCACAGAATGCTAGGGGTTGGAAGGGACCTCCAAAGATCACTGAGTCCAACACTCCTGCAAAGCAGGACCACTTAGGGCAGGTCAAACAGAAATCCATCCAGGCAGGTTTTGAAGGTCTCTAGAGAAGAATAATCCACAACCTCTCTGGGCAGCCTGTTCCAGGGCTCCAGTACCTTTACAGTAAAGCAGTTTATTTTCATGTTGAGACAAAATTCTCTTATGATTGCGTTTACACCCACTGCCCCTCATCCAATCACTGGGTATCACCACAAAAAGACTGGCTTCATCCTCCTGACAGCCACTCTTCAGAAATTTGCAGATATTGATAAGGTGCACTCTCAGCCTTCTCATTTCCAGACTAAAGACCCCCCAGGCCTCTCAGTCTTTCCTCATAAGAGAGATGCTCTAGTCCCTTAACCATCCTCATAGCTCTCCATTGAACTCTCTCCAGCAGTTCCTACGTTCAGTAATACCCTTGTGACTTCCATTCACAGTCATTGTTAATCAAGCACAGGAAATGAATAATAAGATTTTGGTCATTCATGATGTTTGAGCATTATATATGTGGGCCAGCCTGAGCAGTTAGACCAATAATATATTCATCGTTTATCTTGAATTTAAATCATGAACTTGTTTTAGAAGGAGAGGGGGAGAATGAATCCCCAGAGAAATCTTGACCTTGGTTGTGAACTGTGCCTGTTAGCATTCATGTAAAAAACAAAGTGACCTTTTGATACACTGAAAGAAAGCATAAAAACATATTTTGAAATGCTCGAATTGAAATTTGGTCAAATTTAAGGCGTCTGTTGTTTTACTTTGGATTATGAATACTAGAAAGTTAATATCTTCATGGGGATATCTGGAAAAATGAAAGGACTAAACCCAGGTTGTGATGCAAGTATGTTAAAATGCTGTCCTGATTTGGATATTTTTATTTGCTGTAGAGTGGGAGTCATCTTGTATATAATTTAACTATATTTCTCCTGCACACCGGTAAGAGCTTTGTTTTGTGTTGTACTGGATGTTTGTTTTACCAGATCCTGGGCAAATATCTGCAGACTTACTTTGAGAAGGCCCCAATTTTGTACTTGAGATGACAGTGGGAGAGCAGTGCCTCTATTAAACACACAGGAATAGCGTGGCCAGCAGTAGATACCTCACTATCACTCTTGATGGATTTCTGGCATGGGTAAACAAGGAATAAGTTTTGGTGTTGACTGGCTGTAGGTGCCTGTGGGCATAATCAAAAGTTTACTATATGGAAAGCTTTATCAGGTGGAAAAAAAAGAGAATCACAAATATTTAAATCACAGCTTTAAGCTTTCTCTTTGTTTGGTTGTTTTTTTTGGTTGGTTGGTTTTTGTTTGTTTGTTTTAATCAAAGAAATTCTTTGAGAAAGAAAACAAACTTGGTTTAGAATTACTGTATCAGAAAGAGTGGTAATTCTGACAGGTGTGAAGACATTAGAACATATAGTATGCAATGAATTCTAATTGAGCAGCTTATTTTCCATGTTAATGAAAACAGGTTTGTTTTTTCTTTAATCTTAATAAAATCTTAATTAACACAGTTTCACGTTTCAAACATGATTTGCTACTAGGACATTTGTGAGTTAAATACTGTAAGTTTATAGATCTCCAAGTGATTGGATAAATTCATAATTCATAGTATGGTTTAGGTTGGAAAAGACCTAAAAGATCGTCCAGATCCAACCCCACCCTACTATGGGCAGGGACACCTCCCACTAGCCCAGGTTGCTCAATGCTTCATCTAACCTGACCTTGAACACCTCTAGGGAGGCAGCATCCACAACCTCCCTGAGCGCTTGTTTCACTGTCTCACAACTCTCACTGTAAAGAATTTCTTCCTAATATCCAGTCTAAATCTCACCTCCTCAAGCTTCAATCCATTTGTTCTCATCTTATCACTACAAGCCCCTGTGTAAAGTCCCTTCCTGGCTTTCATGTAGGACCCTTTCAGGTACTGGAAGCGACTATGAAAACAACACTGATGGATTTTTGTTTTATTTTATTTAATTTTGTATGAGCTGCATACATTTTGAGATTATAAATTCTCTTAAGCAGTTTGAGTTGTCTTAGACAGAGATTATCCTTGGTCTGTACCTCAAATTCCACTCTTGCCCCTTCACTCCAGAAGGATACTGAACTCTTCAGGCACCTCCGTGTCTGTAGTGGTTTGACCCTGACTGGAAGCTCAGCCCCATGCAGGCACTCACTCCTTTTCCCCAGTGGGATGTGGGAGAGAATTAGAAGGGTGACAGTGAGAAAACGTCTGGGTTGATATCAGGACATTTAATAGGTAAAGCAAAAGCTGCATGTGCAAACAAATCAAAACAGGGTATTCATTCACTGCTTCCATGGGCAGGCAGGTGTTCAGCCATCTCCAGGAAAGCAGGGCTCCATCACGCTCAGTCATTACTTGGGAAGACAAGCACCACCACTCCAAATGTCCCCCCTTCCTCCAGCTGTATATGCTGAACATGATGTCATAGGGTCTGGAATATCCCTTTGGGTAGTTGGGCTCAGCTGTCCTCCTCTGCTTCCATCATTATAGCAGGATTCTTGCTACTGAGCTTGAGGCTGGAGGTGCTATCTATATAGTATTTTTTTTTCTAGGATTGGGACTCTCTGGCTTTTTGACTTGAAGATACTGAGCTCTCTGAACTTTTCTTTCACCTCAGATGTGTTCCAATTCTCTACTGTACACAAACAGCAGAGATTGTTTTTCTGCAAAGCCTCAAACTTTACATCAGTTTTGCACCCTGGACATTCTTGAATTGGATGTCTCCTTTGGATGACTTTCAGCAGCGCTCTCTGTGAAGCAAATCAGACATTTTCTTAACTTCTTTGGAATATATCTAGTGACCATCTTTATAGAAAAGTGCAGCACATTTTCCCTTGTACTTGTTCGTGCTTTTCTCTGAGTTCAGCACCTCTCTGGTGTGCTGAGCTGGTGTTAATCGCATATTAATGAAGCTTGAGTTCCCTGGAGTAATCATCTCAAAAGAGAGGGAAACACATGGTTTGTGGGAGGACCTTCTGCTTGCCAGATTTCATCAGTTCAGAAGTCAGTACTGAACTTTCCTCCAGTTTTTTGGAAAAGATGATATGAACTTTTGCTAATCCTTCCACAGGTTGGTTTGTTTTCCTCTATTGGCAAATGCCATTCTCCGAGTGTCTCACTCAAGAAATGTAAAATTATGTTAGAATAGAAGGTTTTGTCTGAACAAAGTAATTTTGAACATCTCTGAACCTTAAATAAAGAGAAGTAGAAACATCTTATTTTCAGAGATAGTCCAAAATTCACCTGGCTATAATTAGGCTTTTTATTGGACAGCTTGGAAGGGTTTTATTTATGTTTACCTCTCCAGGGCTTTGTCAGCCACTGCCATATTCCCAGTTAGCATTCCTGATATCTGAGATGCAAAACCATACTACCAGCAGTTCAGTTCCTGTCCTCTCAACACTTCCAGTTCCCAAATTATATTCCAGGTTTGTTACAGCTGTCATGCAGCTGTCCTGAGCAGGATGCTTTTTCACATTATGACTGTTGCCTCTTTGTCACACAGGTTCATGTCACAGAAATATAACCATTTGAAAAGTAATCTCTGTGCTGTGTCTATAGACAAGAGAGAAACAGGCAGCTCTGGAGAATGACATCCACTGTAGAGGTGGAGAGGAGGAGACTCAGGGGTGACCTTATTGCTCTCTACAACTACCTGAAGGGAGGTTGTAGACAGGCGGAGGTTGGTCTCTTCTCCCAGGCAGCCAGCACCAGAACAAGAGGACACAGTCTCAGGCTGTGCCAGGGGGGGTTTAGGTTGGATGTTAGGAAGAAGTTCTATACAGAGAGAGTGATTGCCCATTGGAATGGGCTGCCCGGGGAGGTGGTGGAGTCACCATCATTGGAGGTGTTTAGGAGGAGACTTGATGGGGTGCTTGGTGCCATGGGTTAGTTGTTTAGGTGGGTTGGATTGGTTGATGGGTTGGACACGGTAATCTTGAAGGTCTCTTCCAACCTGGTCTGGTCTATTCTATTCTATTCTATTCTATTCTATTCTATTCTATTCTACCCTAAGGAAAGAATGATTCATTCTTTGGAGCTTCTTATTTCCTTTCATTACCTATAGGAGGAGACTAGCTCCTATGTAGCTTGAACTACAAACCTGATTTCCATAGTGGAACCTGGGTGACATGAATGGTGATAACTTAAAATGGTCGTTGGCATGTTCTGCCCCTGCAGATTCTACAGCTCTTGCTTGCATATCAGAGGGCTGGAGCACCATTCCAACCAAGCCAGGCAGAGAGAGTTGGGGTTGTTCAGCCTGGAGAAGAGAAGGCTCCAGGGAAACCTTAAAGAGCAGCCTTCCAGTACCTGAAGGGGGCTACAGGAGAGCTGGGGGGGGACTTTGTACAAGGGCTTGTATCATTAAAACAAGCAGCAATGATTTTAAACTAGAGCAAGGTAGATTTAGATTGGACATTAGGAAGAAGTTCTCGGCTGTGAAGGTGGCGGAATGCTGGAACAGGTTGTACAGGGAAGTGGCAGAGTCCCCTGCCTTGAGACATGCAAGGTCAGGTTTGATGGGACTCAGAGCAACCTTACCTATTTGGGGATGTCCCTGCTTACTATAGTGGAGTTGAACTAGATGACATCTAGAGGTCTCTTCCAAAGTGATGCATTCTGTGATTCTGTTCTCTAAAAAGCAGTGCTTCTTCATGAAACCAGAAAGTTAATCTGTCAAATTCAGACCTCTAGAGGTCCCTTCCAACCCAGTGCATTCTGGGATTCTATGATTCTTAGTAATAAATGAACCCCACAATTTTATAGGGACTAATTTGGGTATAGGGATGGCTTTAGTGTGTGTAGTTTGGTTTTGACTAACTCTTCACCATAAGGTAGCTAACTGATATTTGTATTTGCATTTTTGATAGAGAATTAATTAAAGTAAAGCTTATTGAAGGACTTACATTCAACACTTGCATGTGCTCTTATTTAACAGAAAGGCAGGCAAAAATATTACTGATGTTTCAAACTGTCTTATTAACAGTTTATTTTATAGGCTAGTCTGTCTGTCTTTAAAAATCTAGGCTTACAATGTTTATATTCTGGAACCTGCAGCTATGTGGATAAATAAAGGTCCCACCTGTGAAACCCTAAGTGATGCTCACCAATCAGTGTGATTCTCATGCTAAAAATGAAAAACCACACAACCCAACCAACCCAAAAACCAGTGAAAGAGCCTTGCTGAAGGGGCTTTATATTATTTTTAGTGCTTTTGCATGGTATACCTTTAAACATTTTCTCAGTCTGATCACCATATGGCTCCCAAACTCCTTATTTTTCCCTTTAAAAGTATTTTAAACTGAGCTATGCTATTACATCTGTATATGTCTCATTTAGGGTAACTTACACTTTTGGCTAGCAGCACTAAAAATATTTTCCAGCTCTCAAGGTCCAGTCTAACCTTCTTCCATTTTTAAAGCTCTAAATGAGGAGCTGCACTGCACATGTAACTGAAAGTACTGGAGCTGAACATCTCATAAGGAGAAATCTTGCCAGATTATATATACCTCAGAGTTTAAGCAGGGCTGGCAGCAGTACAAGAGAAGCTGCTTTTTCAGAAAATCAGCTCTCTGGGTTTTCAAAAAGAAATCCACTTGTGTTTGCTTTCTTCTTAAGTGTTCTAAATTGGGAGGGAAGGGGAATTTAAAGAACCTGTTTTTTTTTTTTCTTTGTGTACTGTAAGTACAGCAAAAATACATAAACTCATACTGGTTTTCATGGGTCTGCCCATGCAGCTTGCATTTACTGTAAAGGAGTTAGTGACAGCGAGCTACCATGGGTTAAATAACTTCCCTGTAAATGTGAACTTGATTTTGTGCTTTGTTTAAAAATTCCAATTTACCTGTTATCTTTACTCTGGCATCTTTCAAATTTGGCTAATCTGTGTTAGGAAAACTCATTTTGTGCCAGTAGGGATAATGACATTGAGTATGAAATGACCGTTCCACTTGGACAAGAGCCTTGTTGTTACTTCCAGATGCTGTCTGGGTCAATACTGTGGGCTTTGATTGCACACAAGGGGTTTTTTTTCTCAGCGTCTGTCTGAAAACAAAGTGAAATGAAGTACCCATTTTCAGACATCAGCGCAGGGCTGAGGGAGCTGGGTGGTCACAGTGGAAGGCTGTCAGAAATCCTTTTGCCTTCAGTAGCGTTTAATAGTGTTGACTTCCAGGTAAAAGGTATAAAGCCTTTCTGTTCAAGTTTCTTTCTTTCTTTTTTTTCCCCCTGATTAATTAGGGGAGCCTCTGTTTTATATGAAAAATGTAGTGGAAATATCCTGTATTTATAGTTGGTTCTAGCATCCTAATGCTCATTTTCTTCTGGTTTTGATGGATATAGTCAGAGAAAAGAGGCTTTGTACTTTTCAACAGAGTAACTTTCAAGGAATTAATAATAAACTTCAAATTAATATCTGTTGCTGCAAGGGCAGAACTTACTATTGAGATATAGGCTAGAGGCATTAATGCTTTGCTTAACATATTCCTGGTGGTACGTGATTCTTCTTGCACAGAAGTCTAATTGTGTGTTTTTAAAGTGAGACTAGCTGCAGTTAAATATCTTTTTGAAACTCTCAGACCCATTTAAAACTATAACACAAACAAATGTTTCCTGGTGTAATTGCATAATAAAAACCACATAAGAAGGTTGGTAAATTGCAGAATTACTTTGCTTATGAATAGAATTTAATACTAATAAATCTAAGCTGTAAAATAAAATGCATAAACACAGCACATCAGTCTTGCTGAGGAGTGCTGGTTACTGTTAAAGTTTCAACCAAAAAAGAATGTGTGGTGACTGTTCCAATTTTTCCTCTGTTTGCCCTACTTGTAATTTGCATATTAAAAAATAGTAATTCATTTCCCATTTTTTTGTCTCCATGTCTTGCTTTGTATTTTTATCTTAGAGGTAGAGGGAAAGAGAAACAAGTTTAACCCTAAGCCCACCACAGCTGTCAGTTAAACTGTTAATGGTAGTAAAATGTCACCACTGTTCCTCATTTGCACATATTTCAACTTTAAGAAAGAGTGAAAAACTGTAGTGATAGAAATCATGTTCATGTTTAATGTAAGCAAATAGAGAAAGGTAGCTATAAAAACAGTCTAATTAAGGAACTTTAGGAAGTACTGATGTACCTTACTTCAAGCACAGTGCTTCTCTGATGGCAGTCTAACCACTCTCATACTCAGAGGTGAAGTAAAAACAGTTACTTCACTGATCACAATGGAAATTTCCGGCAAATTGCCTTACCTGTCAGAGCCCTCAACATCTCTCTGCTGATTGACCAAGACAGAGCCTATCACAGGTGGCTAATGACATGGCAAAGTAATTCTGGGCAAGTAAAAAGCGATTGGCCAGAAGGTGCATTTTTTGATGATTTTTCTTGTTAGTGGTTGTTTTAAATATTGGATCAAATAACCTTTTTGGAGATGATTATACAGTATGTTTATCTAGCTGAAATCCTCCTTCTTATTCTGGGAATTCCACCCACCAGAGCAGGTCCAGCATTTCTCTCCTCACTGGTTTCCATCTGCCTGCAAAGCAGCAGCTCTGTGCCTCCTCATCCCTTCCTTCTCCCTGGCACTGCTGCCTGCTCCTTCCCCATCACCTTGTGCCTCTCTTCAGCTCACCCTTGCAGTTCTAGTTACAAAGGCATTTCTCTCATCTAGACAGCTGTTTGCTGGAAATTCAACTACATGATGTCATTTACCCTGAATGCCTCGTCCTGTGTTTGTGCAATGTATGAAAACAGCCGTGGCCACCTCAGGAAATGTTCCTGTCCTCTGCACTTCTGTCCCGCGGGCCTTCCAGGTGATCCCCCCACATGCAGGAGCAACTCTCAAATTTGTCTTCATTTATTAATAACTCTGTAAAAAGCAAAATGCTGATGAGTGGCTGCACAAAAAAAGGAGTCAAAAAGCTGTGTCCATACAGAATGCATGAATTACTGCTGAATGGGTAATGAAAAAGAAGTCACTTTTTAAGAGGATGGCAACAGAGCAACATATTTTGTATTCTCTTTTCAAGAGCAAGTATCATTTCTGGCTTATTCACACATCAATGTGATGACAACCTTTTGTAGCTTTATAAAGCAAACATTTTTCAGTGTTGAGAATGAAAGTTATGGTGAAATTAACCAAATCACTTCCTTTACTTTCCCTTTTCCCATTTCCCCCCTCTCCCCCCTTTTCCCTTTTCCTTCCTTTTCCATGTTTTTTTTTAACCAAGGGAGCAACTATTAAAAGGGACGAACAAACTGGTGCAATTGTGGTGGCCAGGATAATGCGTGGAGGAGCTGCAGATAGAAGTGGTAAGATGTTGCTGTTTG
Organism: Melanerpes formicivorus; assembly: GCF_026170545.1. Classification (NCBI taxonomy): domain Eukaryota; kingdom Metazoa; phylum Chordata; class Aves; order Piciformes; family Picidae; genus Melanerpes; species Melanerpes formicivorus. The sequence goes on from NW_027142365.1 coordinate 10,602,709, forward strand.
GCACTAGCTGTACAAGTTCCAGAACCTGGAACAAGATGAGCTAAAATGGCTTCTTTTGTAGAAATGAACTCTGTCACTGTTACAAAACTCTCTGGGGTCTGGACAGTTTTTCAAAGTGGCATTTCAATACTGGTGAAAGTATTTATGCTGATTTCCCCCTCCCCCCCTCCTATTTAGTTGCAACCAAGTATCTTTCAGTTAGCAGATACGCTGATTCGTTAATTAATTAATCATTATTTGTTTCCAATGGAAGACATCCACTTAGAAATTATGGGATATGCCAAGATTATAACCTGCTGATGGAGTAACTCAGGATGGTTGTACTGTTTTATATTAGGACATCCATTTGGAGTTTCAGCTGGCAATTCTTAAAATAGTAGCACATCCTTGACTGCCATTATTTAGTTTGGGATGCTCAAAGACTACAAGAACTCGAGGAGGAGATCCTGAATTAGACTCTGAAGTTGCTGTTTTCACTGACGAGAATCTAAGATAGTTTTTCACACTAAGATAATGGGGTAATGGAGTAAATCTAGATAGATGTGTGTATATATAGTTAAATTTAGCAAGCATTTGTGCCACAAATTAGCACTCAGCAGTCTCAGCGATCTTTGCAGTACTTGCAGCTGTGTAGCAGTAAGAAAGGAGGATTAGGAAAAGAATTGGCACAGACATTTTTCGAACATCTGCCTATTAGTCTGGAAAAGTCATAGAGGAATGGTACTAATTTTCAGGAGGAAGGAAGGGAGAGGAGTAAACCAACCATCTCATCTTATCTCTGAGGACAGTAGCTGGCATGTTCACCATGTATTCTTGCTTTTAAATTAGAGCTTCAAGTGGATGATCAAGGGAGAACCCCCCCTAAATGTTAAAGGTATTTTTTGTATGATGCGTAGGCAGTTTAACAGCTCCTCTTTGTCTTCTGTAGGTCTTATTCACGTTGGTGATGAACTGAGAGAAGTCAATGGCATTCCAGTAGATGACAAAAAACCTGAAGAAATAATACACATCCTGGTAAATGGCAAACATTAGAAAAGTAATTTAGGAGAGTCGAGAAAAAATAATTGGACTTTTCAATTTCTGATGTGTTTCTTAGAAAAAAATTATATTCTACAATGATAACTTTTCTTCCAGTGCCAGCATTTACAAACCTCTCTTTCCTTTCTCTTAAACCATTATCTTCCACATGTTACAGGAATATGCAATGGCATATTGTTTGCAAAGAGTTAATGGTGGTAATATGACTGTAAATATGTTGCAGAATGTTGCTAGACCTCAGTGTATAATCCTCAGCTTTTAAGGCACACCGTGAGCTCTTGAATTTAAACCGTTTAAAATGTATTAATTAGCAACACACTAATTCCATGTGAAAAGTAATTCATGATACATGTACTTGATAGACTCCAGAAGTGATATATTAAGGTTATGTTTTGTATGGTTTGGAGGTGTAGAGCCATGTCTGACTGTATTTGCAATCTTCTGAACTACAGTCCCTGAAGCCAGTGTAATTCCTCACTTACAGAGCGCTGCTGCAAATTAAGGAATTTAGACTTTTAATGAAATCATTAGTATTTTTTACAGCAAAAAAGCTGATGAAGGTCGTGATGTAGGCAGTTCTATATACATAAATACCTTGCTGGCCTGCTGAATGGAGTGCCTGTCTCACAGTTTTGGTTCAGTAACCCTGATGATTAATTTCTAGTGTTAGCTTGCTAATGTTCCTACTTCCTTTATGGTTTTGTGGTCCCTACAGAAACATTTTCCAGCAAAAGAGAACACCTAAAAATCTCTAGAAACACAATAGCACTAGGAAAGGTGTGAACAATTTCCTCATTTATCTCCTTGAGGTGCAATATAAACATCAAAAGCTAGTTAGAGCAGATTTGAAAAGCAACAGAATTATTGATTCCAGTGCTAGGGCTGGTGAAATCAGAGCTTGGCTGCTGCTTGTCAAACAGGGAGCTCTTGGAGCGCAGACGTGCCGGCACAAGTGTGTCTCGCCCGGTAGTGGACAGGGCTGTTTCCATTTTGCCAGAATCTTTGGCTGGCTGTTGCATTCTCCTGGTTTTATGAAACTTGTCAGCCACATGCAATAGCAAGCAGAGGCTCCAGCTGATTAGCACTTCCTTCAGCAGCGAAATGTCACCGAGGCAGTGGGAATATCTTGCGGTTAATAAGTAACATGCAGCCAGACACACTTTAAGTGGGATATAGGGAAAGATGAATGGATGAGGTGGTTGATGATGGCTAACTTGTTTTAAGATTTATGGTGGAGCTCTTTTTATTCCATTTAGTGCACGTAGACTATTCAAATATGTTTTTCTTTTCTAGTTTCTTTAAGTTGCCAAAAGCATAAATCCCCCCCCAATGATTTTATATGATAAATATGGCATAAGCCTGTTTGAATTTTTCTATCTTCTGTGTTTTTGAAAAATGAAATGTTAGTTGGATTTTTCCAGGGATGTCTGAACTGTGCCAGGAGTCTAGCAGTTGCTTCTATTATGCATATATTTTAGTCATAGCATGTGCTCCTGCTTTCAGTGCAGAAGTGGGACCTCTGAAACACGCAGGTCCCAGTTTTTAACAATCTGTCTCTGCCCACCAATGAAGCAAATAAACCCAAGCCTTTCAAGTGGGCATTTTAATCTTTCAGTGTGAAGTTTGGCATAGTGTAGCTGTCAAACTCTATGGAGCATGATTGTGAGAGGATAGCTTAATTCTATTTCAGTCTTTAAAAATTAATTAGAATTTCTTTTAAGATCTCTTTGAAATGTTACAGCTTTAATCTCAGTGCATTTTCTCTTCAAATATTCACCAGGCTCAGTCTCAAGGAGCAATTACATTTAAAATTATACCTAGCGTGAAGGAAGAAATGCCAGTGAAGGAAGGCAAGGTAGGCAAGACTTTTCCAGAAGCTTTTCCAGGAACTGTTGTGCTGAGGATGAATATTGTTTGCTTGGATAACAGAACAAAAAAGTATGATTTATGACTCCCAAGTCTGTTTTTCCTAACGTGACAACGTGTAGCACGTTGTACACTTCACTACTCACATGCTGGATTTACAAGTGAGTGTAACATCGTACTTAAGCTCTGACTCTGCAGCTGTGAAGATCATATAGCTAATCATTCATCTTCTGCAAGGGCCTGACTTGCTTCCAGGTACTCCTTTTCTTCCATCGTACACTTGATAGAGCCTTGGTTCAAAAGTATCTTCTATTCTGTCCCCCATATGGGCACACTATGCACCTGCAGAGTCCTAATTGCCTTGAACCACAGAGACTTTACTTCATGGTGGTTGCAGAAGCAATGAATTTAACATTCAGATATGAACTTGTAATGTTAGACTTCTATGAGGATGTTTTACAGCAATAAATGTTTATTGCTTCCTGTTATTTTGTTCAACGGTTTTGAACAGTAAAAGCAGAAAAGGGGAATACCTTTGGATTAGATTTAATACTTTGATTATAAAGATCAAACATGGTTTCTTTCAGATGTTTATCAGAGCCCTATTTGACTATGATCCTAATGAGGATAAAGCAATTCCTTGTAAAGAAGCTGGACTTGCTTTCAGAAAAGGAGATGTCCTTCAGATCATGAGCCAGGATGATGCAACCTGGTGGCAGGCCAAACATGAAGGTGATGCCAATCCCAGAGCAGGCTTGATCCCTTCAAAGCATTTCCAGGAGAGGTGAGCTACTGAGAAGTACAGTTTCATTCTTTTTGGTAGTAAGATAAGGCACTCATTTGCTAAGGTGTTAAGTTAGCATAGTTGACATAAGTAATGCTCCTGGTTACATGGGTATGATAAACCTGCATTTGCAGCGAGACAACTGAACTTGGAAACCTGTTGCTGTCCTTTAGATTTCCTTATTTGTCTGGCTGGGTTCAATAATGATAAAAACTGATAGGATATCACTGATCCAGACTGAAAGAAAAAACATATGGAAAATAGCACATCAGTATCTGCATTCACAGGGATGTGCTCTGCAGGAATTGGAACTGCAGCAGGTTTTGGAGAACTAACAAAACTTTGAGGCTGAGGATTTATTTTTTTTTTTTTTAGCATGGTGAATAGATTACATTAAGTGAATTTCTTTTGAAAATCTTCTGGATATTTTGCAATAGTCTCATGATGTTAAGTGTTTATTAATCTGAAACTTGCAGTGAAAACTGAGGAGTTTGTGTCTTTCCCCTATCACCTCCCCTTTTATAGGAGATTTGCACTAAGAAGACCAGAAGTGCAGATTCAACCACTGAAAGTTTCCAACAGAAAGTCATGTAAGTCTGTTAACCTGGCATAGAAATCATACTCCAGATCGCTCACCTTATAAAGCAGTTCATTTCAGCCCTATGACTACAGGAGCATTTCTCCTGGGCAGATCTTCTTGATCCCATTGCATCAGTGAGAAAAGAAACGTAAGAGCTGAAATTAAAAGCTTTAAAAGCGGCTAAGAATTTTTCCCAACCCTCTGACTTTGTTTTTGAAGCACTGAGCCCAATGAATGTTTTGATATATAATATTACAAAGGTTGAAGAATGTTCTTTTCCCGTTGAAATGGCACAGAATTGGCTCAAGAGTTTATGCAATTTGGACTACATCGATACAGTGAAATGTAGGTTGGGGGTGAGATAAAAGGTCAGCTATAGTTGGTGAGGTCCTGTGTCCTATGAAGCAGCAAAAAAGTTTTAAAAGTCAGGACTTTCAGTTCGTTGACAGGCTCTCACAGAACCACTTCTTACTGTTTAAAATTCATTCTTCATAGTGTTTTAAATACAGCAGTTGCACAATGTAAGAAAAATAAGCTCCAAGAAAGCACATACATCGAAACAAATATTTTCTTCCCACTGGAATTTGCATCAACATCTGTGTAAATTATTACTGTGTATTTTACTTGACCTGTTATTTCTTTCAGTGGTACAGGCTCACAGCCAAGTGAGTACAGTGTAAGAACCTATCACGCTTCAGTAGGAAGCCAATGTTAAATGCCAATCTGTTTGTGAGTTCAACTAGAAGTAATCAGAAAGTGGTCTTAAGCTTCCAAAGATCTTTCATTCTCTAACATTAAAACAGAGAGTATGGACACTGTGGCAAGCAGTGGTTGCTGGCACACTAAGTGCAAACCTAAATGCTTTTAACTTTAAAGCTTCTCAACAAGGTTTCTTATTGCAGTTTTCCTAACTCCTTTCTCTGGCTTTTGTGTTCTGAAGCTTTATCGTTACTAATAATAACTGTTAGTTTTCTAATAGTCTGCATTTTTCTATTGTTCATTCCATTTCACTATTTGATGGTGTGCCCTAATGCTATTGTTAACTCCAACGCCCTTGATTAGTTTGGTAATTAGAATAATAGACTATATGATTGCACTATAGCTTCTCTAACTTACACAGATCTTAGAAACAAAGAGGAGCCTCCTGCAGCTTGTAGTAAATATGTTGTTTTTCTAGGTTCTAGGTCAAGTTGCTCTGCCCCAGTTTTGGAAAAGTGTCTGATCCCAGGGTATAGCTATTTCTCTCTGTCCACTGTTCTTGAATCTGGATAATACCCTCAACAAGAGCCTTCAATTAAGGTGGCACTGGTGCTTTTGAAGAGGTAAATCACCTGCTGCAGCAACACTGCATGATTCCTTTTGTTATGGACTGCATCTTTTTAGTGACCTTCAAGTGAAAGGCTTGACAAGATGCATCTCAGCCTTCTGAATAGGCAGCCCAGACTTGATTGAAAATTGCAACCCAAATCAGACCCCCAGTGCAAAGGCTAATATTGTTCTCTGCTGTTTCCACTAACTTTGCCTTAATTAGCTTAAACAAGGGAGAAGAGAGCCTCTTTTCCTCCCCTTTCTTTTAGAATATGACAAAGCCTTAGGGTCAAGTGGTGTTTCTGTTATTGTTCTCCTTTAGACTTTCTTTAAACAAAGCAGGGTCCAGCTAAATGCTATCTAGAAGATAGTGCCTTTTGAACAAGGAAAGACTGCAGAGGGATTGCAGGTTTGTCTCTTCCCCATATCTTGTGACAATTTGCCATATGTTCATGGGAAGAGGGGAAGTACTGTTCTGAGTAGAGGTCCATCCCTTCCTACAAAGATGAAACAGGGTTTTCGAGCTGGGAGGAAACTCAGATCCTTCACAGAGGAGGCATGTGAAGGACAAGAATTCAGCTATAGAAAAATTGTTGTGACTAGGACTTAGCTCAAATTGCTCTCAGGAAAACTTTCCACTTGCTTGAGTTCTTAAGAATATTCCACATAAGCTGGGAAACTCTGCCTTTGTGATCCTTCTGAAGTGAGACAGCTTTGCATGTTATCAAGCAAGCAGTGACACTGTAAGAAGTGGAAGCTGTTTCTGTATTTGTACAATCACAATAATGGAAAACCATGCATTGCTCAACTGGGCAAACAGCATACTGCCAGGATGGGAAACATGTAAGGAGAGTGGCACAGGAAACAAAATTGAAAAGGGCTGCTGGTCCTGATTTCTTAATATTTTTTTTAGCCCTTTTCTGTATTGTGGGGTATGGCCCACTGACCATTGTACTCTGAAGTTTCATTCAACAAGTTCCTGTGTAAGGAAATGGTGGAGCAGATAATTTTGAGTACCCTCATGCAGCACATACAGGGTAACCAGGAGATCTGACTAGTCAGCAGGGGTTTATGAAAGGCAGGTCCTGCTTGATGAACCTGATCTCCTACAAGAAGGTGCTCTGCTCAGTGGATGATGGAGAGGCTGTAGATGTTGTCTACCTAGACTTTAGTAAAGCATTTGACATTGTCTCCCACAGCATCCTCCTGGACAAACTGGCTACTCCTGTCTTGAATGAGCTGGATAAACAGCTGGCTGAATGGCCAGGCCCAAAAAGTGGTGGTGAATGGAGCTAAATCCAGTTGGAGGCCAGTCACAAGTGGTATTCCCCATGGCTCAGTACTGGCACCAATTCTGTTTAGCATCTTTATCGATGATCTGGATGGGGGGATTGAGACACCCTCAGTAAGTTTGCAGACACCAAATTGGGTAGGAGTGTTGATATGATTGAGGGTAGAGAGGATCTTTAGAGGGCTTTGGACAGGCTGGATCGATGGGCTGAGTCAGGTGGTGTAATGTTCAGAGACCAAGTGCTGTATCCTGCTATTGGGTCACAGCAACCCCATGAATGCTCCAGGCTTGGGGCTGAGTTGCTGGAAAGCTGCCTGTCAGAGAAAGATGTGGGGCTGCTGGTTGACAGCTGGCTAAACATGAGCCAGTGGTGTGCCCAGGCAGCCAAGATACCAAATCACATCCTGGCCTGTATCAGGAACAGTGTGTCCAGCAGGGCCAGGAAAGTGATTGTCCCCCTGTATGTAGCACTGGTGAGGCCACACCTTGAGTACTGAGTTCAGTTTTGGGCCCCTCACTCTGAGAAGGTCATTGAGGTGCTGGAGCAGGTCCAGAGAGGAGCAACGAAGATGAACAGGTCTTAGGAGGAGTGGCTGAGGAAACTGGAGTTGTTTAGCCTGGAGAAAAGTAGGCTCAGGGGAGACCTTACTTTCCAGAACTCCCTGCAAGTATGTTGTAGCAAGCTGTATGTTGGTCTCTTCTCCCAAGGAACAAGTGATAGAACAAGGGGAAGTAGCTTTGAGTTGCGCCAGGGAAAACATTCTCCACTGAAAGGGCTGTCAAGCATTGGAACAGGCTGCCCAGGGAAGTGGCAGTATTCAAAAGATATATAGATGTGATGCTGAGGGACATGGTTTAATGGTGTCTTGGCAGTGTTAAGTTAATCGTTGGACTTGATGATCCTAAAGGGTCTTTTCCAACCAAAACAATTCTGTGCAGTGTGAAATTGGTAATGCATGATTTAGTCTGATTCTTTTTTAATCCTGTATTGAAAGCCTTCAGCGTCTCCAATGTTGAAACTGATGCTCTGTAGATCTTCCTGAACTAGCTGTATATTGTGAAGTTGATTGCTTTGCAGTTGAACCTGAATTTCCTTAGTTTGGTGGGAAAGGGCAGTTTGCCAGCTGATACTCTTACAGCCTCCCAGAACCAAAAACCTGTTAACTTCAAAAGAGCTGCTAGTAAGTCCCTATCCTGACAGAACACTGTTAGAAGCACTGGATGTCGGCCTGCTCTGTGCAGTCAACTCATTCCACAGATCCCATATTTTGTAACGAGGAAGAAACCTGGGGGTGTGGCTTTGTTTTCATTAGGGAGAATGAGGGAGAAACATTCTATTTTCTTGGCTACTCAGAAAATGTGACTCAGCTCTGCTTTCTTAGGTGGGGCTTCCAGAGTGATAAGGTCATTCTACTTAAAATTACTCTGAAAATCAGTCACAATCTTATAATATATGAGAAGCGTCCTACAACTTCCTTTTTACCTTTCTTCTCAAGCTAGTTCTAGAACCAGGAAGGATTGTTGTGTCTAGAAAAAGAGCTCACTGAAACAGTCAATGACTGCATACAGAGTAACATTCACATCCATCAGGATTTGCTTTGATAATTAAATAAGGTTCAAAACCTGCAAGGAGCTAGACTGATTACTTTGGGGAAGCCTTCTTTCTATCTTGCATTGTGAATTTTTCACCCTTTGCAGCATAGCAATTGTGTCTTGTGTAAAGTTGTTCATTTGTGCATCATAAATTTGGAAGCCAAGTGAAAGTGGCCTTTTCTGTTGATGCCTGTATGTATACACACAGTGAGGAAAGAGAAGAGACAGTACTTTCAACAGAACTTCTTCAACAAGAATAGTTTTTACCCCCAAAAACCCCAGAAACACAGTGTAGTTCTGAATTTTCATATTAAAAGGATCAGTTTAGAATGGAAATGCCAATTCTTAGTTTGACTTCAGTAGCCAAGTCAGGTGTTTAATTGTGTCTATGTATAAAGTGAATGCAAGTACAAGTAAATACTTTAGCTCTGTGGGAGACCCACACAAACGCCTCTCCTGGCATTTAGTTGTTTTCTTGGAAGACAAAGTAGAATCATTCTCATCTTGCACCAGTCAAAGAGAAAAACCTCTAAGCTGTCACGTGTATGCTGCAGGATAGGGCAGAACAGTGTGCACTCCATGTGGAAAGGTAAGTGAGATCACACCTTCTCATCTGCACATGCAGAATGTGCATTATTAAATATGAAATACTTTTTTGATGTTACCTGAGAGGAAAGTAGGAGGGAAACTGATAATATAGATGGAGACTCCACTGAGAGGAGATGGTTTTACATTGAGAGGAAGATGTAGAAAAAGCAGGAATAAAGGCAAAACCAGGAAAGGAAAATTTCATATTGAGGATGGAAAAAAAGGAGCAAGTATTGCAAAAGGGCAATGGAAGAACAGATGGACAAAAGCTGCTCAGAAACTAGTTAGGTAAAACTCCACTGAGGATGGCTTTTGAAATGATTAGATGAGCACAACAGTATTAAGCAAGAGCATTGCTACTCTTTGCACTATGATTCAGTTGGTGCTGGATTCTGTTTAATGTATGTGTTTTGTTAAAAGTCTTTGAAGTGGTGATTGCAAAAACTACTAATAGGAACTCTGCCCTGTTTTGTTTTGTTGTTGTTGGTAGAAATCCTCGATAAGTTCAATGTTAATATTTGGTACGTTTCAAAAGCATGAGCTAAGTGACAGTTAGATGTGCTGATAGGATGGAGAGTGTTAGCTCCCAGGCTCTGGGTTAGTGCAGAGGTGCTGGAGGGATAACAAACATTTCAAGCATTTTCAGTGTTTTTCTCAATAGTTGGTAGCAACAACTTTTCATCAGAAGGCAGTGTTGTGCAGTAATTCCTTGGGAAAATTACACTGGGGTAAAAAAAAATAAGAAAAAGCAGCATAGAAAAGAAAACAGGACAGCAGAATGGAAATGAAGGACCAGAGCTGCATGAGATTGTATGAGTAGGACAAATCCTCTATGTGTAGTTCCCCTGGTGTGAGTTGAGAGGGAGCTCTGTGCGACACAAGGGGAGGCACAGTAGAGGTGTGTCTGGCTGCATGCAATCAGCTTGAGTGTGTTTGAGCTTGTGAGCCACCACTGAATGCCAGCTCCACAGAAACCTGTTCACCTGGTGTTCCTCAATAATGCTTGGCAGCATTCCTGCCTTAGCTTGGGCACAACTTAGTAGCCAGAGTTAGCTCTGTAAGCTCTCCTGTTGCTGCATCCTGGCCAGATAGGAGTGACATGAAACTCAATACGGGGAAGAACTCATTTGTTTTATAGCTTCTAGTCTGTTAACTTCAATACAAGGACTTCTCATGCTCTGACTGTAATAGTCATCACCAAAATCATGGTCATTCTTGCTTTTTGTATGTTACTTTAATTTGTAGATACAACTGTGATCACCTGGGGGCTCTGAGGGGGGCTGGGGGGAAGTACATTTCCTTGAATAAGAATGAACTCATTGTTCTGCAGTTATCACAAACTGCAATAATCAGCCATGACATGCTCCTTCAGCATGATTTTGCTTTCACAGTGGTTGCTGTGTTTATTCTTAAGTTATATATGTGTTGTCTCTGGTATGAAAATTACTGGTAACTTTATATTTTATGCTAGCATAGCCTGTAACTTCTGTTAACTTGGGCAGTGCATGCATATGTGTATGTGCATAGTTATATATAAATATGTATATGTGTGTAGCCTACACGACAGAGCTGTTCAGAGATGGCTTTTCCATGAAACTGCATTTGGTCTGCATATTTAATGCTCATTGCAAATACTCACTGTGGCAAAGCCATCATCATGTCATTTTTCTGGGGCTTAAAACCCTTTTTACTTTCAATTTTGATTTACCATATGTGATTGGCATTGTATGAGCGAGAGGAAATATTTAACTGCAGCCAAATGGTGTTCATTCAAACAAGATGTAACCCAGTTTATCCATAGATGAGTGTCTTGTGAATTGAAGATCGTGTTCTGCCAACAAAAGAATTTAAACAGGCTAAAAGAATGAACACTTTGTACCACTTGTATTTGAAGACCAACCATTTAGGATAAATGCATAGTAGGACTCTCTTGCTGGTTATAATTGCTGCACAATCTTAACTCTGCCTTTCTCCTCAGTATTTTGCTGTGTTCCTATTTGAAACTTGATTGCCCACCTGTAGGTAGTTACAAAAAAATAAACCAGTTAAATTAGCACATTAGCATCTTTGTTCAGAATTCTCCTCTCCTTACAAATGCTAGCTTCCTGCTACCACAGAGAAAATAAGGAAACCTGAAGCTGGATCACATTTGAGTCAAGGTCACATGAGACAGAAGTGGAAACGGATCTCATAAACTCTTGCTCTGTCCTTCACTGCAAAACTATCCTCCTTCATTTTCCTAATTATCTTGGTAGAGATACTGTAATCTGATGATGTTATGAGAAGGTTAAATTAGATCACCTTAAATTTCCTATAGCATGGACACATATGTATTGTTCAATCAACAGAATTCTAGAGAATAGAAGCCTGCAAAAGAGTATAGATGTTGATTGCTGTGTGGGGCTGTTCAGCAGTAAAACTTGAGGAGTGTTTAATATATTCACTGTAATGCACTTGCTTACCAGAGTGAAACAGAGTTTAAAGGATCACTTCTAAGGAAAGAGAACAGAGCTGCTGGGTCTAATTTTAGATTGAGAAATATTTCAGCAATTTTCTTTGATGGAAATATTGTTGAGGCAAAGTCAGCAAAAGCTTAAACTTTTTTGTCTGGTGCTGGACTGTTCCAAAGACTTGAGGAAGTTCCTGGAGTGGCACTGGTCTTGAACTGCATGAGGAATATGGTTTAGATGAGGCCCCCAAAACCAAGTTTTAATATATTTCAGTTAAAAGAAATATAAAAATACAGTGTGTGTGATACTGGTTTGCATTGTTACAGTTTAGCATATTGGCTCTGCTGAAATCTTTCTACAATGAATAAAAACCTCTTACATCCTAAGCTTCCATTGTGCTTGTGTTTCCTATTTCTTTTTTTTCCCATTTATGTCTTGGTTCTGCTTTGCTGTTGTTTCATAAACCTGTTCCATGACTATTTTCTTTGTACTTTCCTGTCCCTTCTTACCACACTACATTTAACTGATCTTCTTTTTGTGTTTTGGTTTTTTGTCTGTGCTTTTTTTTTTCTCCCCACTTCCCATACAATTTCCTCCTCCTTATTCTATGTCATCTTTTAGTCTCCTACTTGTTCCTTCCAGACAAACACTAGTTCCTTTCTCACCCCACTTCAGTTTAGTGAAACTATATTAACCTGAAATCTACACCAATTTTCCATGTCTCTAAACTTGAGAACTTCAGGAATGTATCTGCTGCATGGGCACAACTCCTTCAAACACACAGAGCTGTATTGGTGGTGAATCATAGTACAAAGTTTCCTGGCAAATACCTTCTGGCTTTATTGGGGACAGGCAAAAGCCCTGGTAAATTCCTTGTAAAGTTCAAATTGGAAGCTACATGTCGATGACTCTTTCATAGATGCATTAAGTTACAAAGACCCACAGATTTCCCACATCTTTTGATTTTAAGCTGTTATCTTCAGCCTTAGGAGTACCTCAAGAAAGCCAAGAGCAATATTAAGAATGAAGATTTTTAACAGCACACAAAAAGTTCAGAACTCTTCAATTTATTTCACTATTAATCCTCAGCTTGTTGACATTTTGCCCTGTGCTCTCTGGGATCAGGTGGCTCACTTGGGAATGTTGATGTCTTTGATTTATTTCTAGCAAGAGTGGCCTACTGAAAGTCATGGAAAGAGAAATAGAGAGAAACTTGTCAGACAGTCAGACATGCCATGAAGTGTAAGAGGTCTCTCAGCACAGAGAAGAGGAAAGAAATAGTACCTGGAAGCCAGCCTGGCATCCTAGGTCCAGCTTTAGGGCATTTGTCACTTCAAGAACCGTGAACTTTTAAGGTCAGGAGAGGAGAAAGGATCCAACACTTTCAGTCTCAACTCACAAAACTGTCGTCATACTTTTAAGGTACCAGATGTGGTCAACCAGCTTAGAGAGGTTTCCAGCCTTCTAAAACCTAAACCTCGAGAGGTTTCCAACCTTCTAAAATTTGATCACCTCAAGTGTAGAAAAAAACCTTAAGCAGGCTTAAAAGAAATCTTCCAAATCAATATTTTAATGCTTCAGCGTGCAAGAAAAAAAGGCACCAAGAAACAATTCTGCAAAACACTGTTGTTGATTCTGCAAAGCAAAAAAGACTTGGATCCATTTCATGACATGAAATGGGAAAAGCTCTTCCACGCAGTCAAATAAGCAGGAGATTTTGGAGCTAGCCTTTGTTTGGTACACCAGAAAGGTTCTAAATATCTCTTGAGTAATTTCTTCGCATTCATGCAAACTCTTTGAACTATTTCTATCTGAGGTATATTTATCCAGATTCCAAAGGAAATGTGAATGAGATGTAGATTGTAAAATCTCTCTATAAATCTAGATCTTAGTATATATTATTCATAGGTGGAAAGGCTGGAAGAACTGGGTTTGCTCTGCCTTGAGAAGAGAAGGCTTAACAGGGACCATTTTACCATGTACCAGTACATGAAGGGTGGCTACCAGGAAGATGGAGACTCCTTTCTTGTGCAAGGAGTCACATGGAAAAGACAAGGGGTGATGGGCACAAGTTTCTGCTGGGGAGATTCACATTGGACTCCAGAAGAAAATTTTTCCCTATGAGAACAGCTGGACATTGGAATCATCTCCCAAGGAAAACAATGAATTCTGCTACATTGGGCAGTTTTAGGAGTCAGCTTGACAGAGTGCTGAGCCATCTCATTCTAAATACCCTATCACCTGGAAAGGTTGGACCAGGTGATCCTTGGGGTCCCTGCCAACTTGGCATTCTGTGATTCTGTGATTATGTTTTCTTGCCTTTCTGTGAAATCCCAAAGGTGATTGTAAAAAATATGTTTTCCACTATCAAGGAGGCAGAAACCCACTGACTTACATAGGCAAGCAGAAGGTCTTAAGTAAATCTGTTATGTTAGGATAATAGAGAAAAAATGGCAAGAGCATATAAATTCTTTCAGCATTTTCCCAGCCACAACTGTAGACATTGAGAAAAAAAAAAAAAGCCCACAAAACAAACAAACAAAAACCCCAACAGCAACAAAAAGCCTTTAAAAAAAATCATCTCCAAGGGGAGCAGCAACCATTACTGTAAGTGCAGAAAAGTACTGAGGTGGCGTTCATGGTACTGATTCTTAGAAATTCTGGGTTAAGACTAATTAAATGGAATTAACAAACTTTGCCTTTAATACCTAAGTGATTTTTCCATCACGACTGGGTAAGGTCATTGCTCCCAAATAAAATAGTGGGAGAAACCGTAGGAAATCTGAAGTGCACAGAATATTTCAATGTCTTTTGAGGTTATTTTCTTACAGCGTAGTTAAATGTGAATCAAACTTGGTGCTGTTACATTGGTACATGCTTCAATATAGTAGGTGCTGTAAGGGGGTTTTAGAGTAGCTTACAAAGTGACTTTTTTTCCCCTGTTTATGAAGTATTAAACAATAATACTTTGCTTTTTTGGCTGTTCTAAGATGAGGAAGCGATTGAGTGTGGTAGGTGCATTTTTTTCTTCTTCACTTTAACTTTGCTTTCCTAAGTTATGTTTTCACTCTGTTTAATGATTTCCTTTCCTATTTTTCCTTTGTGCTTCTCAGAGGAAATTGAAGGTACATGTACGAAAGTTTCCCTGCATAGCCCAATGATTTTATTTAGAGAACATGTGTTTAGAATTAAATTGAATATAGTCCAGCGTTTCTAAGAGATGTTATACGTAGAATGCTTTTATATTGCCACCAAATACATTGAATCGTCTTTCAAGTAGATAAAAATACCAGATTATTCCTCGTTGCTTAATGTAAAGATCAATAATTCCAACTATTGCTTTAAACTGCTTTTTCTCTCTTGAATTTCCCTGTACAGAAAAGTGGTATCATAAAATGCAGTTAGCAAAACTTGGGCTGGGCTGGGGGGATGGTTCTGACTTAATGACGTGACCATGAGGGGTCTTGCATTTCTAATTAATACTAACAAAGTATTTCTCTGAGATGGTAGAAAGTTCATCGATGTAGTATCACCTTTAGTCTTTTCCCTCCGAGCGTAGCCGGTTACCATTACTCTTGCAGCACATGTTAAAGTAATAGCAGCTGATCTCTTCTATTCCTTGGGTTTTTTAACTTAAGAGGCCTGTGTTTATAAAAGCATTAGAAATTGCAGTTCATATTTTTGATCAAAGGGCCTCTGGCATGTAAAAATACACATTATAGCTATTTTACATCAAATGAGAGGATGTGTTTTTGATCAAAAACCTTTCTGTCTAATCCAGTGAGCCAAAACTTAAAGCTGCAGTCTGATAATGGAGAATTTACCAAAACAAAGAAAAAGGAAAAAAAAAAAAAAAAGAGCTTGGTTTACATCAAAAACATTTTGCTTTCTTTTAAGTGGCATTGTATTTTCTACTAACTGATAGAGTGTGAATAACACCATGTTAGAGTTTCTTAGAATGTTTGCTGTCATCACAGCTTTGCTTGCTGAAGGTGAAAGGATCAGTGTGCATGCTGCAAACTTCCAGAGTATCTCCAGCTAAAATATAAAACAATCAATGTTGTTTTATGTTTTTAAGACAATGGCTTATGGAAAGCTTTTCAATGCTATGCTTGGTACAGTTGTGTCATCTTTTAAGTAGTTTCTCCTGTATTTTTTTGCTGGGCTTCTAACTATTCTGCTTTATTTCTTGGCTCTTATTCTGTATGCTTTTACCCTTCGTCCAGAAGATGCTGAATGTGCTGGTTACAACAGTGGATCCTATCTAGGTGAGCAATTGGTTACAAAAGACAATTTCTTCCTTTCTTTCAGCTTCTTTTCCCTGGAACTACTGTGCCCACTTTGCTTTTGGGGGTAATCTGCATACAAATGTCCTTACTCTGCATGAGGAAAGCATGGATATTAAGGTTTTGAAAATGGCTCATTGGATTTGACATAAAGGATTTATCTCTAGAGGACGCCTTTATCTGGTGAAACAAGCTACTAAAATACCAGTTTGACTTTTAAGGGAAAAAAATAAAAGTATATAAATTTGGGGAAAAAAAATTGACTTTTAAAGTACATTAAGTCAGCAATGTGTTTAGTGGAACAAAAGGTTTTCTGTATCGTGCAAAGTTTGAGTAAGTCTTTGAAGACACACTGCCAAGGTTTTATCCAAGTTTTGCTTATACTTTCTTTCTTTGTACATGTCTGTCTAACAATTTGGGGAGGATTCAATGAGAATACAAGGAAGTTTGCAGGCACCACTTCTTTTTTTCCACATTGCAAAATAAAATAAGTCATAATAACTCAACAACTTAAATTTAGCTTTAAAGCTAGCCTGAGCTCCATGTATCATTGCGGGGAGGGAGGAAGAGGAGGGGAAGGAGTCCGTTGGCTTCAGCTTCGACATTCCAAATTTCAAACAAAAGTAACATTTAAAAAAGGTGAATGTTCCATGATATGTTTCAACTTTTTAATTTGTGCCATTTTAAAAGCTATGTAAAAATATTTTAGTTGAAACTGTCCAGAAATCCTGCCAGCTGTAGGCTGGCTGGAGGAGATTGTGTGGCAACCAGCCCTTTTCCCAAGGCTTTCATCCTCCTACTACAGAGGAATGGGAAGGAACTCGTCAAAGTGGTTTAGTACATCCAAGCCACGGGGCTCACTGAAACACCCTAGATCAGTGCTGCAAATTAGGAATGGTTTTCATATTGCACAACACTGGTTTTGAATGTGGTGTATAAACTACATCAGGAGCACACTAACCATAGAACTGAAAGAACTTCAATGTGTTTCCAAAACCTTTGTGTGGTATAACTTCATCATGCCTTTGTGGAACCAGTAGTCATCTGATCGTGCTGAAAATAGACTTCTTACCCCTGTTAGTTAATCAACTAAACTAATGTTGAGTTGTAATTACATTGAGATTGAAATATGTTTGTGAAATGGCACTTAGGGTGTGATTCCAGATGAACTGCATTTTCTTTATCAATTTCATCTCTTTGAAAGAGAAAAGACAATTCCCCTCTGCCACCTCCCCCAAATTTTTTCTTTCTGTCTGCGAAATACAGATTGCATGAATTCTCAGGATGGGACTGTCATGGTTTGTCAATCAGATCTTAGTCAGCTGCCGCTTTTGTAAAAATTGAAGGTGGCAAAACAGAGTCCACCTTTTCTTGGTGCTGTAATCCTTTCAGTAACACATTTTGGTCTATGGTTAACAGGACGACTTGGCCAATCTAGGGAGATGGTCTAAAGAATAAGCTGTTGTTTTCCCTGATGCAAAGAACAGAAATGATGGGGGGTAGTTTGCTTGGGCAAAACTTTACACAAATATTGGAAAATGACTCTACAGTGTGGGTAGTGGTTGGTCTCTGGAAGACTTCCACATGATGTAGTGCTGCCATCAGCTCAGAGATGGTACCTTCAGTCTTCTCATGCTGGGTCTTTGCTATTGGAAGTCGAATGTTGGAGTGGAGAGCCAGAAGACAGAATAGGGAGAAACAGTCTTCTCAAAGGTTAGGACCAGTTTGGGGGTAAGGACACAAGTACGTTCATTGGTTACAAATAAGTAACTATTTGGTTTAGAATGTAGAGATTCCTTGGAGCTCTTCACTTAGAATGGTTCATTAAATATCCTATCTGAAGATCAAGCAGGTGGGTTCTGAAAGTTGACGTCATCATTCCTCTGCATATGGTAACAGGACACAGCTATCTGTAATTCAGAGTGTCTCATGCTTCAGGGTCACCCGGATTCACAAACCATTAGGAGATCAATTTTACTAAGTCACATTTAGGGTTCCTTCTCTCCTGAATTATTTTTCAGTTCTATTTTATCAAGGAACAAGCTTCTGGGGAATAACCTCCCAGGATGGACAAATGCCACTGCCTGGCTCACCGGAGAGGTCCCAGGCCACTGGAAACTGGCCAGTGTGATGCCCATCCACAAGAAGGGCCAGATGGATGAAACTGCAAACTACAGGCCTGTCAGCCTGACCTCAGTGCCAGGAAAGATTATGGAGCAGATCATCTTGGGGTCAAGGGGCAGCCATCAGGACGGCCAAGGGATCAGGCCAGCCAGCATGGATTTAGGAAGGGCAGGTCTTGCCTCACCAACCTGATCTCCTTCTATGATCCGGTGACCGCCTGGTGGATGTGGGGCAGGCTGTGGATGTAGTCTGTCTGGACTTCAGCAGGGCCTTTGACACCATCCCCCACAGCAAACTCCTGGCCAAGCTGTCAGCCTATGGGTTGGACAACAGCACTCTGTGCTGGGTTAAGGACTGGCTGGAGGGCTGAGCCCAGAGAGTGGTAGTGAATGGTGCCACATCCAGCTGGCTCATTATGGATTTAGGGCTCTCTATTTGCTGACATTTCAGTCCATGATCCAGGATATTCTGTGAACATCTGACTCTCTCTGAAAGGGGCTGTGCTTTAAACATACATGAGATGGTCAAGAGCAGCAGAAGAGAGAGGTTTCAGAAGGCTGAGTGTCTGCATATGGGCTCAGATCATTCATATCCAAGGTTATGCTAGTATTAATTTTGAATGTTGCCCTCTAAAGTGACTCAGATAAATTTCATGATTTTTCACCAAATTCTAATATTTCAAGTTCCAGTGTAGTATGGTATGATTCTGCAGTAATTTCCTGAGGAGTTGCTGGGGAGAACATTAGGAGTTTTCCTTTGCCAAGCTTAAATTCTAGTTACATTACTTGAATCTTTATGAACATACAGTAAATATAGATGAATATCATCTGTTTACTATTCTCAATTTTGTCTTAAAAATCCAGACATAATCTAAATTTTTATTAACCCTGTCTAAATGTGCAAGCTGGGAATCAGTCCAGAAGTGAGCAGAGTAAGAAGTCTGCTCTGTGTTTGTGCAGTTCCTGTGTAACAATAGACCTACTTGGTATATGAGCCAGAACAACAAATCCTAGCATTTGGGGGTGTGTGGGGGGGGAAATAATCCAGAAATAGCCAGGTAAAAATATGGTATTCATTCAAACCTAGAGAATGACCGTAGTAACAAACATACTTTTGTCAGCAATGTAAGTAGAAAAAGTACTCAGAAATGCATTTACAATTAAACAGGATCTAAACAGAATCTAAATTATGTACAATTAGGTTAAATGCAGTGAAGAGTATACACAAATTTAAGCACATAATTAAGCACTTGTTTTAATGAATGAATATGAACAGAAGCACGTGTAAGTGCTTTGTAGCATTCTGGAGCCTTACAGGTGCATTTATGAGTCATAGGTGAATTTCAATGATAATATTTCCTGTTAGTGTCATTCCTCTGGATTTGAGACATGGGATTTTCTACTTTTGTGCATATATTTGGGTTTTAATTTGCACAACATGGTCACAATCTTTGTTCATTTCTTTAGAATTAGGTATTTAAATATAATTACACACAGTTTTTCCTAGAATAGAATCATAAATCCACAGAATGCATTAGGTTGGAATGGACACTTGAAGGTCATTCTTGTCCAGCCCCACTGCAGTGATCAGGGACACCTCCAATTAGACCAGGCTGCTAGAGCCAAATCAAGCCTGACCTTGAATGTCTCCAGGGATGGGGCCTCCAGCACCTCCCCAGGCAACCTGTTCCAGTATTTCACCACCCTCATGGTGAAAAACTTCCTCCTGATGTCCAACCTAAATCTACTCTGCCTAAGTTCAAACCATTGCCCCTCATTCTGTCACCACAGGTCTTTCTAAACAGTCCCTCCACAGCCTTCCTGTAGGTCCCCTTCAGATACTCAAATACAACTCTAAGGTCTCCCCAGTGCCCTTTCTTCCACACTGTCTCAGCCTGTCTTTGTAGGAGAGATGCTCCAGCCCTCTGATCATCTTTGTGGCCCTCCTCTGGACCCTCTCCATCCATTTTTACATCAGCATCCCTTTAAAATATTTTGAGAGGTCTTTCATTGTTGTTTTCAGCTGGATTTCTGTGTGAGGTCCAAGTAGACTTCTCTTTATAAACAGAAGGATGTTGTGAGATGAGCAAATGTCCATTGCTGGTGGGGTTTTTTAATTCTTCGAGATGTTTTTCTTGGATTGTTGTTGGACCTTAATTAAGTTTATCGGTATTGCCTTTTTATTTCATGTTGAGGTTTGGAGACATCTGTAGTCTGAGAACATTTGTTCTTCATATTTTCTTTCCAGAGGTTTTTATTTTACCAAATCTGTTACATTCCAGCAGTAGTTTATGGGTTTGCATGTTCAGTAAGCTTTTAGTCCTGTAGCTGAAACCAATGAGCTGGTGAAAGCTCTTCAATGTTCAGAATTTTATGATGCTTTAGTGACAGAATGTTCCCCTTCTACTTTACAGCCTACAGACTTGGCAGCTCAGGTTAATCTCTGCTGATATCTATATTGCACAGGCAGTATAGCCTGCAGCTCCTTTCATATTCACCAAGGTTTATATTATCAAGAGTCTGGGCAAGCAGTGCTTTTTCCTTTTGTTCCTTATAGGATTTTACTTCTAAATGGAATAATTTTATAGACATTTTGGCTTTCTGTTGCATATCAGTATTGGGTTTGGTTTGCTGTAGAGATTTTACTGTATTTTAAAGATTTTGGCCCCTTTTTTTATACCAGCCCATGTCCTTCTCAGCCTATACAATAGTGTAGCCATTAAAAATGCCATCAGCCTTTTCTGTGGATGTTGGCTCTTTTCCTTTTCATTGATTTTTCATTGTATTTATTCATATTTTGAATATGAACAGCTCAACATCACTGTATTCTCAAAGGAATTTTTCTTCCCTCTTTGTGTGTATGCATGTGTTGCAGATTCCCATAGGGGATACCTCAGTAAAATATCTTGGTTAGCATCCTCTGTGATCCAGATTCTGCAGAGTGAAGCTCTGTGTGCAAAAGGCTAAGACTATTAACTAAGTCTTGTAGGATTTCGTGTCAGATCTGGTTCTAAATATGTGCAGAACTGAGCCTTTGAATTCATAGATTCATAGAATCATAAAATGTTTTGAGTTCAAAGGGACCTTAAAGATCATCTAGTTTCAACCCCCCTTCCATGGGCAGGGTCACCTTCCACTAGCCCAGGTTGCTGAAGGCTCTGTCCAGCCTAGCCTTGAACATCTCCAGGAAGGGGGCATCCACAACTTGCCTGAGCAACCTGTTCCACTGTCTCACCACCCTCACTGTAAAGAATTTCTTCTTGCTCTCCAGTCTGAATCTCCCCTCCTCAAGCTTAAATCCATTCCCTCTCATCCTATCACTACAAGCCCTTGTGAAAAGTTCCCTCCCTGGCTTTCTTGTAGGCCCCCTTAAGGTATAGGAAGGCTGCTCTAAGGTCACCCCAGAGCCACCTTTTCTCTCAGCTCTCAGCCTGTCCCCGTAGGGGAGGTGCTTCAGCTCCCTGGTATCTTTGAGGCCTCCTCTGGACCCCCTACAGCAGTTCCATGTCCTCTTGTGCTGCAGGTGGGGTCTCACCCAAGCAGAGTAGAGTGGGAGAATCACCTCCCTTGTCCTGCCAGATAGTGCCATTGAAGAAAAAAACAGTAATATGATTACTTCACAAAAATCTAAACATCACTGCTACTACAAGTTTGTGAAATCCTATTGCTGAAAAATTAGGGGTCACCACACGTTTAGGTGTTTTCTGTCCAGTGAAATGTTCTGGGCAAAGGTGCTGGGATTTTTCAAGTATTTGAAATGTAGTTCATGTTTTACTGTATTGCCCCCAAATCATGAGCTCAGCTTTGCAGTCCTTTTCTTGTCGTCCTTCATGTAGTTCCTTCTGGGACCTTCTTGTAATTCCTTCTAGTGGTGCCATAAAGATACCAGCAAAATCTAATATCCTGCTGTGTAAAAGATGTATTTGAAAACTGTAATGTCATCATTAAGGTCATCATTAACAGAAGAATTAATGTCTTTTTAACATAGATGGTAGAAGGTTTCTTGTGGTGTTCTGCCTGAAAATGCCTATGAAGATATCCTCAGAGTGTGCTGACAAGATGTGTGACATTTCCAGTCTTCTCAATAAGCAGTGGAGATGTCACACTGTTGATGCAATTGCAAATGCAAATTTAATAGGAATATTAACTTTCAGTCTCATGCTAACATATCTGTGATATGGGCACTGTATTGGCTAAGATGTATCAGAGTGTTTGGGAATTTAACTAACAGTGTTTGATTTTACTTTTAAACAACTTTGAGGAAGGTTTGGAGCACTTACTTTATACTCTCATCGTGGAGCTAAGCACACAAAAATTGTTCAAGGATTAGTTTTCATTAACCCTTTCAGGTATTTCTGTCATATGTCATATTAGATGTCTGTATGCCACAGTGATTTAAGAAACACTTAAGTGTGATATGAGTGTCTAGACTGCATGAATTTCCTTGTGTATATGCACTAGTGTACAAGACAGTCTAGTTATTTCAATATGCTAACAACTTTCAGTAATTATGCTGTACAGTCTGTGCTGCAACTGTTATGACTGCATTTCTAATCTTCACTTTGCAGTTTAAACAGCCACCTGATGTAGTTTGTGGGGAAATATTCGAGTGGCCTGGCTTATTAAACGTATAAATACTTCTTTTTTAATCCATGCACCAATCCTGGAATGTTTGGAAGAGACTGTTGTCAAATGTTTTGAGAAGGTTGCTTTTCTTCCTTTGAAAAAACCCTGTTCTTATTGCAGCTGGCTTTAGAAGAAGCTTCCGTCTTAGCAGAAAAGACAAAAAAACAAACAAATCCATGTATGAGTGCAAGAAGAGTGATCAGTATGACACAGCAGATATCCCAACCTACGAAGAAGTTGCAAAATACAGACGACAGCCTAGTGACAAATACAGGCTTGTAGTTTTGGTGGGTAAGTTGCTTCCTTTATTTTTTCCCCCGGTCAAACAGAGGACAGCTGGCTAGCACAATGCTTACCACAGAATCACTTAGATTGGATAGGGTTGTGGAATGTTACCTGGTTCAGCCTCCCACTCAGCAGGATTAAAACTGAATTCAGAGCAGATTGATGACAACAACTTTGGGACCCTGTCTTCCCACCTTGCACCTGCCTCTTCTCAGTGGGTGCCAGAAGGGTGCTGGTTGTCCCCCTGAAGACATCTCCAAGCGAGACAAGCCCAATTCCCTGAGCCTCTCCTCACAGGTCAAGCAGAACACAAGTGGAAAGAAACAAAAGCATCTACTGTGTTAGAATAAATAAACAGACAAGTAAACCAAGAACTTGGTGTTGGCCAAGAAGAGCTGCAGAATACTCAAGATGCCATCTTTAGTCAGCTTTCTGTTCTGTAGTCTGTCACCGCCATAGCCCCCAGAATACCAGTGAGTAGTGAGGAACCATTCCTACCAGTACAAAACGTCTCATTACTTATTTTTCCCTTTGCCAGTAGCACATAGGCTGATGCTTCATTAGGAAAATTTCCTCCATTCTGAAAGCAGCAGAGCAAAGAAATACGACCCTCTATCAGGGGCTGTTATGAACTGTTGAGTCGCTGTGTTTTTATGTCACTCATATCCAAGGGAACATTAAATTTAGTTTTTAAGAAACAGTTTTGTCACTCTCCAGCGCTAAAATTCAGCCACCTACTAGTGTGATGACTGTGAGATTGTGGGCTATATACAACAAGTAATAACATGGTTGAGTTGACTTTACAGTTCCATCACCAGAGTGCAGTGCAAAAGTGTGATAACTAGACTTTTTATAACAAATTGCATATGTCTGATCTGAGGAATACGTGGAGATTTCATTTGATTTTTGTTGTAATAAATCAAACGAAGAAAGTGTGCTTATTCAGTAACAAAAGCAGTTCAGAAATTTATTGCAGAGTTCAATAATTCTAATGTTTTTCTCTGGATATTAAGAGCAGCTTACGTCTGGCCAATACCATAAAAATGTCTTGGGCAAAATGTGGAAGAGCTAGCAGAGCTAAGCAGTGCAGCTAGGGGAGAAGCAAACTCATTGCAAAAACATTTTGTGTGCCAGTATAGAATAGAATCATAGAATCAACAAGGTTGGAAAAGACCTCAAAGATCATCAAGTCCAACCTGTCATCCAAGACCTCATGACTACTAGACCATGGCACCAAGTGCCATGTCCAATTCCCTCTTGAACACCTCCAGGGACGATGACTCCACCACCTCCCCGGGCAGCCCATTCCAAGGGCTAACAACTCTCTCTGAGAAGAACTTTCTCCTCACCTCCAGCCTAAACTTCCCCTGGTGCAGCTTGAGACTGTGTCCCCTTGTTCTGGTGCTGGTTGCCTGGGAGAAGAGACCAACCCCCTTCTGGCTACAACCACCCTTCAGGTAGTTGTAGACAGCAATAAAGTCTCCCCTGAGCCTCCTCTTCTCCAGGCTAAACAATCCCAGCTCCTTCAGCCTCTCCTCATAGGGCTTGTGCTCGAGGCCTCTCACCAGCCTTGTTGCCCCTTCTTTGGACATGTTCAAGAGTCTCAATGTCCTTAAATTGAGTAGTAGCATTCAATGTGATCAGTCAAATGTCATTTGGATATTAGTACTAAGAAACACAGGAACAGGTAATTAATTCATAGCTGTAATTGGTGGGTGCACTAGATGCCTGTTGTGTTATGCTGAGCCTAGAAGTCTCATTTACTGTTGGAAGATTTTTATTTGGTTTTTAAGTTTTGTTTTGCTCCTTGACATGTTTGGAATGGAAATTTCTTTTGGCTTCCTTTTCAATAGGTCCAGCCCAATTTACAGAATGCAGATTGCACACACAGTATTTTTTAGCACCCTGCAGTGTGAGATATACTGGTCTCAAGTTCAGCGAGATGTATTAGTTTGTCAAGGTTTTACTTCATCTGCAGATGTAGATTCATGAATTAAGTCCCCCACATCCTTGGGGCTAAAATAGCAGGTCATTTGAAGCAGCACTGATACTGAAACTTCTGCTGTAGTTTTAGGTGTTGTGAATATGTCTGCTAAAAACAAAACTATCCAAAATGATGTCACCAGTTGTGTTCTGGTAATTTACTGTTCCCAGGCTGCCAACAAATCCTTGAAGTCTTCTGTCACAAATATTGCCTGCATGCTAAGTGTGATACCTTGCAGCCCTGTCAGGCAAACACAGAATATTTTAATATGAAACATATTATTTGGACACTAGAATTTTCATTTCATAGAATCACCACAGTTGGAAAAGACCTCTAAGATCATCAAGTCCAGCCATTATCTAACTCTACCAGGGTCACTACTTCACCATATCCTTAAGCGCCTTGTCTAGACAGCTTTTAAATCCCTCCAGGGATGGTGATTCAACCACTTCCCTGAGCAGCCTGTTCCAGTCTTTGATAACCCTTTTGGTGCAGAAGTTTTCCCTAATGTCTAACCAAAACCTTCCTAGTCAAACTCAATGCCATTTCCTCTTGTCCTATCAGTTGTGACTTTGGGGAGTTGTAGAGTGTGAGAAGGCCTCTCCTCAGCCTCCTTTTCTTCAGACTAAACAACTCCAGCTCCCTCAGCTGCTCCTCCTAAGACCTGTTCTCAAGACCCTCCTGCCTGAGCAAACAGCTGGGGCTGGGCCAGGGCACAGCTGAATATTGATGATCACAAAACCACAGATCCTGCATGCCTGGAAACCGCACATTTCCATTAATGAGGGAAGAGTCGCAGAATCTCAGAATGTCAGGAGTTTGAAGGGACCTCTGGAGACCATTGAGTCCAACCCCCTTCTCAAAGCAGGATCATGTAGGGCAGGCTGCACAGGAACACATCCAGGTGCATTTTGAAAATCTCCAGAGTCCTGCTCACAAAGGCCCTGCTTCAGAAATTGTGAAGGCCAGACTAGCACAAATTTTCTTTCCTAAGAGTCAGAAAAGATGTGCCATGTGCTGTAAGTTTACATGAAACAGTGTTCTCTCAGTCAGGGCTATCTGAAGGGCAGCACTAAGACAAAGCAAGGTCAGCACTGCCAAACCACAAGCATGCTTCCCCCAGGATGCACACTGAGATGAGCCTGCAGTGCTGTCACCAGAGGCATGCAAAGCCTTTCAGGTGCTGCAGTCACCATGCTGATGCACCTTCCTTAAGTGGGCAATGGTGGAAGAAAGGACCAGAGATGTACCCAGGAAGGTTTCGTGACTTCAAATTGTGTTCAGATTCATATTTGTTAGAAACTGGCATCTTTCCATGCTTCATCAAAATGAAAAGACAGTTCAGAATAGAAGTGTACATTACACTGTGGTGTGGAAATGAGCACGCTGAGTGGTGTTGCTAATTGGAAACTGACCTTCAGCACCCATGTGCTGTGGTTCTGAGAGCTTTGCAAAGACAGCACTGAAAAAGAAGAATCCACACCTCCCAGCAGCTCAACTCAAAGATTATTTTAAAATGGTAATCTGGAAGGGGAAAGAGAGCAGCAGTCGGATTGTGGTCTGGAAAGACATTTGATCTAAATTTCCAGAACATCTGTCACAGGTAGCAAAGCCTGGATTCTTTATATATAAATAGAGCTAAAAGCATATTGTTGATTTGACAGCATGTAGACTGAGGATATTGTATTTGTGTAGATTTGATGGAAAAGATGTTTTGCTGCAAAGCAATGCTATGATTAAAATAAAAACATCTACTTGTTTCATTCTACTTTGCCAGGCTGTATTGTGAATTTTAATTAATTAGAGGTTTTAAAACCTCTATGTGCTTTAAATAGCTAAACTATTTTCAAAGGATGGTTTTTACAAGAGCAATGCCATTATCTCCATAACATGTTGCTCTCCTCTGCAACCATGCACCAGTAGAGGCTGCTGTGCACCATATTAAGTAAACATTTATACATACTGATGGACTAATTTACAGGCAGGTCAGAGATGTGGCTTGAAACGTAGTTGTGTGTTTGACTTGTGTAAACATATAAAAATTATAAATGCAGAAAACTCTAGGGTTTTACAGAGGGACCACAGTCTGGGGGTAGCAGCAAAGTAGCAAGTATTTGCTTTTCATCATTGTGTGCTTCTAACACCCGACAGGACAGATAGCAATTTTGACAAGTAGGCACCTGGAAGTGCTGAAGCGCCAGTCTCTCACTAGTGATTAACCAATATATCACTACTTCATTAAAATGTTTGTTAGGTTTTGTATTTCTCATGTCTAAAGGTCTCTGTTAAGAAGCTCTGCATAAATAGATGTGTCATTCTTACTAGAAGGGACAGAATTTTTCCTTAAAAGCACACATGTTATCCCTGTACTATTTGGGATGTGTTTCCAATGACTCACTGTCCTCTGTGTTCTGCTGTTGATTTGGATCTGTGGAAATGAAGCCACTGCATCATCACAATCACATGAGCATGCAGAGCTGAGCTCTCTTCTCATGGTCCCACCATGAAAGAGACCAGGCAGCCTGAAGCCCAGCATGAAGGGCTCCTGGGGGCAGGCAGTGATGGTCCATGGAGCCTAAGATCTCACAGGACAGAGTGCCCTCACTGAGACCTAAAGCACCACTGAAAAATGGCTGAACTAGGGACAACCCAAAAGCCAAGAGGAATGTCTGTGCAGTAAGCTTCTGAGACAGCAGTGCTCAAGTGGAGGTGGAGGAGATGGGTCACAAAAATTCCATTAAGTCTTTGTTTCTTCCTGCCATTGTCTTTCCAAGAGTGGCCTCTCTTTGGGAGCTGTGTGAAGAAGGAAACATTTGCTTTGGACCAGTTCAGACAGCATGCAGGAGACAAGCATAGCTTAAAAGAAAATCAGCAACACAGAAACCCAGATATCTTAAATGGGTTAGGATCTGGAGAGTGTTGCTCTTTCTTGCTCTCGCTGGGCAATGATACTTTGACCCAGTCAACCCAGGTGGGTGGTGACAACTACAGTCAGCCAGTGGCCAGGCAGTATTGCTGCCTGCAACTTGGAAGACTGGAAGGAGCAGTGCTCCCTGGGTGAAGGGAGAAGGTGAGAGCAATGCTCCTCAGGGGAGTCTGGTGCAGACTGCTGGAGGGAGTGAGGAAAAGGCCATGCTGACACATGGAGTGCACATGATTCGGAGAGAACTCTGTGCATGCCAGCTGCAGTCTTCTTGTCTAGGATATTCTGGCAAAATGCATAGCCAAGACAGATTCTGTGCTGGAGAGCCACAGTTTAAAGCTCAGGGGACTGCACTAGAGCTGAGGATGGAGATAGGCAGGTATTGAGAGTAATCACTGTAGAAGAGAAAGTGAGCTTTGCTGTCAACTTTTTCACTGATTTTCCCTCAGTAATAAAGTCAGAGCAGAGTAACTGCCAGCTGCAGCCCCTGAAATTTGTCAGGGCTCTGTATTCTAGGAGAGGCTGGAACCGCAGGCATTTCCAAATGACTGATTGAGAGCCAGTGTATATTACAGCTCTCTGCTGTGGAGCCTTATCTCAGAGAGCACTTAGACCTGAAGACAAGAGAGAACTGGCTTCTGGGAAACAGCACAGATTTTGGTGTTTTTTTTCCTTCCAGGTCCTGTTGGAGTTGGACTGAATGAACTGAAACGGAAATTGCTGATCAGTGACACCCAGCACTACGGGGTGACAGTGCCACGTAAGTAAAATCACACTTCTCTTCTCCTAAAGCTATGTGTTCATTATTATCCTTTATTATTGCATTACCTTAAGGCACTTCCAAATGTCTTTAAATGCCTGCTTGGCATCCAAATAACTTTTCTAATTTTGAAAAGTGCTGCTGCAGTTGTATTTTAAATAGCATTGATTAAAGTGATAGGAGCTTTTGGCTCAGAGGCACTGCAGTAGACTTGTAGCACGAGTTTAACATGATTGATGTCAGTGAGGTTTAGTAAATGAAACTCAGCTGAAGAACACCCTGGATTTGGCTGTAAAGCAGTGAAACATGCTCTGTTAGCAATGCTTGCTTTCAGCAAAGTGGCCTGTGTACTTCAGACTGGCTGAAAAATGAAGACTGATGATAAACAGTTTAATCCTGCGAATAAATTAATTAAATCTCTTTGATTAGCTTTAGAAAAGTTGATTTGGGGATTTTTTTTTCCCCCCCACTTGATTTTCTGTAACATTGAACAGCATTGTGCTGTATTAAGTTCTATACCACTCTCTTGGATTTTCTTTAATGTGAAGGACTTCACAGTTTTAGGCTTTCATTTCTTGATTTGCTTTACACTTGTGCCTCTTGTCAAAAAATAGGGGCCCAGCATTCTGAGTATGGGAGATATTATCACAGGTTTGTTGCAACTGCAGGTCATAATTCAGTATTCAGTATCACTAAGGTTGGAAGAGACCTCAAAGATCACTGAGTCCCTATAAATAGATGAATCAATCTATTCTATACATATATGAATGAATTAGGTAGAAAAATAATTACATTTGGTTTTGGCAAATAATTGCATTTACACATATTTGCTTCAGCTGGGTATTGAAAACAACAACAACAAAAAGCCAGATGTTCCCAAATATTTAACACATTGAAGCACATGCAATCATTTGCCCAAAAATATGTCTCTAAATATTGCCAGCATTCATCAAGCTGCCTTCTCCATTTTCTCTTCCAAATTTGTGGTTATGATTTGAAATAAACATGTAAAGAAATCCCTCTCCCTGAAATTCAGTAAGTCAGGACTTGGAGGGAGAACTGGGGTTCTCCTCCTGGAAGTGTTCCTCTTTATGCCAGCCTAGGAGGAGTGCTGTCAGATGGCACTTAAGATTGGGGAGGTGGTGGAGTCGCCGTCATTGAAGGTGTTCAGAAGGAGACTTGATGGGGTACTTGGTGCCATGGGTTAGCTGTTTGGGTGGGTTGGATTGGTTGATGGGTTGGGCACGATGATCTTGAAGGTCTCTTCCAACCTGGTTTGGTTTATTCTAATAAAGGTTTATTCTAATATATTGTGTTGCTGCAAGGAGGTTGTGTTTGGTTGTGTGTGATGGACAATATGTGATGCTGTTACCTACAGCTTATATTAAATAGGACTTCTGAATGGGTCCGTTAAGTGCAAGTGGCAACCCCACAAATAAGTTCCATTGATAAGCACAAACTTTATGCTTCGTACTTGATGGTAGGAAGTGCAGCTACTACAAGGCTACAAAAAGAAAAAGCAATTCCATTTTGATCACCAGGAAAAGCACTAAAACATAAAATTCACACCCCATTTTATTATTATGGTGCTTCACATGCCATAGGTACAAGCATTGTTAGTGAGCATTTTATAAATCAGGTTGGTGAGCTTTGTTTCCCTTTATGGTCTCATATGCTAATAAGTTTAACAAGTGGTGAGGCTTGGGTAATTGTTATGGACTGCTGCCCCTTTTATTATTCAGCTGTCCTCGTTTTACTGGATTTTTCCACTAGTTAATAAAATTGATGATCCGATACTTGTCCAGTAGGTTTATTCCTGCTTTTCCTACATGCTTTTAAAACTCAGGCCTGTCCTGTGCTTCTGTGCTGCTCACGAGATCCAGAGCAGCCTGATGCCCGTCAGAAGTGAGGGAACTGCTGCGCTGAGTATTACACGAGGCTGGTGTGCTTTTCACTGTTTCCTGAGCTGGTTTGCATTATGTTGTTTCGTGCTTCTTTTCCTTTTCTTTTTTCCCCCCTCATTCAATGAAACTGCAGACACTACCCGTCCGAGGAGAAGCCAAGAAAGTGATGGTGTCGAATACATTTTCATTTCCAAGCACTTGTTTGAGACAGATGTGCAGAATAACAAGTATGTTGAAGAGATTTTAACTGAAACCACTGTTAAAACAATGGCTTTGTTATAAAATAGGGGCTGTTTGTAATTTTAGATAATAAGTCTGTGTGGATGTAAGTTGCAGCGATTTGGAGACGTGTTAAAATAACATTTTGATATATAAGCAGTTCAAAGAAGCTGGCAAAAACACCCAGGAAAAAAAAAAATAGAGAAAAGGCAATATGTGCAAACACAAATGTTTTTAAGCTTCCAAGTACTTCAGGTCCTCAGGACACTGAAATTGTAGCTGTTCAGTGTGAGGAGCATTCTTTTAATAGAGCATCATCTATCATGGCAATAAAACATTGCAGCTCAAGGAGCAGGGAGCAGGGCGGAACTGGAAGTGCTGCAAACGTACCTGAGTCAATGTTTGCATAGTTCTGCTCTCTTTCAGACCAGGCACTTCCTCTGCTTTTGAATTTAGAGATCTACAGTGAAGCCTTTGCCTGTAAACCCTCCAGAAACTAAGCTAAAACGAAGACAGTGGTAGCATCGTGTTCTCTAGCAGCCTGTAAAATGCTGTAGCTTGAAATTCTGCCCCAGTGTTTCAGAGGGCAAAAGTGTATTAGACACAAAGCTGTGGGTTTTATTGAAACTTCAAACTGTGGTTTGCTTTCTTGGCAACTAGCACTTGCACTTTTATAGCACATAACCAGCCGCCTTGGTTCCATTAGCACCATCGTCGCTCCTCCTCCTCTTCTGAGACAGAGAATTTGGATATTCTGTAGTGTGCAATGAAATTTCAGTAGTTTCTATTGTTTAGCTTATCCACTGTTTTATTACATTGCATTAGTTCAGAAAAGGAGGTGATGGAAAACATTAGTGGGCTGTTGGACTACAGTACTTTTTTCTCTTTAACTGTAATACAAGCAGGTGTTACTGATTTGGAAGTGGTAAAGTAGAAGATTTCTTGAAATTGACATGCTGAAGTACTTGACAGCATTTCCTTTATGAAACATGGGAAAACTCTCATGTAAAGTGAAATGCCTTTCCTCCTGAGTTAGACCTTTTAAACCAAACTGATAAGGTTGGTTTGCTTGTTTCGTTTTCTGGAGAAAATGAAAATGATTCCAGGTTTCTTCACCTTCTGCCGCAGGTTTATTGAGTATGGCGAGTATAAGAACAACTACTATGGCACGAGCTTAGACTCTGTGCGATCAGTTTTGGCTAAAAACAAAGTTTGCCTGTTGGATGTGCAGCCTCATGTAAGTAAGCACATCTTTTGAGTCTTGTATGTTGATACATATGCATGTTGATACTCAAGGGAAAACACTGGTTCTTAAAGTGTCTATTTTATTCCACCCTGAATGACAGTTAAGTGGGCTTGCTAGGTCTCTTTAGCACAGCAAGGCTCTCTGAAAGGAGAAGGAAGGAAACTTCAATACATGTTGGCAAGTATTTAACTTGGCAATTAAGGGAATTGAAATCCTGCAGCATAATACCAAAGATTTAATTACAGAATGCTCCTACATTTCCATTCGTCTTTCTGCTGGTTTGGGTTAGAGGTTCTCTCTGAAACTGCAATTTCAGAATGGCTTTGAGCAATCACCCAGTCCAGCAGCTCTCTCCCACATGTGTAACCAAACTGTTTATACCAAGGGTATACATGCAGGGTGGACACGAGTCAAGGTCTGCACTAAATGTGGTGTTGGCTGGATAATTGTTAAGAATATTTCACTCTAAACCATTTGTTCTTTCACTGACCTTGTCTTTCAACCTTGCTAAACACCTCCACTGGGAATTCCTATGCTGCTAATAACCACAGTAGTTCCAGGAGCTGGACTAATTTGTTTAACCCAGCCAAAGTATTTCTTCTCCAGACATGGCCAGCCTGTGGCTTCTGAATCTCTGCAGCTTGTGATGAGTTCTTGGGGCAGTTTTGGACATGAGGTTGTGCCCTAAGAGCAGGGCATGGGGGCTGTGCTGGCAGAGGAGCGGCCAGGGAAGCCAGACCCCACACGAGGGGAGGAGGGGAGCTGGGCAAGGGCTCCTGGGGCTGTCTACTGTGTCTAGCACAGCTGTTTTCCAGTGAAGCCAGACATTTCCTAGAGATCCAGGCTCATGAGCCATCCTGGGATCCCACTGTCTGACATAGCATTTTCCTGTGGGCCTTGAAAGTATGAAAAGGGCAGAAAGCTGCTGGCCGTACCTGCTTCACCCTGTGCAGCAATCAGAATCACAGGATTTACCTCTTAACTCCATACCACTCAACTGACTCAGAGTGAAGAGCAGGGAGTTATGTGGTGGACAAACAGCTCTGAAGGGGAAAATCATTGCTGTGTTGTGACCAAGTGCCCCGGACAGCTTTGTCCACTGCTTTTCATTGGTACAGAGAGTGTCATTCTCAATAAAGCGTGCTGCACTTTTCCTTCTCTTCTGAAATACCCTCTGCTCTCCTTCATCCTACTGCTGCTGGTGGCACTGGTGTGCACAGCCCAGCCTTTGCTGTGCTGCTGGAGTCTTCCAGCAAGCCATGTAGAAATCAAAAGAAGTGGTCACCCTTGGAGGGATGATTTGATTATCTTTCCCATGAAAATTCTCCTTACATGAATCCATGTCAATCAGCAGAGCAGGGTGACAGTAAATGACAGATAGCTTTCCAGGAGTGCTTAATGGGTTTATGTTGGTCAGTGGGGAGTTCCTTTTATTATGGTAAATTCCATTGTGTGAAATTAATTAATTAAAACCTTTCCTCTTCCCAGACAGTGAAACACTTACGGACTTACGAATTCAAACCATTTGTTATATTTATAAAGCCTCCAGCGCTTGACCGTTTGAGAGAGACCAGAAAAAATGCCAAGATTATTTCAAGTAAAGATGATAAGGGAACTGCAAAACCCTTTACAGTAAGTAGAGTTAAGAGACAGGAGAGTTGTTAAAAGTTTTGTTGCAGTGGTTTACCCTGGACACAAAGGTGATCCCTGGATCACCCCTGCACTGTAATCTATCACATGCTGACAGCAAGCTGAGACTTAAAGTAATGAAACTTTGAGTGTCTCATCAAAGTAAACAGCCAGAAACATTTTCCACTTGTACAGCTAGCAGAAAACATCTCTGTAATTACCACACAGTGACCAGTTGTGTCACTGCAAGGGAAGAGATGAAAGAATTGCTTGTCGAGCAAAGTCTGCTTGTGAGAATGCTCTCTGAGATCACTTATCATGGTGACTCCTGCAGTCATGTTTTAATGAAAAGCACAGTCCC
Organism: Melanerpes formicivorus; assembly: GCF_026170545.1. NCBI lineage: Eukaryota > Metazoa > Chordata > Aves > Piciformes > Picidae > Melanerpes > Melanerpes formicivorus. The sequence continues at coordinate 10,636,553 of NW_027142365.1, forward strand.
TGTCTCCTGATGAGATGAGAACTAAGCAAGCAGCTTTGCGTTTACCACAGAATGAGTGCTGTGATGTTGCTCTGGTCTGACTACACCTTGCACTGGTCTTACTAGGAAGAAGATTTTCAAGAAATGATTAAATCTGCCCACGTGATGGAGAGCCAGTATGGCCACCTCTTTGATAAGGTGATAGTCAACGATGACCTCGCGACAGCTTACAGCGAGCTGAAAACGACTTTTGACAGGTTGGAGACTGAGACCTTCTGGGTTCCTGTCAGCTGGCTACATTCCTAACAACATTTTAAACAGACAGAACAAGCTGTGTTCAGCATCAAAGCATGGGGCATGGTTAGGCATTACTTGATGGCTGTTTTCTTGGTAAGAGGGCTTTCTAACTCTACCTGAGCAGCAGGTACACTCTTCTTGCACTTGGAACTGGTCCTGTTTTCCTGTGTCTTCAATCCTCCTGCCCATGATTTTGGGGTAGAACTGTCAGATTAAACTGAAGTCTTACTCTGCTCCATAAAGCGAGCTAATACTAGTGTAGCAAAACGGCCAAACGCCTCTTTGTCGTCATTCATCTGTGTATTTCCAAGGTAAGCTTTTTTAATGGAGAGTTTGCAGAAGATCCTAATTAATACTGGAGATCAGCACCTTGACGGCTTTAAGCATAACTGCTCCCATAAAGAGAACATCAGCACTTGGAAATTATTGCTCCTTAAGTGCTTGAGAGAACTGAAACAGGCAAAAGTGACCAACATTTTTTATGAGGAAGACATCATAGTTTAATTATGTATCGAGATAAGTGTTTTTACTTTTCTAGGTGTGAACCTTGTCTTATCTGTCCAGAGTGATGTTAGGATTCCTTTGCACTTACAGAGTCATGGAAAGGGAGATGCATTCAGTGGCTTAATGCTGGGAGCATGCATGGGTTGAAAGTCTTTTCATGCATGCTTTATGGCACAACAAAGAAAACTCATGGGAATATGTATTTAAACAGGGGAAAAGTGAGTTACTATGTATATAACTTCAAAGTCTTCGGGATTCATCTGCAAAATCAGTGGCAAAGTGATATGAATAGCAACAAAGCAGAGAGTAACCTTTTTCTCCTCCCCCTTTAAATTGATTTCAAGTGGGTTTGGTATCCTTTAGAACGCTTGTCCCCTCGGAAATTTGCAAACAGTTGGTGAGGATGTCTTGGAGATCTGGGAAGCACTTGCAAGAGATTGGGGTTTTTCTTTATTGTTTACTACATAGTGATATTTTTGGTAGCAGAACAGATATTTTGTCTCCACTCCAAAATTTATTAGTGGTGTAGACCTCACTGTAAAAAAATAAATATCCTTGTCACTGGTCAGACACAGGTGGAAACCTCATTTTAAAATTCGTTGTGGCAGTGTAATCAAATGTATATTAGATGATGTATTTTTTAATATGGATAATTTAGTATTTTTCTTCATTTACTACTGATATGCAGGAAATTAGTACAGCTGTAAAGACCAAGTAACACCTGTGTGTTGTGTTGTGAATATGTCTTGTAAGTACAGGCTGTGGAGAGGAACGTGCTGACTTCAGGTCGTCCCGTCGGTGGCATTCAAAGAGGAACCCATGTTTCATGGCAATCTCTAAAGGGACTATAGCTGCCTTGTTTAAGGACAAAAGAATGTAGTGAAAGTTCATCTATTTATGAAAGGGTTGGGAAAGGGATGTCCAGTTGTTAAACCTCTTGTCAATGTGGTCATTTACTGAAGAGACGACGAAGTCTGCAATTGGAAACGCTGCCTCTGTAAATGGAGCTCAACATTCCATGTAAATATTTTATTTCAGTTCCTGCACTGATAAAGCCATCAGACACTGTAGTTGTGTTCTAAATGTGTATTTAACGTGTGGGTCGTTGCATTTGGCTTAGAGTGGGATAAAACAAATGAAAATGAAAGGAACAACAGCAAAATCCCAAGGAGTCTGGAAATGTTTATGCAGGAGTTACAGATGTCCTGAATCCCAGTAGGGATACACACTCTGCTTGAAAAGCTCTGATGTAACTTTTGTCAAATTTCACCCTTTTCCTGGTGGATTTAAACTTTTTTTTGTAACATAAATAAAAAATTGTTGATTAAATTAATTGCACGGAGATGATGTGAGCTGAGGAGTTGTTTTCTTTCTTTTTGCTTTTCTTTTATTACTGAAAATCAAACTGTTTCAGGGGATCTAGAATTCAGTGGGCCTGTTTGCCTGTGAGACACCAAGTGCCCTTGCCATCTCTTGCCATAAGCCCAAACTGGGAGGGCACTCAGCATCTCTCAGGATTTGGCTGTTTCCAGCAAGAGGGGCTTTAGCACTTGCAGAAACACTCTTAATGCTGCTTCTAACCTGGGCTGTCACACAACACTAGTGTACAATAGCACTCATGTAAGGGACCTGCTTTTCTCTTTAAGAACTAAAGTAATCTGCAAATTCCCTGATAGAAACAGTTCTACCTATCCTGCAGGCCGTTTTTCCTGTCCTTTTGAAATGGCTTTCACTCCCATTCCTGGCACAGTGTGGTCTAGGAGGACCCTCTCTGCAGTTTGCTGTGCAGGGCAGCAGGATGCTGTGCGGTGCTTCGCTGTGTTCACAGAGACACTGACCCTCTGCTCCTCAGCACAGTCCTGCCAAGAGTTTCCTAGACAGATGGCTGCTTGCCCCAACTCCAAGCCAGAAGCTAATTCCTGAATTGTAACACCTGCAAAAGAAAAGGAATCACAAAAGCATAAATCCAACCAACAGAGTATGATGTGCACAGTCTTTCAGGAGTGAGAAATAGTAACTACTGGATTGCTCTGGAAAATCATTATTGCAGTGTTAGCTTAAACCAAAATAAATCTTAGCCACTGGCCTCCATGAGGCAGAGATGATAGTAGGTCAAGATAGAAAAATGTTTTAGCCCAACATTTTCAACAGGACAGAAGCCTGCTTATCATGTGCTGATTTTTTCTGGGATACCAAGGTTGGGGGAGCATGGGGATTGTTCCTTTGACTCCTAAGAATGTGGGAACAAAGACAACTAAACATGTTTCCAATCTTCAGTTTGTGCTGTGTGGGTTTTTAGAGAACTGTATGTTTTGACAGTTAAGTCCAGATGTTTTTATTGTGTTTCAGCTGTTTGCCATAGTCAACCAAATGGTAGTATTTTTAATGTTGTACCATGCTCTATACTTGAATCTGCCATCAGGTCCTTGGTTGATGTCTTACCTGAAATCTGATCATACCTTCTTATGCAAACCAATACATTATTGATATATCACTGAAGGTGTTTGTTTCTTGTGAATTGCACCACGGCATAAAGGTTTAATGACCTCAGAAGTAAAACTGCCGTAGTAAGTTATTTTGGAGGTCTTTCTATTAAATGTAATGCTCCAATTGGCTTTAAATGGGAAAATAAAGCAACCTACAACAAGGACTAAAATTCTTAATCTTTATTTTTGTTGTTTCGTTCTTAAAAATAGATGATTGCCCTTTCCTGCAGCACACCCCAAAATGAACCATTTTCTTTCTGAGAGGGAAGGCTTAAGTCAGTAAGTCAGACCAGAGCAGGGTAGATTCAGGTTGGACATTAGGAAGAAGTTCTTTGCTAGAAGGGTGGTGAGACACTGGAAGAGGTTGTCCAGAGAACTGTGGACACCTCATCCCTGGAAGTGTTCAAGGCCAGACTAGATGAGACTTTGGGCAACCTAGTCTAGCAGAGGAGGTGTCCCTGCCCATGGCAGAGGCATTTGAACTAGATGATCTTTAAGGTCCCTTCCAACTCAAGCCATTCAGTGATTCTATGAAACTGAGATATCTGCTTGCCTGGGCTTGCAACATGCTTGGACTGTTACCTGGGTTTCCAGCTTCATCACACAGGGATGCTCCTAGGCCACTCCTAAGTCTCATGGAAGTTGTGTTCATTTGTAGGGCTCAAAGAAGGTTAGGTAGCTAAGTTACTTTTTGCACTGCATTGGGTCTTTTCCACTATGCCTAACACATAGCAGGATTGGAGAGAAAATTTTCAAGCCCCTTCTGTTTTGTTTCCATGCAGTATTCTGCATTTCCCACATGTACTTAGATGGAGGTTTCTGCTCTGTGTGGAGAACTTTTTACTCACTAAAACTCATATTTAGTTTTAGTGAGCCTGTCTCAAAGGGCGAATAGTTTCTTCAGAGATTTACACTTAAAAATTACAACCTGAGTCTATTTTTGCTGCTGCAATATCTACAACCATTTCCCCATAGGATTAAGAGTTTTCTGTCTATTAATGCTTCAAATCACTTGTAATTTGCCCAAGATCCTTTTGCTCTCAGAGTCATTAAGTATTTATCCCATATTACCATGGTTAATGTATGATACCAAGCACTCAGCAGAAAACTGAACACAAAGGAGCACAGTGGATGTGTTTGTTATTTAGAATTCTGCTGCTACATAATGGTTAAAGGTTTCAGCAGAAACTTACACAAAAGCATTTGGAAACAGTTAAAGTCTGGTCTTAAATTTTGTGTTATGTTAAATGACAATAGAAATGAGAGAATTTGGAGTTGTAGACAGCTGGAGGCTTTTTCCCTCTTGGTATCTGTGTCTGAAATACAAGTTGGATATTTGGAAGCCTGTATGGAATGATTTTTACATCTCTACAATAAAATATTAGGGCGTTTTGTGTAGCTGACATCCAACATTTTAACAAAGAGGGTAAATCCTCTTGTGATTATTGAGGCTTTGTTTTGCTTCTATTTTAGTTGCACACTTACATCTGTTTAAACCAAACTTTAAAGATGTAGTGGCACAAAGCTGCCAGCTACACGTTTCAAAACATGAATGGAGAAAAACAGTTTCAGGATTTCCAGAAGGGCTTGAATGGCACAAAGCAGTATTTGAAAACTTCTTCATAAAAAACAGAGAAAATTAGGACACAATTTCTTTTTGTCATGAGGTCTATTTCTTATCAGTAGTCATAGTAATATAAAGGAAAGCATGCCATAATTTTCTTCAAGTGAAATGCAGATTTGTGGTTTAATAAAGGTGTTACAAGCTTTCTATAGGATTATGCACAGGCTCATGGAAACTGAGTTTTAAGGGGTTTGGTGCATGTATTAAAGGCACAGGGTCTATGGGTATGGCACAGAGGGACTGAGAGTGTTACACATGTGACTACTACTCTGGAAATGCATCTTTGTTCTTCTAAAGTCTCTGAACAAGGAGGATAGTAAGTTGGCTGTGAATGTTCTGTGATTTCTGTTCCCTCTTTGGTAAATATCAATAAACACCTAAACCTTTCCTGATAAGCAAAGCCAAAATTGTTGGCAGGGCTTCAGCCTGTGCTAGGTAGCACCCAAGCACAGCTGAGGAGTGGCAGAAGGTTTGACCTAGCAGCTGTGACTGCAGGAGGGAATTTCAGCTGTGTATATATGAGCTGTGCTCTGCCTGTCTCCTTCAGAGCCAGACCAAGAAGAACAACAGGTCTCGGTTCCTTTTACTGACTGGTGCAGATGGAGGCAGTGTGTTTGAAGTCCTGTTTGCAGTCCTGGATACTACTGATCATAAGGCACAAAAGGAAACTTTTTGTTTGGTTGGGTTTTCTGGGTTTTCTGTTGTTGTTGAAAACTGGCCTGAAAGCTTTGTTATTGTTGGTGCTATCTGGATAGTATGAAAGAGCAGCCTCAGTTATTGGCCCTGCTGGGTTATTCTTCCAGATGTTTTTCTTTACACAGCTGTTAAGCAGGAAGTAGAACCAAACCCAAAGATTGATTTGAACCATAGTTTTGTCAAAACCCAGAACTGAACCTGAATTATTGTCTTCTTTTGGCTTCATTGAATTCAAATCATCATTGGCCACAGCTGGATCCTACCCCAGCTCAAACCAGAATGAAAGCAGCACAGACTCTGACCACACTTTTGAATAGGTGAGACTCTGAAGGCCAAGAGTCTGCATCTTGTAATGAGCGCAGCTGAGGTTACCTTTATGCCCATAGCAACTGTATTTTGTGGCGCATGTGTGCGTATGGATGTATCGATCAAGTGCAGAGGTGGATACCAATGTGTTTTAATGAGAAAAAGGAGGCTTACAAAAACACTGTTCATTGCTTAATTGGAAGATTAATGCCAGACTAAAGAAAGAAGCCTGCTGATACAATACCAAAGTATCAGCAAATAGATGCATAGCCTTACTCAGGCAGAACTCTCACACATCTCAGGAAGCTTAGAGCTGTACATTTCAAATGCACTTTTTTGCCCCTATTTTGTGAAAGTTAAAAAGAGTTTGATTGAATGCAGACTGCAAACTTGTTCACTGCAAACTTGGTTAAACATGAAATCTTGCTGGGATTAGCTTAATTGTTCCCTAAATGAAAAGGCTGCTTTGTACACAGACTACCATTTTATGCTTGCCAGATAAAGAAACGTGAACCTGTCAGGAGAGACAGGCGTTTGTCTGTGTAGGAGTGTCACTGGGCCAACTGTCTTGCCTTTTATGCGATGCTGCGGTGTAAAACACCACTCTGCTGGTTTCATTTTACAGAAAATAGATTCTGTGGTGGTATCCTGTGGGAACTGAAGTATCAGGTTCTACTTTTCCCTTCAGAAGTCCAAGTACATATGTACCCCGTTTCTGAAACTACTCTCTTCGTGACTGTCAGCCAGCCACATGGGCTGGGGGGATGCTGTGGCGTGGCAGGGGATCTCCAGAGAAGCTATTCCATGCCACTCTTTGCCATGGTAGAGAGTGCCATCAGTGTCACAGTGTCTGCAATGGGAGATGCTATTAGTGATCAGATTACACAGCAAATGGGTAAAAGAGGAAAATAATTTGATATTCCATTTTTAATCTTCAGAGGTTTATGTGATGCTTCTGATTATCAGACACTATTGCTCTGTCTGCAAACCCTTCTGTTTTTCTTTTGGCTTCCCTACTGCCTGCTTGAATGCAAGAGCTGCAGCAATTAAAGCCTTTATTCTTTACATAAAGGTAACTGATGTGGTGTTCCTATCTTCCAAAGCTACCAGACCAAGCAAATAAAGACAAAAATTCTGCAGCTGTTCTCAGATGACCTATTCTGTTTAATCCCATTTCCTTTCTTCCTAACCAGTCTTCTCAAAAAGCCTCTCCATGTCAGGGCAACGGGAGGCAGAAAGGAGAGGCTGGCCATGAAATGCTGGAAGTGAGAAGCTGGGGCACTGCTGGGTTCTGAACCACCAGGAAGTCTGCAAACCTGGTACACAGCTGAGCAACCTGTGGGTGCAAACAGCAGGTGGAATGATTTAAGCATCAAGATCTTGTTTACTCCCTCTTAACTATGAGAAGTCTCCACACCTGTGCCCTTCATAGAAGCATTTAGCAGGGAGCAGTTCAGTTACCCTCTGTGTCACTCTGCATGTGGCTTCCTTTAGAAGTGTCATAATCTGAACATAGCTCCTGACTTTGTGGTCTTTAGAAGTCATCTTTTGAAAGGGGGCATTAAAGCTTGCCTACTCAGAGCCTGTTCAAGTCCAACAAGTCCTGAGATGTGTGTGGTTGAAATCTCTGGATCACTGACAAGGTGAGTGTATTCTCAATCCTGAACTTCTTTGACCTTCACCTTCTTCATGCCAGAGGGATGGTGGTTGCTGGTATTAACTCTCACTACTACTGGAAAAAATGTCATGCATTTGTGCACTTGGTGTTTGTTATTGTCCTTGTGACTGTATTTAAGTACTTCCAGTGAGACATTCCTGCTTGGATTTTCTGCAGGAACTCCTGGGTTGCTCCCAGCTACAGTAACTTACCTGTCACAAAATCAAAGGGAGAACACAGTTTATCTCTAGACTTGAGACAGCTCTGCAGAGAATCAGTGCTACTACACTGCTCCCTGCACAGGTCTGCTTACAGCAGTGGTTACTTGGCTTGGTTTCACTGGCATCATGTAAAATCCTTATGGATCCTCATGGTTGAGGATTGATGATTCTTCCTTCTCTTTTAGCATCTTGTGAATAACTTAGACTTTTTTTTAATGCTAATGCAACTCCGTCTCTTCCTGGTAAATTGCCTCATATTTTGCTATTGGAAAGTGCTTAGTCTGGATTGCTTGAGTGTTAGTACCTAAGGGCTGCTTCTGCTTTCTGCATTATGTGTACGGGACAAGTATGAAATATCAGCAGAGAGCTGACACCACTTCAACCCCTAAATGAGTGATAGTAGGAATTATTCTTATAGCTAGCCTCAAATGACTTTCACCTGTACCACTTGAAAACACAGGCTTGTTCGTGCAGTTAGGAGTGTGGCACAGATGAGTTGTTGGTGGATAAAACTGTAGTGCTAGTGAAGTTAGTAGAGAAGTTTCATTTTTCTGTTAGCAATATCAAAGGCTTACCTCTTGTCCTTCTCTGCCTGGGAAATTAGGAATGCCTTTGCTTTGAAGACCTTGTAATCTAATGCCAAGTCTTGCCGATTTTTACTGTTGAGCTTTAGTGCCTTGTTTCATGTGTGGTCCCTTTGACTTCAATAACAGTGCTCACAATGGGGTTGGCAACAATTCCCCTGGAACCAAGCTGATGACTTCTCTAGGCTCAGGGTCTGGCTTTGAGATAAAAATGCAATCAGCAAAGATGATAAATATTTTGGTGAGTAATCAAACAACTAAGGCCTGTCTGGTTATTATCTTTGGATTGTTATCTGAGATTGGTACCTAGAAGTGAATTTCAGTGCACATGCCTCTAAGTCCTGTCAAGTACATGATAGTAAATATATGTTGCTGATAAATTTATTGACTCTTTGTCCAAATTATTTAATGCAAATGGAGGGATTGTTAGACTGATGTGCCCTCTGCTGCTGAGCTGTTCTTCCAGGCTTTCATTTCTTTTACACCTACAATGTGTTCCAAATAAATCTTCTCACACAGTTTAAAGTAATTTCCCAAGTGCTCTCAAAATGGAGGCAGCAATTTATCTCTCTCACTTTAAACAGTTATTACACCAATCTCTAAAACAGTGATTCAGAATAGTTAACCTTCATTAACCTTAAGCCTTAAAAGATTTTTCTAGTGTTGATCAGCATGCCTGTAAGTGGTTAATCATCCATTTGTAAACTCAGAGCTGTGAAGCAGTGAGCAAACCCCCATAAAGTGAGCTCTGTCTGCTGGGCTGACGTGGGCTCAAGCAAAGCCACAGCACTACATATTTCAACTTGTAAACTGCCTATCTTGTTGGGTTTTTTGTTATTATATTTCTGTGTAATACTTTCCAAACTTTATTTTATTGTATTCCACAGTTTAAAAGCCACCTGGATATTCCTTTTCTTTTAAACTCCCTCTAAGCTTTTTTGCATGTTTCTGTAATACATAAGGCAGAGTCAGACAACAGAGGTTTCAGAAGAGTTGTGCAGCTGGTAGCTTTTTGATGACTTCATTTCACCATTCCTTTGGAATAATTGTGGGTACTAATGAGAACAATGAGTAAAATGTCAGTGGCACTAAATATAAATGAGCTGGTTTAGAAAAACATGAACTCTTTTGCCAATCCAGTTACACCTGTGCATCATTTTACTGTAGCAGGACTAAAAAAAATAGACCCTAACAGATGTGTGGTAAGCACACAAATGGAGTGAACCAAGGAAATATCATAAATCCTTAATGCTAGAACATTCTGTGAATGTTTTAAAGACTAGGGGATGAGAATATGTCCAGGTGTTCTTTGAACCCTGTGAGGTGACTGAAGCAAAGAGTAAAAAGCTGAAGTGACAATACCGAAACATGTGAAGATACCCACATCTGACTGGGGTTTACACAAAAGGAACAGCAGGAATGTCAAGTCTGCCATGCATGGGAAATAGCAGGGAGGAATATTTACAACTTTTTCCAAGTGGGAAAACTGGTTGTGGCAAATGTCTGTAAATATCTTCCTACATGGGAAGTAAAATTTTATTTCACTGAAGTAAAACATTCACTGCTCTGCCGAAAGAAAAATGAGTGATACGAGCTGAATGAGTGCAGCCCATTTATGAGCAGCACCTAGAGCCTTTGTGAGAGAGTGAAATACTGAGTGCCAGAAGAGGATCATCAGTTTTATGCATTTTTAAATTGATACAAAAAGCTTCTCTCCCACTTTTGCTGTACAGCCTGGGGTTTAGAATGTCAAGAAAGTATTTGACATTTACAAGAGACTGCAGGCACTAATGCAAATGATTTTTATCCATTTTAACCACCACGCTGAGTGAATTGTTGGCTCTGTGCAATTAGTCTCTATGCTTCTTGACAACATAGCCACAGATTACCACGAGCTCTATTAATAATGCAAGGTGGAAGCTCTGTTCTCCAAGATTGTTATTTTGCTTCTTGAAAAACATCTAATTTCTTGCAAACCTGATATAAATAGGCCAGCTGACAAGTATCACAAAAGAACAGAACATGCTCGGAATAGTGAGATTTGAACTGACGTATTTTTGGCAAAAAAAAAGGGGGGGGAAAGAAAAGTTGTACAGGCTCTATTTGTCTGAAAGTTTAAAAATAGGAGCCTTTGTCATATATGGCAGGAGAGGCCAGGTTGAGCCATGATTGATGTCACTTGAAAGAACACTTTCAGCTTAGAAAATGACATCAGAATCATCAGAATTTAGTAAGATTTAGAGCGGTCCCTGAAGCCAGGGTGCTGGGGATTCTAGAAGATACTTTGTGGATGAAACGCAGCACGCTGCCAGACATCCTCTGAACGGAAGCCAGGAGCTACAGTACTTTCAGATTACATTTCTAAATGATGGGTATAATTTGTTTTAATAACTTTCATTTTTAGCTAAATTCATGTTTCAAACAGTTTTTAGGTTTTTTTTTAGATTTGGTGCAACCCCAAGTTGCAGGCTGGAAGAGCAGTCTGTCACTGCCTGATCTCTCCCCTTGCTCACTTACATGACAAGCTTCCAAAAGCAGCCAGAAGTGCTTGCCTTATTACCACGAGTCTGCAAATACAGCAGGGTCTCTTTCCATTTACTCTTCTCCAGTTTTAGTGCTCAATTCCTGCTGACTTTACTACCAAGCATTTATAAGTCAGGCTGTAACCGTACATATGTATGTTAGAAGTATTTCTTTTAGCTCCCAGGCTAAAACTAAACTTTGTCTGTCTGTCTGCTACTGCTAGTGTTAAAATGGAAGTAACAGAACAGAAAAGGCACTTGGGTTTCACTTTATTAAAGATAACCAATAAATTGTGCAGACTCTAGGTCACAGAGAGGCTGTGCAGAGCTTTTGCTGTGTGGAGTAGTGAATCTCTTTGGAATAGTTTCTTACATTTCTCCTTTGATTTTCCACGTACAGCAAGTCCTTGCTCCTTACAGTAAGTTTGGTGTGATAATTAAAGTATTGAATGCAAGTGCACAATGCCACGTTGGCTCCGTTTTGCTTTTAAAAGAGCTTTTAAGTGTGAGAAGAAAACAAAGTGGAAATGACATTACTAAGTATTGCAGTTATCTATCGTTTTTAGGAACAAAAGATGATGCTGCTATCAATGGAAATGGAGTTGTGTGGTTGCTCGGCAGCATGCCTTTAACAGTGATTAGTGCATAATCAGTTTTTATACCAAAATGAGTTCATCCTAGGAAAAGAAGTTCATCACAGAGGCAACTCTGCAAGGAAAGCATGCTTGTTAGCTAGGAGCTGCTGTTATCTGCCACTTAGATTTACACGTTGCACTCGTTCCTGTTCTGTTTGAAGAGCCAAGTGGTGGATGAATTATTCGTGCTATTCCTGATTCTCAGTTCAAGCCAATAAACACCTGTGTGTGACTGGCCTGCCGAAGCCATTCCACAAAACATCTGGGCGTGCTCCCGCCCTGGGGCTACTGGTGTTCAAAACGCCTTCCCTGATCCCACCACTCATTGCTGCTGCTGCAATCTGAGGCCTGATTAAGCATAGGAATTGTATCAGGAATCCTGTCACTCCCATGTGTCCAACTCTCTTGGTGGTAGAAGAGGAAGACAGAGGAACAAGAACTCTGGTGGGTTGTGTGAGTGGTGAGGGAGAGAGAACTGTCTGTGCTTCTTTTGGGAGCAGAGGGAGTTTTCCATGGGTCTTCTGTGTTTTGTAGCACATGGAGAAGATCTGTGCTGGAGGATGAATCCTTGTGTTGTAAAAGCGAGTGTGCTCTGTGGAATCTGCTGTCTGTGCAGCTGCTGGAAGTGCCTGGTGAAAGAAGCAGGCAACGGTTGAGCAGACAACATGTTCTCATGTCACATCGAGGCATGAATACAGCCCTGGGGAATGAAACCCTATCCCTGGCTGCCGCCGATGTCCTGTGTGACACTGGCCACTCTGCACGTGTGTGTGTTTATTGTGTTTTTCTTGGTACTTGGTAGGGCACAGTGTAATTTGTAGAAGTGCTGAGCACTTGCAACTGCAAAATGTGGGCAGCGGGAGCTGTGCTGTGCCTGCAGCGCGGCTGTGCAATGAATACTGAGAAATCAGGCACCGTGCATCTCAATGAGGCAGGCAGACAAGCAGAGACAGCGATTACAAAGTCAGTTTGTATGACTGGAGAACAGCTTGAAGGGGCTTGTCCTTCTTAAACCTGACCTTCCTTGTAACTGAAGTAAGAAGAGCACACCTTAAGCTAAACACAAATGCATGATTTGTGAACAATTGCTGAGTTTAAGATACTTTTGCTATTCTGAGAATTACCAAAGTTACTGCCTAATACTTCTCTGTCCATCTGCCTTGCTTTTTAAATTTAAATGGAGGTATTGTATCACTGAGCAAACAGACACTGAAGAACCCCCCCTAAAAAAGCAATAGTGCGTGGACATGTATGCTTTTACTGACCAAATGCATAGCAATTGTTAGGGAGTCAGAGGTCTCTGTGTATTGTCTCATCGTCTTAACATTGTACAGCAAGAGGATAACACTTCAAAGACTTCATTGTTCTACTGGTAAAACATTTTAAAAGACATATAAGGCACTTTATGGGAAGATACTTCTTGAAGAGTTACCCTTCTGCTTACTCTCAGAATAAAAGAGGACAGTTTCTGTAATGTGTATTTTATAAATCACAGGGGAAAATACAGAGCTCTCATCATATCTAGGTGGGCACAGCAAAAAATAAGTAGCTTTCATATGAGAAGCAGAGCGATGAGAACGAGAAAGCAAATAACTTCACAGATTTATGTAGTATAAATAGCTTTGTCATTTTAAATGGATTTTGCCACTGATGCTGTACTCCAAGGACAAGGACAAATATGATGATTTCCTTAAGTGTCATTTATTTACCACACGTACCACATTTTATTAGAAAACTCTTCTCTTCCCTCATTAGTTAATCACAGCTTTGTAAAGTACACTCAGTGGCACCAGAGGTGTTAGTTACATAGGTGACTAGCAAATTACAGAAATAGTTTTTTACTGTAGTAATCCCAAACACATACTAAACTGGAAAACCAATTATTTTCTCTATTTTGTTTATTTGAGATGTAGCCTATATTTTTGTTGGAACACACAGCCATACATGGAGGATACACACAAGGCACCAAAAGTGGAATTCAGGCAACCCAGACCCATAAAAACAATTCAGAAAACCTCTGCTTTACTGACTGTAAAATCTGAATTCACTTGGCTCCACTGTTTGCTCCTATCAGTCTCCTAAGTGGCAGAGTTTAGGTTTCTGTGAGTACTCCAAGCGCTGAACTTGCAGCTACCACTTCCTTTAACCCCAGTAAAAGACAAGTCTGCACTCTGTTCACTGAGGGTTCACTTCAGTCCAGGTGGCCTGAACACACCTACCGCTTACTGACACCACTGTCTGCTTCCCAGAAGGATCCTGCTCATGTTCTGGTGTTGCAGCTACTTGGCAATTGCACATCAGCTTATGGAGTTGTCTAGTATAGTGCCGAAGTTAAGGGGAATTTGGGTCCTGCATGCTTCAGTCGCCACTGCCTTACTGTAGTAAGCTTCTGCCCCTTTTAGAGAAGGGAATCCCATCAGACAAGGATTGTGGCTCTAGAGGTGTCCTGGAAGAGCGCCTCAGAGCCCTGCACTCAGAAAGGCACATCCAGGCTCCCAAGAGGAGTGGAGAGCTTCAGAAACACCTCTGCACTCATTATTCCCTTTTGTTAGACTGGAGAGCAGAGTACAGCGTGTCTGCATGTGTGCTGCAGTGTGCTCACATCAGCAGAGAGCAGAAAAATGTCCAGAGATTCATTTGAACATAGCCTACCCTCAGTCTCAAATGCAGCAACTGTAATTCTCACCAAAAGTGGGGAAGAAAGTCAGATCATCCTTTACTGTTACCAGTGTGGCAGGCAATGCTGAGCACCTATAGTTATTTTATTCTACTTCTATATGGAATAAAATTAAGCTGAATCTTATCATAAAGTCTCAATATAGTGAGATTGCAGTTTCTCCCTCTGAAGATTCTACTCCATCCTTCACCAGTTTTTCTTACTTTAAACTGAATGGAATTTTTGTACCAAATTAGGCCAGCTAAGTCCTTCCATGCAGAAAACTACTGAGCTCACTGGATATTTTTCTGTCATGTTGCCAAACCATACAGCAATCATGCTGAGGATATGGATGGAAGCAAGGTCGCTCTGCACAGTAATTCCACATAGAAATGACTATTGATTACAGTGAGGATACTTCACGGGTAGTGGTAAATTATGAGGTTTCTCTTGTAAGTCAGAACATTGATTTACATGAGTAGCACCAAGGCTCACACGTAAACTGAACTCAAACTTAAACTGTCAGCCCTAACACATCTATTTATACCACAGATCTGTACTTGGCCATGTATATTTAATTATAATCAGTTGCAGTGCCTCCATTTTCTGTGTTTACTCAGAGAATCACATTTCTGAGGCCAAATGCAATGACAGTTCCCCTGTAGTTATTTGAAGACATGCCTAGCTGTACATTCTGCATGTGCCTGAGGACAGAATTTCTGGAGAAGAAAGGATGGGTGCAATTCATCAGTCTTTCGTTACGCAAATGGCGTTTAAGGCCAGGCTGGATGAGGCCTTGAGCAGCTGAGTCTAGCTGAGAGGCATTCCTGCCCACAGCACGGATTCTGAAGTAGATAATCTCTAAGGTCGCATCCAACCTAAGCTGTTCTATGATCAGTTTCAGTCAGGCCATGTCTGTCCTGCACAAGACAGTGGAATTTTTGTGCTCTAAGAGAGTCGACAATTTGTACGTTTATGCAAACTACAAGGCTTTGGGGAGGCATTATAGCAGCCTCTCAGTACCTCCTGAAAGGGGCCTCCAAGAAACTTGGAAAAGGGCTTTTTATAAGGACTTGTTGTGATAGGACAAGAATGAAGGGATTGAAGATTGAGCAGGGCAGATTTAGAGTGGATATTAGGAAGAAATTTTTTACAGTGAGGGTGGGGAGACACTGGAACAGGTGCCTAGGGAGGCTGTGGATGTCCCCTCCCTGGAGGTATTCGAGGCCCTGAGCAACCTGGGTCTAGTGGAAGGTGTCCCTGCCCATAGCATGGGGTTGGAACTAGATGATCTTTGAGGTCCCTTCCAACTCAACCCATTCTATGAATCTATAAGAGCTAGCTAAAGCATCTCAAAGGGAACCAGCTTGGGCAACTGGAGGCAGTTCAACTATACTGCTGAAATGCTGCACACTGACTAATTTGCTCTGGTGTTTAGCAAAGTGAGTCAGCTTTGGCAAAGCATTTCTCAATTAGGCTAGCCTGCTTCTAGTCCACGAGCCAACTTTGCCACCAATTCCTACATTGTACTTGCCTGGTAGGAGATGCAATGGACTGCTGCATAAAAATTTGCAGATTCGAATCCTCCATTTCTATTCTGCACTTATTCATTTTAATGCCACAACTTTTACTAACTTGTAAATGTCACTGCTTCAAATGTAGTGCTGTTACTGAACCAGAATATCAAAAGAATAAAACACCATTATAAATTAATCCCTGAAGTATATAATTTGGGACTTACCATGCTTAAACATGCTTATATTTACTTGACAGCAATAGCAAGCCTCTAATTAGTAGTGGACTTCTTCAGAATCTTAAGACTAATTGCTTCTGACCCCTGTCATACAAAGACTGTCTTTATTTCCAATGTGAAAGGCTTTACCAAAATCTGAACACATCACAAACTTTTACATTTAAATCTCAGCACAAGAATGTCACTAATGGAACTAAACCAGGTTATTATAATGCTATGAGTACTAGATTATTTTTTTTTTAAAGAGTCTGGTAAAAATTAATTCACCTCTCTGCTGTCTGTGAAATGAACTATAGAAATTTATTGATCATAGTGGGAGCAGATACTAAAGGTTGGCCATGTATGATTTTCCACTAGGGACAGAATCTGCTTCCATCTCTGAGAAATTATTTCAAACTGCCTGATGAGACAGACTTTTGGCATGGCATATTCAGCAACATTTTCAATACCAAAGCAATAGGTGCTAGCTTGATACTCCAGGAAAAACTACATTCAACCTATTTGGAGTTGTTCCTCCCAAGTCTAAATGAAGCACATGTGCATGCCTTTTTAAAAAGTGGCCTGCTTTATCTCCCGCATTTTACATTCAGAGTTGAAGCCTTGCTGGAAATCAGCAGCTCTTGTAATAAACTGAAATACTCATTTATGCATAAATTGGATGCAAAAAGTGTAGTGATCTTTTTTTTTTCTCAGATAGGTAGTTTTAATCTCCAGCTCTGCTGGAGCTTAAAAAATAAATGAAGATGTAACAGCTAGATGCAACTCTTTCTACAATAAAATAACTAACCACTAAAATGTGGAAGAGCTTCAGAGCCTCTAGAACAACTTTAATGATTCTGAATTTCGACTAAAATGCTTGTTTTTATACATGTTATAGCTGATTTTATACAGTTATTGCCAGTAGAAGAAATGGAAAAAGTCAGAGGGAAAAATGTACCCATATGGAGGACTCTAATATCCATGGCACAGATCTTGAGAATAATACCAGAAAATTGGCTGAATTAAGTGTATCAGAATGTACGCTATGCAGGAGGACATGGACATGTAACACGCATTTCTGCTGCTCTCAATAAAAACAACTTTGATAAAAAAAAGAAAAGGGGGGTGGGGGGGAAGGCAACTTTCCTCCCCAGTTTGAAGTTCTGCTGTAAAAAGATTTGGAATGGAACTATAATCTCTGTTCTCATCCATGCAGGACTTATTTTGCATCCAAGTTGAGTGAAGATGTCAGCATCATCAAATGTATTCTATGGACTTGAAGGGGAATTGCTTTTTTATTGTGTTTTGTTTAATAGCTCGCACGGTACAATCGCTGTAAAACGCAAACTTAGACAAATGAATTATTTTTCTACCAGGCACTGTATTAATGCTCAACCTTGCAACATCCAACTGTTGCTCCATATTAATTTTACAGCCGGTTGCTGCTCAAACCCTGTAGCGATTTGGCTTTATTCTGATCTCCACACCTCTCACCATTTCACATTTTCCCATATAATATTACTGTACCACCATAAATGATAGAAGCAGTCTCCTCAAAACCAGGGACTGCTCCAAGGTTCTTGAATTTCTGCCTTGAAGTGACCTACAAAGAAGAGAAAATGGCCTGATGTCAGTCTTGGCTTGCTTTCTGATTATATAACAGGGGAAAAACTGTTTGGATTTTGTATGTGTGTGTGTGTGTGTTGCTTTTCATAAAAACTATGCAGGCAATTAGGCAGAATTGCTATTGGTGATTGCCTAAGTAGTGAAATAGGGCTACCACAGTTGTAACTGGGAGAGAATCCCTGAAATGAGACGAATTTTTAATTATCTTTAGCTATGTAGTATCTTTTGCATGTTTGTATTAGCACCTAGAGTGAGAATCCTATCTTCAGGAAACGACTAGACTCTCCTTCCTGATTAACATCCCCACATTACAGTGCAAAATACTTTCTACCAGTACCTCTCATTTTTCCCCTAGGAAAAGAAATCCATAAATAGAGACTACTTATGACATTCTAGTTCTAATTTTTAAACAATCTCCCTTTCACATTTCTAGCCTGAATAAACAGCCTGGTCCTTTCCCCCTTATTTCCCCTTGAAAAAGGGGGCAATTTTTAGAAACCACTAAGAAAGCAAGAGGCATCTGGGCATGTCTGCAGCATTCACTTGCAAAGCGTTTCTGTTTGAAAGCTAAAACCACTGTCTTCAATCACAGTGCAAGACATGCTGCCTGCAGTATTACTTTTAATATCAAATTATTTCAATTGTCTAGCACCACAGCTAAACATATAAGTGTAGCTGGCAAATTTCCTTCCTACGTTTTAAAATGAGTGTCTGGTTTACATTTTACTAGCCAGAAAGCAAAAGTCTTCTCTAAACTGCAAAGGTGAAGAGTGGTTCTGTATACCCCCATCTTAGAGTAAGGTGCTCCAATTGCAGGGTTGCCACTTTGTCCACTGCACTTGGCATAAATTTATCCACTTGGGATAAATTCTCTGTTGAATTTGTTTTGTTTAAATTGAATCTCTACTACTACAGGGAAAAAGATCAATGGTGGAGTTCTGTTCATTTTTATGACATAAATTAGAATGCCTGACTTACATTGACTCCTTAAAAGGCTTTCTGATGGCTGTACAAAAGCTGTAGCAACTTTACAGTTACAATCCACTCATAAAACTAATTCAAATAACGAATGATCAAGTTTTAAAAGACATTATGTCGCTTCTATGAATACTGAATTGCTGTACTATTGTCAGAATATGTAAGTAGTTCTAGGAAAAGCATGTTATATAAAAATACTCTTTCTCCCTGGAAAAATACAAGCTATATATGTGCTTTGTTCTTTTTATCATTATTTGGCTTCATTTTCTTTTCATTTTATTATTATTTTTCATTTTACCTTTTCAATTCAGGGAAGAATCAGTCAGGGCAAAAAGGGAATCAGCCATTAATCCTTTCTGTGTTTAAAGGGTTGCACCAGTCCATGAGCAAATTAATGTATCTAATGGAGTCAACACTTCAGTGATTTTTCTCTTGTAAAAGTCAGCATCTTAAACCAATTCAAAATGTAGTCATTTACTTCAATCGCTCTACGGCAGAATAGCTTTCTCTGAAGTGTTTTCGTGTACCCATATTTTAATGGCAGAAATTTCAAGACAAAATATTACATGAGGTTGATGATGCAGGAGTTAAAAAGAAAATGTCCTTACCCCCTACTAAAATATTACAAACCCAGGAGAAACAGCCTAAGGCTCACTGAAAAGATAACCACCTCATGTTAAGGCTTCTGATAACCTGACCTGTATCTTGTTCCGACACTACAAAAGTAATATGTGAATGAACTTATTATGTGTTTCAAAATCACAATCTTTTAACCTGGTACTCCAAATACTGTTACAGCTTAGTCACAATCATCTGGTGGTTACACCACACTTATCATTCCTTCAAAATTAGAATATTCAAAAGATTTGGGCAGTAGTGAACAGAAAAGAACCAAAGGGAGTAAGCAACCATCCAGAGAGGGGAGCACAACCAAGTAATGCAGATCATATTCTGAAATATTATAATCCTTACTGATAAAGCATATTAAATCACCTTCAATCTTGGACTGTAAACCATGATTCCCATCTGGAAGTCATTCCTACAAAAGAACAGCAGACTCTCTGTTATTGTCATTGTTCACAAAATAACTATCCAGATATTGCTAATCTAGAACTTGCTAACCCAAATATTGTCCTGCTTTACTTTCCCTGATGATTTTTGAACTACCTCTCTGTCCCTTGCACTGAGTCCAGTTTGAAAAGTGATCTTTTCTAGTCTTCTATTTTCTAGGGTCAAGTCAGTGTACTGTAAAATGTCCAATCTTTAAAAATTCTCTTTTCAGATCATTTGGCATTTTTCGAAGCACATAAACCAAGAGGTTAAGTAGGAATCTACAACACAGAAATCGGAGACTCGGTGAAAAAATGAATAGTCATTTCCTGCCTAAAGAACAGGATTTGAACATTGTTTTCCATAAAACCATGCTTAAAGAAAAGACATCAACAGATTTGTCACATCTTTCCCTTCTTTACATTCTCCTGTAGGGCTCATCTTCAGCAGAAACCCTACCTTTCCACCAAGGACTACTCCCTAATTAAAACAAACAAACAAACAACAAACTACCAAGAGATTACAAGCATTTGGGATGCATAAAAATGTTCCCCAACAGCTCTAGGCACCTAAGTAGTGCATTTGTGCTGATAGAAAATTAAATCCATGCAGAACAAGCAAATTTTTTTATTTATTATTCCTTTAATTTACTTCTGTATTTTCTCTCCTCCATTTTTCACCAAAACTATGGGACTTTTGCTTGTTTTGGAAATGACTACAGTATGTCAGCTTTGCAAAAAAAAAAAGGCAAGCTAATGAACAATAAAAGGAAGCTGACAAATACTAGATGGCTTTCTCCTGATTTTCAAGCTAACAAGCTGCCCATGAAGCTAATCAGCTCAACTGCTATTTAACAGAAGGAATAGCTGTTACTACCTCCTTTTAATTACCTTTTTTGTTTTATCTAAGCCTCTGCAACTGTTTGTTTTGGTTTGGGCTGCGTTTTGTTGGGTGTTTTTTTGCAAGTTTTATTACTGTTCTACTTTGACAGTAATAATCTACACCCTATTCCACAATAATGAGAGGAAAAAATATACAAGAAAATTTGCTTACACATTCTGGCTGCAGTTTTGAGATTGTAAAAAAAACCAAGAATTTCCAATTGCCCTTCTCTCCATGTTAACAAGTTCTTCATATTCCCCATTTCTTTGTGCCAGTAACAAATGATCTCATCTTTGACTACGCTCAGGCAAACATTTCACCTACTGTTTTGCAAAATGTCTTTTACATTAAAAATGTAAAAATAACCTACAGTTAAAAGTCACTAATACATAAATGTACTACTACTACTACCTTACAGAATTAGCCAAACAGGGTACAAATGCCATCTCTGGGTGGACCCAGTTCCCATGTTAGCTGGTTTTGAGAATACATTACAAATTTATTGCCTGGAAGCTTTTGCACACCAATTTTTGAGTCACCAAGGGAATGATCTCATAATTCTTTAAGTGATTGCTTTATTTAACACGCTAGCTTTCAGGCAGTTTTCTGAGATATCCATTTCTGTTCTTGGAGGTACTAATAGCATTGATCCATCACCTCTAGTAAAAGCAAAAGGTGCTACTAAATATCCTTCTGTCTGGCTAGGTGAGGGAGTTCAGAAGTGTTTTGTTTTTCAGTGATAGCTGATGTAAGAAGGCATGACATCTTGGCATCCAGCAAGACAAGCCTGAACTCAACCAGGGAATCACCCAGAGCTTAACAACCAATATAATTGCAGTAATGAGTTGCTACAGCCAATACGTGTCTGAAAACGTGCAGAAATCTGTGGAGCACAGAGACTATGAGCAGACAGCAGGAACAGAAATTGTTCATATCACACAAGAGAATGAGTGATGAGTTTTGGCACTGAAGAATGCAGTTTGCAGAATCCAGCGAGGTGTAGGGCAAGCGTGGCAGAGTACTTGCGTGTGAATAGGCGCCATCTGGAAGTCCCTGCACCCACAAACTGTGCCCTAGGCTCCCTAACCTTCTGGTCTTGAACGTCAGGGAAAGGGTTCACGAACAGCAAAAGTTATGAGATCTGATTCCTTATGGAATTATGTGCTTGGTCCCTTTATCTTCTGCTGTCCACCTTCTCCATAAAACACCCACTGGGCATGGCTGAGGTTACTCATGTTCTAATTAGTTAGCACAGTATGAACAAAACAGCTGTCTGGCTGGTTGCTACGGAACGTGATCTGCAGTTCATATACGCCTGATTTACCTCAGCAAGGGCGTTAATATTGCTTTCCCCTCAATTCAACTACCTCAGGTTTTACGAAACTTGTAGGAGCTTGATTATTTCCAAGATCACAACCATCTGTGAAATATGGTTTATATTTGCTATCAGTTCAAAACTTACTTTGGAAAGAGGAATGAGATGGGGACCAAAGGATAGAGACTGTGTGCTATAAACATTTAATTTATATTTTAGAATTCTCTAGAAATGGAATTTGATTTTCTAAGGGCAAACTGCAACACTATATGCTTAAATCCTGCAGAAATCTACAAACTCATCAGCTGAAAATGCACTAATGGATTAAAAATTAATTGTGCTGCAAGGTGACAACAGTCCCCAGTAAGATCTGAAATAAATAAATGCAATCCTAGAGAGTAGGAGCTGAGAAACTTCCAGAAAAGCTAAAGAGTATTAACGCCATTGTAAAGGGTCCAGGTGAAATTACTCTAGTGGCAATTCTGTTAAGAAAAAACAAGCTCAGACTGGAACATAGGCATCTAAGGGATAATAAGATGGTAAGAGAAATTAAGAATTTGATTGTTCAGGTCAGTGTTGTGCTTTGCATCACTCACTGTACAAATTATTTCATTAATATCATTGTTCTTCTCGTTTTGCTGTTCTATTAAGCTCTTCATATATCTACCCGTGGGGTTTTGCCTTTTTCTCCCCATTTTCCTTACCATCCCACTGGGAGGTAGGGATGCTGGGCACTTGTGTGAGTGGCTGTGTGGGGCCCAGCTGCTGGCTGAGCCTGAAACACGACGTCTTCTAATACCAGCTCCCAGCAATGTTCCTTGCTCTGCTATCTTGCAGGATGTGTCCTGGCTTTTCATGTTTTCTGATTTATCTTTCTGGAGAAGGTTCCACTGGTAACTAACCCTAAGCTAGCTAGGGAAGCCCCTTTTATGGCTGATGGAGATACATACTTTTGAAGGCAAATCATCCCATTTATCTTTACCACTGAAATATCTTTCCTTCTTGCTGCTCAGTGGAACAGAGTGATCTCATTTAGGAATTCTATTTCTTACTCCACCGACTTCTTGCTTAAAATACTCAGCTCTGTGTGAAAACTCCCTGTCCTCACTCTCGACCACCCATGGTGGTGATACTTTTACTCTTGTTCATATTTTGCTGTTTGCACCTTCTGCCCAGCAAATTCAACTTTATAATAGTCATTATTTCAGTAAAAAGAAGGGGTGTAATCCTTTCTGGAAATGCCTTCATACATAGTATTCCATACACAGAAGAAATTGCACCAAGTTTTTACCCAGGTTTTTTATTTAAAAGGCTCTTTAATTTTGACCTAATCAAATGATTTGTTTTTTATCTTCTCAAGGGTATGCAGTGAAACAAGAGAAGTCAATACTATTCTTAAGTCACTATTGTGCAGACTGCACATGTTTGTCTGCTGTTACTGCTTCAGAGGTTCAGTAAGTAAAATGTATATGGACAATCATCTCCATTAAAAAAAAAAAAAAGTAATTATTACTTCTACCCAGCTGAGTGCTCAGTTGTAAAATAATTCTTGACTATGTTGACTCTGTGGTGTTGGAAAAACCAGGTCCTTACTTGATGATCTTTGCGGTCTCTTCCAACCTTGGTGATTCTGTGATTCTATTGGACTCTCCTTGGAAGGATTCTTTCCCCATACCTTCGGAAGGACACAGCTTCTCAACTTCAGCTAGTGTGCAACAGATAACTGTTCCTTCCTGGGTCAAATATGAGTCCCATTTTTATCATCTGATAGGTATTTTAGTGAACCCAGGTGGCTGGACTGAAAGGAGGTTTTACAGGTGGTAAGGAAAGTCAGGGAATAAAATTCTTACCAGCCCAGTAGAAGGAATGAGACAAGCAGGAGAGAGTACAGTAGCAAGTTTATAACTTAAAAATTCATCCCTTGACAGCTCATTCACATTATGGACAAACAACAGGACTGAGGATATACTATCAATTTCCATTCTATGTTTGGGGTGATTTATTTGCTTGGTTATAGTGTTGTGCTGTCCACAGCATGTGAAACACCCTTCACCACCTTCATTGTCCTTCTCTGGACGGGATTCATCCCCTCAATGTCCTTCTTGTAGTGAGGGTCCCGAAACTGAACCCAGTGCTTAAGGTGTAACTTCACCAGTGCCGAGTACAGGACAATCACTTCCCTGGTCCTGCCAGCCATACTATTCCTGATACAAGCCAGGATGCTTGGCCACCTGAGCATACCGATGGATCATCTTCAGCTGGCTGTCAACCAGCGCCCCCAGATCTTTCTCTGTCAGTCAGTTTCCTGCCACTCGCCCCCCAGCCTGGAGCGTTGATGGGGTTGCTGTGACCCATCTGTCTGCTCCCCAGGTTTCAGCACTCTTCGGGGTGCACCTCCATGGCTTGCGGCCGCCACACCAGGGCACGTGCGGTGCGGACAGCGGCGGCTGCCCGCCGAACGCCGCCACTCGTGTTTACCGCATCACCCGGTAACGGCTACCCGTAGCAACGCGTCCCCAGAAGCTACACGGAGCCCGGCGCAGCTCACCGGGGCGAGGTATGGGGCAGCGGTGCGGCAGGCTGCCGGGCTTCTTGCGGCCCGGGGTGGGCTCCACGCAGCCGTCGGGCTCCGGGATTCCCCCTCGCGTGCCCTAGCAGGCCTGAGCCCAGGCTGTGTCCTGGATGCGCCCTGCTCTGCAGCGCGGCGGGCCGGCGACACGCCCGGTGCTCCGAGCTCTCGTCGGGGGAGAAGCTTCCCCACGCTCCGCTCTTTTCCGTAGCTCTCAGACCCTCCGGGCTTCACGGGCGAGTCTGACACCCTCTTTTTCCTCCGCTTAAAGAACATGGCTGGGAGGGGTCATTGCTGGGGGTTGCATGTGTCTGGCCCCCTGCACGTACGATTCTGTTTGTCTAGTCTTGAAATGTGTCCTAACGATCCTTCACACTCTCCCTCTGTAAAGGTACTGTGAGACTTGTCTCTCTAGTGCCTCAGTGCTCTTGATGTGTAATGTTATCATGTGCAGCTAATATGGCTTGCTTTCATCATTTTATAAATGACAAGCTGCTCTTTCTCTTTCAGGGGAAGCTTTTTAGGAATAGTTTCTCTCTTCTACTTTTCCTTTTGGTTACCTCTTTACTTACAGATAAATTTTATTTGGACATGGGGTATGTGTGTTAACAAGTGACCACAGCTCTTGTGTTCATTTTGAAGAGACTGACGTCCATCAGGTATAACTCTACAGATCTGTTTCTTAAGAAGTCCAGGGAAATTGTGCATGTTTCTAATGGGTGAAGCTAATAAATCTTAGGCTAATCAGGTTATATTATTTTCTGATACTTTTAGACATCTGCCATAGACCACTAAAAGCTTGTATTTACTTGGTTGTTTGCCATAAGCCATAAATTCTTTTCAGTGCAGCTACATGCAGTGCAATTAACTGACAGTAATTAGAATAGAGTAGAATAGAATTAACCAGGTTGGAAAAGACCTTTGAGATCATTGAGTCCAACCTATCATCCAACACTATCTAATCAGCTAAACCATGGCACCAAATGCCCCATCCACTTTCACAATTCTATGTAATACCTTGATTATCTATTGGGGTGCAAGGAGATGGTCCATGAATCTTTACAAAGCATTATTGAAGTTTGATGGACTCTGCTGAGCATGAGACTTCAGTACCTAATTCATTACATCATGAACTCTGTGCTCTTTAATACTATTTTATGAAGCAGATTAAATTACCTGTGTGAGGCAATACTACTAATAATTGTAAATTTATTCCTCTTTTAAAGGGCTGGCAAGCGGGTAAAGATTCCATTGACTATGAAAGAAAAAGTGATGTATACAAAGATATTGTCACATTTCTAAGGGAAAAGTCACCTAGATTTGTAGAAAATATGGCTGAACAGGTAAGTTTTTAGAGTTGCAGTGCTGGCATAGTGTTGGAGGAAACATGCTTTTAAATGTGGTCTTAGCTGGTCAAGCCATGGCATCATTTCCCCTGTGATTTGTCTAGTTTGTCAGGTGTTAAATTGTCTTGTCTAGAGTACATTTTTAGAATAAGGGAATTAGCATGAATTTATGATTAGTTGGGTCAGCAAGCCTGGGACAGACGAGTCACATCAGGGACTAGTCAAAAACAGATCGTACTGTGATGGTCTCTTTAAAACCTCCTTGAACTGGATACTCAGAGGAATGTCTTCACCTATCTGGGAGTGACAGCTGCAGTAATAATAATAATAATAATTAATGATTATAAGCTGTCTTTCCTGTAAAAAATGAGTATGTTCCAATAGAGAATAAGAGTTGACAAGGGTCGGATAGGATAGGATAGGATAGGATAGGATAGGATAGGATAGGATAGGATAGGATAGGATAGGATAGGATAGGATAGGATAGGATAGACAAGACCAGACCAGGTTGGAAGAGACCTTCAAGATCTTCATGTCCAGCCTATCATCCAATACTATCTAATCAACTAAACCATGGCACCAAGAACCCCATAAAGTCTCTTCCTAAACACCCCCAATGATGGTGACTCCACCACCTCCCCAGGCAGCCCATTCCAATGGGCAATCACTCTTTCTATGAAGAACTTCTTCCTAACATCCAGCCTAAACCTCCCCTGGTGCAGCTTGACACTGTGTCCTCTTGTTCTGGTGCTGATTGCCTGAGAGAAGAGACTAGCCCCCACTTGTCTACAACCTCCCTTCAGGTAGTTGTAGAGAGCAATAAGGTCTCCCCTGAGCCTCCTTCAGGCTAAGCAGGCTTTCTATTTGGGATATTTTTGATCAGCCATGGTACTTGACACAGACAGCTGAAGGATTGGTAGGTGCCACTCATCTCCCTTCTTGTGTATGTGACTCACTCAAGGTTGCTTTGTCCTGAGAGGCAGAAGAAGAAAAAACCTGAAATGGAATGTGTTTATATTAACTCTAAACTATATAAAATTTAAATTACTCAGAACTGAAATGTAGCAGTTTATCATAGCCAATGTTCAGGTTTATATTCAGTATTTTTTGTGGGGACCTTTTTTTTGTGGGGAATTTTTGGTAAATCCTTTGTGCCAGAAAGTGATTTCTATATAAATGATCCATTGAAAGCAAAAGGACTGACTGCAATTCTGGATCTTAAAGCTCATTTGGAATTAGGCTCCATAAAAGTACTTGTGGCACAAATTATTTAACATGTTAGAAATTGAGTGTGTTTAGGAAGTTCCAAATTTAGCTGTTCATTTATTTCAGAAACTTTAATTGGCACACGGTAGCAGCTGCTTTCCAGGTTAATGCTGTGTGCTTTTAAAGGCAATTTGACTTTAACCTTCTAATGTAATTCCACATTTAATGCACACAATTTTTAACCACAGCATCCAGGAATTGTGCTTATAATGTATTAGTTTAATATGCATTATTCATACACCAGTATGACTGGCAAATCATATCTCTTTCTTTAATTAGGAATATGATTTTCTTAAAGAACCAAGATCTGAGAAAAAATATCAGCATATGGAAGTAGTTGATGCTAAGGTTTCTGGCCAACCCCAGAACCTTGATGATTTTATGGAAAAGAATCTATGTGAGAAACCAGAAACTTCTGAAGGAGGAAGAAGATCCATTGATGAGAAGAAATTTGAACCATCTATAAATCTATGTGAGAAACCAGAAACTTCTGAAGGAGGAAGAAGATCCATTGATGAGAAGAAATTTGAACCATCTATAAATCTATGTGAGAAACCAGAAACTTCTGAAGGAGGAAGAAGATCCATTGGTGAGAAGAAATTTGAACCATCTATAAATCTATGTGAGAAACCAGAAACTTCTGGAGCAGGAAGAAGATCCATTGATGAGAAGAAATTTGAACCATCTATCACATGGAGGAATATTAAGTTTTCTACTTCCCACAGGTAAGTAGTTCTCTTTATAATGGATTTTTCCCATAGATCTTTCTAATCAGGTCATAACTGGACTGCATTTACAGGTTTGCATTGCTGTCTTAAACTAGGAGCAATAAACCAACATTTACTACATGTTAATTTCTAAGAATAGAATAGAATAAACCAGGTTGGAAGAGACCTTCAAGATCATCACATCCAACCCATAGTCCAACACCACCTAATCAACTAAACCAAGCACCCTATCAAGTCTCCTCCTAAACATCTCCAATGATGGTGACTCCACCACCTCTCCAGACAGCACGTTCCTATGGGTGATTACCCATAGGTAATTTCTTCCTAACATCCAGTCTTAACTCTTCTCCCAGGCAGCCAGTACCAGAACAAGAGGACACAGTCTCAGGCTGCGCCAGGGGAGGTTCAGGTTGGATGTTAGGAAGAAGTTCTATACAGAGAGAGTGATTGCCCATTGGAATGGGCTGCCCAAGGAGGTGGTGGAGTTGCCGTCATTGGAGGTGTTCAGGAGGAGACTTGATGGGGTGCTTGGTGCCATGGATTAGCTGTTTGGGTGGGTTGGATTGGTTGATGGGTTGGACGCAATGATCTTGAAGGTCTCTTCCAACCTGGTTGGTTTATTCTAAAGTTTAACCTCCCATGGTACAGCTTGAGACTGTGTCCTCTAAGAAGACAGTATGGACTTCCAAAGAGATTGCTCAGTTTTGATGTCACACAACAACTTTGATGATGCCATTACCAAAGCAAGGCAGAGAAATATCTTGCAATCATCTGCAGTACCAATCCTCCAGGACTATGAGGTTATTGTCTTTTTGGTGTAAAAAGTCCTTCAAAGCAAGACAGAGTAGTCTGATCTAACCACATTTTCCAAGGGAAGCAAAAGCGATGGAAAATCAGGATGACTCTTACTTATTCTACTAACTTTTATCAATTTCATATTCCATAAGCCACTTTTCTAACTGTGTAGCGACAGTCCTCACCAATGAGATTATCTCAAAGTTTGGACTACCAAAAACAGAGTCTACATATCCTGGGTATTGTTGGATGTTTGCTGAAATCAGGGCTCCATTCTGCTTTCAAGTTTCCCAATTTTGTGTTTATGGAGGAAGAAAAGTATCTGAAAGAAATGCTTTTGTTGCCATCCTTCAACATCAACAAAGCATCCTCTCAAGCCTGCCCATTTGACATGTTGCAAGAGATATGTTAAGTGATTTTTGATGTTACCTACAGTCATCAGTTAAAATGTGGTTTTCCAGAGACAAAAGCTTTCCCCAGTCATTGTTAGTGCCTAGATGTAATGAAATTGTAATCATGAGTAGTATTCTCTTTCATTGTTGTGACTGTGATAGCATGACCAGCCCAGCCTTGAAAGAACACTTTGTTTTCCTAACATTGCGTGGCCCAGAGGGACAAGGGAGGTTGTTCTTCCCCTGTACTCAGCACTGGTCAGGCCACACCTTGAGTACTGTGTCCAGTTCTGGGCTCCTCAATTCAAGAGAGATGTTGAGGTACTGGAACGTGTCCAGACAAGGGCGATGAAACTGGTGAGGGGCCTGGAACACAAGCCCTGTGAGGAGAGGCTGAGGGAGCTGGAGTTGTTTCGTCTGGAGAAGAGGAGGCTCAGGGGAGACCTCATTGCTGTCTACAGCTACCTGAAGGGAGGTTGTAGCCAGGTGGGGGTCAATCTGTTCTCCCAAGCAACTGAGAATGAGGGGACACAGTCTCAAGTTGTTCCAGGGGACGTTCAGGCTGGATGCTAGGAAGAAGTTCTTCATAGAGAGAGTGATGGGCCATTGGAATGGGCTGCCCAGGGAGGTGGTGGAGTTGCTGTCCCTGGAGATCTTCAAGAAGACTAGATGAGGCACTTAGTACCATGAATTGATTGGATAGTGCTGAGTAATAGGTTGGACTGGATGATCTTGGAGGTCTCTTCCAACCTAGTTGATTCTATGATTGTAGATTAGGGACCTGTTACCTGCATAGCTGCTATTGATCATGGTTGGAGATAGTACTCTAGGATAAATGCACCTGTGGTTTGCCTGCATATGCTCATTCTTTGTTCTTGTATGACATATATCATGCCATACCATATCATCATATCACATCATTTAAGACACAGCACACTTTGTGTTTAATGAAGTTCATTGTGTAGGTCCATAAGCTCATATACACAGACATGATATCTGTCCAACTATAGCTATTTGGTTTGATGCACATATAAACTTTTTTTAAAATGTTTTTGTTTTATTTATTCTTTTTAATATAGACCCAAATATTTTAGTGACAAGGCTGCAAAAAAAGACACTGGAAAGGAAAAGAGAAGTCATTCTGTGTCCCAGAAAACGAAGAAGAAAGATGGCAGCATTTCTTTTGCATCTGCTAAAGCACAGCTCGCTGCAGCTCGGTATGGATCACTTGTTTTTATTCCTTCCCTTTATTAATGTCTATTTTCCATCTCTACAGTAATTAGTAATAGTATTTGATTATGTCAATCAGTTTTTTCCTAACACTGTGATTAGGCAGCATTGTCATATGTTTTCGACACGTGCTTGCTCATAGTGTTTTGCAGCTGTTTCAAATGGGTGATACTGTTTGTTTGGTTTCAGTAAAACATCAGGCAGGTTTGGAGACAGCGAGAGCTCCTCAGAGAGTGAGTCAGATGAAGAGCAGCCTGTACGTCCCCAGGAAGCACACACTGATTTGCCATCAGAATACTGGGGAATCCAGAAACTTGCAAAATTTTTAAAGGTAAGTGAGAAGTGTTGAGAGATTTTGTTGAAAAAAAAATTAAAATATATATATTTAAAAATAAAAGGTTGTGCTTTTTACCTTCTACATCTCAGGACACCACTCATCCTTTCCATCTTCCATATATTTTAGAATAGAATAAAATAAACCAGGTTGGAATAGACCTTCAAGATCATCATGTCCAGCTTATCATCCAACACCACCTCATCAGCTAAACCATGCAACCAAGCACCCCATCCAGTCTCCTCCTAAACACATTGGGCAGAATCCAATGGGATGTCATTTAACAAGTCCAAGTGCTGCACTTTGGCTATGGCAATCCCATGCAGAGCTATAGGCTGGGGTTGGAGTGGCTGGAGAGCTCCCAAATGGAGAGGGACCTGTGGGTGCTGATCGACAGCCACCTGAATATGAGCCAGCAGTGTGTCCAGGTGGCCAAGAGGGCCAATGGCATCCTGGCCTGCATTAGGAATAGTGTGGCCAGCAGAAGCAGGGAAGTCATTGTGCCCCTGTACTCTGCATTGGTTAGGCCGCACCTTGAGTCCTGTGTCCAGTTCTGGGCCCCTCAGTTTAAGAAGGACATCGAGACACTTGAACGTGTCCAGAGAAGGGCAACAAGGCTGGTGAGAGGCCTTGAACACAAGCCCTATGAGGAGAGGCTAAGGGAGCTGGGATTGTTTAGCCTGGAGAAGAGAAGGCTCAGGGGTGACCTCATTGCCCTCTACAACTGCCTGAAAGGTGGTTGTAGCCGGGAGGGGGTTGGTCTCTTCTCCCAGGCAACCAGCACCAGAACAAGGGGACACAGTCTCAAGCTGCAGCAGGGAAGGTTTAGACTCGAGGTGAGGAGAAAGTTCTTCACTGAGCGAGTTATTCATCATTGGAATGTGCTGCCCAGGGAGGTGGTGGAGTCACCATCCCTGGAGGTGTTCAAGAGGGGATTGGATGTGGCACTTGGTGCCATGGTCTAGTCATGGGGTCTGTGTTGATAGGTTGGACTCGATGATCCTCGAGGTCTCTTCCAACCTTGGTGATACTGTGATACTATGTAGCATTTTAAACCCCTTTAGCTGTGGATGTTCTTATCACACAGCCATTTCTCCTTCTTTTTAATTTTTTTTTAATCTGCTTTTTCTGGCTCATCTAGACCCATCTCTGCAGTGTTATTTCAACCTGAAGATGGTATAATTTCTTTATTACTGATTTGGTTTCTGTTTTGCTTTTCGAGTGAAGCTTTCCAAGATATTTCTCCATGCGGATAATAACTTTCAAGAGTTTTTATTAAAACTGAGTAGTTGCCTGAAGTCTTTCATCAGCTATGATTAATGCATGACTGAAGTAATTCTAACGTGGTCTTGTGTCTGGGTGGATGATGTTAGTGGACAGAAACTGTATCATAAATAGGCCTCTTCTAAAGCAACGAAAAAATCACTTTTTTTTTACACAGACTTGTTGAAAATCTTTTGGAACCTATAAATATAGATGTTTAGAATTCTGTGTGTGTCTGAAACTTAAGCAAAAACAACAACCATCTACTATTCTGGAAAACTCTAAAACTAATGATGTTTTTCCCTCAGGAGAAATTCCTTTACAAGTTTGTGCTGGAATTTATGTACTGTAAGTTACTAATAAAAGCGCTGGTTTATTTGGTTTTTCAAGTGCAGCTACAGACTATACACATCCGACTGATAAAATGGTGGTGCTGGCATTTGGTGCAGCAGAAATGCTTGTGAGGAATACGCAAAGCTTTGGCTCCTTCCAGTTCCTTAACCACTGAAAAAGTTATTCTCATTATTTTAAGAAGTTTTCAGTGCCCTCACACTGCTTGTTCTCAGTCCATGTATGTGGGGCTGATGCTAGTGATTGTAGCTAAGGAGATGCAGAACAGCAGGGAAAACAGAAGTTTCTCTACAGTTCTCTGTGCCTTATCATTTATAAGTTGAACCTCTGTATTCACTATGCTAAAATAACCCTTTGCAAATGGAACCTGGTGTAACGTTCAGTATGCAACTTGCTTAGCTACCCACTAATGCTGAACTCACAACACAGATATTAAAACATCCATTTTGGACTATGCAATTACTTTGCACAATTCAAGGTGTTGTTTTCAGGTCTTTCAGTTTTGTTTCCTTCTGTCTTATGGACCTTTGCGCTTTTCTGAGAGCTCAAAGAAATAATCATGCTAATTTTTAGTAAAGACCCAAGGTCATTCTGGAGAGGATACTTGAAATTCGTCACACAGAGACACAGAATCACAAAATGTTAGGGGTTGGAAGGGGCCTCAAGAGATCATCCAGTCCAACTCCCCTGCCAAAGCAGGACCACCTAGGGTAGGTCAGAGAGGAACATGTCCAGGCAAGTTTTGAATGTCTCCAGAGAAGGGGACTCTGGGCAGCCCATTCCAGTGTTTTGTCATCCTCACAGTGGAAAGCTTTCTTCTTATTTTTCTGTTTCCCCTTGTTGTACAGTTGGGCATCACAGAGCAGAGCCTGATTCCGTCTTCCTGACACCTGCCCTTTACATCTTTATAAACAGAAATGAGATCACCCCTCAGCCTCCTCTTCTCTAAGCTAAAGAGACCTAACTCCCTCAGCCTTTCTTCATAAGATCCCCAGCTCCCTCAAAAGCCTTTCCCTTAATCAATCTTTGTGATGATTATTACTGGTGATGAACTCTAAAATATTTTCACTGACCCATTTATGGACCACCCCTTTACTAACAAGGCTCTTCTCTCCTGGTTGTGTAATTCTGAAACTCCCTTTTCCTCTCTAGATCCTTCATGTAACCATCGATTTTACTATTGAATTTGGTTCAGTGCTGAAAGATGTCTGCACTTGCACAAAACCATTTGAATGAAGAGGAAAATATATTTTTCGTGCTCCTCTATTTTAGAAATGAGCATATTTTTTCCAGATGTCAACAAGCAAAATTACTAAATGGCTTAGAACTAGAAAAAGAAAGGGGAACATTTTTGATCAAATTGTGTGTGCCTGTTAAGAAGTGTTTAAAATGCAGCATTCCATAATATGACAAAGTTTTGTTGTGAGAGTTCAAATGTATACTTGTTTATGCATTCATGTAGACCTGAGCCTTCCAATAGTACTTTTGATTTCATGTATATATATATATATATATATATATTAAACAAAGTACTGAAGGAGATACTTACATAGTTCTGTCTTGATTCTTAGCTACATAAAGCAAGAAATCCCTGGTGTCAGATAAAGCTGAAAAGAGATGCCTCGGTGCCATACCACAGACAGTGGTTGAAATGTTTTATTGATGGAGTGCTACTTTGGCTTGCACATGGAATTAATTTTAATTCAAGTATAAATACTGCACTTCTGGCCAGACTTAGGAGATTTTTTGGCATTCTTGTTCATGTAGGCAAGTGTTCATGACACATGCAACATAAGAGAAAAGAAATTTATGGCTGCGATATTTAAGTATCTAAGCACAAATTGTAGAGGGCTTATATGTCTACAGAGGTTGTATACATTGTTTTCACATCTTAAAAACTTATTAAACACCTTAAATAATAGATGTTTGAAGTACCAAGTTAGAAAACATGGTTTGTAGGTGCAACCAATTTGTGAGTGCCTGCTAAAGTAAATACAAATCACAGTTCAGCAAGACTACATAAAGGATTAGCTTGCAAACAGAAAACTTCCATAAAACCTGAAAGCTGCCCTAGTTTTTGTACTAATGTTAGATTATCATGCAAACTTGAAAAGGTGGTTGCTTCCTGTATAAAGCAAACTTGCTTGTAGGCTCCATATATGTATACCTCTTCATGGACAGAAAATCCCAGTGTGGCAGAAATTCCCTTCTGACCTTTTGCTCTTCTCCATTCCCCCTCCTTTCTGGGAAAGAGCCACCATGTTGGAATTGTTCCACTGGGAAGAAGCTACTTCTGTGGTCTGGCTGCTTGTCCTACCTTCAAGCTTCCCATAGC
Source organism: Melanerpes formicivorus (assembly GCF_026170545.1). Classification (NCBI taxonomy): domain Eukaryota; kingdom Metazoa; phylum Chordata; class Aves; order Piciformes; family Picidae; genus Melanerpes; species Melanerpes formicivorus. The sequence continues at coordinate 10,670,912 of NW_027142365.1, forward strand.
TGTGAAACAAAGATACAACATTTGTCCTCCTGCTATGTCACTTCATTGACTTAAGAACAGCCAGCAAAGATATGTCCGTGAGTTTGGTGACAGCATCATGCTCGGCACAATTGCCTTGAGAAACCTAGTCTAGGGGTAGGTGTCCCTGTCCATGGCAGGGGTTGGATCCAGATGATCTTTAAGTTCCCTTGCAACACAAACTATTCTATGAATCTTGGCACCTTTTGGGGCTGGATTAGATAAAATTGGAATTAAATGCTCTGTTGATGTTTGTAACAGTGAGATTCACTCAGGAGAGCCCGCTTAAGATACCACTCTGTTGATTAAAATAGTGCTTGTGATGAGTTAGATTGCTAGAGGAAGGACTACATTTTACATGTGAAATGTTTTAGGAGTAGGGTGGAAAGGGAAACACCAGGAGTAAAAGAAATAAAAGAAATCTGGGCACAATGCTTTGTGCTGCCTGCTGTTGAGCGCTGATTAATGCTGGTTTTAAGATAAAGTTGAGATCTTGAGGGTTGAACTGGGACTGATGAGTGTGCCAGGAATAACTCCAATCTCCAGAATAAGACTTTAATCCTTTAAGCCCCTCTACTGCTTGGTTTTGTTTCCCTATAAAGTGTATGATTTATATCTACACCTATGTTAGGCTGAGCTCTGGATAGGGTTCTGCAGGACTATGTCAGTTACATCAGTTTCTTATCCGGGAAGTCATTCTCCTGTTGGCTGTATTTCAAGGGTAGACTTGTAAACCAGTTAAATCTCACACTTCATGTGAAATATCTACTAATTTTATCTCTGTTTTGAGTTTCCTCCAGTTAGTACAACCTAATTCCCACAACAGCATTGTTTTTTCTCTGCTTTGGAATCACAGGTGAAAGAACTTGCTGTCTCTCCCCAGCTGTTTGCATCTTCTGACACGTTCAGGAGCAGGGGAAAGGCTGTGGTACTGCACATTAGCTAAGGAGGATGTGCCCCAAGCATGGTCTTGAATGCCAGCTTCCAGATGCCTGTGTGCCCTGGTGTTGCATCGTAGTGGATGGCTGGGAGAGGAGGACATCTAACAGATGATTCAGTGCAGTTTCATTCACTGAACAAGGAAAAGGTTGAAAGAACTGCAGGATACAGTGGGTGTATTCAGGTCTGCTCCACAGCTGCCTTTTGGCAGGACCTTTGGAAGACTGCTGTGTTCAAGCAACGTTTCTGTAGCTGGCAGGAAGCCCTGCTGTATTGGGCTGACGCTACATAAAGATGGCAAACAGACCAGGGAGACAGGAATGTACAGGAGTATTCCTTCTAGTCTTTGCCTCTTCCTTTTTCATTCTCTTCAACTCTCAATAAAAATTCTCTCTTATTTCTAGGCAATTGGGTTAAGGAAATATAAGTTGAAGAGATCAGAGATGGGTCTAATTCTTCCAGTTCATGTCTTGCAGTGAGTATTGGCTGGGCAAGACCTACTGCCCATCACTTCTGCTTCCCCTTTGCAGTGCAAACAGAGCTGAGTCGGGACAACGTGGTGTGGCTGCTGCAGGCATAGTAGTATTACTGCAGGCAGGGTTTATTTCCTCTTCTTAGAAAACTCAGATTTATCAATTATGCAAATGCAACTGTGTGCTGGCTTACAGGAAGGAATACTGGATCCCCAGCTGAGTTCTTTGGACACAGACAGAAGAAAGGTACAGGTTAAAAATGCAGAAAGTCAAATAGGCAGTGAAAAGATGCAGGGAGGTTCTGCCAGGATTTAAGATGCAGGATCTGAAATGAAAGTTTCATGTAGAGGCTGTTGATAAACAGTGTGGGATAGTTTTATTCCCTGGGAAAACACAGATATCCAGAAGCTCATATTCAGGGGCTAGGGACAAACCAGGGTGCAAGCAATCCAGGTATGTTTGAAGTGTGGGAATGTGGGCAAGGAAGGTTCAAACTATTATGGAGAAACAGGAACCCATTCCAGAACATTTAGAACTGAATCTTGAATGTCAGTCAAGTGTGTGTGTGCAGAGCTGTTTTAGACTCAATATACAACATTTCTGATGTAAGATTTCTCTCACAGAACCACAGAATGGTGGGAGGTGATGGGGACCTCTGGAGATTATCTAGTCCAACTCACCTGTTGAAGCAGGTTTGTCTAGATCAGATTGCACAGAAATGCATTGAGGTGGGTTTTGAAAGGCTCCAGAGGAAGAGACTCCACAACCTTTCTGGGCAGTCAGTTCTAGTCTCCATCATCCTTAAAGCTTGCATGCTTTCCTGCTATGCATGAATATAAAGTCAGTCGTAGTTTATGTCTAAAATAAGTTGTCATGTCTGAGGTCTCAGGTTTTGGATATCTGAAAAATAGGTATTTTTCTCCAAAAAAACTTTGTGATAGAAAGCATCCAGCCTTTCAATATAAATTATTACTTCTGCAAATGAAGATTCTGTAGCAGTCTCAGCCCTCCTGTGGTTTAACAGGTGGTAGTGTACACAGCAACTCTTCTGTGTGAAGCAATTATGAATTTATGGCACTTGTAAAGGCACTGATGTGGCTCGGAGATATTTTTTTTTCCCCCTCAAAATTTGCATGAAATAGAAGACAGAAGCAGTATGGTTTTTATTGCATGATGGAAAAGTGTAGCTTTCTTAGGTTACAGTGGTACTGGAAACACTCCAGATTATTAAGATTACACTATTACTCATTATAAAAATTTAAATCAGATTCATAAATTATGCAGGGATTAAGAAAGTGATTGTATTTTGGGATTAGTAGGAAAGTAATTCTGTTTTATTCTCAAATACAGAGTCTCAAAAGAAACATCAGGGTCTTCAAGTACTGATTAAAGTGAAACTACACCAGAGTTAATGATAATTTTTGCAAGAACAACCTAATATTAGAGTTCCACTGTGCCCACTAAAGTACCCATTGTTTGTTTACTTATTTTACATCTTGTGATACTGCTAAACGTTTTGCAGTAGTCATAGAAAAAACAAACCCAAATCTCTGATGTTTATGGATATTGCTGAAAAACAAAGGCTGCAAAGGCAAATTCTGAGGAGCTAACTCTTTGTTGCATGACTCTGCTTCCATTTTCCACAGGAAGAGTTACTGGTGGGTAGAACTTTACAGATATAATAGAAGTTATAAATTTGGTCAGATGCATAACCAAATTAGAAATAATTTCACATGTAAAAAGTATCAAAGAATTTATCTGTACTCTTGAAACCAGACCTTGGATGTGGAATAGATGCAAAGTGGAATAGATGCAAATATTAGAATCTATTAACAAAAATACCTAATCTGCATAGGAAATATATCATAGTATCATAGTATCATTCGGGGTTGGAAGGGACCACGAGGATCATCTAGTTCCAACCCCCCTGCCATGGGCAGGGACACCCCACACTAGATCAGGCTGGCCAGAGCCTCATCCAGCCTGGTCTTAAACACCTCCAGGGATGGGGCCTCGACCACCTCCCTGGACAAATATTGCTCATTATTCCACCCCCACCCCCCAATCTATGGATGAGTTAGCTGGCTTCTCATTATCATACCAGATTGTCAAGATTTGCTTGAGATTATAGTTTAGCTATTAAATAAAAAATAAGCTTATAGAAGTGCACATGAAATATTTGTATATGAGATAATTTTGCCCATGTAATGCAGCTTTCAGGACTGACCAACCTTGCAGGTAATTTACCTGACCTTATTAGTAGAGTGCCTAACAATGGAATTTTTCCCTTATGAGAGTATATGTTGGAGTAATATGAAGGAGGTCATTCAATTGAACTGAAAGATCAAGACAAAGAATATATTTTGCTGTAGTCTGGCTAAATGATAGATTGCTATGTTAAAGAAAATACCAAATGTATGAGAGGTAATCCTGTGCCACCTGCTAGTGTTTCTAGGCACATGTTTGCCTAACCTGTCAACCTTGGCTAACCTGTCAGCATTCATATCACTCTCTTCTCCCCTGCTCAAGAACATCTTTTGTTCCCATCTTCTAGTATTAGCCAAGATTTCTCAGTTTTTTTAAATTTCATTAAAGAATGTGATTACTTCAGGGGAAAAAATTAAAAGAATAAGGCAAACCTGCATTTTATAGTTCGGATATGTGTTTTGAAACAACCCAGCCAATGTTGATCATGAAAAAGAAATCTTTTTTTAATGATAAATTTACTGGGTAGGAAATATTGGCAAATGCTGAAGACTGAAATGATTATTGTAATTGGCAACTCTGAAGACTTGCATAGCTCTCTCCTCAAAATACTGTGCAAACAATCATTCTTCATCACAAGAGACGTATAAAATTCATAACAGCCAGTCGATTTTTGACCATTAATACCAGCTCTGATGAATGTCTGTGTAGCAGAAGCTTATTTAATGTTCTCAGGGTTACCCATTCCTAAGAGTTTCATAGCTGATGAGATGAAAGACAAGATAGAAATAAAGGGAAAAAAAAAGACTCGAACAAAACCAACAAAACAGCAGAATTTGATTAAAACAAACAAAAAAAAAAAAAAGAAGGAAAGAAGAGATCATATATCAAAACTTAAGGGGTGAAGAAAAGCATACAAAATAAGTGCTGTTTGATTCTTCTCTTGTAAAAGCAGGTAATTAAGTTCAAGGGCTACTGATTTGACATTCACTACTACCTCTAAAATATTTGTAAATTGCCACAGCTGTCTCACTCTGAGTTGGTAGATAATCAAATAGTTGACTTTCCTAAAGAATTAGAACATGATTGTGTCTGAGAGCTACCAAGAGGGTTCAGAAGTGAAAACAGCATTCTCCATGGTTTTTGTGTTCTACACTGGATGTAGACTCAGTTTAATCACAGCTTACTCTACAGTTATTTCAAGTGCATGCCTGTTCCTCAGCCATATCTTCATCTATTTGTGTTTTCCTGTACTCCCACTAAGATCAGTTTTAAAGTTTGTTTTATTTCTCCAGAGAACATTTCTCTCTTTGTTTTTCATAGAGTATTGATATTATTTTGTTTTTTCTTGCAAATTCTTTATGTCTAGTTTCAAATGACACTGTCCTTTCTGTCTGTGCCAACAGTGGGGGAGCTCTCCAGCAGTCTATACAGGCCCAGGTCCTTCCTAGTTCAACCTCATCAAATTCTCTCTGCAGATTTACTTCCACTGGTTTCTCAAATGAGTGGATCCATAAAAATCAAAATATCTGTAGTAACGTTAAGGTTTGTTTTGCTTTGGATTTTTTGTGTGTCAGCCAAGTGTAAGGCAAAATCAAAATTGCTTAGGCAGGTCTGACATTGTCAGAGAAGGTCAGTAGTACACCTTCATTATGGGCAGCATTGTCAGATCTCCAAGCCTGTAGTTAGGGATTACAAAGTATCACTGTTAAATTAAAAAACAGCAGTGATGGTTTTGTAGTTTTGGTTTGTTTTTTTCTTTATTTCATCCTAGACTCTTTTCATTGTCTCCTTCAATCCTCGTTTCCTGCTAATATCTGCATGTTCTTTTAAAAATGTGTGTATGCTTTATTTTCCTCAGATGTAGTGGCCAAAGACAAGCAGGAGCTTGTATCCTTGTTCTAGTGCCAAGGCACTAAAAGGGGCTGTCATGATAAACAGAGGAAGCCTTGGACAGTTGGTGAAGCTGAGGTCATTCATGGTGGAGTGTTATTGGGAGACTGGTGGTAGCTGGAGACAATCTAAGACTTACTCTCTAAATAGGGTTATCTGAAGACATTTTCCCTCATGTGACCTTCATTCACATGAGCTGAAGTTTGAAGTCCAGTAAAGCTGCCAAACCTACAGGTAGGTCTGTGGTAACTAAAACCTAAGCCAGAACTAAAACTCAGAATGACCTTGGTGCTCACACATTCTCGTGAATGATGACATTTTGAAGTAACAGTTGTTTCTGATGGATTATTTGGATTAAATCCCAAATCAAGGTCTGTTGCAGTGATCTGATCTAGAAGACACACTGGGATTGTGGGTTCATTGTGCACATTAAAATATTTTTGGGGTTTATCTCCAAATTTAACTAGGATTTTAAAGAGTGTTGTTGACTGTCTTTGCAAAATTGTCCACATGCATCAAATACACTCCTAAACTGAAAATTTCAGAAACAAGAAGATAAAACTTGAATTGTTAAGATACCTTGTATTACCTTGGCCAGATTTTCTGTGGTTTTTGGATCAGCACTTTGCTTCTCTCAAAGTTGGAGGTTTGGGAAGTTATGAGGAAAATCATTCTAATATTCCAATCAAGTAAAAATTCCTGCCTTTGTACAAGAAGTACAGTGACTCTTATCTCCTCTATGGCAGAATCCAGTTATTAGGAATCAGAAAAGAAAAGCTAACAGAATGGACATGTGACTTGGGAGAGTTTTCAAGAAGGAATCAACAGTTACCGAACAAAACCACCTTCTTCACTTAGAAAAATAATAGGCTTGTGTTTGCAATGTCATTGCTTTGCAATCTCATACAATATGGTGACAGTTTAAACTCACTGTGCCTGTGTCATAACGTACACGTCACCTCTGGCACTGTGAAGGGTCAGGGTCAAGGTACTAATCTGAACTACAACTGTGCAGCTTCTGTGAATGGTTTTAGTCTGGTGTCAGTGTTTTGGATTTTGTGATTTTGATGATGCCTGTGATTTTTTTTCCTGCTGGCTTTACTTATATTAATCTGTATGGTTTATGTACTGCCAGGCTGCAGCCAAAGAACACCAGAAGATTCAGGAAATAGGGCAGGGAATTATTCCATAACTCAGTTATACTTGTCCATAACTCATCTCTTAACAAGTTGCAGCTTGTATGTTTTATAAACTGAAATGAAAAATTGGAACTAGTATTTAAACCAAAACAAAACTCAGTGTCCAGAGATTCGCTAGCACTAGAAAAATTGCCTTGCTGAAGCATATTATACATGTCATACTGCACCACTCAGTCTTTCTTTAAGCTTTATCAACATTTATTTAAATGTTGAAGTATTTTCCAGCAGAAAATTACAAAATGATCAGTGATTTGAGAGAGTCAAGCTCAACAGACAGCCAAAAAGTTACAAAAGAAGAAATGCAGAATTCTCTTTCATCCTTTGCTAATTTTGGCTTTCTTGTTTCATAGAAATGGCAATATTTTAATGCTGGTTTGGTCTGGGATTTCACTTAATGTCTTTGTTCTAGGAGTTTTATCGTTAAGTTAACAAATTTTGGATATGATGTATAGATTTCTATAATCTGACCTACTTCATTTTGCATATCACATAAAACTATTTTGTTTGTTCAGTACTTTGTAAAACATACATTGACCTGGTATGCTTGATCTTAATTTTATCAAGTGTGTTGTAACTGTTACTCAGATATTATGTAATCACAAGCAGAACTAGGGTTTTATTATACCTAAGAATGACAGAGCTGCACACAAACAGCAATCTTCTTTCCTGTTATTCAGTTATAGGCCTGCTATCACAGATGTGCACATTAAGGTATCTATTCAGGACTTAATACAGTAAATAAAATTGCTATGTTACTATGACAAGATAAACTTCAGCCATAGGTCTAAAGAACAACACTTGTAAAGTTTGCTTTGTTGCCCAATTAGACTCCGATATTGATAGCTAATATCTATGTTGTGTTCCATTGTTAACTTCATATTCTTTTTCTTTCTGCAACACTGCAAACTAATCTTGATCTTTGGCATCAGCCACAGTACCATAAGCAGATTAGATTAAGCTCAGCTAGTATGAAAACATCTCATTCATCTAAGTACTTTCTGACTAGTTATATCCATAGCAGTGTTTACTGTGTCACTATTTACATTAAGTATAGAACATACTAAAGACTAATGCATTAAAAAGACCTATTAATGCTTTTAGAATTATTGGTTTCAAGTGTTGAAAGCTTGCCATCAACTCATAGGGTTTTCTCCCTCTTGATTATTGTGAGAGTATCAAACAAAAATATGATTTTAACTTGCATTTCCCTTTGTAGTTGTATTTTGGGTTCTCTCCATACAGGCTTGTGTTGCCCTCCTAGTTCTTGGTTATGTGATCTTATATTTACTCTCTGTATGCTGCATGAGTTTCAGCCAGCTGAAGAGCTCATGATTTTGCCTGATTAGTTGCTTTCTACACTTCATGTTCTTCATCCTCAATGAGATTCTTGCTTTCCTACTCATTACTTATTTTTTTTAAGGCACTAATGACTCTTCCAAGCTTCTTCTTTCTTTCTTTCCCATTACATCATGCCTTCTCATTTCCTGAATGTACAAAACAACATTGGATGAGTTTCTGGCCTCCTATTACCTTCTATTTAATTCTTGTTTGATACATTGCCATTTAAAAACATTGCATTTGTGCAACATCCTGGGCAACCAACCTTCTAACTGCCCTGACTAACGCTGGTGAGAGGCCTTGAACACAAGCCCTATGAGGAGAGGCTGAGGGAGCTGGGATTGTTTAGCCTGGAGAAGAGGAGGCTCAGGGGTGACCTCATTGCCCTCTACAACTACCTGAAAGGTGGTTGTAGCCAAGAAGGGGTTGGCCTCTACTCCCAGGCAACCAGCACCAGATCACGGGGACACAGTCTCAAGCTGCGCCAGGGGAGGTTTAGACTCGAGGTGAGGAGAAAGTTCTTCACCGAGCGAGTCATTCGTCATTGGAACGGGTTGCCCAGGGAGGTGGTTGAGTCATCGACCCTGGAGGCGTTCAAGAGGAGATTGGACATGGCACTTGGTGCCATGGTCTAGTCATGGGGTCTGTGTTGATAGGTTGGACTCGATGATCCTCGAGGTCCTTTCCAACCTAAGTGATACTGTGATACTGTGAAAATCAAGATGATTTAATCTGCTTTAGGAGGTAATGGTTGCAAAATGAGCACAAAACCATCTTTGCCAGTTCTTTTCATTATAAAAGTCATTTAACAAACTTACAGTGAAAAAAAAGTGAAACACTTAAGATTATTGAAATATGTTCCTATAGCTAATTTTGGTTTTTTGACTCCCACTGGAACTCTTTGTGGCTTAAGGAGTGGATAGGATGACCTTAAATACTAATTTTACCAAATATTAATGCTAGCAGCTAAGTAGGTAGCTTTTTTCTACCACTGCTGTGGTTAAGGAGCCATCATAAATTGAGATTATAGAATGGTTTGGTTTGGAAGGGACCTTTACACATCGTCTATTTCCAACTGTCATGCCATGGGCCGAGACATCTTTCATTAGGTTTTGGAGCAGCGAGTGTTGGGCATGCTGTATTTGAAGGAACTTCTGCCAGAAGCTGTCAGAAGGTACTTGACTACTTCAGCAGCATTATCCAGCATTCCCTGAGATCATAAGGAAGAATTTCTGAAGGCCCAGGGTTTCTGAAATGGATAAAGATAGAACTCTAAGCATGACAGGGAAAAGGGGGCCTGGATGCACCCAAAAGTTTGTCTTCTACCTTGCTGTCTGTTCAGAATGGACTTACTGATGTCAAATTTGGAGGAACAATGCCCAGTAAGCATGCTTCTAGTATGGTGTTGACTAAACCTGTGGGATTGGACTCACAGATACCACGTTATGTACAGCCTTATCATCTAAAACAGCTGCCTTTGTACAGGTACATTAAAAGTTTTAGCTAGATTAATCTGTGCATTGCTGTGTTGTAAATGTGTTTTCTTAAACACCTCAACAATAAAAGAAAGTCTTTGCTACACATTCCCTACAGTTCTGTGATTCTCAGCCATGACCTCTGAGTAGCATAACAGAGACACTGTGCAAGCATTGTACAAAAGATGTTTTACTGATAGTGTGGCAGTGACATTGTTTTGTTTTCATTCAATTTGTGGATATATAAATGATGCCACTATATAGGAAGAGAGGCACATGTTAAACTAAATCTGTGATTAATTTCAGCACTTAAAACTGCTTGTTGATCTGCCAGTAGAGTCTATTTTGCATCCAACATATTGGATTTCAAATGGTGTAACAACATAATGCTGATTGTTTTGGTCAGCTTAATGAAGAAGTAACTACTTCCATGCATTTTAAAAGCTGTGCTGTAAGTGCTGCAAGACTTACTGTGATGATAACTTTAAGAAACAAGTAATAATTTCTGAAACCATCAGTAATATTTCTTATTTTGTAGAACTAATGCTTCAGCACATATGAAAAGGATTTTATTGTGGGTTTTACTTTAAAAACCCTGAAAGTGATGTGTGCATTTTTGAAACTGAAAAAAATAATCTCAAATCCACATATATATTTTGTGTACAGTTCTAGTTTTTTATTTAGTATAGCTGTTTATTTTTTAAAAGCCTGGTCCATGTTAAATGTCATCACAGTATCACAGTATCACTAAGGTTGGAAGAGACCTCGAGGATCATCGAGTCCAACCCATCAACACAGATCCCATGACTAGACCATGGCACCAAGTGCCACGTCCAATCCCCTCTTGAATGCCTCCAGGGATGGTGACTCCACCACCTCCCTGGGCAGCACATTCCAATGACGAAGGACTCGCTCGGTGAAGAACTTTCTCCTCACCTCGAGTCTGAACCTCCCCTGGCGCAGCTTGAGACTGTGTCCCCTTGTTCTGGTGCTGGTTGCCTGGGAGAAGAGACCAACCCCTTCCCGGCTACAACCACCTTTCAGGTAGTTGTAGAGGGCAATGAGGTCACCCCTGAGCCTTCTCTTCTCCAGGCTAAACAATCCCAGCTTCCTCAGCCTCTCCTCATAGGGCTGTGCTCAAGGCCTCTCCCCAGCCTTGTTGCCCTTCTCTGGACACGTTCAAGTGTTTCGATGTCCGTCTTAAACTGAGGGGCCCAGAACTGGACACAGTACTCAAGGTGCAGCCTAACCAATGCAGAGTACAGGGCACTATGACTTCCCTGCTCCTGCTGGCCACACTATTCCTAATGCAGGCCAGGATGCCATTGGCCCTCTTGGCCACCTGGACACACTGCTGGCTCACATTCAGGTGGCTGTCGATCAGTAAGGCAGCTGTCGATCAGTAAGCTAAGCCTTATACATGTGAGATAAGTGAATTATTAATTACCACGGTATGCATGTAGGAGCACTCCTCAAAAGAAGAGACATCACTTGTCAGGTTAGCAATACACTTCTTACATCTGTGTAAAATAATAAAAGAGAAGTTTACCCTTTAAAAACCCATTGCAGGTTTTTTTTTCTAATACAAAGCAAAGTAAGTCTCAAAGCCTAAACTATACAAAAAAGACCAAAAATGTCAGAAGAGACCAGCTGTTAGTCCTTTTGAGATACAGAAGATTTGGTGTCATTTTGGAAGCATATCTTAGGGATTTTTTTTTTTAAATACCATTTCAACTTTGATATGTGTGTGGATAAACTGACTTCTCTAGGAAAACATTTGGGAAATGGTCACAGTACTTTATTCCTTAGGACACACTTTCAAATTTGATCAAAATATGTCCTTAAAGCAAAACACGTTGCATTTTCTTCTGAAGTGAAGATAACAATAATGATTTAAAAAACAGCAGGAGACTTCCTTTAGGATACTGTCTGTTACAGATGTTTAAAAATTACCTTTATATTTAGCCATTTTTCAGTGGATGTCTTTGGTCACAAGAAATCTAAGAAAAATTTATCTGTGAAGAGCCATCTACATGCACTTTATTGATCAGCAGAAGTCTTGTGTGATGTAAGTTCCAATCTGGAACTATTTTTCTCACATTCCTTATGTGTGTATTTTCTTACTTGTGATTGTCTAGTACACTTATGCTACCTGATGAAGCATGTGTTAAGATTCTTTTACTGTATATTTCTTAGCGTTTCTGTTTGCACTTAAGAAATAGTCTTCAAAAGTCCTGGTTTTGTTGGACCTACATGTCTCAGGTTAGCAAACGTCACTCAGTTGCTCGGTGTGGTGTATTTCAGTATGATATGCATGATTTAGCAAAGTATTTTCCTCTGGAAAGAGTCAGTTCAGAGTCCTTTACGGTTTCAAAACTGTCATTTGAAAGCAATGGGCTTGAGCAGCACAGTTCAGATCTGGTTGGAAGCCAAGGCTTCTCTGGAATTCAGAGGCATGTGGGCGGTGGATAGTGTAGTTTGATTTACTAGGTGCTCTAAGTTGTAACTTCCACATCAGCACCAGTTGGCATTGCTCATGCACTCCAGCTTCTGTTGCTGCTACATGTGCAGCTGGGTTCATCTCTGATTTGATTAATAGTAAATCTGTATGATAGGTTCAAAGGAACCCATTGTTATCATATGGTTTAACTTTCTGCATACCACAGAGTGTATTCTTTGATCTTTTTCTTGCTTTTATTCTAGTAGCTGTGACTGAAATAGAGCTTATCTTCTAGAAAAACATCCAATCTTGACTGAAAAATTTCCACTGCTGGAAAAGTTATCATCACTCTTCAGTAATTTCTTCCAAATTATAATTAACCACACAATGGAAAACTGCACTTTACTTCTCATCTGAATTGTTTGTATCTTTAGCCTCAAATAAGCAAACCTCTATGCTAGACTGTAGAGCTCTCTGTGATCATGTTCCTGTTCCTCATAGAATAATTTTGTGAGGTATGACTTCTCTTAACAGCTCTGGGGTGACTCAAAGTATATCATGTTTAGACAGAGGTCTGCTAATTCTGTTCTTTATTGTTGCTTCCCAATGTGTCCAGCTCAAAGGCCTGGAACTCTTTTCAAAGCAGATGTCATATTTCTTGTTTCCCAGGACACTGGTAACAGGGCAGTTTGAAGCAAGAGGATGTGTGCTACTTCTACTAAACCAACTTTTCTTACCCTATTTTCCTCATAACTCAGTAGAATGTTACCCACTAATGGCAAGCTGTTATTATTCACCTTGTCAAGGCTTTCTATAAAAACTTTCTACGGTGTCTGCTATTCCAGAACAATCCTCTGAAATGGCTACAGTGGAAGATTCCTGTTCAAATCTCTGTTTTCTTCCAGAGTGAATACCAATGCAAAGAATGTGGGTAGCTTCTCTGATACGTCTGTATCTTCACTGTGTGTTCTTTTGCTATCTGCAGACACTCATACAAAACTCACAGTACTTGACTAATTTTCTACTCCATTCACAGCAAGCCACATTAGTCATTTGTCACTTACGCTATTCACTGTCACTTCAATCTTTAACGCCATTTGCAGACTCCAATAAATCCAGGTCTTACTTCGTCTGCTTTATTTAACACCACAGAACCAAAATGATCTAACACATTTCCTCTTCAGTAGTAGTTTTACTAGTACTAGTAGAAGATATTAAGTTTTATATTAAATGCACTTTCCACACTTGTTAATTATTTATTTTAGAGAGGTAATCCAACAGCTACAATAATTGCGTTGTGTGCGATGATGGATTTCAATCTGGCTCAAGAAACTTGTCAGCTGGCCATCAAAGACCTTGGATGTCTTGAAGTGTTGATTAATTTGCTCGATACAGAAGAGATTAAATGTCAAGTAAGTAGCTTTTTTCAAGCATAGCAATGATTGTGCCTTTTTTTATCAGCATATCTTTTCAGTGTTCAAAGTTATATAGTATAAAAAATGGGTTTATATTCTCACTACTGTATCTTCTCAATTTCAAAGACTTTTTAGAAGAAAAAAATCAGTCTGGCTTTCAGTTTCCTTCTGTGTTTTTTGTTGTGGGTGTTTTTTTTTTTTTCCTGATAACCCAGCATTTTAATTTTTTTTTTTTTCTGGTTATGTATACTTAAGTAATATTTAACTTCTGTCACTTTCCATTACTTAGATTGGTTCATTAAAAATCCTGAAGGAAATTAGTCAAAATAGACTCATCAGGCAAACAATCGCAGATCTTGGGGGCTTAGAACTCATGGTGAAAAACTTGGACTCTCCAGATAAAGAACTGAAATGTTTGGCAGCTGAAACTATCGCTAACGTTGCTAGATTTAAACGGGAACGACGGATAGTAAGGCAGCGTGGAGGAATCAAGAAGTTGGTAAGTAGACATTAAACTTTGTATGCCATGCATACCTATTGCCATGCATATTTTTGTCCAACAAATACTTCATGTTGTATATATGAGTCTTCTGGCAGTGTTTACTATCATTAATGATCTGGATGAGGGCATTGAGTCTATCATCAGTAAATTTGCTGATGACACCAAGCTGGGGACAGGAGTTGATCTGCTAGAGGATAGAGAGGCTTTGCAGAGAGACCTCGACAGCCTGGACAGATGGGCAGAGTCCAACGGCATGAGATTTAACACATCCAAGTGCCGGGTTCTGCACATTGGCCACAACAACCCCATGCAGTGCTACAGGCTGGGGTCAGAGTGGCTGGAGAGCAGCCAGGCAGAGAGGGACCTGGGGGTGCTGGTTGATGGTAGGATGAACATGAGCCTGCAGTGTGCCCAGGCGGCCAGGAGGGCCAATGGCATCCTGGCCTGCATTAAGAACAGTGTGGCCAGCAGGAGCAGGGAGGTCATTCTGCCCCTGTACACTGCACTGGTTAGGCCACACCTCGAGTACTGTGTCCGGTTCTGGGCCCCTCAGTTTAGGAAGGATGTTGACTTGCTGGAACGAGTCCAGAGAAGGGCAACGAAGTTAGTGAGGGGCTTGGAACACAAGCCCATGAGGAGAGACTGAGGGAGCTGGGGCTGCTTAGCCTGGAGAGGAGGAGACTCAGGGGTGACCTTATTGCTCTCTACAACTACCTGAAGGGGGGTTGTAAACAGGCAGAGGTTGGTCTCTTCTCCCAGGCAGCCAGCACCAGAACAAGAGGACACAGTCTCAGGCTGCGCCAGGGGAAGTTCAGGCTGGAGGTCAGGAGGAAGTTTTACACAGAGAGAGTGATTGCCCATTGGAATGGACTGCCCGGGGAGGTGGTGGAGTCGCCGTCATTGGAGGTGTTCAGGAGGAGACTTGACAGGGTGCTTGGTTACATGGGTTAGTTGATTAGGTGGTGTTGGGTGATAGGTTGGACGCCATGATCTTGAAGGTCTCTTCCAACCTGGTCTGGTCTGGTCTGGTCTGGTCTATTCTATTCTATTCTATTCTATTCTATTCTATTCTATTCTATAATGCAGTATAATATCAAACTTCCCAGTAGAGAATAGCAAAAATGTTTTGTTTTGTTTTGTTTGTCTTTTAGGTTGGGCTGCTGGAATGTGATTCAGTGAGGTCAACCCGTGTGAAACCATCTGAAGTACAAGATACCGAAATGGCACGTTGTGGGGCTTTAGCACTCTGGAGCTGCAGCAAAAGCACCAGAAATAAAGAAGCAATCCGTAAAGCTGGTGGCATTCCATTGTTAGCTAAATGGCTCAAATGTTCAAATGCCAGCATCCTAACCCCAGTAGTGGCGATACTACAAGAGTGTGCCTCAGAGGTAAGTATAAATGTATAGCTACATTATCTGTAATTGTTAAAGTAATTGGCTACTAAAAAGCAGAATAGTATTTGACTATGACTCAAACCAGGGCAGTTATCCCATCAGGAAGTAGATGCTTTGTGTGTTCAAAGTGTTTTTGAGAAGGTCACAGCTTGTCATGAAGTAAAGACCACATATTTTTAATTTTATAAAATAGGAGTAATTAATCAAAGAAAATATAGTGAAGTTAAATCCTTAATCATTTGTTTGGGGGGTTGGGGGAGTTGTTGTGTTTTTGTTTGTTGTTTTGGAGTTTTGTATGTGGTTCCCCCCCCCCCCCCCCCCCCCATTTTTCAATCATACTCAATAAATTTGGCAACTTAAGATGCTATATTTTGGTTAATCAGTACATTCAATTTCTACAAAGCTAACCTGCAGATGTGGCCAAGAAGATCCAATGCAGTGCAGGGCAGTGTGGTTTATGATGTTCTTGTGAATTAAATAAGACAATGTCTGATCAGTTGCAAAAAGAAGGAGCAAATATTTCTGATTTTTTCTGCAGATTTCCTTGGCAGGTTTCACAGCTTTGAGTATGTTATTTATTTTTTCACTTGAATGCAAGTATTTTTTTCCTGTTGCCATTAAAGATGAGTGGCTATTTCTCCATTTGCGGGATCATACTTGAAATTAAGGCGCATTGCACTTCAGGTGAATTTGGACACATGGAAGACATGTCTCCAAAGGCTCTGCATTAAGAAACACTCTGCATTTTCAGAATTAGCTTTTTGAACTGCACAAGTTTATGCATGCTCCATGAGGCAGCAAACTGACAGATTTTAGCTCCAGTAAATCCATATTGAGAAGGTGGAGTTTTTGAGACTTTTTTTACCTGAGCGGATTTGGAAATAACACTAAGTGCATCTCTCGCACAGATATTTCCTCTTTCTCAAATAATGGTCCCCTGTTACGATGCCTGTGGGTTAAAATCTGGAAGAAAAGATCACTAGGAAAATGAAATTCTAAGAACATATATTTCTAGCCTAGTTCTAGGAATAGATCTGTTGTTTTTGACTCTTAATGAAGTACTTCTTCATCACTTTCTAAAGCATCCTTTTATTCCTTGGCTCTGAACAGGAAGTCTGGACAACTTTCGGAATATTTTGAAGTCTGTTTAAGCAAAGTGGCTACAAAGCAGGTGTTGTACCTGGTTTTACAGGTGATTTGAAAAGCACTGCAGTATTTATGCGTTTGAGTAACTTTGAGAACACCAATAGTATTTTCAAGGCAATTCCAATGGCTTGTGCTTAAAGTACAAAAGCTTTCAATATCAAAGCCTAGAATTGTAGCACTGTGTTATTATTATTGTTACTAGTGTTATTAACTGCTAATATATAGCGTTTAAAAGATGCCCTTCATCTTTTTAGCCAAGCTACAGATTTGCAATAAGGACAGAAGGCATGATTGAGAACATTGTGAATAATCTGAGCAGTGAACATGAGGAGCTTCAGATGTATTGTGCAAGTGCCATATTTAAGGTAATTGTATTACTATAATCAGTAGATCATAATTAGTAGTAGTAATAGTAGTGGTGGTGGTAGTAGTAGTAGTAGTTCAGAGCCAGAATTAGCCCTTTGTTTTCATGTTTGTCAGTTTTAATATTGCATAGTTTTACTATTTGTGTAACTGATAGTAGTTACACATAGTTTTACTAATGTGTAACAAATTACTTTATAAAAAGGTTGACAGTCTTTGGATAATTCTTACAAGAACATTTTGGCTGCATATTTAATATTATAACTAAGTTTCTACTTGCTGTTCTTGTGGGCAAGCCCTAAATTGCACAGGTAAACAGTGGAGAGAGGCAGGGCCGACTGTGCAAAGTGCTGCCTTGGGTTTTGTGTTTGTTTGCCTCCAAGGTGGACAATGTGACAATAGAAGTACTGCTGCATATCCAGTGGTGGTGTAGTGGTGTGATGGTTTAATCCACTCGCACCCACAAAAGCTCGGCTAGGCACAGTCAGAGAAGCAAATGTGGCTGTATTTTACAAGCAATTATGAAATGCATGGAATATATACAAAATATACAGTATTTACAGTATTATACAAGAATTTACAGAAAAGCAAAAAAAAACAAACACAGAAATCCTCAGAGGAAGAGGATCCCACCCCAGGTTCCCCCCAACCTCTCTCCCCCTTCCCTTTCCCCTCCAGATGGGGATGAATTAGATGAAAAGAGAAAAGGAGCAAAATATTAGGAGAAGTTCAGTTAGCTTAAAGCAGTTGTTAAGAAGTTAGCTGCTTAGCTTATCAGTTTCAGTCCAGGGGCAGCAGCGTGCATTCTGGCCAAGAAACGAAAGACAGGCTGAGACAGAATGTAAATTCGTAAAATTACACCCCACTCATCTACCAATGAAATTAATTTAGAATTATCTTCCTTTTGTTTTCCTTTTTACACACAAACAGGGCTTGTGAGTATGCTTGAGAAACATTTGCTGCCATTAAAAATAGGATTGAGGTTATTTTTCAAGGCACGAATAGAATAGAATAGAATAGAATAGAATAGAATAGAATAGAATAGAATAGAATAGAATAGAATAGAATAGAATACACCAGATCAGGTTGGAAGAGACCTTCAAGATCATTGTGTCCAACCTATCAACCAATCCAACCCACCTAAACAACTAAACCATGGCACCAAGCACCCCATCAGGTCTCCTCCTGAACACCTCCAATGATGGTGACTCCACCACCTCCCCAGGCAGCCCGTTCCAATGGGCAATCACTCTTTCTGTATAGAACTTCTTCCTAACATTCAGCCTAGGAAACATTCAGCTAGAGAATTCTGCAGCTATCCTTCCTTAAAGGCACAGCCTAAACTGTCGCAGGTGGTTTACTCTCAAGCTCTCTTAGTGAGTTGTTAGCATATTCTGACACTAAGTTTTGTGTTTTCTTCTGTAGTAGCTTTTGCTGGCTGCAAAATAATAGATCTGGCTTTTAAAGACATCATTTTACTTAGTTCACATATTACATATATGTATTTTGTGTGTGTGTGTGTAGTGTGCAGAAGATAAAGAAACACGTGACCTGGTTCGACAGCATGGAGGCCTGCGACCACTGTCCATTCTGCTTGGTAACTCTGAGAACAAACAACTTCTAGCAGCTGTGACAGGAGCAATCTGGAAATGTTCAATCAGTGGAGAAAATGTGGCAAAGTAAAAATTTAATTGTGAAAATATTTGTTACATTATCAAGTTTCAGTTTGCATGGGTCTCTGTTGTTTTCAAAATGGTTATGTCTTGATTCTTCAAAAGAATACTTTATCATCAGTTGGGTCTTCAATTTATGTTTTGTAGCATTTAAATAATGGCCACCTGACCTCTCCAGGGTACAGTGGAGATGGTGCTGAGTTCCCAGAATCCTAAGAGTCAACAGGGACAATAGGTATCACTAAGGATTGGTTAAGGTACAGGACATCGAGTCAGGAGGTGTACTAATGCATACTAAACATTTGAGATGTGGCCCCACTCCTCTAGCTTAAAAAACGGAGTCCCTAATTCATGGTAGAGTAGTTGGCAAACTTGGCTTCAATGTTTTACATCAAGAGAGACAGAACAAATTATTTCATTCTGGGGTGCATACCTAATACACATCAGGTCCATCTTCTTTAGAACTATACTTTGGAAATATTCTGGAATCTAGGACAATTAGCCTAGATGCCTCTCTCTGACAGCAGAATGGGCTCCGAAAAGTAGCTTAGTCTGGACATCCAGCTTCCAGATGAGTAGAATTAACTGATAGGAATCCTACCATAGGTACCTACAACCTCTCGGTGTCAGGGTCCTGAGTGATGATGTGAGAATGACAGCAGAGTTACCAGTCTTCACCTTTCCTGGAAGAGCTTAATGACTGAGAATACTCAACCTGCTTACTAAAATTCATTTATCATATTCATGCCCCTTATGTAATAAAAAGCCTGCTCCACTGGAGTATGTGCTGGGTTTCTTGGTGACATCATGCTGCTCTGTACAGAGAAACATATGATTCATAGGCTGAAAGAGTATCAGCAAGAGGTAACCTCTTCCTGCAGCCCTCATTTGAGTGTACTTTGCTGGACAAACTGATATGGTAGATAACTGCTGTGTAAATATCAGAAAAAATTCTAGTAGTGAGGATTTATAATCTGGTGTTCTACTGTGCGAAATGAGTTCCCAGACTGTCACTCTACAGGCTGGCCATTGTCTTTACATACTCTACTGCAGTCCTCCTGCTTTTTGCATTCTTGATTGCACACTAACCTGGCTTTTCATGATGTATCCTTCTTTTCTGTGGGCTTTCCTGGTTTTAGATCAATCTGTGATGAGATGGACTGAATGACTTTCTCTATACCAGTAAACTAAACAGAAACAAGCCTTTCAGGGTTCAGGCACTGTTATGATCATCCAAGCTGTTTAACTGTTAGCACAGTCCCTCCCATACACACTTTGGCCTGTGCCAGCAAGTGCTCTCCCAGACAATGCCCAGACATGCCTTGGGAACAGTGCAGGCTACAGATTGTTTCCATTAGGTGGAAAGAGTGAGGCCACCCTGAACTGTGAGGACAAGAGATTTTAACCATATGGATGCTATGTTGTGCTTCTTGTCCTCAAACAAGAGAACAAGCCCTTGCCTGGTTTATTTATTAGCAGAGCTATAGCAAATAATTCTGTCCAAATGCAATAGACTTTTACTGGGCTGCTCACATATTTTTGGCAAGTGCATGGCGCTACACAAAGGCTACTAGCCAGGCACAGTTCAAGACTTCAGCTGAGGTCATGTATTATATAGTACCAAGCTTGAAGCAGTAAACCCTACCCAAAGGCAAGATGGGAGAGTGCTACAGATTCAAGAGAGAGGAGAGTATGAAAACATGTAAGTAGATCTGAAGGGATGAGCTTGATTCTGGCAAGAAGCTAGAAGTGAAAAAAAACCCTGCTGGTTCCTGCAGGGCCACATAATTATCTTAGACCTACTCCACAGTATTTCCTGTACCTGAAGCACTTTGCTGAGACGTCTTGCTGACGCAGCAGTGAGCTGATACAAGTGCCTGGTCCTGACCAGCTCAGATTTCAGCTTGTGTGCAGGCAGCTGTGCTCCTTCTAGACACAAGGTGGCCTGAGCCAACAGTTCTGTGTAGCCTGTCCAGTGCAGAGTCAGATCACATCGCTCTGTCACTGAAGCAGCTGATATTCAACACAGATAAAGTAGCCAGAGAAAATCAGGTGGTTTTGGTGAGTTGGCAGGGGGAGAAGTTTGCTTGATTTGTTGCTCTTTGTTTCATGCTGTTGATGTTTAATCTTAGAAAAAAACTAAAAATCGAGGAGTACTTCCAAATTATAATGAAGAAAGAGAGGGAGACTCTTCTATAAGCAGAGACTTGAATGATGATAAACATAAATTTACATTTCTCAGTTAGTTTATCTGATATACTGATTAATGAGCTTGGAAAGATTAACTTTTATTGAAAGAGTTCAAGTTCTGCCACTAATATCTAAAAAGTTGTTGTTGTCTTCTTGGATGATAGAAAAGCCACATGTACTACTGATTGCTGAAAAACACAGGCTATTTGTAGCTCAAATAGATGGTCCTGGAAGCTAGAGGTCATAGAGGGAAGCTAGGATGCCACAGTACTTGCCAGTCTTCCAGCGTGTTTTCAGCTACAAACACAGCTGTTGCATCCACATGTCAGGACAGATAAATTAATGTGTTTAAAAGGTAGAGAAGTTATGCTCTCTGCCACCCATTCAAGACCTGATTGGAACGTTTCACCTGTATTGTGATTTCTTCAACACAATAATTTATGTGCTTCATTTGTGCTGATACTTCTAATTCTGCAATTGAAGTTACAACAGTAGCATGTGACAAATAACAACTTTGGGTTTATTGCTGTCTTTTAGGTTTCGGGAATATAAAGCTGTAGAAACTTTGGTTGGACTGCTTACCGAGCAGCCAGAGGAAGTCCTTGTAAATGTCGCTGGAGCACTGGCAGAATGTTGCCAAGAGCCAAGAAATCGATCAGTTATCCGTGAATGTGGTGGAATACCACCTCTAGTGAAGTTACTAACCGGAACTAATCAGACGCTACTTGTGAACTGCACCAAAGCAGTGGGAGCTTGTGCAATGGAACGTGAAAATATGACGTAAGCTATTTGTGCTCACAGCATTTTAAACATTGAACGAGAATTGTTTCCTATTTCAGTAATTCTGACATAAATATAGTCAGTTTTAATCTGATTTTAAAAGATATTTTACTTGGTTGTTTTTTTTTCCACAAGGCTGCATGGGCTAGTTACATCCTACTGTAAAATGTGATGAATATTATAATATATATATGTGTGTGTATATATATGCATATAATTATATAGATATAGAATGCAAAGCTTTAGCATTTTGGAGGGAATCAGATAAACCTTTAGTAAACTGATTTGCATTAAAGTCAAAATTCAAAGCTACAGAGCATTGTTTAAAGTGCTATATAATAGGTACCTGTTTTGCTTTCTCCTTTTACATCTATTCTCGAGTAATAAACAACAGCCTAAATTAAAGAAATTAATTCTGAAAGGAAATGAGGACATTAAAAATGTTCACATTATTTTTCATTACAGTTCCGGTATTATTTCTGTTTTGTCCCTCTACATCATTCCTTTTATGAACTCAGACTTTTTTGCACCCTTTTCTCCTCTCTCATTCCCTTGCAAAATCAAAGAAAATAGGCTTGTCTTTTACCAAGAGAGTTGCTACTCTCTCTGACTTTGTGATGTAGATTTGTACAACTTACAAAGATCCTTGAGTTTTATGATTAAGTGTTCCAGTTAAATCTTGAGGTGAGCATTTACTGTGCTTATAGTCCCCTGTCTGGGATATTTACCTCAAGATTTTCGGCATATTTCCCTCCTTATACATAAAAAAGGTCAGAAAGAGAGTTTTATTAAGCTCCTCCTGATCTGATTTGCATAATTCACTTGATATTCGTATAGCAGTGCAGGGAATTCTTTTCCTGAATAGGGCTTTTGTTTTCATGCTTTGGCTGTCACCCAGTGGCAAGAGGCTGGATGGTACACAACTGTAAACATGGGTTGTATGAACAGTTAGCCATGTAGCATAAAAGTATAAATAAATGAAATCACTTTCATGACATGTTTGAGTAGAATTCAGCCTCCAGAATATTGTACCAACCTAACAGAATGAACATCTTAAACCAGCTGAGACATTTAAGTGCCAATTAGTATAAACCGGTATTCATAAAACCTCAGATGTACTCCAGCACTCAGGACTATCACTTGTTATAGCCAGTATGAATAGCTTCACACTGGAATGTGGTCAGTATAAGCATGTAAAACAACACAAGTTGCTGCTAAAATTGTTATAGGACAAGTCCATCCTGTTTTTAAGAGAGAGTACATGTTGTTTGGGACAAAATTTTATAGAGTGTGCAAAGAGTGGACAAAGGAATCAAATGCCAGATTTGGTTCATATGAAAAAATTCCCTCTTGAAGGCACTCAACATTTAAAATGTTTCAAATAATGTTTAAAATCATTAACAAGTAAGCAAGGTTTTAGATGAAGAGTAGAATATATTTTCTACCACTAAAAAAAAAACAAATAAAAATCCTCTTACATGGAAATGAATATTAAGACTGACAGGTAGCTGATGTATTGTGCTATTTGGACTTGCAGTGCCCCAAAAAAGGGACACTCATTCCTCTCCCTTCTCCTCCTCACACCAGTACGGCAGGAACTGGAATTGTAGCTCCTCATCCAAACTGCTTTCCTCCTTTTTGGGAAGGATAAGTCACCAAAGTTATGAAGGATACGTAGTCTCATAGTTTGTAGTATCACCTTGTTTCATTGACAGCATTTGGGACTAACCCAGTAAGTAGTCTTTTTAGAAACTACTGTGGAGTTCATTCTCTTTCTGTAAACATTTTCTGAAGTCCATAATCAAAAGGACACATCTTGCCCAGAGATGTGGTTGAGGCTGTGTCTGTGGAGACATTCCAGGTCAGACTTGATGTGGCCCAGGGCAGCCTGATCTAGTTGGAGGTGGCCCTGCTGACTGCAGGGGGGTTGGATGAGATGACCTTTGAGGGTCCCTTCCGAACCAAAGCAATCTCTGAATCTGAAAATCTTAACAAGGATGTGGAGGTGTGCCAAGATTGTCTTCTAGAAAGAAGACAAAGCCAAGCCACATGCATGTATGTCGGTGATAAGAACTTCCTATTGCAGGTTGATTCTTGGATGTTTCTGGTCTTCCTGCTTCATCTAGCTGGATTCCTATTACATTCTTTATTTCATCATCAGAATGGCTTATTTCATTCCTCAGTATGAAATATAAGGAGTTATGGACTTTATTTTTTCTCTCCTATTAGCTTTTCTTCTGACAAATTTGTCTGACAAGTCTTGGGGCTTGTTTTCTTTGTCATCTGGTACAGACAAACACTGGTTAAAGAGTTATTTGTTAAGTTTGGCACTACAGGAACTCTGAAAACTATGATGATTTGTATGGATTCTGCTATTATTGACTTTCATATGTACTAGAAACCCCAAACAAATTAGGAAAATTTAAAGGGGGTATCAAGGCCTCATAAGGATTGAGAATTTTCATGAAGCTGCTGGAGGGTTTAAGAAGGTGTGGCTTAGAGACTAAATATTCAGTTGGGCAGTATTCTGTTTGGAATGCAATTATTGCAGCAGTAGGTATGTGGAAACCATACAGATTGAGAGTGGTGCTCCTGTAATTTCTGTTAATGTCTCAAGGGTCAAATGTCAGTGAAATGTGTGGGATTAACATAAGGAGTAAGATACTGATATAGATTATGAAAAACTGAGTGTATTCTGTGAAGCAGAGCCACTAACTTCTGAAGGAAATATTGATCCTTTATCATATGTTCCATGGGGGAAGCTTGCACTGACAAAGAGAGACTAGTAGATCAGCACAGATAAATCTACGGCTTCTGTAGGACTTCATATATGTTTTATCTCTGCTATGTATCCTACCTGACATGTTTAACTTCCACAACCACTGAGTGGGAGACAGGTGAATCTACAGCTTCCATAAGACTTATACATTTTCTCTGCTATGTATCCTAGTTGACACTTTTAACTTCTACACTTACTGAGTGGGAGGCGCTGTAGTGTTGCTTTTCTGCACCAAACCTTTACTTTAAGGCAACTTCAAGCAGTTAAGTGATTCTTAATGACTCTTTAGCTATGTAAAATAAAGAACAGCAGCCAGCTTCTCTGATAGTAAAATATAAGATTTATCTTTAAACCAAAACAACTATATGACCAAACTTCCTTACTCGTATGTGGATATCATGAAGCCTCTCTCCATGCTCAGTCTGCTGCACAGCCCCTGACAGGGATGATGCTGCACCTATTCATGTATTTGTCTTTTTCTCCTACTAAAACCAGAGGACTAGTGCTTATTATTTAACTGCCTCTAGATTTTCATTTGCCCATGGACTTCATCTCTTGCATTCAAAAGGGAGAGTTTAGAGTCTTACAAACTAAACTGTACAATTATTTTAGCCAAACAGATGGAGCTTGAGTCACTGGTATATAATACTATATATCAAAGCAGTTTGCAGCAACCAGTGAAAGTTTTAAGGAACATGCTAAAATGTGGTTTCAAAACAGATGAGATTACATTCTGCCAGAATGAAACCCTGTAATCTTACCAGTGAGCACAATACAGAGTCAGTATAACTGTATTTATTTATGTTTGTATTTGCGGTCTAAACTGGCAGGCAATTAAACCTGAGCTCTCAAAAGTTCTGGCAAATAATGCTGCAACAGAGAAAGATGATAGATATAACAAACAGATGTCCAGCCCGTATGCATGTCTGTGTGTTTAAGCAATTCATGTTGAAGTTTCTACTGGAAGTGTTCAATATTGAAGTTTGAATTTGGATGAGAAGTACTAATTCAGATTAAGAGCTTTGCTACTTTCAAATGTATAAGGAGAAAAGTAAATTTCTGAAATCTTGACCCACATTATCCATAGACATCTCATGATGTTCAGTGATGTTTTGATATCAAGGTTCTTAACTAAAATCATGTGAAAAGTCTTTATTAAAACAACTGTTGGCTGTGAACAGCCAGCAAAAGTAATTCCTTATAATTACCTTAAATTATCTGCACTGGTCAAATAGCAAATACCAATTCACTTCAGCCTAGACTTTCCAAAATCTCTGAATGGCTCTAATTGACCATGAGACATATTCTATATACACCATACATTAGCTGTTCTGTGTGGAAACCAGGAAGATGCTTTGCTCCTGCACCTTGCAGTTGCCTTTCTGTAGGAATGGTGTCAGCTGTGTACTTTTTCACCTCAGCTCTAATGATGTCTGGCTAAGACCAAAGTGCACGTTTGGAGCACCTCTTCACTCTGGCTGTTTCTAACTACCAACACAATTAATTGCTTGTGGTATTTTGGGGAATCAAAGTATTCTAAACTTGTTTCAAATTGTGTCAGCAGTCAGATAACAGTCTATGGCAAGGCACAGAGGTTTGAACCACAAGAGGTGGTACGGTGGTTAACGCCCATTCTGAAAAAAAAACCAAAACAGGGTGGAGGACTTGCGGGTGCTTTGCCCTCCCTGCAGGGTGTTTTCCCTCTGGGAAACTGAGTCTCTTCCATTCCCCCTTCCCTGTCCAGCTAGAGTATAAAAGGGAAGGCATTGGAGTCCTTAGCTGCTTTTGGCTCCTGCCTCTCCTGGATGAGAGCTACTGTGGCTGCCTTCCTGCTCCTCTGCCACATGGTCGGGCCTGATCCTTCTCCCTGCTGCCTCTGCGCCTCTTTAGAGAGAGACAGGTTTTGTATTCTTCTTCTTTTGTCCCCCTCCCAACCATCCTTGTTGCTTGCCCTTGTGAACTTTACCTGTTATTGTTATATATATGTATTTTGCTTAAAGAAAACTCTTTACCTCTCTACTTCCAAGCTGACTCCAAATTATTGTTTGGTGGATTTGCTCCTTTCCTTTTTTTTTCCCCCTCTCTGTTGGGAGGGAGGAGGGGGAAGAGAGGGAGAGATGCTCAGCCTTGTCCCCATCTGAGCTCTTAACTCCCAGTTAAGGCTTAAACCACCACAGGTGGACACTGGGTATCTTGGTCCAGGTCTGTTGTGAGATGCCTTTGCTACATTAAGGTGTAGAGCCACAATCTCAGCTCTTGTTTCTGAACTCTGCATATTTATGTCATTTATATGTATATATAGCTATGTACTTACAGTGAAGCATCAGATGGCAGTTACCTAAAATAAAGTTTACATCTACACTTTGAGTGACCTTAATGCCTGTTAAGATTTTGACTCTTAATAGTGCCCTGCACATTAGGTACATTACATACATGCAGTCCAGCCCTTCTGTAAAGCAGTTAAATATTTGGATTTAAATACATTAAATTTATGCTATCAAGTAACCAGCTTTTATAAGATTCCCTTCAGCTCTCCAAGAAAATGTTCTCTGTCTCCATTAAAAGACCTGTACTTTAACAGTCCCATGAGTGGTTGCTTAATCCAAATTTAACTGTAGCTTAATTTTATCATCATAATGTTGACACATTTTTATAAAATATATCATTTAAGTGTCTGTAACCATAGAGTGACTAATGTGCTAGCTACGGGGAAATACAGAGATGAATGTCAACTGCAGTAAATGTTCAGGTGTGTTGGCTTGTATTTATTGTGGTAAATAGTTTTGTTATGGCATCCTGCTAACAGTGGTGTAACAAATTTTGGGAAGACAAATAGATATTAAAAAGCTAGATACAAAAATAAATCAGAATATCATTCAGCTTTATGCCATCAGAGTGGAAGTTTTCAAGATTACAGGTCGATTTTCCCATCTCTGTTTATTTGTAAAGAAGCTGAAATGTGTATTTGTGTCCATTTCAGGAGACACATGAAAAAAACACCACCACCAAAACCACAAAAAAACCCCAACCAAACCAACAAGCCCACAAAAAACCCAAAGCCCCCAAAACCCCAAACAAAAAAAAAAAAACCCAACAAACCCCAAACAAAACAAACACAGACAAACAAACAAAGCCACCACCACCACAAAACCACCCAAATGCTACAGGAGAAACTACTGTCTAAGCACTTTTATAGAGATCATTTTTCAGGACCATTTACTTTAGTGTTTCCTTTGCCTTGACAGCAGATTTGGTTATTTAACACCCATTTTCTTCGTCTGCTGCATTCTGTAAAGAAACCATAGAAAGGTAAAAAACCTGAGCTCTCTGGCAATGCTTTAATTAGCAAACACATGCTCTCAGCAAGATGAAAATAAAAGGTCTGTGCTTGTATGGTGATTCCAAGGGTAATTCTTCCTGTATGAGAATTTGAGAGCATTTGTCTTGTCTATAGTGTTCTTTTCATTGGAGTTGTTCTAACATGACTGAGAGAAAGCAGCAATCAGTGCTGAACAATGTAATTTGGACATTTTCTTCAGTCCATACTAGTTTTTAGTTTATACATTTTGAGTGGACTGATGACTACAGTTTTAGATATTCTAGCTGCCCTGTTGAATGTAAGACAACTGGTTTTTCTGGTCTTCAAGACAAAACTCTTCTTTAGAAAATGAGCTATAGGGTGAGGCTAGTTTAGCTTGAAAAGCTGAAGAGAGGACAATCAAACTGAAAAGAAAATGAAACAAAACTTTAAATTGAAAAGGAAGCTTTCAAAAAATAGAAAAGAAAGATAAATCAGCCCAGAGGCTGTTTTCTTTAAAGTGCGGTGGAAAAACCTGAGCTCAGTGTTTGGCTTCTATCTCTTCATTTTTATATCCTGGTTGGAGCTGGGTCATTTATATTTAGCTCCTCTTGGGAGGAAGTACCTCATGTTGGTAAATGGTCAGTACACTGCTTGACTAGGAGAAAGATTGATGGGGGTTAAAAAAATTAATTTACATACAGGAAAAGTTCCTTATACTTTCTGACATGACAGGAAAGTAATGTTAAAATTGCTTAAGAGTCTTGAGGGTTTAGAGGGATTTAAAGCTTGTTTTGAAGCTTCTACTGGAGTCATCCTTAACTATGTCAGCAGGTATTTGTAATTGTGTAGTTTGCGACCATGCTGGTTTATTTGTTGTCGCTAATATGTCTGAATTTGCCCTTTGATGATTTTCTTGCAGTCGAGTTGGAGCTAATCATGTGAAATAAGCTGTGTTAAAATTTGCCAACCTTAAAATACCAGCAGTGTCTCAGCTTCATCATTGCTTCGTGCAAACCATATTTTGAAAAAGATAGTTGTTTAACCAGTTTGTGTCCAAACTTCATGAATAAAATCTGTGGTTGATTTACACAGAGTTCATGGGCTTCAGATGCTGGTAGTCTTACATGCAAAGCTGATTTTAGAATTAGTTTTCAAATTTCCTGGTAAACCAATACATAGTGAAGACAAATGAGAGAGAATCATAGACTCATAGAACAGCTTTGGTTGGAAAAGACCTTTAAGATCATCAAGTCCAACCATTCTCTAGCTCTACCAAGCCTGAGGCCATTTTCTCTGGTTTTATTGCTTGTTCCCTGGGAGATGAGACCAACACCCCCACGGCTTCAGATGTTTGATGCTTTTATGTGCACTCTGTATTTAAATATACCTTGGATTGTAAATACAAGAGAAAGACTTGTCTTACCAATTTGAATGTTTATTTTTTGAGGTTAGACAATGAAGGTACTCCTTTATCTTTAGTTGATCTTCTTTGGGTTTAGCATATCTTTTTGGAAAAAGGCATGTTTGTTAAGTTTTGCTTGACTTTCCTTTCTGTCCCTAATGTGAAGTTGTGATCCCCAAGCCTGATTGATGTGTAAACATAGCACAGATGGTGTAGAGATGATTCTGATGATAATTCATTTTTCAGCCAGTCATGAAGATACTCTGATTACACTGTGTTTAAGTAATTATAACATAGTGCTCAGTATTAGCCTTGTTGGAAAGGAGCACATGGGAAACAAGTTGCACGTTATTCATGCCCAACAAAGGATGCACTGTGGTGTGACCATTTTAATTTCTAATGCTAGATTAGCAACATAGTATGTTAAAATATGCCATAGAGTAAGGTAAATACATTAAGCATAGACTGAATAAAAAGTTAAGTACATAGTTTTGGGCATAAATATTTGTTTTGGAAAGTATTTGTTACTGTATGAAAGAAGTCAGTATGCTTGAATTCAGAATTCACTTTGCATGCAGATCGTTAAAAAGTCACACGCTTGTTTGCACGTTTATGTGAGTTCTGGTTATAGTATAGTTGACTTTATCTTCTGGAAGAATTTGGTGTGACAGTGCTGAAAAAAAAAAGGAAACAATATTAGTGAGATTTGCTTAGAAAATGTATTCTGCCTTTACATTATTTGTTTCACAGCCATCTGCTACAGTCAGCAATGTTTGCTGAATATGTTGATGGCAATTAGCTAACAACAAACAAGCACTTCCATAAAGCAAAACAGTGTGTTCAAGAACATCCTACCAATACCTCTGAAAGTACTGCTCCAAACAAACTAATGTAATTTGAAATGTAACATGGACTGTTCCATAATTACTTATGCTTTTTTTCCTTTCTGCTCCTGCAATAGGATAATTGACAAGCTAGATGGAGTTTGTTTGTTATGGTCGTTGCTGAAAAATCCTGATCCAGATGTCCAAGCAAGTGCAGCTTGGGCTCTTTGTCCTTGTATTGAAAATGCTAAGGTAAGAAAGTATTTAAATAGCTCTGTTGTATGCATATTCATATATAATTTTTATATATCACCTCAAGCAATAGTTTGCTGTTTGCTACTTACACTCTCTTTATTTCATCCGGTTAACTGCTTTAAAAAATTATGTGTTCACATCTCAAAAGTGATTAGTCCTCCATCTAGCCCTCATTATAGCATTCTGTTTTGCCTTTACAATGCTTACAGTATTTGGAAAATATATTTTAATAACTTACCAGGACGTAAACTTACTGCTCCCAAATAAAGCATGCTGAAAATCTGACAATGCAGAAAACAGAAAACTTCTACTTGCAGGCTATGAATAGCACAGATAGTTGTAGTCATTCTCCTCTATGAGGTACTTCAGCTATGTTCCCAAGAGACCATCATTTGGTTTCAGAGCATATTTCAGACTCAGTGCCAATGTAATCCTGAGATTTTCTGCTCAGACTGCCAACGAAAAGTGCCAGTTGTGAATAGTGGTTGTTGTGCAGGTCAGTTGTACACAGAATACTGAGCTATTCATTTATTTCATGTCAGTTTCCACGTAGAGATAAAATAGCGGTTATAAGCTGGAAGTCATCTTCAATGAATTCCTACCACTAACCTGTGGCAAAATAAATGGGGAAGGCTTTGTTTCCCATTGAAAGTTTCCTAGAATGCCAAGTGGAATTTTATCCTTAATCATTGTACTGTAGTGTCTCCTGTTTGTAATTTTCCTCCATACTTAGTACAATTTTTGCATCTTCTCTCTACACACAAATGATATACAGAGGGATATTTATTTGAGATGCTGACAATGTAAAGAACACAAATTCCTTCA
The DNA here is from genome assembly GCF_026170545.1 of Melanerpes formicivorus. Taxonomy (NCBI): domain Eukaryota; kingdom Metazoa; phylum Chordata; class Aves; order Piciformes; family Picidae; genus Melanerpes; species Melanerpes formicivorus. Next base: position 10,701,741 of record NW_027142365.1, read on the forward strand.
AAGCACAAGATACTCCTAGCATCCTTCGCAGGTAGCGTTTCTTGTTTGAAACTGAGCACTACATCTTTGTATAGACGGATGCAGACACAGACAGATGGGTGACAGTATTGTGAGAACATTTGGCCTTGGTTATTGCAATTTCAGTATTTTCTGTTTCTCCAGAATGGTTTCTACAAGGGCACTTTGCCTGCTGTTTTTAAGGCCTGCTGGTTATTCTGAATTACCTTTCCACATATATTTTTTTTAACAGTTTTTTCTTTTTTTGTTAATGTGCACTACAGTATCAGAAAGTGTTACCTAATGGTGGGGAGTATACCTGTCCCCTCAGTCAACGTATAGCTGCCTCTCTCTTGAACGACATTGCTGTAACTGAACATAAAGTTATCACTTTTATCTCAGTATTGAGGCGCAGGACTCTGTGACTGGTAGCACTAGAGTAGAGCTGTACAATGCTGGAGCTTCCACTGAAAGCACTTTCTCAGAAACGGAGGAGATAGAGGACAGCTACTGAAATTATAGACTACATGGATCTTTTTTTTCATGGGTTTCCCCCCTCCCCCCACCCCGGGTAATAGATGAGTGTAAACTATGTACATCCTTAGTGTAGCTATCCTCCTTTCATCTCTTTTGGCTGCCTGCCCAAATGCTAATCTGTGACCCCACAAAGAGTTCTTTGAGTGAGAGGGAGGCAGAGTGGCACACTGAAACAAACTTACCAATAATACCCTTTCCTGTGACGCTGAATGGAGAGAAATATGTATAAAGCAGTGATTATAGCCATGCTGTGGAAGTGCAGTAACTATTTCTATCTAAACAAAATTTGGGGGGGTCTATTCAAAGTTAATAATATTTGACAATTTACACCACCTTCCAACCCCGGTTTGGCTTATGCAGTGCTTGCCTCAAAAGCAGTAAAAAGTATTTGACTTCAAAAGGATTATGTTCATTCTGCCTTTTCCAAGCCTGTACTTGGGACTACAAACCATTTTTCAAACAGCTGTGAGCTTGGGACCTGGGTTCATTTTCTGTTTGTCTTCTCTCGTGGAAGCTGTAGTGATTGTCTTCTTAATGTGAAGGTTCGTAGGTGAAATAGAATTTTTAGAGGTATCAGAAGTGAATTTTTATAACCCTGTAGTGCATCATCCAATTTTCTGCACAGACATTTTCTCTACATCCAACTTAAAAGTTATTTTCCATGATATTTATGAAATCTTAGAAGTTAATCTGTGATATGGACAAAGCTGTTATTGTCATAGTTTGTAAGAGCATGTGTATCTCTCTTGCACTTACACTCTCTTTGCAATCTTAAAGAATGTTTAAGATTGGAAAGTCTACTATTTCTGTTTTACCATTAGGGGGATAAGATTCACAAAAGGCCTAGACTTGGATTCTCAAGTTGTTTAGGTGTTTAGTTTCCCTGCTGTTTGACAGGAAGTTAACTGCAAAAGGAGCAGAATCCAAGTTCTTGTAATCCCGTTATCCATGTTGACAGTTACATTATGGTAGCTGGTTCAGAGTACTTCCCATGTAATAAAGCTGCATCAATAAGATACAATTAAGTGATAATGTTTGTTACAGCAGTATGGTACAGGTCACTGATATTTAGTCCGTGACAGATCTAAGGCTAAGGATATAAACCATACACTGCAGTATCTAAAAGGTTACAACTCTGAGAGCCACAATAGTAGTTTGGTATCAGACATCACTAATGTATGCCAACATTAATTCTAAAAAATTTAGCCTTAAGAATTTCTTGGAGAGTGAAGATGTTGCAGGTAGGCTGGAAGCGGGAGAACTCCCCTGAGAAAATCTGCACTGCACCTGTGAGTGCTGCTTGTGAGTCTTAAACAAAGATCTCATTATTCTGAATAAATCAATTCCTACATTTCTTTAAAATATTAGACCTAAAGAGAGAATAATGTAACTTATCCAAAGGAATTATTTTAATAGAAGCAGATTCATATTAATTAGTTCCTTGCTTCCAGAGGGAAAAGCTACTACTGCAGGCACATTGGTAATGACAAAGTGTAAGTGCACTGTCCAAGAAACACAAATGATTATGAAAAATGGCAAAGAAAAGTCTACTCAAACCTGTTGATGTTGGAATGGTAATATTTGCTTATGATGCTTCTTTGAAAAACAGCATTTATGATGTTCTTCCAATTTACATCAGGCCCCAAAAATATTTGAAGAAACTCTACAGAAATGTTACTTGGGCCATTGTAAAATTCATCCAAAGGCATTGTGCCCATAAGAGGAACACTGCCAGCGTGAGTTTCAATGAAGACACCTATTTCCTCACAGAGTGAAAAGAAAAAGTTATAGAGGTTGTTTTCTGTCCTCATATTTAGTAGGGTTTGGGATGCAAACATTAGAATAGGAATGTTAGTGTCCCTGGAGATTTGGGAAGCCCAAGAAGCCAGACCTGGCTTGGTGAATCCATAGCTGGCTGCCAGGCTACATGAAGAACCAGCCTATCCAATTATTCTTGATACAGGCTGCCTAGAAGCTTAATGAAGAAACTGTATTTGTTGTTTGAGCCTCCTATAGACCTGTTACTCTGGAGATCCTGAAAGGACTGTCCTGAGGTCTTTAATGTCTACCTGGGAGTCCAGTTCCTGTAAAACATGTAACCTGAAAGCTGAGAAGAAAAGGGAAACTAGGAGTGTAATCTATACCTTCCTCATTAGGGAGCCTCAGGATCCTAAATTCTAGGCTAGGCAGCTTGCCTACGAGCTTGCAGACCATTAGAAGACAAAAAAGCTTAGGAGCTACTGGAGACCTGGCTTTCCAGCTGTTTGGCAGCCCATTAGGCAAGAAGTCAGGGATTCTGGGAAAACCAGAAGCCAAGCAGCCTGGCAGGTTACTCACCAGCCATCTGGCTGACAAGAGAAAAGATGGAGAGGAACGCTGGTAATTCAGCCTGCCTTTCTGCCTGGTTTCTGTCAAAACTTTTCAAGAAGTCATTGTGTTTTTATGGAAGGTTTTGGTTCCAATCCATTAGGATTTTCAGATGGAATACTGTTCCACTGGAAAATATTTGACCAACTTCCCTTGTAACTTAGTTTATAATAGCTACACATGCTAGTCAACAGCTTGTCATGTAGCTACTGGACTTTTAAATTAGACTTGCTAATTGGATTTTTAAAATCTATAACATTTTAAATTCCATCCTCATTCTCTTTCATCACTTCTTTGTTTTTTCTTATTGTCCACCTGACATTTTTTCTTGTCTTTGCCCTCTCACGTGCCACATGTAACTTCAATAGGTGTTAAAGCAAGAAAAGAGCAGAGAGATTATTGTGTCTCATTTGCTGTATGACATAAACCAGAAAGTTTCAAGCAATCATTTTATCTAGCACAGGAACTTTTGAGTGAACTATAACATATTTATACTTCATGCTTATTGTTCAGCTTCTCAGTGGCCTGTAACTGGTGATTGCCTTCTCATATACCACTCTAATTTATAGAAGAGTAATGCTAACAATAATTGCTGCACCAGTTTATTTGTTTGCATTGATTGTTTACCTAGGCTGTCCTCAGAACAGTCCAATATTGTTGTCTTGCATCTTTACAATATTGAACTGCATACTAGTGATGACTAATTCATCAACATCAATAAGTTAAGGAAGTTTTCTTAGACACTTACATGGATTGAATTCAGTTCAAACCCAATGGAAACAATGCTTAGTTATTCCAGTTATTCAATGTTAACTGTTTCTCAGGCTTCCACTATTAAAATGCTTTTCAAAATAATCTGAAGCAAACCATGACTTTACTGCAGCCTCAAAGGGCTTTGGTATTAGTAGTTTCACTGCCTCTGTGGAAGAAAACAAACAAAGAAATAAAGTTGGGGCATTTACCCAGGTGTGCATTTCAGGGAGAGTTGTGAGAACGGGGAGGAAGAGTAGGTGTAGTCCACCAGGTTAAGAAGTAAGGTAAACAGTATACAAAAGTACTAGTAGGAGTTGTTTCTTGAAATTATCAATTGCAATATATTTGCCAAGCAGTTAACTGCACGATGATCAAATCCCTGAAAGGGTGAAGAGGACAGGAAAATCCACACTGATTGTCTGCTGCTGTTTTCCCATCACACTGCATTTTCCCAATAGAGAAGAAAATTTGTGAGATGTGAAGTAGTCTCCCTAGGTGACCCTGCTTTGGCAGAGCCGTTGGTCCTGATGATCACTAGAGGTCCCTTCCAACCTCTGATGTTCTGTGATTCTCTCTCATCTTACAAGACGTTTCTTCATCTGTTCTGCTACAGTGGAATCCTCCACAGCTGGAGAGACAGGAATAAAATTAGCCTTTAAATATAATTTGATTAATACTGCCATTGAATTGTTTAATGAGAAAATTGAGTAGAAATATCATTATATAAATTGTGTGTTTCCCCTTTTCATCAAAAAGCTGTAACGTAGACATCTGTCTGTTGTAATTTTTTGTTTTGAATTTGAACTGGGGTTCTGCAGTAGAATGATAAGTTACTCAGCTGGCAATAGGGGATGGAAATGGGCAGGCTTTCCTCATTAAAGAAGAGGTAGTTTAAAGGTGATTTTTGCCAATGCAAGTTTATTTGCACAGCCATGCCATCACTTTTTCAGGCAAAAGCAATTAAATTTGACAGATTAGCTTTGACACCTTAAGCTTTTTAAGATGTTCTAAGACTGAAATACTACTTGGTTTTGGTGGAGAAACTTTTATCTTTGAAGTGGAGTATTTTTAAAGATAAACACAATGTGGTTTTGTAACACAATGTTTAGCTTTAAATCCTTCAAATAAACCAGTATTCACTTTGGAAGAAATAAGAAACAAATTCAATTACAAAAGAATTCAGTAGTTCCTTTACAAGAACTGTATGTCTCAAGTTAAGGCTGATGAACTTTAGTCGCTTCATGAGAAGAACCACACAAAAAAAAAAGAAGAAAATCATTCAATGTGATGACAAGAGCATTCAAAAATCCCAAATGTTCTTCTTGTATAAGAACTGCAAAGATCAAGTGATTTTCCCAAATCTGTTTTTCTGCAAATACCATAATGCTTTCTGCTCCTAATTAGAAAATGTGTGTAAAGCCGGTCTGTTTCACAGGGCTTCTGCTCTTGGCAGAAGCCATTGCAGAAATAAGTGAAAAGGGCAAGTTAACTAAATTTTGTTAATAGTCATGCATTTCAACAAGATGAAAAAAATGTGATTAAAGAGTAGCAGGATGAGGCTTTTATAAGAAGAGTAAATCATTTTGCTGGCCTCAGCAACTACAGGGTGGAGTTTACTGCTTGAGAATGCACACTCCTCCCTTTGAGTCCAATTCTTACATAGTTTTCGTTATACTTTGAAGATAAAAACGTTGCTGCCCACTAGTTAGAAGACACAGTAGTGTGAAGTCATGGAAAAAAATCCCATTATCTCTTCCCTCATTGTCTTCTTCAGCCCCTTAAAATGTAGCTTAACAATCCCAGATCTGTCACCTCAGGCTGAATATTACATTGGAAGTTATAATAGTGGTGAAGATTTTAAATGAAGGTATTTCCTGTTAACACAGTAAAATGTTCTTCCTTCCCTCCCTCCTATTTTTAAAAGTATTTTTATTGCTTTTTAAAATGCATTGGCATTTGGGTTCGTTCTTTGTTCAGTTCAGGACATACTATTATTAAAACAGAAGCATTTAACCTGTCATTCACCATACAACTCAGATGTATACAATAAAAAGTCTATGCTATTGCTTATCAGTGATTTAATCAGTATTTTTATCTATGAAGGCTGTTTCTTAGGCTTTTTTATCACCATATCTTTTTTTTCTGCCTAACTTGACCTGAGTAGTCATGTTAGGACAATCAAGAAATAAGGCTTTGTCACAACAGGTAAGAGGGGGGCTAGTAAGTTCCCTAAATTCATTTAAATGTGTTTTTCTTTTCTTTCAAGCTGTGTTTGGTATAGCTGTATCCTAAGATGTTCTCCAATCTTTTCAGAATACTTGAAGTTTGTTGAATAACCTCATACGAAACACCAAAGAAAGTAAATGTCATTTAATGGCTATAGGAATAGATTGGAGTTTGCAGTATGTAAATACCGAAGTATAAATGCAGTTTGGGGCTGGAAGTGGAGCAATTCCACTTCAAGTTATAAATCAAAATCGTGTTGTTACCCAATAGTAAACTACCTAGGCTTTGCAACAATGCCATTTACATATCTGCAATGAAGTTTTAAGTGCCACAGGTAAATATGAGAGCTTAATGAACACCAATAGCTGGAAATGACAAACCCTCTGGATTAAACCACACCAAATGCACCATGTGTTGACTCATTTAGAAGGTCGAATGTAAAGATTGTGGGGGTTTACTATGTGAAACAAAAAGTGGTGGTGGTGGGGAAATTAAGATTCCAAGCACACCATATATGCTTTTACTTCTAAATAAGTACAGTTGAAAATGCCAGAGAGTATTTGGAAACTGAAGTCACAGAAATTGCTTAGACTTTACAAACATGAACAACTATCTGATCATTAACACAAGTTTACTCAAAGAACATACAATCAGAACAATTAAATCCAGACCTCCACAGTCACAGGCAGAACTTCATATAATTTATTCTTTGAATATCTTCTTTAAAAGGCAGTTATATATGATAAATGCACATCTTTGGATTTTTTTTTTACTTTTTTTTCTTTTCTAAAGTAGAAATGTACTCTACAAAGCAAGTATGTGGTTTGGCTAAATGGTACCAAATAGATTGCATTTGTCCTTACACTGGGGGGGGAGAGAAGAGGGGGAAGAAAAATAGAGATCTTGTAGGTAACATAATGGATTTTAAAGCTGTCATTTCAATCCTTCTGTCTGCTCATTGTTCTTAAAATTTCTAGCTCCTTTTCTTTCTTCTTTGTGTTGCACAGACCACCAGACTACACCCACGATCACATTTGGGAAACTTTCCTGACATGTGGTTTCTGCAGTTTCCCTCTGCTTTTCATCACTGGTGGAAGGTTCTGTCCTTGTGTTTAGCTGATTTCACAGACAGTTATTGAAACTCTTTTATTTACTGCTGGATTGTTTATGTATTATTCCATCAGTTTAATTAGGCTGTACTCATTTACAAAATGGTGAGAATGGAATGGAATGGAATAGAATAGAATAGACCAGACCAGACCAGACCAGACCAGGTTGGAAAAGACCTTTGAGATCATCGAGTCCAACCTATCATCTAACACTATCTAATCAACTAAACCATGGCACCAAGCACCCCATCCAGTCTCATCCTAAATGCCTCCAGTGATGGTGACTCCATCACCTGGGCAGCCCATTCCAATGGGCAATCAGTCTTTCTATGAAAGCATAAGCTTGTCAGAAGATAAATTTTAAAAGTAGGTTTATAATCACCTGGAAAGAAAATATGAATGGGAGGAGGAAGGGAGTACATAAAATGGGATACAGATTATCTTATCTCTTCCTTAAGCGTCTTTCAAGAGCATGAATAAATCATACACAGGTATCTGAACCATGTGGAAAAGCCAGAATCATTTTCATGTAAGCCAGAGCCCCTTTCAGACCTTAGACACTGTACTATAGATTTCACCTGTTGAACAGAAGCCTTTCTCATTTGTTGAGCCCATATTTAGACACAAGGCAATGCACACTCCTCTAGTAAACTTTAAGGAGTTGAAGTAAATGTAAGCACATGGAAGCACTGCTTGAGGGTAGGAAGGCTCTGCAAAGAGATCTGGACAGGCTGGATGGATGGGCCAAGGTCACTTGTGTGAAGTTTAGCAAAGCCAAGTGACAGGTCCTGCACTTAGGTCACAACATCCTCATGAATGCTCCAGCCTTGGGGCAGAGTGGCTGGAATGTTGCCTGGAAGAAAAGGACCTGGGGATGTTGGTTGGCAGCTGGCTGAACATGAGCCAGCAGTGTGTTCCAGTGGTCAAGAAGGCTAAACAGCATCCTGGCCTGGATAAGGAATGGTGTGACCAGCAGTAGTATGGGAGAGGTTGTGCCCCTGTACTTGGCTCTGGAGAGGCTGCACCTTAAATACTGTGTTCAGTTTTGGGGCCCTCCCTACAAGAAGGACATTGAGGGGCTGGGGTGTGTCTAGAGAAGGGCAGCAAAGCTGCTGAAGGGTCTGGAGAACAGGTCTGATGAGGAGTAGTTGAGGGAACTGGAATTATTTAGTCTGGAGAAGAGGAGGCTGAGGGAAGACCTCATTGCTCTCTACAACTACTTGACAGGAGGTTGGAATGAGGCAGGGGTCTGTCCTTTCTCCCTAGTATCAGGTGATGGGCTGCAAGGAAATGGTCTGAAATTGTTCTGGGGTGGGGTTAGGTTGGATATTGGGAAAAATTTCTTTACTGAAAGGCTGGTCAGGCATTGAATCAGACTGCCCAGGGAGGTGGTGTGTCACCATCCCTGGAGGTGTTCAAGAAAAGTGGGGTCATGGTTGGATATTTTGAAATAATGTTCCTTTTGATTCTCATTTAGGATTCTGGGGAAATGGTTCGGTCCATTGTTGGTGGCTTGGAACTGGTAGTCAATTTACTAAAATCCAAGAATGAAGAAGTCTTAGCAAGCATATGTGCAGCCATTGGAAGTTTAGCTAAGGATGAAGAAAATGTAGCTATTATGACAGGTCATGGAGTTGTCCCTCTGTTGTCCAAACTAACAAACACAGTAAGTAACATCTAATCATATTATTAAGTATCAGAATTTCTTGTGTATTATACCAATATTATTTCTTTTTGTATTTCTCTGTATTATACCCAACTGAAAGGTTATGACAAGAGCAGTTGATTTTTGCAGTAACTACAAGGAAGAGCTGTAGAATCCTTCCTCTATGGGATGTATATTAGACATGAAAACACGCTGTGGCTGGCACTAAAGTTGCTTTGGAAGATGAGCTTCATTTTAACATTCACTCTTATGCTTTTGAGAGATGCAGCTGCCCTATGAAAAAGCACAAAGGGCTGAGAGTAATAAATCTGGACCATCCAGAGAATCTCAGTGATGGGGCTATATGTTACATTTTAATACTAACCTTATCTAATTTCACTCTAAAAGCACATTTGATATAATAATTCACAACACTTCCTACAAAGAGAACAATAAGGGACTACTAGCTCCATGCCTTAAACTTCTCTCCAGTTTTGAGTTGTTGTGCAGTTAACTGATTCAAATCAGGGTGCCTTAAAGATGTTTGAGAGGACAAGTCTGCTTTCCTATGAAATGTTTGTTGTGTTATGTTGTCTTTATTTTGTTTTTACCTCCTTCAGAACAACGACAAATTAAGACGTCACTTAGCAGAGGCCATTTCCCAGTGCTGCCTGTGGGGGAGCAACACAGTTAGCTTTAGAGAGAACAAGGCTGTAGCTCCTTTAGTACGTTACCTGAAGTCAAAACATCCATTAGTTCACAGAGCGACAGCTGAGGCTCTGTATCAGCTTTCAGATGATCCCTACAACTGTGTCACCATGCATGAAAACGGAGTGGTGATGGTAAGGTGAAAGGGTTTTTTTTTTATTATTATTATTTGGAATTCAAATTATTGAAGGGGTTTGGCTTGGTCAAAAGAAGAAGCTTTCATTTGAAATAGTTCTTGAATACTGATGCATACCTCAGATTTCTGAACTTTATCCTAAAAAAATCTTTGGTTTAGTAGTGAATTAGGGAACAGTATTTCAGTCCTAAAGAAATTACAACTATGCGGTCATTAGGAATGGAAATATGATTGGGACATTCACCTCTAGAGTATTTGACTTGTCTGTGACCTAGTCTGGTAGTGATGACACATCAGCAATTTGTTATGCTCAAGTGGCCTTTGCAAAAGAAGTTGGGTTACCTTAATGGATAGTTGTCTAGCATGGTTGAAAGTCACCTAGGAACTGGACTGGGGAACAAATAAAGACAGAATAATACAAAGGTTTAAGTTTAGAGAATCACAGATTATATGTGGCTGGAAGAGACCTGAGAAAATATGTTCTGTTGGGCCTGTGATAGGTTCTCCAGATGCACAAATCCAAGTACTTTTGCTCTGTGTTGCCAGAGCTTATGAGCTTGACCTCTGTGCTGGCACTGTTGGGATTACCTTCAAGAATCAATTACTGGAGTTTCAGAAAGGCTAGAGAGGCATTCCCAGATGGAAAGGAGAGTGGGTGAAGGAGATTTAGTTGCTCAAATGTGAGAGTCTGCAGAGTACTGAATCTTGACTGGTCTGCTTAGTTGGTCTCCCCTTGACAGTTGAGACAGAAGTTGCAGCACTGTCTGTGCAGTTGGGTATCTTTGCACCACGTGTAGCAGTGATGACAGTGTCCAGGTGTTTTCATTCATCTAGCCTCTCTGGTGAATAGCTGACTGAAAGCATACTTTGTACTTATGTAGGAGTTGTTATGTACAGATCTTTCCAGGACCAAGCATATTTTTGCTTCTGGAAAATTTGTCTGCGTTCCTTTGATATTTTTTCATCCTTTTACTAGATATCTGTTGTTTCAATAATCATGCCCAGTTGGATTAATGTCACATCTGCTGAAGTTCTGACTGGGTTGCAATACATGCTTAATCCCAAGTGTTCTTCAGCACATGTTCATGTGTTCATATGCACAGAAAGTCTGATGCTTCAGGGAAACATTTACTCTGTGTGAATGACACAGTTGCTGAGTACTTGAACAGTTGGTCAGAGACTTTCTCAAAGCACCAGAATTTCTGACCATTCACTGTGCAATGTGTATACACACATTTCTGTCCAGGAAACCAGGAATCAAAATATATAGGGAAGGTAATTTAATATTTCACATTTTGCAAACAGTGTTTGTTAATCTCAATACAACAAGTATATGCACATGGGTTTTAGAGAAAATCAGCGTTCCAAGTTTTCACTTATTTGTAGCAGCACTCAGAATACACTCCCATTTTCTCAAGCAAGGCTATGAGGCAAACAAGTTGGGACAGTCTGGTGTGTGTCAGCTGCCATTGGTCTGAGTAGACCAATATTGTGATTTTGGAGGAAGTTAAGAAAAGCATTTTATGGAGGTTTTCTTTTATGTTCAGTTCCACACTCAATATTCTTATGACTGGGAATGAAACAATGGTTATGACCTGTGACAGAGGAGTCAATGCTTTCTTTTCACCAAACACCAGAAAATAGTTCCTCTTTCAGAACTAAAAATTCATGGCTGTGCTGGAAAAGAGATTTGTATTTTCAAAGACTCAGTAATGACATGTGAGACACTAGAAAACAGGAGACAGTTTTAGACACCAGACTAAGGAACATACATCAACCTGCATTCAAGGCTGGAGATAGCTGTCCACAAACCAAGGGAGAAAATAAATCCAGTAGGGGATTGTTAGTTGATAGCCAAGGTAAACAGGACTACTAGTCAATGTTCTGCACACTTGGAGTCTGTCACAATTAGAGGGAAGAGAAATAGAAAAAGTCACAGACAGCTGGAAGTACACATTCTTCATGGATACAGCAGGAAATCTCCCTTAAAATGTCACTGTTCCAAATGAATCAAGATGTCTACCTGCAGCTGACTGCCACTGAAACCTTAGAGCGACCAAACTTGTTAATGAAAAGACCTCCAACTGTCTACTGAAGAGTACACTTGACTTTAAATGTTTACATTGTGGGCATGCCCATCTGAAATAGCCACCCAAAATCTTAACAATAGTCAAGGAAGAGGACTAGATTGCTTATTGGTTTTCATCTCTCCTGGTTTAGACATTTATTCAGAGATAAAGACACTTCAGTCTCTACTGGCAGTATTTTCTCATCATCTTTGGCTGTAATTGGAGTGCAGGTTCAAAGTTTAGATCCGCACAGCTACACTGTAGGCGTCTATGTTTAATGGGGTGAATCTCATTCAGAGAGTGTGGAGAACTTGTTTAAATGACTTTACAGTCCAGTTCATTACTAGATAGGAATGACAGAATCCTGAATGATGGTGCAATAAGAAAGGGGGGGAAAAAAAATAATTAAAAATATCATTCTCTTCCTAGAAAAATAGAAATGAGATGCAGTTATGTGCTGTGAGGGTGATGAAATACATCAGCAGTAATTGAAGCACACTTTGCACATGATCTAGTGAAGTCAGATGTTTAAAATTAGTGGTTCTAGCTAACTAGAATCCAGAGTTTTTGAAAAAGGTCTTTGGGGTATTAAATATGGATTCCTTTCATCTAACTTTGGCCACTTTAATGTACAGAGTTTAAAGTAGTCTAAACTGAGACACCTTCTGTAGTCACTGGGAATAGAGAGACACCTGCAGACTTGTGCTGGTGAAAATAGATGCCCAAGATCTCTGGAAAGAATAGCCTCATAGAAGTGCCTGGTTCTGTCCACTGAGTATAGAAAGGACCTAGATTACTAGCTCAGACTGAATAGCTAGCTTCTAGACAGCTGAATTTAAAGTAGTGTCCTCCTGAGTGTTGATTTTCAACAAGCCTTCCAGTACAGGGGAAGCTGCAGGGATGGAAGAAAGATCATGTGCCAATATTAAAAAAACCCAATCAACTAAACAAGATTATAGGCCTGTAAACTGGACACTGTTTTCATGCCAAATAATTATTGGTGCATACATTACAATTCAAGGAGAGATCATTTTAATGGTCTGACTAGCCTTGCTTCAATTTATTTCTGTTTGGAATACAGTATATCTTTTAGGAAAACATTGACTCTTTACTTAAAGAATTCCAGCAATGGAAAATCCACTAGAGCCATCATAACTTGTTCCAGTAGTTAAATACCATCCCCATAAAAACATTTGCACCATTTTCATAGCCTAAGTTTTGTTTAGTTTTACCTTGTTTATTAATTACATAACAATTATGTCTCTTACTTATCAATTACCTTTCTGATACTGATGCCTGATTAACTGGAAAACCTTACATTACTTCTGTTCTCATATGCATTCTTGAGTAGCATCAAATTGCTTGTCACAATGTCACCTTTTTAATTAGCTAAGCAAGTGTCATCTCTGATGGAGTTTCTGTCTGATTCTTTATTTGTGTGTGAGTTATGAATTGGTTTATTTTTGAACTACTGATTTTCAGCATTCTTCAGAACATAACTCAATAATATCTGTGTGAATACTTAAAGCAGGTAACATAACTTCCCTGTTTCTAAGTAAGCTCTGTTTGAACATCAGAGAGATTAATTTTTCTCTTTGGCCACAGTGTTGCCCTCAGAGTTTATATTCTGCCAATTTTCTACATTACTTTCCATATCTGTTTGGAAACAGTTCCCCAGATTAGAACTTTGCATTCTATAACATTTGCCTTCATGCACAGGATTAGAAATTAGGCACTATTGTTAATGTAAATCACCTGTTAATTTAGACCTTGTGATAATTGTTTTTTCAGGAGGTTAAATCACCTTTTAGCTGTTGTCAATACACTTTAAAAAGTGTCAGATGAGTTAGCTCTCATTTTTGTAAGAGTAATTCACAATTTAAAAGCAGCCATAAAATGTATTCAAGCATTTTACTGTGTAAGAGAGGAAAGTTTTAAGAGATCAACACATTGGACTCTTCTTAAGTGTGGATTACGAAATATGGAAGGCAATTACTTGTAACTTCTACTGGAAACATTCTAAACCACAGGTTTTAGCACAGACCATATATATCTGAAGATGTGATAGTAAAATGTAAAAGCACTAGCACCTACTTCTTTAGCAGTATTTGGCTATGGGGTCAGTTGTTTCTTGGGGGGAGCCATTGGTGAGAATCCAGAATATAGAGATTTACATCACTTAAGCAAAGTTTAAGATAAGATCTTTGTAAATCAAAAATATTTAATGTAATATCTATACAATAATATTATCAGGGTACAGTGGTATGTACTTGCATATTTACATATTTTTATTTTAAGGTTAGAAGAACTCTCTTTTTCGCTGTCATGCTTGGCTCTGTTCAGGCTCCACAGTGCAGGCTGGAGATCCAGCATATTTGGTACATGCTCCAAGTCTGTTGCTTTCAATGAATTAGTTGCTACAGTACTTGGGCATCAAGAAAGAGGGCACTAGATGGCAAATTTTCTGCATGTCTATTATCTGTGGAAAGTATGCCCAGTCCTTTCACCCACAAACGTATTGATCACATCACATTAAAAAATGTCAGATAGAAGAGGTTCCATAAACCAGTCCAACACCGGCATGTTTTGTTTTGTTTCAGAAGGACTGGGGGAAATTGACAGTTGCTACACCACTACAGCTTCTATTGTGTTAGCTAACCAGCAAGTCTTTACTTTCATAACAAAGAAAATGTCACCATTCATGAAGCTGGGGTCTTACATGTAAAACATTTTGCTTTCCCACCATTGCCAAAGGCAATGAAGTTTGGCTTCAGCATAGACTAAGCCTCAGACATTAGATTATTTTTCAGATTCCACATTACTAAAGTTTATGATACGTAGCAAGTGTTCTGCTAAAATCTGGCTGATCCTGGATAGGAAAAACCAGCAGCCTAAGGGAGGGCAGCTTATCTTTGCCCAAACTGTGCTTCAGGAGACCTCTAATTTAGTAACATTTGGATAACAAACCTAGAGGCTGGCATAAAGCTCCTCTTGGCACGTTTTAAACATCTTTTAGTCTTTTACAAAGAAGCTTGTCCCACAAAGCTGTAGGTTTGTTGGAGCTGTTTAACAGTAGCTGTGCCCTGCAGCTCTTGTAGTGATAAATGAGACGCTTCAAATAAGTGCAGTTGCAGCCAACTGTGCAGAAGGAATCACTGAAAAAAAAAAAATCTAAATAGACATTTTTGAAGCCTAGAAATGCACAAACGAAGTATGTTAAACCAAAATATATGCTGCTGCTTTTAATGGAAAAGATTGCTACTGGCTAAGTCTGCCAGCTTCAATAGGTGTGCCAAAAGCCAAGGAATCTGGCAGAGTCCATAGATAGCAGTTCCATCTTTCATCTATATTTCTTTTCTGTATTTATCTTGCTTTAGAAAATGCAGAGAATGTCTTTTCCTTCCGACTTGGCGCTATTTCCAAACCACAGAAATACACGGAGCAGCTTCTTGCAACTGTTTAGCTCCCTGCACCAGCCTTATCCTTGTGACGATGTGAAATATTTCCTTCTAATTTGGCAATAATACGAAATAAGAATATTGAAATATTTGTGTATTCGTGGAATAATAACTTAGCTAAATTGTGAGATATTTAAAACTTGTTTTCTTAAGTAAGAGATACTGAGCTTAATGCACAACAGCAGAAAGCCAGGTAATTATCTTTGGCATTCAGCTGATCAGAAACAGTTTCCTTGTATGTGAGGAGCTATTGAGATAAGCTAAATATAAGAAATGGGGGGGAAAGAGAGGAAATGGGGGGGGAAAGAGAGGAAATGGGGGGGGAAGAGAGGAAATGGGGGGGGAAGAGAGGAAATGGGGGAAAAGAGAGGAAATGGGGGGGAAGAGAGGAAATGGGGGAAAAGAGGAAATGGGAAAAGAGAGGAAATGGGGGGGAAGAGAGGAAATGGGGGAAAGAGAGGAAATGGGGGGAAAGAGGAAATGGGGGGAAAGGAAATGGGGAGGAAAGAGAGGATATATATATATATTTATGTATACATATGCACATGTGTACATAAGTGTAAATAGAAGCTGCGTTGTTACTCAGGAGTTCTTAATGTACTGAATTACACATTCATTGTTGTCATCCACGGAAACTCCCCTTCTTCCTGTAGCATTAATCACACAGTTCAAACTAGCCCTAGTCATCTCCAAGGATGATAATTGGCTGTATTTACCAGCTGCTAATTAGTACAGAATTTCTTGCCATAGGTTATGATAATCTTTATTCTCTAGAAATTTTGAAGACAAAAACAACTGTTAAAAGAATATCAGCCGATAATGCTATTTAATTACCAAATGAGTCTGGTACACTGCAAAGTGTATCTTACCTTTGCATCTGGGGAAATTGGCAAGCTAGAGAGAAAGTGATTTTAGGTTATATCTAATCAAGTTATGGAATTTGTGTTAAAGATACAAATAAAAAAATAAATAAATTAAAAGAATCCATGGCATCAACTTGAGAAAGGAAGCATTCAGAAAGTTGCTTCCACGCTGCCATACAGGTATGACAGCTCCAAATACTGGACTCAGGCTAAGATACATAATTTAGGGCTCTGTGGCCTTATAGAAAGGTTAAAAATCTCCACAAGGTATTTAGGAAAACCAAAATCAGGATTACCCTCTGGAGGTCCTGTCTTTCACCAGTTCTTGTCTGCACTCTACCCTGACCACAGGTATGTGGGATGAATCCAGGTTTATTTGCTTGTTTTATCTCTGTATGTTGTATCTGTGCAATCTGCACAAATCCAATGGTCTTTGGACTGGATTAGCTCCTTCAAAGATTCCAAAGAGAGATAATTACTGGACTCCAGAGGCTTTGTAGGCTAATGGAGTCAGTATGGATCTAAAGGAGGTCTGTCCTATTTTTGCAATGGATTTCCTGGGCATTTGCTGTAGGGAGAATATTTTATTGCACTCTTGTTTCTCAAAGCATTTTGGTTTTTCATCTGTTGTCATCTATCCACATGCAAGAATCCTGTTGCTATGTGGAAGTGTTGAACTGACCATGCTTGGATTTCAAGAAAAACTCTGCCAGTTAAACTGCAGTGCCATGAGAAGGCACAATAATGGGTTAACACTGAAGAATCAATGTGTAGGAATTAGGATCAAGGTTTGCAGCCAAGGGACCATGCCATTCAGTGTTTCATAAATTATAATGGGCAGGGTGGTGAATGGTGAGGTTCCAAACTTCGCTGACAAAAATTTCCTCATGGTAGGAGTTTTCTGATAGATTTAACTTTCTGCTGTCTGCAGATATGAATGAATATGTGGACTGTACCTTTGGCCATGAACAGCCTCAGTGTTTCATGTTTGCATGAATAAACATGAGCTGTGTTCATACCATCTATACGTTTATTTATGCTGTGCTCTAATTTTCTAGTACATTTACTAGTCTAAAACCAGACTCTAAGTTGAACAATACCACTTATCTTCCAGTTTATGTGAATGCAGGCACTGTTGTCACCCACACATAAACCCATGAAATTATAGCTTAGTCATCTTGCACGCCACAATAAAACAGCTTCAAAATACCCTGGCTTGTTATTTAAAATGAATGCTGTTGTATGGAACTGCAGTGAGAACATCCTGCTTTTATCCCCAGACTTTGATATGTAAGATTTATGAGGAAAAGCATCCCGCTGCTTTTGATTATAATGATCATATATAGGCAGAGAGACAGGCACTTGGGCCATTTGACCTAACAGCTATATTAACTTCAGAGATCAAAATCAGGAGCTGGAATTGAATACAGAAGAGAGTTTGAAGTCAGCTCGTTCATATCAGTATCTCTAACATACTTAAAAATACTGGTACAGTTGGACTGTGTACAGTCTTCTCAGGATGAGGTAAACATCACAAAATTTGTCACTAGTCTGGAAACTGTTGTGTTTCTTTGCTGCAGGTCAATGCTCTCTTCAAAGAGAAACCAGTTATAATGCATTTCAGGAATATCAGACAAACCAAGGAGAAAAATATGCCATGTTTCTAGGATATTGCTGAGAGGTCAGGCATCATCCTTTAGTATATGTGGTCTAATGAACAATTTGAACCTCCTTTTTTGCCTCTGACTTGCTGCTGGTAGTTTATTGCAACTGCTTCTTAACATTCATATAATCTCCCTGTGCCTGCTAGAGAGAGACAGAATGATAGTATTCATACTGATGGTAACATTAACATATTTGGAAATCCAAACCTAAGTTAGCAGTTCTTTCTCAATTTCTTATACTACCTCCTTAGTAATATTTGGGAAGGAAAGAGAAGGTGAAAGTCATGTAAAGTCCTGTAAAGTGAAAAAGAAAGCAAAGTGTGAACAAGCAGGTAAGTATGGAAAAGAAGCAGGTAACAGAAAGAAGGATTGATCAGGCTGGCAGCAATATAAAGGCAGGATAGTGCCTAACACATGACTGAGGCAAGCTAATTTATGGAAGGAAAGGAATATCCATGATGTAAGTTTACTGTTTTGAATGTCCATTACATGTAGTCAGTAAGCAGGCTTCTGGTTTCAGAAAATTAATTTCCAGTGAACTGAAACAAGCTTTCTTAAAATGTCACTCGATTGAGATTACCAAAAAATTCTTTTTTCTCTCCATCCCACCAGAAGCCTTTCATATGTTAATCTTCTCTTGAAAACTACAATGAAATAAAAACAAAAAGGAGAAAGTGGTTCAAATAAAAATATGCTGTAAGACCCTGGGCTTGATCACTTCTGGATTATGAGATCTGCCTCTTGCTTTTTGTGGGATGAGTTTCATATCCCATAAGACTCTTTGGACGTTGGAATGTTCATGATGATGGAATTCTTTCTTAATATTGCACCAATCATCTCACAGCTGAATGCAGATTCAAACTCTCTGCCTTTAAGGACTCCAATTGGTTGCACATCATCATACCTCTTAAACAACGGTTAGAAATAATTTTGGTTGCTAGTTTTATTTAACTGAATTACTTTTGCATGCTGTGCTTACATCTCAGATGGTTGGAAATATCCCTCTGAAGTCCTGTAACTAACAACCTGAGATGGGGAAACCTTCTAAGTATATTTTAAAGCTGCCTGCAAATTCACAGTTTTTAACCCATTTTGTTGTTCACCATTAAGTATTTTTTTTTCCACTTTATCCCTGTCACTGCTATTAGGAACCTTCTGCCCAGTTTTAGATCTTTGCACAGAAGGGAAGCATCCTTCTCTAAATAATTCTATGATTATACATGAAAGACAATTAATACAGATGAAGTGGAGAGAGGAATGTAGGGTTTGTTCATATTTTGTAAGCACATAAGCATTTGCAAGTATGTGTGTGTGATTAAAGTGTGTATCACATTGTCATTCCCTTAGGCATTCAGGTTGTATTTCTCCAAGGTAATGCAATGCAACATTTAACATTATTGCAGAGTATGAGACCTGTATTATTAGTTTGTATTTTGTTAGTGTGTGCTCAAGAGGATTTCTTTTCAAGAGTGCTGTCCCCATCCAAATGTGCTGGATAAATATGGTCCTTGTCACAAATACCTTTCAGTTTGGTTGTAATACAGGAGATGACTAAAAATTAATGGACAACAAGGCATAGATAGGTAAGAAGAACTAGAGAAAAACTAATCTCTACTCAGAAGGGATTTAAACTTCAGTTTTATCATGTCATAAACCCAGGTGAATTTCACTGAAGCTGTGCACTCTAAAGAAATAGCAATCATCTCATGGTAAGGTACTAGTATTCATATGTTCTTGTTGGGGGGGATCCTTGTTGGGGCTTCAGCTTACCAACAGCTCTTTCATAACAGGCAGTCACATCAGAAAAAGCAGCAATGTGCTGGGGACCTAAGTCCCGGTGTAGGTGAGATGGCTTAATATCTGGCTGCCATGGAGATGCATTTCATGGGAGAGAGAAAAGACAGAAATAAAAGTAAAGGAAAAGAATCCAGGTGCAGTCTTCCTACTATTTCTCCCATCCCATCCAGAGAGCTTCAGTTCCCACCTCTTCACATTCAGGGTGGACTAGGCTACACCAGGGACTGCTCTGGCTTTAGACCCAGAGAGAAGAGACCTTATACAAATGGGAATCCGCACAGTGGGCATCTGCCCTGCTCCTCTTTTGCCTTTTCTGGAATTTCTTGGTGTTGGACTTTGCATATCTGCTAGCTCTGAGCATTCCCTGACACGGAGCTTTGTCTGAAATCTTTTCTCTTTGTACCACCTGTGAAACAAAATTAATAGAAAACCCCCCAGAATTTACACAAGCAACTTCTTAGGAGGGAGGTTGCGCGTGGTACACGCTGTCTTACCCTTTCACTCAGCTGAGAGAAGAAATCAGGAAATTGGCCTGAATTTGAGTTTAGAAACAGTGACTTAGCTTAACCTTCATTATGCTTTGACTGTGGAGCATGTTTTATTATTTATAATTGAATTTTATGAGAAGTATTTTCATAGGAATATGTGTAACATAACACTCAAACTAGGTCCTTTAATATTTTCCAGTGTGCAATATGGTGTTGAAAGTTAGAAAATGCCGGCTGGATCTAAACTGATACTTTCTTGGATAAGCTTCTACCATATGCTTTTATTTAAAGTTGGTTGGTTGTGTGGTTTGGGTTTTTTTTGTTGGGTTTTTTCCCTCCTTTTCTTTTAGGTTAGATTTATAAAAAGCATGTGAAAAATGTCTTTTCTGGAGAAGAAGTGTTACACAATTAGAAAATCACAGCGTTAGAAATTTAGCATCCTTTAGGAAATGTCGCATGTTAAAGAAGTCAGATACCAAATCTAAATTTAAGAAAAGTTGGCAAATCTTGCCACCAACTGAAAATTCAGTGCCAATCTACAAGATGTTGTGCTGAAGTAAATATCTTTAGTTCCAGGAATTTTAAGCTCCATATGAATTCTGACTAGCTTCCCAGCATAGATATGAATCTTGTTGAAGGAGTTTGTCCACATTTCCTTCTGATTATTAAAAAAACCTAATAATTTAAAAAATCAATCCCCATTTGTTTTACAGGGCAGAAAACTTAAATAAGCAAGGGGGGAAGGGGGGGGAATTATTATTATTTTTTAAATAGTTTATTCATTATTTGCTTTCATGTTCACAGGGCTAGAGAGTATTGAACAGGCTGACCTGTTATCTATTTTGTATGAGCAAGGGAACCTCTTCCCAGGTTCTACACTTCCACTGTTGTGGAAAACTTACAGACAGTATCACAGTATCACTTAGGTTGGAAAGGACCTTGAGGATCATCGAGTCCAACCTCTCAACACAGACCCCATGACTAGACCATGGCACCAAGTGCCATGTCCAATCTCCTCTTAAACGCCTCCAGGGTCGATGACTCAACCACCTCCCTGGGCAACCCGTTCCAATGACGAATGACTCGCTCGGTGAAGAACTTCCTCCTCACCTCGAGTCTAAACCTCCCCTGGCGCAGCTTGAGACTGTGTCCCCTTGTTCTGGTGCTGGTTGCCTGGGAGAAGAGGCCAACCCCTTCCTGGCTACAACCACCTTTCAGGTAGTTGTAGAGGGCAATGAGGTCACCCCTGAGCCTCCTCTTCTCCAGGCTAAACAATCCCAGCTCCCACACCATATAACTTAGCCCTTGTTTAAAGATGAACACATGCAAAACTGAACACATCAGTTCCTATGTATCCTGCTTCCTGGAAGGCACAATGACTGTGACTAAAGGAAAGCGAGTACATACAATTTGCTGTAACCAGAACATGGAACATCACTCCCACCTAAGACTGTGTCAGATTCAGGCTTTGTTGGTACAAAACATGTCTACAATTTTTCTGCTTTCAGATCCCCTTCTTTTTTAGAAGTGACAAGTTCTAGGACATCTTCATAGCAAAGAGAGTTACTAAGCAATGGTTTGCTGTGTTACTCATCCAGGGATCCATACCCATTTTGAAATGACACTCCTACAAGTTCTTACGTTGATGCCTGTGCTATGTTGTTTGAAACAACATGTTTTCATTGATTATTTTGTAATGGTAAAGATACTAAGTGGAAGAAAGCTGTGCTTTCAGACATTGGAAGGTGGCATCATTCCTGATGCATAACTCCTTATGTTCACTGCTGCCTTGAGGAACAAAAGACTTTCTGCTTTTGTTTTTCCTCTGGTACGCCAGAGAGCACGAGACCCTACAGTAAGAGTTTACAAAGCATGTCTTTAGAGTCACAATTCTTTCTCTCAGTCTGGGGTACTATAGACTAGCCAGCCTTGCTCCCTCCCAAGAGGGAGCCCTTTTGTAATACATTTCTGGGTAGAAGATGATGATGATTGGCAAAAGCCAACTGAGATTTACCAAAGGTAAACTTCATTGTCCTCTATGTGTCTAAGTTTTGAGATGAGAGGAGAGTGGTGGATGTAGTTTACTTTGGCTGTAGCATGGTTTTCAACACAGTTTCCCACAGCATACTTCTGTCCCAATTATAATGTACTGTAGTCCAGATACCTGAACAACCAAATGGATTGAAACTGGTTTGATTTTCTGGCTCAGGGGATAGTAGCTAATAGGTTGTGTTCTACCTGGAAGCTGGTGACAAGTCCTGTAGTGCTTGCTCTCTTTTGGGACCTGCCCCTTTAACATGTTTGTCAGTGACTTGGGGAAGGCAATGGACTGCTTACTCATACAGCTTGCAGGACACCGATTTGAGCAGTGGAGATGGTTTTGATACAGTCAAGGTAAGGGCTGCCATTTGGAGATGCCTGGGCTGGGCACCAAGAGGCGCTGCCATCTCCATCCTTGGAGATTTTCAGCATAAAGCTGGAAAAATTCTGAGCAACCTGGTCTAACCTTGTAGCTGACTCTACTTTGAGCATGGTGTTGGACTAGAGACCTCCTGACATCCTTTCCATTCTGAATTACTCCATGATTGTGCAATCCTAATATAGTATCACAATTCCGTGCTATTTTAAGCTGGGATCGTAATAGCAAAATCTTAATTGCTGTTAATATTTAAATGATTTGGCTGTGCACTGCTCTTGCTTTTGAAACCCAGAAATGCTACATATGCTCTGTACACCCTCCAAACAGCTTGTATTTGTGCTTATTTGCTGGTATGACGTGCTAACTGTGCAAAAAATGTTGGACTCTTGCCTTAGAATATAGATACCCGCCAACAGAAAATGAAGGCTGTGTAGTGCTGCTGTCTATGGAAAGTGTCTCTTATGTGCCAGAAAGAAGCATTTATACCACATGCTTTTTTACTGCTTCTCACATCTGTTAGCATTTACACGTGTCAGAAAACAATACCTGAACAGTAAAGGAAAGGGATACATGAAGTTCAAGGGCATTGCATCAAGGAAAAGAACATGTTATATTGCAGTGGTGCATTGGAATAAGAGAGACTTCTTGGACT
Source organism: Melanerpes formicivorus (assembly GCF_026170545.1). Taxonomy (NCBI): domain Eukaryota; kingdom Metazoa; phylum Chordata; class Aves; order Piciformes; family Picidae; genus Melanerpes; species Melanerpes formicivorus. Next base: position 10,724,629 of record NW_027142365.1, read on the forward strand.
TGTCAAATACATCTAATATCACAGAATGGTTTTGGTTGGAAGAGACCTGGAAGACCATCTAGTTCCAACCCCCCTGCCATGGGCTGGGACACCTTCCACTAGTCCAGGCTGCGTAGGGTCCCATCCAATCTTGCCTTGAACACCTCCATGGAGGGGGCATGCACAATCCCCCTGGGTAACCTGTCCCAGTGTCTCACCTGAAGAAATGTCCTGAAGAAAGCTCCAGCCTTTTTTTGCATGGTCTTTAGTCCTCTAAACTATTCCCTCAATGGCTGACCACCAGCCTTGGAGAGTTAAGAGTGGCAAAACCAGTCCCCTGACCTCCATGTCTGTGTGCATATTATCTATGAACCAATTTTTGTATCTGATTTGGATATCCCCAATTGGCAGTAAATTGAACTGAACCTACGAAAGTGTTCAGAGAGTGGCAGTCAGGAAAAGAAAAGAACTATAACTTTCCTGGTACATACAAAAAGAATACAATCTTATTTTGGTTAAGGCAGGATTTACATCAAAATCTTCAAAGTTAGATTCCTAAACATGGAATTGCCTACTTACATTGAAATATTTTGCATTTTCAATGATCTTCTCTTCAACTGTCTTTTTGTTAGCACAAAAGGAGTAGGTTAACTGACAAATGTTGCTATGTATCCCTAGTCCTCAGAGGCAGCTGTGTTTCCAAGAACATTTTTTTAAGCCATACTGAGAAAACCCTGAGACACAGTGTAGTACAGTATTTTGTATGCTGTGGCAGTTCTTACAGGTGTTATCACTGGCAAGTGATTTAGAAGAACAACAAATCAATGAACAACTGATCTTTGATCCCCTGAACTCAGAAGGAAAACCCCCAGTATTTGATACCTTTTTTTAAAGTGCTGCTTGCATTGGCTGCATTAGTACCATCAGCTCTGTAGGCATCTGTTTGGGTACTTTGGGTCAGTGTTGTATATATGCTGTTCTTTGGTACCCAGCCCTGCTTTTCCAAAATGCACCTGCAACAAAGAGCACAGACCCTCTCCTACAGCCATTGTCATTGCTTAATATTGAGGTGTCTGTGGAAACTGACCAAAATAACACCTACTTTCCTAAGTTTTCTGAGCCTACAAAGAAGTGTCTAAAAGAAGAGATAAATAACCTTGAATTGAGTCCTGCTTAACCTGTAGTCATAATAAAGACAAATGTCTATTTTTGCTTTTTGGTACCATTCTGCTAGCCAATGTATCTCCAAAATATGATTCTTGTGATGAACTTCTGCTCTTACACTTTGATTGCAAGTCTTATGTGGAAATTATTCCGAAAGTTTGAGTTCCACAGTCTGTGCTGGAAAAGCCTTGCCTGAGATCAGAAAAGATGCAGTCAATAATCACATAAGGCATATAGTTTCCTTGCCCTCAAATTCGAAACTTATGGTTTTAACAAAACCACTGCATGAACAGTATGTACACACATAGTTTTGGTCTGGAGTCAGGGACATGAAAGATTTCTACTCGTTTTCCTCAAAGTTACACAAGACAGTTGTGATGTACCCAAAGAAACACTTTATCATTGAAGCTGATGAGAAATCAGCTGGTGGAAAACAGCAAGAAAGAAAGATTTTTATCCAGCAATTTTTTTTTTAGGGGGGAAAAAAAAAAAAAAGTAGTAGTTAACCATCTTATGAGACTTGCATTCTGGCCTTTGTGCTTTGTCGAGGGGCTTTATCATCACACAGAGACATGCGCCTTGCTCTGGCTTCCAGCTGAAGTCAGTGGTGAAACTTCCACTGCCTTCTCTGGTTGCTGACCCTGGTCCAGCTTTTGCATGCAAATAAAGTATGGGAACATAGTTTTCTCATATCATTTATTCTCATGTCATTTTAACTCTGGAGTGCTCATACTTCAGAGAATTCCTATTTAGCTACTTGTACACAGACATCTGATTACCGTAATGGAAGTTACAAGGAAAAAGAATTGCTAGGAAAAAAAGCATCATTGCTGCTTGATTTACACAATACTCTTTTGGGACATAATTCAGGCCTATCCCAGGCAATCTTACAAGTTACATGTAGGGGTCAAAGGGTGAAAGGTGACTGGCAAGAGGCTTGTTTTGTACATTTGGCTAACACAAATACTTCCTCAAGTATAAAATGCTTTGATCTCTCTAAGCAAATGCCATGTGTGTGCAGCTGTGGCCCATGCCTCACCATTGCTGCAAGGTTAGAAAAAGGTAGCGTACGAATTTGATGTCTGCATTCAATTTATGCTTTTATATTTAGCAGTTCATAATTTTCTGTAATATTTTAGCTGGATGAAAAATATGCACCGGAGTTGAGTGATAACAGATTTCTCTGTGGTTTGACTTGACGTTGTTTGGGTGAACACAGAATCCTAAGTATTGCAGACTTGAAATACAGGTTTTAATTAGAGCTGTCTGAGCTTCGAAATACCTGAACGCACATCAAGCTTGGCAGATGTTCAGAAATCTGAGGGTTGCACAGAGCTGATTTAAGCTAAGCAAAGCACTTCTGTACAGCTCCAGCATACATAGTGTTTGCAATTGCATCACTGAAGAAGTGAGATCCAACCCCATTATTAATGGGTTTCTGATACGTAAAAATGTTTTATCACCAAGGCCTGTCTTATGTCATACTGGTGTTGAACTCTACCTTACTCCATGGGAGTTTCCAGTGAAAAAAAATTGAATGACTTCCAGAGCAAAGGCTCTACTCCACATGACTGAAAAGCTGAATTAGCTCCAAAAGTTTGGGGCCGTTCTTCAGCTTTTGTTTTTTCACTTTCAAGTGCAAATGTTTAAGGCTGATATGCCCAGATCGATATCCCACAAGCAGCTTAACCTGAGTGGTTTGCTGTGACAATAAAGAAACCTACAACTGTCAATGGGCCACAAGGGTCCATTCACATGGATCCAGTTTCATGATCAAGGTAAAAAAAAAAAGAAAGAGAAGGCATGGCTTTGTTTATTAAACATCCTGAGCCTGTACTAATATACTGGTATACTTGGGGGGGAGGGAACCATGATTTCAAATAGGTCTTGTGCAATTGCTACTTACAAGAAAAAACCCAGCTCACAACCAATATACAGGCATGAGACAATAAACAGAAAATCAGACATAAAAATATTGATTCACAGGTAGAAAGAGCATAAAACATAAAGTATTGTGCTCTCTCTGTCTGTTTATGTATTTATGTATCCAAAGCTGCACATGCTATACATATATAGTAGTGTTGTTAAGATTTTTAGTGTTTATTATGCATGTGGGTGAGTTCATGCAATTGTTCCAGATATGATTTGACTATTACTTCAATAACAGCACACTTATTTCTGGTTCTTATGCTGTTTGTCTTTTGTATTTTTCTAGCTCCTATTGCCCATGATAGGCTCCACAGATGAAGCTCTGCAGGAGTCAGCAGCTGGATGTATATCAAACATTCGCAGGTTGGCTATGGCAATAGAAAAAGCAAAGTACAGCTGATGCTTTAGTAGCTTTTATAAACACACCTGTTTTGCAATACAGCTACGTTTGAACACAATTACTCCTTCTAGTATTCTTACCTCGTCGCAGAGGCTCATTTAGCTGAGGATCATTTAGTAACAACAATAAACCTGTGGAACATTATGCTTTTTTTTACCTTATTGGTTTGTCATGCCTAGGTTTCCTAAAACACATTTGAGTTTGTGTGTCTTTTAGTATTACAGCTTTCAAAGGACTCTTAGTCAAGTTATTTCAAATGCATTTTCTGTGATTAATACACTTATATTTGAAATTCAGTGCAGGTAGAAATGGTTTTACTTATCTGTGGCAGTAAATTTTCCCTCACTGTGTGTGTGGTTTTGTAGTGATTTATGAATGTCTTGAGCAATTCCCTTACTTCTAAACTTGCCCAATCATCCTGTCATTATGTTTTTGCCTGTTTGATCACTTGCAATTCACAGGAGAGGACAAAATGCAGATACATCAATCTCACATCTGGTGTTATGTAAGGATTGCAAACAGCTGTAGCAGTAGACATCACTCCAAATTTCCTGTTTCTACCAACATCAAACAAAATAGTGCTTAATTTTATAAGTAGCTGGTGAAATGTGTTTTAATTAACATGTCTTTAACTCAAATTAAAATTTACCATCTGTGGATAAAAAGTAGGGTATGACATTTACATTTAGACTTTATCTTCCTGCATGTCTTACATTTTTAAGCCGAGGATGACATTGGACTGGTCTAGTTCCTTTATTTCTCTGCATAAATTCTGTTCAGCATTAGAGTTGCTTTCAAAAACGGACATAAATGATTATTGATATTACAGATTGCAGACCTTCTGTTCATACCCTGCTCGACAAAGATTACTAAGGTATTTCCACGGGAGCAATAGGGTCTTAATTACAAGCGCAGGCTGCTGACAAAACTTAACCCCAAATGGTTGAATAACTTGTGTCTGTCAAGTACTAGCTTCTGAATGATTTTTATTGCTTTTTACTTCCCTTAATAATGAACAATTTTCTTGGTTTGGAAGCAGCTTGGAAAAGAATTATTTTTCCTCTAATTAGCATGGCTACTCAAGGCAACTACTTTTACTGTTAACTGAAGCTTCTGAGGAAGACATAATAAAAACTCAGCTTTGTCTTTTCTCTGATTAGTGATAGAACAAGAGGGAACGGCCTTAAGCTGTGGCTGGGTAGGTTTAGACTGGACACTAGGAAAAAATGTGTTCATGGAGAGAGTGGTCAGGCACTGGAATGTGCTGCCCAGGGAGGTGGTTGAGTCACCAACCCTGGATGTGTTTAAGGGTCATTTGGATGTGGTGCTTGGGGATATGGTTTAGGGGTGAACCTTGTAGAGTAGGGTTATCGGGTGGACTTGGTGATCCTGAGGGTCTTTTCCAACCTGAATGTTTCTGTGATTCTGACTCTGTGAAAGGCTCATTTAAAATTATATCATATATTTCATTATATATTCTGGAAAAGGAGGACTGAAGGGCCCTTGGGGTAGGTGTAGAAAGTATTTTAAAAGAAACCAACTATGGACAGGTGCTGATAGTGTGGAGACCAAAATATTGGTCCAAGTGGTATTTTTTGATCGATGCAAACACCAACACAATCATGGGGTTGTCACAAGCTCCATCAGCAACCAGTGGCCAAGGAAATGCTAGTTTAGGTATTTTCCAGCTCTGCCCCATAGGCCCAGTATGGTATTTTTAATAAATATACCTATATTATTATACTCATGTCACAGCTGTAGTAGCATCTTATGTTTTATTGCAGTACCCCAAACTATATCTAAAGTAAACGCTAATTGCCAAATTCATTTGGAAGAGAAGAGACTTGGTTTTATTATGTCTTCTCTGAGAAAGAAGCTGTAGGTGCTCATAGTTTATCACAGTCTTGCTTATGAATAATACCTAACATTATGTATTGTTTTTCTAACTGTTGAGGGGGAAAAAACCTCCCTGACTGTTATCCTTAACAGGACATCTCAAGGGACTCCTGACCATTTAGTGTGGATTTCAAATGGAGTGAGTTCTAAAGTATTCAGTTTTATGATTCAGGTGTCAGGGCAAAAAATCTCGCATTCCTGACAATGGCATGGTTCCAGCTTGACACTCTCACTCATGCTGGTAACCCTTATGCCTCCAAGTACTTAATTTGAAGTCTCTATTTTAAGACCTCAGACAGTTAATCCCAGTCTTAATCTGATTTATTTGTGCCATTTTCTTTTCTTTTACCATACCAGGAAATGTTTAGATCAATACAGATAACCAGACAAGCAGAGGATCAGTATTAAAAAATAATACATCCTTTTTGGCCCAAGCTGGTGGATTCCATGTAATTGATATAAAGACATTTAGCTGCTGGAAAATGAATGAATGGTTGTGATCCCTGGCCTTTCTGAGCAGTGTAGTACAGCGTGTACATTTGAAAAGCTTCCACTTCCTCTGCAGAGCTGTGTAGTTTCACAGCCCTGCAGCCCTCTCAAAAGGGATCCTCACAAAGCTGGGTCCCTCTTGCTGCTCACACACCCCTCCTGGCAGTGCCCACCAGCCTATTCAAGCCCTGGCACCAACTCAAGCAGCCACAGCCGCCTGGGTCCAGTGTTCCCACTGTGTATAAGCGGGCACCAGCCAGCTCGCACTCCCTGGCTCCTGTGCCTGGAAGGGAAATGCCTTCACCCCTTTGTCTTGCCACTAGCTGCTACTTGTCTACACAGACCCACAGCCTCTGTAGGAAATATGGTTATACCAAGCAGCACAGCTTGATATTATATTCAGCACAGAGCAAGCTGATGTACAAATTCCAAACAGTCTTTAGTTGCAAAAATGAAGTGACGTAGAAAGGCAGGTGTCAGCCCCTGTCCTGTTAATGTGCCATCAGCTGCTCCATCTGCTCCCTCATTTTCTCCTTGTAGTTCCTGTACTTTCACAAAGTGGGGGGTCGGTCACCTTATTTACACTGATGTGCCACTTTGCACAATTTCAGGAGCCAGCACCCAGCTCTGCTCAGAACACCACTAGCAGCCACAAGGCTAGGCCTGCTCTTCACTTCCTGCTCATTTCAGCTTCCTTTTAATTTTCATTACTATGTCAGAAAATGCAGAGGCCAAGTAAGAAAAGTTGTCATGATAAAATGTTGGTTTGAGTATGGAAATACTATAGTTGATGAGAAAAAAGGCAAGAAGGGAAATCTTTCACCTTTATGCAATTACTTCTGGAACCTTAAAGGCCCATTACATCTTTCAATCTATGCATCTGTCAGCAGCAAGATAGCCTTTCTTCTGCTACTCCATGACTTTATGATTTATTGCTTGGTGACAGATAGCCATTATCAATAATTTAATTGTCCCAGGATGTTCAAACTACACACTTGAATCTGGGACTTCTGTTCATTTCCTCCTAATGTTCATGCTAATGACAAGTACATGTGCTCTGACACTCGATATTGTCTCCCAAGTTGTAAGGGAAGTTTACTTCACGTCCTGAGTGCAATGGATCTGCAATGTATTAGGGGCTTTGTTATTCTGCTCTGTCACTGAAACTTTATTCTAGCAAATAAATGAGCTTGAGATTCACAGAGCTGTCTTGAGATTTGACTCATGAAGTTGCTTTAGGGTAACTGATTGCTTTGTGTGAAAGCACGGTACCTCTTTCATTCCACATCTAAAATGAGTTGAATGAGTTGCTGACACTGGAGGTCAGATGTGAATTATCCCAAGAGGCTGAACTAGATAATATGTTAGTTTAAGAATTTAGTCTCATAATAAATTAAATTATTGTTCTTTGCACGTTTCCACCAAAACAATCTTTGTTTTACACACAACAGCACGATGGCTGCAATGGAAACATGCAATGTAGTATCCTCAGCACTGGTATTCGAGTTTCCTTGCAGGCTCTTTGCAGAGTTTACTTCCAGAGTCAGAAGCCAACTGCTCCCTGACCGTAAATTGTGGTTTGTCTCTTCTTTGGCCACTTAAACTTTGCTACTCACTGCTCAGGATCCAGAACAACAGAAGGAAGTATTTCTACATCTTGGCCATTTCTCAGTTCAGACAACCTAATCTGCTGTTCAGTGACCTGACATGGGCCAGGATCAGTGTGTCTGCATCTATTGCAGTGGAATGTCACATTGCACCATTTCTGAAGGAATTAGTGTTACCAATTACTGCTCCCCATCTCTGCTTAAACAGAGATGCTCCTCAGTGCTTAGAATCTTGCTGCTTTGGCTACTGAAGTTGACCAAAAGTAACCTGTTTTCATTAATCTTTACCTTGAGTGCATTTTTTACATTTTAATGAGTGCTTTTCATCTTCTTGCCTAGGTATCATTTCAGTAATACTCACAACTTGCTGGGAAGGATTTCCATGGACAGCATTACCATGATTTGTGTTTACTCTCTCAATTTGTTTTTGTGTTATCTGCCAGGCACCTTTCAGTTGGCAAGTTCCTCTCTCTTTTCCAGTTGCCACTGGCAAGTTACACATTTTATCCTAATCTACATGAAACACGGCACCAGCTGCTTGATCTTTCTTTTACAAGGACTGTAATCAATTCTTTGAGCACAAATGTTTTGTTTCTGAAAGGCTCATAAACCCATGTAAGGAAGCTTTGACTTTGCTACCATGATGTGATGTAGCCTAATCTTATCACTTTTGCACAAAAAGTGCAAAACCAGCTTTGTAACTTCATGTGCTTTCTTCCAACATTTAGGAATTCTGGCATGGTGATAAGATTAGTTGATAGCTGGCCAGTCAAAACCTTTGCTTGTTGTCACTTTGAATGCCTGTTGGAAAAGGATCAGAAGAATCACATTATGCTAATGCTGAATCACGAAACAGTAGGTCATAAAACAGTAGTTTCCAGTCAACTCCCTATTGCACCGGGATCCTGAGTGCCTTTAAAGCTTCTCCATTCTTCATTAGCTGAAAATCTGCCTAGAAGCTTTTGAGGAGCAAAATTATTCATCGCAGTCTTGACGGTAAGGTTTGGTCCAGCCACCCTGTGACACACCAATAGTTCTCCAAGGAACTTGGAGAATGCAGGAAAGCAACACAGAGGACCTGTGGTCTGGTGGGTGCTTCTGACAGCAGAATTTTGCTTCAATGGCCAAGCCTTTAACTACACCTCCTGATACCCAGATTAAATAGCTTGGGATTTGTGTACTGCTTGGGGCGGGGGGGGGGTGGGGGGGGGGTGGGGGAAGGGGAAAAAAAGGCATTAATAAAAATGATAATTAAAAAGTTACAGATGTTGATAAAATTAAAAGCATATGATGTGGAATTGAAATGATTTAGTGTTGAAAAATGTTGGTTGATTCAGTAGTAGTTAAATTTCCAAATAACTTGTCTAGAACAAGCAAATAGTTTTAAGTATTTGGCTACGTATCTTTTTATACATAAAAATATAGTGAACAGAGATCATGTTGCTGGTTCCCTCTACCACAGTCTGGTGAAGGCTGTGCAGTAAAATTAGTGCAGTGGACCACTCATCTTTCCAGTTGTTGCATTCTCTTCTCTAGTTGACAGCCTTTTGGGGCCTCCTTGGCTCTTCAGCAGAAAGCACCAAGTGCAGTTCTGTTGCTCTAATGAAAAAATAACAACAATGTCTGGGAAGCCATAGAATGATGCAATAACCATGCTGCTCTGCTTCCTTTAATGTGATGAAGCTTGCATATTTGCCTGGCCCCAGTGTTTTACTCCTGCCAGTATTGTACTGTAAAGAGACTTGGCAGAACACGTTCAAAGGCTGTTCGTGGTTTTTCACTCAGCATTAAATCTTCCAATGACGGAAGGGAGGGGGAACACAGATTGGGACAAACAGACTTGAAAAGTGAAAAAAAAAGAGGAGAAACAGCCTGGTGATAGATGGTCAGCAGTTTAGAAACCTTGGTTATGGGACTGGGGTTGATTAGGTTCAAGCTGAGACCCACTGGAGGGCAATAGTGTATATTAAACCAGTAGGTCTTCTCTATCCACTTTCCAGGCAGCAAGCAGCCCTAAGGAAAATCAGCTCCTAGTGTTCTGAGAGATCAGTGTGATGACAGTGGTCACCCTGTCCTAAACACCTTCACTGTCACAACAGGTACAATAGTGCAGAGGCTGTAGGATTGCTACTTTTTTCCCTGTGTTTCCCCAGTATATGGAAAATTCCTGTCCCCATGGCTGCCAGTCTTGCTCTGCAGACCTTCACTGAGCTCGCTTATGGCTGACTTTCTTTTTCAATTACACCATTTGGAAGGCAGACTACCTAATCCTTACCCCTGTGTGAGGTTAGGCAGGACAGTATTGGAAGTGGAGCTAGAGCAATTCTAGGAGAGAAATATCCCATGTGCACTTGCAGACTGACTGGCAAAATCTGTTCAGAAGTAGAAGTTATGGCCAGATTGATGCCTCCTTCCAACCCGTTCCACAACTGTCTGTGGTGGGGTGTCATGTAAAAGGAAAAATATTTGGGAAAGCGGACATCTGTGGGCCAGCCTTGGTATGCTTCCCAGAATGTAATGACTAGGTGAATGTTTTTCAGTGCAGCAACTAAGGCATATAGGTGATTGCCAAGCACTGGATCCGCTGTGGCATGGAGAGGTACAAAACAAAGCGATTTCTCTGAATAAACAGTTGTTTCCAAATTCAGCATTAAAAAAACCAAACAACAACAGCAACAAAACAAGCAAACAAACTACTAAAACCCAAACCAGAACTCTTTTCAGCCCCGCTGTGCTGATTTTCAGATTTGTGTGTCTAAGACAATTGCATTGTGTGGATGTGTTCCTTTTCACCAGGCCTAGGGCTCTACAAGTACCAGCGTAGATTCATTATTGCTGACATTTCTAAATCAAGGCAGTTACTGAGACCCACGTTGTGATTTTAGTTCCACTGGCAATTACTGATATTTAATTACCACTTAATCTGTTCTGAACTCTGTAGGAATGTGTAATAGAAACCACTTTAATGTTTGGTAGAACTGAATTTGAATCATGTGTCTCCTCTCCTCCGTGACTGCCACATCCACACCCACCATCCCCAAGAACTGAAATGCGTTTCAGCTTTAAGAGGAAAGTACCCTGAACCACACACATTCACGCTCTGGGAGATGGGAAATGCAGGCTTAAGTGCCCCACAGCAACCACAGCCACTGCAAGTCTCAGACAGGCTCCATCAGAGAAAGCCAATATGAGAAGGGACCCCAGGAGCCTGGGAACAGCTATTACATAGCATGGATAACCATTACAACGAGGATAAAACACAACTGTGATGCCAAGTGCTAGCCAAAATGCTCAACTCCAGAAGCAGCTTTAGGGACATGAAGCATCTCTTTGCAGACTCAAGTAAGCATGTGTGTCCCTGAGCAGGCTGAAATCAAGCATGGAGTTTCTCCATGGGATTTCCCAGTGCCGCCAGCCCCACTTGAGAGCTGTAGCAGTAGGCAGGGGCCTGGTAAGCAGCCTGGGCTCAGGGCTTCCACCATGCATCTGGCAGGGTGTGTACTCTGCTGATCCAGCCAAAGAAAACCTAGTAAAACTCCACAGAAAAAAACAATGAAGCTGCACAAGAATTTAATTCAGGGAGAAAGTTGTTAATTGCCAGAAGTCCACAAGATCTGCGTTTCCAAAATGAAACAGGTCAACAAAGTAACAAGATTGTGCTTCTATAATCAGCTGGTTGCAATTCTACAAAGTCATAAGAATGCTGAGTGAATTCAGTCGGGAAAAAGTGTCTGCCACCTGCAGGTACTTCTTCAAGGTGTTAGTAAGGTTTGTGGAAAATAGGTTAAATTTCACTCTGCTGGGGCAGGTAAGGTGTCACAGAAGCTAGTGTGATCTGGGCAAACATGTCTTGAATAACTGGAAACTAAATGATGGCAAAACAGCCGAGTGAGGGACAAAGGAGACTGCAAACTGCCCTGGAGAGTTCTCAACAGCTGAGGATGTGCTGCAAACCTGGCCTGCTGGGTGACCAGGAACAGTTCCCCTGGGCAGCTCTGGGCAATAAGTAACAGCATGAAAATCCAAATATGGGTTGTAAGATATCACTCCTGCCCAAGGAAGATTTAAGGGGAAAGATGAGGAAGTCACTTCCAAGGATTGCCATATGTGCAGCTGATGTACCCGGCTGCTCCAGCCCTGGGAGCACCAGGGTGCTGCACTTGCACACTGTTCCTCACCTTGCTCTTTGCTGGGGGCCATATGCCAGTGCAGCTGCAGGGAGAGGTGCTGGTGAGTCACATCATTTGGGAAAGGAAGTGAGGTGCAAAGAAAGGTTTGTTATTTGTATTCAGGGGCTGGAGTAGATGATCTCTAGCAGTCCCTTCCAGCCCCTACCATTCTGTGATTAAGGAAGGGCAAAGACAGATAATTTAGTTTCTTAGTTTGATACACAGAGATTTTGCAATGCTGCATGGCAGAATAGCAACCCAAGCTGCCAGGATCCAAAGCCAGGCCCTCTTCTGAGGCATCATTCCAGACAAGGGGCATGAAACAGTGCTGCTTCTACACAGACAAAGGACGTGTGCCCTATACACCCTATGCTACCCTCATGCTGCTCACTTTTCCATAAAGACTGAAATTTCCACAGCACTCTGCTGGGAGAAGGGAGCTTCAGAAAGCCTTACAGAATTTTCTCTCGCAGTGGGGATCTCAACACAATCTGTGTCACAGCACTCACTGAATTTCACGGGGATGCATCTAGGAGGGCATCCCTCTAGCCTGTCCAGACACCACTGCAGCAAATCTTGAGTTTGCCAGGCCTGACAAGCAGCTGAGCCACAGGGAAAGCAGGAGGGCTTGAATGAAAATGTGAATTTAGCTGAACAGACTGCTCTGCCTCCAGCTCAAACTATTTCCTTCTGTCCTAGCCTGATAACTGTGCAGTCTCCTAAAAGCTTCTCAGATGGCTGCTGTCCTGCAGATCCCCACAGAAGCGGGGTGAAGTAAAGCTTACCAAAGGCTTGATATCTCTCTGAGCAGTCTCAGTCTCTGGTAGATTAGCAATGCAAACAAACAAAGGCTTCTTGGAACTAGCCAGAGACTTTTGGCAAACCCATGTGTTTGTGACTGCTACCTTCACTGGAGACAACTGACACAACTGTCCTTTTCAGGCATTTTGAGCATTTCTGTATTATCAGCCACCTGGTCCAGAGCTGTGGAATCCATCCAAGGGAGGACCAAAGCATGAAGACTCCTTGAAGGAGCTCCGTGGGTAAGACCTTTAAAAACCTGAATCTTTTGTATAGAAATTATGTTCCTTGGCTGGTTTGTAGATGTTAATTGCAAACTATCTAGTGCTGCTGCCAGACAGAATTACCTTAACGGGGACTTAGGGCTGAAGGCATGGAGAGCCTCCAACATAAACACAGGCACAAACTGGAGTGCCTTTTTTTTTTGGGGGGGGGGGGGAGAAAGTGCTCCAAGCAGGCCCAGACACCTCAGCCACAGCCCTTTACAGGACAGTGGCTGTGACAGCATTGAAAAAGGTATCATAATTGAGTTGTCTGAACTACAGGAGGCTCATCAGCTATTGAGGGTGTCCTCCTCAAGGGCTCCTTCAATAAAACTAGCAGTGTGCACTACAAAAGGTCATCTGTTCCTCCCCAGATGTCTCCATCCCAACCAATGAAGGTAGGTGTTACAGACAACTGCAGGAGGATCAACAAATGTTGTGAAATAGGTTGATTTTCAATTCCAATAGCTTGTAGCCAGGTGGTTTTATCCCTGTTGTTATCTGGAGAAAGGTGAACAGCAAAACTCTCTACTAGGATTTGGCTGCTCCTGAAATCCCCTCTTGATTTGAGATCTTGGGATTCATAACTCCAGGGCTTGATCCACAAACCCTGAACTAGCTACTGTAAGTGGCTTGGCAGTTCATGGCTGGCCAGGCTTGTATTTTCATGTCCTGATTCACACCCATCTGGAGTAAGATACTAATACTACAGCTGTCCTCATGGAGAGTCCCAGCAAAAAAAGCAGAGCTCTCCTTTCTATGTGTAACCATGGATTGACCCACTCCACCCAGGAACTGACAAGTTGACAGCTTTCTTAAGCAGACCAACTGTTTGAGCCAACCATCTGTTGGTATGTGATGATCTGCAGTTAGCAGTTAGTGAACAGATCAGTTGAGGAGATCTGGGCTTTCACTGCTACCCTGAGCAGTCTAAAGTTCTGTGCACTTTCCCTCTGGCTGGAGAATCTGATTTATCAACAAGATGCCCAGATTCTCATCAGGAAAGGCCTGCTGCTGGCAGCAAGTTACCCTGCAGGTGTTGCATGGGTGAGCTGCTCATCACACCCCCACCTATCTTTCCTTATTGAACTGATGAAAAGGAAACAGGCAAGCAATGGATGCCCTGGCCTATTTTAATATGGGACATGCCCTGCTTTAGTTTGATGGAGAAGGTAAAGTCCAACAAGGCTTAGCTAACCTCCATGGCACCCTGCTAAGCACCGTGTTCAGACATCTTTTAAGCCTTGCTCTGCAGAGGTCCATAACCCCTGGCTGATGCCACCATAGCTATGGTGTAGGCGGAAAGCCCCTTTCCAGGAGGGCCCAAGGCACTGCCTGGGCAGGACACGTGTTTAGACTATTGCTCTGAAAAGAGGCAGCAGCACTTCATGACAGTGTTGTAAGTACCGTTACAGGCACTTCCAGGATGGGGCAAGCACAGCATCAAGGTATGCCCTCCCCTTCCAGGGCTGTTTGCCCAGGGAATATCCCACACCAGAGGAGCACACAGGAGCAGGCTGCCACTCTGCTTTGTGCTTGCTCTGATTCCCAGTGTTTACCCTGGCAGCAGAAGCAGGTAACCTTACACCATTTTGTTACTTTGCAGAAACACTGTGAGGGCGACTGGCACCTGAATTTGTTGACAGCTTTGAAGGAAACAATTTAATTATGCAAACCTGAAACTGATTCTGCCTTTATGCCCTGAGCATGTCTCTCCTGCTGGCAGCTGCAGTCCTCCCACCCGGGGAATCTGAGAGCAGCTTCTGTCCCAATCCAGCAAACACTTACTGGATGCTTAATGTTACACAAATGAGGAGCGCTTGCAAAGCCAATGGGATAGCCAACATTTATGCACACAACCAAATGTGCAATTTGGGTCTGAGCACTTTGTCATATTCTTGGCCTGTGGTTTTTTTTTTCTTTTAAAGGAAAAAAAAAGATGAAAAGCCACAAATCACATTTAACCTAGCAGAATGATTTCCCAGGGGAAAAAAAAAACACTGTGACAGATTTTTGAAGTACTGGAAGGGTTGAAATAGCCTGAACAGAATAAAGATTGACACAAATTTTTTTACCACAATGCAAAAGGAACTTGAACTATTCTAATAAGAGTTTGCTTTAATGTTCATGCATGTCTTCACATCCTGCTTTTGGCAATGGCCAGAAAAGCACTACCGAAATGCTGTGAGAAAAGCTGTTCTCGTGTTATTTCTGGCTCTGCTGCTAATGCATGAAATCAGGACATCTCATGAGACAGACTGATATTCGAGCTTTTCAGTCTATTTTTCAGACAAAAAATAATAATAATAATATAAAAAAAAAAAATCTGAATATATATCTAAACTTCTGGGTTTAGTCGCGGCTAGATCTCAAAGCAACAAGATAAGTATCCCTGAGGTCACAAGTCAAGCAGTCACAACACAGAAGAGAAAGATAATAGTTGTATTCAAATTCATTTGGAGAAAAAAAAAATAACCTGCAAAGCAAATATTTGCTTAATATGCTGAGGTGGACAGCTGCTCGCTCTCAAAATAACCCTTGCTGCCACTGGGAAATTTCTGGAGCATATTTGTAGGGGGGATGTGGGTTATGATGAAACCTAAAGTGGTTGTAGACATCAGCGAGTGTCACAGGACTGGTACCAAGCTTGGTTGTGTGCGGCTCTAACCTGTCTAAATCCCGGGTTTGATAAACACCTTCAGGATCCAAAGAAACGAGAGCTCTATGAACTATATGGTGCCCCTGCCAACTCCAAATAGATATGCTCTGTGTGTAGCCAAGGTCTTGGAGAATTATTTCCTGAAAACTACTTTAGAACCAGAAGGAATTAATGAAGATGTGCCAGCTATTTCCTTTGCTGGCTTGCATGCCTCAGCCTCACCAATAATAAATAGTAACGGTTTGTACACGAGTTATGCTGCTACACCTCATGTGTTGCACCCTGCAGAACTATTCTGTACACAAGAAGGAAAGCACAGAGTATGAGCTTGTTGCCTTTCCTTGGGTATCAATGTTTGAGGCTGGCAACAGCTATCAAAGCCACTGTATTTGAAGTCTTTGGCTTTAGCCTTTGCTCAAATACCAACTATTTATGTAGATTTAACTTCAGTTCTACTAGGAAGGAGATAATACAGCCATCAGCACCACTTAAACAGATTAACATGATCAGCCTGACTTATGCATCTGCTTGAATAAACATATTTATTGTTATTGGAAAACTTTAAGAAAACTTCTAAATCATTAGAGAGAGATAAATTATCAGTTATGCAAGAGTTAGAGCAGCTAGGGAGATGTTTTTATATGACTGCAAGCAATAAGGAAGGAGATTTTCAGACTCAGGCCAAACATATTAATCGCAAGTCATCTTTAGAAAAATCTTTCCACAACCTTATTTTATCCTCAGATTTTCTCAGGCTTCCTCTGCAGGAAACCAACCCACTGCTGGGTGACTCCTGAGCAGAGCTGGAGAGAGGAGGATCCCACGTCCCAAAGGGAGCTCTCCCCCAGTGGTTCTGGGTGCCCAGCTGCATACAGTTTTTATAGAAACTGGCACTAACTTTGGGGTTTTCCTTCAAGACACAAAATCCCCTCAATTACATCCATGTTGCCAAGGTAACGTGCTCCAACTCTGCCTGTCCTCTCCAGGACCCAACATCTACTGAAAGAGCTTCGAGACAGAAAATCACTGAAACCCTGACTCAACCGCACAAGGTTTTGTGCTGTGCATGCAGCCAAGAGGCTGGGGATATTTTGGAGGGGTTTTTTTTTATACAATAACTGGAGGGCCATCAAACCAAAGCATGTTATGACTACTTCTCCCTGTTTTAAATCCTAAAAGTCAGCCTGAATCTTGTATTCTTTCTGTCTTGTCTCCGGAAAACGTCTCAGATTTGGGGTTGAAAGCGAATATGCTCTGGGCTGACGTGTTGGGAGCTGCTGCCCCGTGCAGAGCTTTGTCAGTGCAAAGGAAAGAGGAAACGTTTCTGCTGGTATTATTAACATGTCAGTAGCACTGATAGATTCCAACTGAGATCAAGCCCTCTTGTATTAGCCCTGTGCCAAAAGCAGAGTAGGAAGCAGAGAAAGGGGAGGAAGTGTTATTATTCCCATGTTACAGCTGCAGAGGAGAGGCACGGGGATTGTGAAATGCTCAAGGTCACACAAAACCATGCACGGCAAGGGAGGAATGAAGGCAGCTCCTCACAGATGTCACTTCCACCCCCTCAGCCCATGCACATCTCCCTGCCAGGTTCATATTCGCAGGTATTTGGAGATGATCAAAAGTCCAGGGGGGAAGGGTGGAGGGAGGTCCCAGGCAAACACCACATGAATTGCATTGTCCCTGCACATTACTGCACCACCTTGGGTTACACACACAGGCACACACACACATCCTCTTCTCTGCCTGCCCAGAAAGACAGAGTTGAGCAAAAATTCTTCATGGTTTGAACCATTCTGCAGGTAATTATTTAAAATTATAGGCTGCCATCTCTATCTGTAATACTGGAGAATATTGGTGGTAAAAATACCTTACTTTATGCATTCCAGAGGAGCTAGATGGGAAGACAGGAATAAATGGTAGGGAATTCCATAACACAGCGTGCAGTGTTTGTTTTTGCACAAGTAGCTGAAGAGAAAGTGGAATTAGAATTATTGTTGTTATCAACTGTTTAACATTTATCCTTGACTTTTTGAGGCAGTGATTTCTGCCATGTGACATGCAGCCATTAATGTGGAATCTAAACAAATCCACGTTCATTTTTCAAGCTTAGAGCAGACACCAGCCATCTGAGATGATCCATTAAATGGAATAGAATCATTCCCTGGCCAGTAAAGGTACCAAAGATTGGAGTTTCCTCAGAGAATACTAAACACTAAATCAGTTACATCAGTTAAAATAAATGTAATCACCAAAAAAAAATAAAATGCCTGTAAGACAGCAAAATTACCTATTTTTATTACATTGATACGTTACACATAATTAAGAAAATCAGCTTCTTCGAGGAAGCTTTAACTCCTGTTTGCACAGAAACAAGGGCTCATGGACATATTCAAGGCTTGAGTCTCTGGCTTTGTAAGCCAGACTTAAGCAAAAATGAGCAGCAGAGAAGGGATGGTGCAGTTGGCAGAGGGCAGAGAGATGAAGAAACCAAGTGGGTCATAAAAGCCAGGAGTGGGGTCTCCTGTGAGGCACACAGATCCCACCTGAGTCCTAAGAGCATGAAATGGAGAGCAACTCACATGCGAATGAAGCTTAATAGCCAAGAGGCCTGATCTTGAGCCATTGACTCTGCCCAAGGCCAAACTGCAGAGCTTCTCCTGCTAACCACATCTTCCCCTAATGAACACTGCATTACACACTGTTGTCATTCCCAGGAAAAGCATATGGCCCCTGGAGATGCTGTCCAAGGAAAGGCAACAGACTCATACTCTGTGCTTTCCTTCTTGTCTACAGAATAAATGGCATCTGCAGGGTGCAAGACATGAGGTGTAACATCTGGAGCCTTTTTGCCCTTGTGGCTTCTAACAGAGTCCCCACAGAGCTTAACAGGCACTAGGGAAACAAACTCCTGCAAACACCCCCTTCCTCCTCCTGTGTCCACTGCATACAGCAGCTGAAGCACAGCAGGGGCCCTGTGGGAGGTACTTTGCTTTACATGTCCCAGGGGATGGAAATCTCAAAAATACAATAAAAATCAGAGGTGAAATACAGCAGCAAGAGAAAACAAAGCCCCTCAGCACCAGTCAGGAGCTTGTTTTCCTGACTCTTTGAGAGGTTTCACATGGAAGTAAAAGAACTGACATCTAGTCCTTGTTATGTTATGAAATCTTGTGATGGTTTTGTTTACCAATTCTTAGGACAAAACACATCAAGAAGATGCACAACAGAACTGGGTCCTCCACCCTCCTAGATGAAGGAACAGCTGTGGATTGTTTGGGGTCCTTTTCTGTGTGTCTGTGGTTCAGGGCTTTTGCTGCCTTCCACTCACCCCAGTGCTTTTTCCAGAGTCTGAGAGTATCATCAGGCACACCACCCCACAGGACCATCTGCTTCTCAGCAGAAATGGGACAACACTGCCTGCTATAGCTCCCCCTGCCCTCTCCCCAAGTTTCGTAGCCCAGCTCCCTGCCTCCAGAATTACCTCAGCTCCCCATGTCTGATTGCTCCCCACAGTCCTTGGCCCCACGGTTTGATGGTAGTACCTGTCACGGGACCAGCAGCACCGCCTGCAAAGCTGGTTTAGGGATGGTCAAACATGATGCTTTTTGTGTACTCCTTGTACACATGGTTTGTTTGATTTCAGCACATCCTCTTATCAATTCCTCCAGAGGAAATACCAAAAATAAAAACAGAAAAGGATGAGAAATAAGCACACATTTTAAGTGCTCCTTCACTGCTGTTGAGAAACCTTCCAAAGCTCATTTCTTCACAGCTCTTTGCATTCAAAAAATACTTCTAATTAGGCGGCAACCTTTAGAGCCTATCAGCGTAATTGTTTCACCCGTTAGATATCATATGTCCGTCCAGCATGATGAATCTGCTGCTCCCAAGGATGGAGTACTGAGCTCCCTTGCTGTGAGCCAGGGGCTATCCTAGACACTGGTCCTGCAAACTGTTCAGGGGACAGTTCTCCTTGATTCCTCAGGACTTTATTTATCAAAACTCCATGTTACAAGATTTACCTTCATCCCTACTTTATTTCAACCCAGTGCTTTGGGGGCTGCCAGACGAAGCACAAAAACTTG
Organism: Melanerpes formicivorus; assembly: GCF_026170545.1. Classification (NCBI taxonomy): domain Eukaryota; kingdom Metazoa; phylum Chordata; class Aves; order Piciformes; family Picidae; genus Melanerpes; species Melanerpes formicivorus. Next base: position 10,744,073 of record NW_027142365.1, read on the forward strand.
CTAAGGCTGCAGGTCTGACAGCTCTGGCTATCCACAGAAGAGCAAACCCCCTGAAGGCACCACTTCAGCCAGCTTGGTTGAGCAGGTTCATCCCTGTCTCTAAGCGCCTCGGGATCTCACTCAGTACTAATCTAGCTGCTGCCATGAGTGGCAATGGGTCTCTGCAGTTGGTCTCAGTGCTGGTATGGCTATTTTGTAGCGTTATAGAGAACACCTAATTCTGCATACTCCCAAGCAATTTCCCACCTACCCAGCTTCTCAGACCTTTCAACGCACACGTGGCCATGGTTATTTAGCCACCCAGCATGTTACAGTTCAGAGTATACCAGGGGCGTGAGGACATTCTTTGAATTTCAAACATACATGTTTACTGTGAAGGAATCTGCAGCTGAAGGGGGAGATGTGAGAATGCAACACCAAGAAAATATTTGCTGAAAGCATTTAAAACCCAAACAGAACACAAAGCAAGGGACAAAAGCAACAATTTTAATGAGAGGGCAAACCAGAAACGAGGACTGTATTTAAGAGCATTGATGGGACTACTGGTTTTGGAGCCCTGCTCCTCACTGGGGAAGGAAGAGTGGGCAAAGCAATGTTTCAGCCTGCCCCAGCAGTGACAGATGGGCTCTGTGGGGCAGCCACTCACTGCAGGCAGACAGACTGGGACTGCAGCAGAGCTGGCACTGAGGAACTCTGTCGCTTGCAGCCTCAGGAGCAAGTTCTGCTCTCAGTCTGACAGTCTGATTTTTTCCTGGCTTCTCCAATGAGACAGATGAGGCCTCAGAGCACCAGATTTAGGCTCTTTCTGCACGATATCCGTTGGAAAGGTGCCTTGCTGCCACTTTCTGGCATGCCAGCCTGCCCTAGTGGCTCTCTGAGGCTAGGCACGTGGGCATGGTTTGCAAGAGGGGTGCTGCAAAGACTGGCAAGGAGCTTCCTTCAGCTTCAGCCCAGCAGGTGCCCAAACTCCCCTTGGACCCCAAGCCCCCATCCTGCTATGGGATGCATGGAAGCCATGGTGCTCCCATCAATCAACACTGCACCATCCTCAGGGGAGCCAGCTGTGGGCCGTGGTATGTGGCCAGCAGCTATGGACTTATTTTTCCGTGCACGGCCGGCAACGTAGCCTTAATTAAAAACACGAATCCCAGGGTTTGTATCACATTTGCGATGTTAAACAAGCTCTGGAAATAGAAACCCTGTTTTCATTTAAGCTTTTCAACTGTGATCTAAGTAATAAAATATGGAGGGGGCGGGCGTGTGTGAGATTTACATGTGATGATTTGGGAGATCTCACTGCTTTAGAGGCTTGTAAGGCGCCGCAGTGCCAACTGCTCCTGCCGCTGCATCGCCACACTTGGCAGCGCCTGCCCTGCACAGACTTTTGTTTTTTTCCAGAGCCGCTTTCCAAATGCTGATTTCTGCCTTCAGCTCTTGTTGCTGTGATTTATTCTGGGTATGGGTGTGGGGTCTGCCAGGCCTTCAGCAACCTGCTACCCTGTCTGCCCATGCCCTGCCCAGCTTTGGGCAAGCAGAACACACTCCCACTACTCCTGGGGACTACTTGAGCACAATCACATACCCTTCAAGTGCAGATAGTGATCCCATGAGCCCATGCCTAAGTGGCACCTCCATGAAAGGCATGAGGGAGGATTATCTTTGCCTTCCCATTTCCTTCTGAGCCATCATGCAGGGAATGAGCATCCATCCCACCACAGCTAGCAGGCCAGAGGGGAGTCACAAGGGCACCTGCTCTGTAGTCTTCTAGTGTATGGGCTGACCCTGCTCCTGAGAATGAGCCTACATGGCCCACAGAAACCGGCCATGACCCACCCCCTTCCCTGAGCAGCTGGGACCGTGAGCTTGCACCTGCCCCGAGGTAGGGTTATCACCTCTGTTGTGCAGAGAGGCTGGGAGAGGGGCACGGATGACAAGAGGGCAGATACTTGTATGAGGCTAAAACCAGTTGAGATAAACGCTTGAGATTTCCCATTTCACTTTCCCAGTCTGCTTTCACTGTAGTAGTTATTAACTACAGCACCTCTCAGCTCGTGAGCAGTTCAGCTGGGCATGACAATGCCTGGAGCAGTGTGTTTTGCAGCAAGTCTTTAAGAAGTGCATTAGCACAGCCTAACAGGAACCGTTTGTCCCATGGTGTCCCCGTATGTATGTGTGCGTGTCTTGTCCCCTCCCAGCTGGTCACATCCTTTGTTTCCTGGGCCGGGGACTGACAGCAAGCTGGGTTTTTTTCTGGGGGGTTTCCCACCCTGGGAAAGGGAAGTCTTCAGCGCATTGCCCTTCCCTACAGCAACTGGAGAAAACGCAGTCGAATTGGTAATCCCCCACTCCCTCTTGCAAAGACCGTCTTTCCCCAAGGCGTGTGACTGTGTGACGTCGCAGAGTGCCCGTGACGTCACTGGGCCGTGACGCAGGGTTGTGGAGTGACGAGCAGGTCGCGGTTTTCACCCCACGGTGGGGCACAGACGGTGCCGCAGAGCCCGAGAGGGGGATGCGACAGGTGGGCGGGGGTGTCCGGCGGCAGGAGCCTCCGCCGTGCCCTGCTGCGGACCGGAGCGGCCGCGCCCGCAGCAGGTACCTGCCGCCGCGGCTGCCGTGTCGGGAAGGCAGCAGCCCCCAGCTCGCCTGCCCCCGCCGCGGACAACCGCATACCCGCTCCTCGGTGGCCATTCTGGCCTCGGGGTACGGGAGAGGAAGAAGCCGGGGTGATGGAGAGAGGAGGGGACAAAACTGATAGCGGCTATGCAGACTCGGGTGTTTGCAGGGCGATGCTAGCGGAGACAAGTACAGGAACAGGGAGCCCACGGGAAACGAGGTGCCACGGACAGGGTGTGGGCGCGGCGAGAGCGCGCATAGCGGAGTCCGTGGCGGGAAACGTCCCGCCGGGCCCGCGGGCGCAGACGGCTGCTGCCCGCTCAGCCGCGGCGGCCCAATAACGTCTGAATGACATCCTTGTAAATATTGACTGTGGCCATCTTCTTCGTCTCTGCGCACAGCAACCGAAAGGTTAAGCCCGGCAGCGCCGGTGCCGGGATGCTGCGGCACAAAGCGACGGGGAGGTGTGGGACGTGTGAAGCGTCGAGGCCGGGGAGCTCGGGGGCTCCCGCAGACCTCCTGGCGACTGAGCATCTTATCTCCTTCTGAGCGTACCGAGGATGCTGAAGGGAGCGGATGTCTCCGGGCTTGGGCTGCGGTCTAGTTTAAAATTCTGACAAGCCCCCCCCCGCCCCCCCCTTCCAGAAGGGGGAAGATACACTGGAGACGAAGATGCTTTCTGGCTCAGCTTTAATAAAGGCCGGTGCTAATGAGCGGCGCAGGGATGCAGCTGTCAGCACGGCCACTGCTGGTCGGGTCTGCCCCTTGTCCCCGACGAGGGTTGCTCCCGTGGACATCGTGCTCACAGCCAGTGTTCTCCGCCGCGTTTCCCGGGACCCTGCCCGCCCCCTGAATACCGGTGGCTACCCAGCCGTGCGCTGCCCGCCCCTCGGCTGCCCTTCGCCGGGCTCCTACCGCCCCTCCACGCACCGCCTCCCGACGCCGCGCTGCCCGGGCGGGGCCCATGCCCTTGTTGGGGTCCCCTCGCCGGCGGTGCCCTCCTCCCCCACCCCCCTGCCCCGCCAGGGTAGGGGGAGCGGCCGTCCCAACAGTGTGAGTGACTGCGCCGCGGCTGTGCCTCCGGGCGCCAGATCCGCGCATTTGGTGGTCGTTAAAAACAATTTGTTTCCCTCCCCGTTTGGGGAGGGGGAAAGGGAAAATCATTCCGGGGGAGGGGGGGGGGAAAGGAGAGAACGCGCGAGAGAAACACCAAACCCAACCGAAACCCCGCGCTCCTAACTATTGCGACACGGAGCGAGGAGCGCGTCGGAGGCTGGCGGCGAGGTGCGAGGGGAGCGGGTCGGCCCGTGGGAGCAGACCGGGCCGAGGGGTCGTGGAAGCAGGCTGGGCCGCCGAAGCGGACCCCAGGCTGGGGAAAGAGGGGGGGCGGGAGGGGGAGGGGGGAGGGCAGGACCGTGGGAGGGGCGGGCTGTTTCCCCCCCCTCGCGGGTGGGCAGGCGGCGCCCGGTGCCTCCGTGCTCCCCCCCCCCACCCCCGCGCCGGTCTCGCCGGGCGGGTGTCGGCGGCTCGGCGCGGCTGCCCGGTGACCGCTACCGCCTCCCCGCAGCGCAGACCGAGCCCCCGCACCTCGGAGCCGGCGGCCAGCCCGACGGTGGCCCCCAGCTCCCCCACCATGAACACCATCGTCTTCAGCAAGCTCAGCGGCCAGGTGCTTTTCGAGGAGGACGCCAAGGAGAGGGAGCGGAGCGGCCGGCCCTACGTGGGGGTGGTGGAGGGGCCGCACCACGCCGAGGTGCTTCTCCCCGACAGTCCGTCCATCAAGGAGAGCCTCAGCCTGCGCAACCGGCGGACGGGGTATGCCGTGCGCTCGTCTCCGCGCCGCGCACCGGCTTCGCGTGCCGGCCCCTGCGTGCCTTTGCCGGCGCTCCCGGCAGCCGCGGAGCCGGTTTCGGGTTGCGAGATGGGTTTCGAGATGGGTCCTGCCCCACGCCCCGGGTCCATACTCTGGAATTTTCATTCCACAGCTACGGTGAGAAATTCTGGTAATAGGTGATGCAGAGGTATCAGAGTGAGCTGGAATGTGCCGGACAGAGCGCTCCTGTCCGGCGGTGTTTGACCTCCCCCTCTCTACCAGGCAAAACCAAACCGGGCAGCCCGAGGTTCACGCGGTTTATATGGTCGAGCGTTTCATGTAATTAAAGGTCCCAAACAAAAGCGAACGGTGGGACGAGTGAAACTTGAGGGATGGAGCGGCCGCGGAGCAGACCCCGCCGGCTGTGCTTGCGCAGGCGGGGCTGAAGGCGTCCGGGCATTGCGCGAACCCAGTACTTATTCCGCCGTCCCCTGTGGTTTGCAGCCCGCTGAGCGAGTGGATGGGAAAGTGCTGCCTTGTCAGTGCATTCCCTAGGATGCGATTTAAAACGAAAGAGCGCGATGCCAGTCAAGGGCTGGGCAAGGCGATGTTAAGACCGATTTTGATAAAAAGGCAGCTGAGGCTGTGCCGTCTGCGACTGGGTTCTTGGGGTTTCTTTTGTGCTGGAAGAGGTGAAATAGGTGATGAGAGGATGTGTTAGCTCCGGCGCGTTCTCAGCCGCAGTTCAGACGGATGAAGTAGCGAGCACAACCCAGACATTTCGGGTCAGCTTGACAAATACTAAAAAACACCGTCAGGAGGCACCGACGCTGAGAAATCGCGGGGAGCTGGTTTTACTGCCGAATTTCCACCTTAGTGATTGCATCAGCTCGTACTTCTAGCGGCGGTTTTGGTTGGTTGGTTGGAAGAAGGTCATGTTTCATTCGAATGTCATTAGCAGCGGTCGCGGCGGAGCTGGGCTGCGGAGGTAGCCCGGTACGAGGCAGCGCCCGCAGCCGCTCGGCCCGGCTCGGCTCGGCTCTGCACCGCACTGGTCAGCCCGAGTCGCACGGCCCCTTGGCGCCCCCTGCTGCCGGCGGCGGGAGCCATCGCCGCCTGCAGCCTCCACGCCACCGGCCTCGGACCGCCTCTGGAGTTTGCTTCCCATCCCCCGTGTTTTTCTCTCGTGCTTTTTGTTTTCGAACGTGTTTTCCAAAGAAACTCTTTCATTTTTATTATTTTTTCATTGGGATCTGAATGTAATTATTCACGCCTTCACCTTTTTTTTCCTGGGAGGCCTGGGTTTTCGGGGGCAGTTTCGCGCAGAGAAATGACCCGGGAGGTGGTCGATGCCAAGCTCGAATGTAACTGGCGAATAAGCTGGGGGTCAGGCTCGGTTGGCCGCTTTCTCCTGGCTGTCTGCGCTGGGCGGCTGGGGCCGTGCGAGGCAGGTCCTGGCCTCTCCACAAAGCCCCTCTGTACGACCGACCGCACACCTGGTAGGTGCCCAAGCGACGAAGGCATCGGGACACTGAAAGCTCGCACCGACGGAGCTCTAACTCCGCTGAAATCCCCGCAGTAGAAACGCTCGGGCCCGCAGCATCATCGCGTGCATCGTCCCTGAGCCCTCCCCTCGGGAGTCCGGGGCAGCTGCGGGCCCGGGACCATGGTTGCGGCCATGGAAGATCCCCGAGTGTCCCCCGCGCAGGGTCAGAACCGGGCAGCCGGGCAGCCCATCGAGCCGGGTTCCCCTTCAGGCAGGGCGTGCATCCCTGCACAGGGGAGGTCGGCGCCGTGCCTGGGGTGGAGGGACCCGGGCCGGTGCCCGCCGTCCCGGCCGCGGCTCTCAGCGTCCCTTCTCCGCGGCAGGGCGCGGCAGAGCGGCGGGAAGGTGCGGCACAAGCGGCAGGCGCTGCAGGACATGGCGCGGCCGCTCAAGCAGTGGCTCTACAAGCACCGCGACAACCCCTACCCTACCAAGACCGAGAAGATTCTGCTGGCCCTCGGTTCCCAGATGACCCTGGTGCAGGTAAGAGAACCCCCTACCCTCACCTCCGGCAGCTGCTTTGGGGCGTTTCATGAACGAGGGCGGGGGACAGGGACATAAGCCACAACCCTTCTGAGCTGCGCAAGAGTCAGCGCTGGGTGCCAGAGTAATCAGCAAGGTCAAGGGTCCTGTACACATCTTGCCCTCCACTCTCCCCAGGTGTCCTCCTCCAGTCCCCCAAACAGGAATTCCCACATCTGTCTATGTTGATTGGGGAAGTGCTAAAGGCAACCGGCAAAAGATGTGCACTTTCCCTTGTCTAGGAAAAAAACGCCTTCATCCTTTCAGCTCATTCATAAATACAGTGGAAATGTTTTTGCTTAGTCTTTGAAAATCCGTTAGGTAAAAGAAAGAAAAAAAAACCCAAACCAGTAATGTGAGATTTCAGCGTAGAATAGGAACTGTTGAGGAGGTTGTAAGCAGCTGTTCTTTCCCCTTTTGATAATGGGCTGGAACGAGAACAGTTCTATTGTTCTGGCAATAATCATCACCTGTTGAACAGCCCTTAGCATTACCATACGCATTGCCTGCAGAGGCTTAGCACGTAGAGACTGCCTCAGAGTCTTGCAGGAATCATCATTATAGCTTAATTAAGCATGGGGAGTAATTGTTCTGCTTGCAGGTAAAATTCCCCTGAAATGACTGGCTGCTTTGTTGCGGTATGAGATATAAAACTGGCTGCAGGTGTTTATAAATCTTAGTTCTTTGTTCTCTTTGCCATCTGGCACTCTGTCGCAGTGTGTGGTTAAATGCCGTTGGTTGCTGAGTGATGCTATCTCAGGTCTGGATGCTGCAGAGATTTATGTATTGTGAATAATCTAATTTCCTTACTGCGAGCTACTGCTAGGTGCAGAAAATGAAGCACAGGTGTTTGTAGGATTGGGTCTGCAGAGCTCTGCCTAGCACAGCATGTGTCATTTTGCAAAGGACATGAAGATTTCAAAATAACATGAATTATGAGGAAAAGAAGGTGGTAATAGAGCATTAGTGTTTTGAGTGCTCTTTCAGAAAAGCCTGTGCTTTGAACTTCAGTGCTAGTAATGGGGAAATGGGAAACTTTTACACTCTAGTACCTCACTGTGAAACTATTGCACTAGAAAAAACATTATAGCTTTGACAAAAATAATATTAATGTCTCAGAAAATGCCAGTTATAACTGGAAGAGACAGTTAAAACAACTTCTCTTGCCTTTAAAAACTGCTCATGAAAGCTTTGCTCAGACTTTTAAAAATAGGATCACACAAACACTGTCCATTCAGTGCCACAATGCAATAGGAGTAGTTTATTGGATGACAGCTTTTAGACTATGCTTGTATTTTGACATGAGATTTAAAACATGCACCCAGAACCTTTGTTGGGAGACTTTCACATTAATGATATCTTAGGGAGTTCTTTTGTAAATGCCTTGGAGCAAACAGACAAGGGGGAAATTGGGTGGGTTTTTTCGGTAGTGTTTCTCTTGTGGCAGCTTTGATAAAGCTCGATGGGGAAATGCTGTTAGTCTCTGTAAAAGTGTCAAGTGAGCCATGGCTGATACTTCATAGAGTTTTACAATCTGTGTAAGGTGTAGAATAAAATTTGAAAGAATCATGGAGGACTACATTTATCTCTGTTAGACCACACTGATTCGAGGGCATTTATGCTGAAGCTGACTTTGAGCAGCCTTAGTTCTGTGAACTAATATTTGAAAGAGCTGTGCAAAACCAGCACATCTATCTTCATTTAGAAGCACACCATCAGAAGGAAACCCCAGATGTTTCTTCCATCATTTGGGTGCAGTGCTCTTTTAATCCAGGAATGTGATAGCATCTGTATGAGAGGTAAATACATATGTCTGGCAACAGCAATAATTCCTGAGCCTGAAAGAACAAAACAGCACACACCTCACATCTACTTTTTGGATGCCCAGAAAACACAAGACTCTAATCCAGATCAAAATTCTTGTTCTCTGAGGCTGGGAGAGAAAGTGCCAGGCTATGAAGTCAGTCACACTGGGTACATCTGAAACAGTTTCTTCAAAGGTTGTGCTCTTTCCTCTGAGCGGTATAACCAAGAACAGGCTTGGGACTAGACTTTGGTATCTCTTGGAAATCATTACTTCTGTCCCAGGAGGGGCACTTTGTTTGCAGAATCATCAACCAGGGTCTCCTGTGATTGATTTTCTAATCCAGACATCATTAGAGAATTGTTGTATGATGTTTTCTCTGGGTTCAATGCCTTCACGTTTGCTGACCTGTCTCCTATTTCGTACTCTTCTTCCATTTCTTGGTGCTGTCTCATGGTGTTTGCTCTTGGTGGGAATGTACACTTGCCTCTACAGCATTCCTCTCCTGTGGAGGCTGTTTGCTGATGTTCCCTCTTCCCAGTATCACTCGTGTGCTGACACCTTGTTCTTGGAAGCCCTTTGAGTTTCTGCCAGAATGCCAGTTAGGGAATGAATGGTTGGGTTTTTTGGTTTTCACCTAACTGCTAACTGTGGAAAAGGTCATCAGCTTCAGCAGGTGTCTGAAAGGTGATGTTGGTAATGTAGCTGTAGCTCTTTTCTGTGTGCTTTTCTTTCATCTCATGAACCTTATTCCAGTGTGTACCATCTGTCCAAAGGTGCTTTTGCAGGACTGAGGCATAGATAAACCCAGTCCTTCAGTGAGACAAGGAGGTGAACATCCAGCCCATCCAACAGTTTTCTCCTGTTACTAGGCCAGTATCTATATTTCAACTCTTCCACAATTTTGTTTTAATTAGTTTTTCTATCACCCAGTTGCCTGATTGTAAATTAATGTATTCTGCTTCACTCGCACTTTGGCCTAAGCCCCTGTTCCTGAGCGCACTGATGGGACAGCAGCGGGGCTATTCCAGCTACATGTCCAACAGCGCTGCAGAAGTAAAGTCAGACTCTTTCAAGGAGGTAGAGATTTGCAGGAGTCGTAAATCATCTTGTTTCTTAAAAAGTAATAGCAAAACCTGGGGCAGATTCTGCGTGGAAGTATTCCTGGGCAAACCAACGAGGTCTTCAGGAATCCTCAAGACAAATGTGATTGCAGCTTTCAGTCCAACAGCCCAAACTTTTATACTTCCCCAGCTGCCAAAGCAGGAAACCAAAAAAAGTAAAGTAGTTTGAAAAGTCTTTTTACTTTTCCTCCAATTAGAGTAATTGAGAATCCAATCATTTGTCCTATTCATATGCTACATTTTCAGTTATATTATTACCACAGTGCTTGATTTATTGTATTTTAAATCTTAGTTTCAATGCTCATGTGAAATGAGGAAGAAAGATGGCTGCATATTCCATCCAGAAAGAAATCTGAATGGCTGTATGGTTCAGGAGACTTTTTTGCAATACTTAAATTAATATATTGCTCGTGTGCTGCCACAGACTGAATAGTATTCAGATTCATAAAGACATATCTGCATTACTAGAGGAAAAGCAGCACTTGATTTCTGTTTCCTTTCTGAAACTTTGGCCACCTTTAAGCAGTGAGACAGAGCAAATTACAGTAAAATTGAAGAGTCTCTGCAGAAGTAAAGTCAGAGGGTCAATATTTCATGATGCTGATACAAGTAGCTGATGCTCTTTGGGAATGGCTGAACTGCTGTAAAATATGAGTGCTGGAAGGCACATCTATTACCACTCTCCTTGGGTTTTGTCTTTTTATTTCATGCAGAATGATATGATTGTTGCTTTATGAGAATAGTGAGTTTCATCATGCATTTTTTCAAGATACTTAGTTCTTGGGGAGCTTTCTGAGACTACAATTTTCCCATTGGCTTGTATGTAAATCATTATTTTGGTCTTTTTTCATTATTTTCTGATGTCACAGTAGTGTAACTCAGGACCAGGGCAAAGGATGGATGGCTTTTGGCAGTTCTAGTTGTTTCTTTTCGTAGTAGCTTAAGTAAGTGTGGTGCAAACAGGCACTTGTAATGAGTGGCACCTACAGCAGTAGGCATGTGACTTTTTAAAGACCATATAGGTGCACCAGGTAATATTTGGGGCTGGCTGAAATGAGTGACAAAACTGTCCTTGGCTTTAAAGAAGCCATAACAACCTGTAATAACCCAGGTGGTGGCTGAAGGTCAGGGTGAGCTGTCTTGTACAGTCTGTAGCCATGCAGCTTCTACAGTCCATACGCCTTGAGGTTGTCCAAGACTGAAGAGTGGGAGAGATGTAAAATCCCTTCACGTCTTAGATTCAGGATTTTTCTAGTAACATACATCAGTGCTCAAGAGCAGAAAACCACCCAGAGATACCTAAAAATCTCTTAAGTGGATTTGTTAACTTCCCTTCAGCTTTAATGGGCCTTGTTGTAATTGCATTTGGGATAAGAGTCTCTGGAGTGAGTTTGCTGCTTTGTGCTTTAGCAGAAAGCTTCTCTTGTAAATGCTGACATCAGGTTCTTTCATAATGATCAAATACTACTATTTCCCCCTCTCATAGCAGAAGACTTAAAATATGACTCATCTTTTCATATTGATAGGAAGCAAAGCGTTGGCATGGGAAGAATGAGCCAAAAATAAACCAAGAGTACCATGCAAAAAATCACTCCTGCTATATTTAATTGCTTTTATGTATGAGTCACACTAATACTACCCTGTCTTTCTTTTATGTACATGACACTTCACTGATGAAATATTTCAATATGTAATGAAATGGAGCATAATGAAATCTTTCTCGTAAGAGGTTAGAAAGATGTCAGTTTTGTAAGGTGTTGCAATAACTGCTGTGATAGTCAGTGGAACCCTGGATTGATCCATCTCTATCACTATGTACTTGATTTCAGAGTTCTAGTAAATCATGCAGCAGGCAGGTGACTGCTGCTTCAGCTGAGCAGTCTGGAGATGGTTTGTTAACGGTGTTAGAAAGTGGATGGATTCCAGCCCACCCTTTCTGGTTTACTGTAATGATTGCTGTGACAATATGATGAATATATGTAGGTAGCCCTGGAAGAGAATGAAAATTACTTACTCCTCTCTGCCAGCTACAGTTTTGGTCTTCTAACCTGTCAGAGTAAACTACATGGTTTGTGAAGTTATGTGTTTGGCATCTGAGTGCTGATCCAGGGCTCAGTGTATTTTTGGTGGAACCCTGTTTTATGTAAACACGGTTTTAAGTAAAATCAAAGTGACAGGCTTAAGGTGCTGCTGCTGAGTTCTAGATGGGACTCTGAACTGCAGTTTTGTTTTTCCTTTATGCAGATAGTTGTGGTTTGTTTTTTCTCCTAATCACCCCAGATTGATTATTGATTCGGAGTAATTAGTGCCTTATGCAACCTTAGCTACAAAAGACAAATGGCAAAACTAGGGCCAAAATCCAACACTGAGGCCTACAGTTTGGCTCTCTGGTAGGTGGGGTAGCATGTATTGATAAAACATGTGTTAACTTGCTTCTCAGATTGACATAAATGAACTGGCATGATACTTCCCAGGTCAGAATATGCCTGCAGTAGTCTCTGGCTTCCTCTGTGTGCACTTTCACAACCCTAAGATGTGAGTGGGGTTATAGACTCCCAACATTCTTTACATTCTCTTGTGCAAGTATTGCTGCTCTGCCTCCTTCTTGCACAGGGCCTGTCAAAATATAATTACTCCTGCAAAGAGTAGATAGCATTTTTAAGACCTGATTTATCATTAAACAAATATTGTTAGAGTGTAGGTAGCTTTCCTCTACTCTTGCTCATAGTGAGGTTATGGTAAGGTCGCTCTGTCAGTATCAGTATTTCCTATGTTATATATATTTTTAAGTTAAACCACGGGCAGCATTTTCTCAGGTGTGTTTTCATGCAAAGCCACTGCAAGTCCCATTGGTGATTTGATTAGCACTGCTGGCACAGAAGACTATACCATGCCCTTTTGCTCCTTTGGTATCTAGGGCACTGTGAAATCCTTCTGTTTGAGCCTGACTTTCTGGTGACCCTGTATGTTAGAAGGATGCATGCAAATGTCAAACTCTAAAAAGCGCTCTGCAGCTGAGAAAGAAAACAGATTCCACACAAGGTGTCTACTAAACATTTTCACTGGTTTTGATTTTTTAATTTCTTTTTTTTTAATTTCCAAAACAGAATGAGTTCATATAAGCTACTGCTCTGCAAAGCAAATGGTTGATTTCTGCAATGACTCCAAGATGTATCTGTGTAGGACTTTCCTGATACCCACTGCTTGTCAGAGTACTGAAAAAGCACGAGGGACAATTTGGGCTTTTATATAACCAAATTCAGAATGGCTTTTTCTCACTTAACAGCCTAACTGCAGCCTACATAAATGTCAAAGGCAAATTACTGAATATTAACCTTCTAGATTAAAACAGCTTAGTGACAGCCCAAAGGTTCATATTGAAAGTTCAGGGCACTACCTTTAAAATAGAATAATTAAAAAACAAACAAACAAACAAAACCCACAAAAAAAAAACCAAATCTACTATAAAATGAGTATTTTGGGACACTTTAAATAAAACCTTGTTGATAATAACTTTCCTAATACTTGTGAAGGGTGGAAAGCCTGAACCTGCCTTCTTGTCTAAGGTTCATGCTCTGCTCAGTGATAGTTTCATGGACTCCTGTTCCCCTTTCCATTGTTTGTCACTTTCTTGGGGCATACATACAAGTCACCAAAACTCAGTGGGTTAGATTTGTTTCTCCCCATCACTTTGAAGGGAAGCTAATGCGTTCATTTGTCTGCAGGTATCAAACTGGTTTGCCAATGCAAGACGTCGGCTGAAGAACACTGTCAGGCAACCAGATCTTAGCTGGGCTTTACGAATAAAACTGTACAACAAGTATGTTCAAGGCAATGCTGAACGACTCAGCGTGAGCAGCGATGACTCATGCTCTGAAGGTTTGTTCCTGCTCTTTTTATCAGTTTCAAACCACTTAAAAATATATTTAGGAAGTATCAGATACCCTATGAGCTCTGATTTCTCACTAAACGCCCTCGGTGGATCCTCCTTTGCTTTTTGTGAATTAGGTGACCTTTTTTTAGCTCCCAGCTATTACTCAGCCTTGCAAAGTGGGATTGTGTAGGTTAATTGGAATCGCAGGCTGGTTGCATGCTCTTTGCCTGTTTCATGTAATGTTGTTACTGGAAGTGTAATTGGTAGTTCATTAGGTTCTACAAGCCTGTTCCTTTAATCTGTCTGAAAGCTAAAAAAGTTATATTTGTTGACTTAAGGAAATGAGAAATCTCTTGACTGTTAATTTCCTGGGCTGCAGCAAGTAAACTTAAATGTTTTGTACTATTGGGGAGAGCCAAATTTCAAGTTATGATAGTAAGAATTCAGCTTGTTCAGACAGCCTTTTAAACACTTATCACTGATTTAGGACAGTTAACAGGGTATTTTTCTACCTGCCTTGTGTTGCTCATGAAGAAATTAGACTCAGAGACTGTTTCCTACAGTTAATTAATTTGGAGTAGCTGGAACATCTGAGAATCCTGGGAACAACTACAAGCAATGTGTGAACAGAAGCAAATGAAAAATCACTGCCTAATGCCGAAGTCTAAAGTTATTTTCTCGGTTTAGTTAAATTTATAGCAATTTAAGACCTGTAGAGAAAGTCTCTTGTTAAACATTAAGTGTTTAATGTATTACTGTGTCTTTGTTCTTTTGTTTCCAGATGGAGAAAATCCTCCAAGAAACCATATGAATGAAGGGGGATATAACAAACCAGTTCATCACACTGTGATTAAAACTGAAAATTCAGTAATAAAAACAGGAGTGAGACCAGAAACAAGTGCCAATGAGGATTACGTGTCACCCCCCAAATACAAAAGCAGCTTATTGAATCGTTACCTGAATGACTCATTGAGACATGTCATGGCTACTAATGCAGCTATGATGGAAAAAACAAGGCAAAGGAATCACTCTGGTTCATTTAGTTCCAATGAATTTGAGGAAGAGCTGGTGTCTCCATCATCATCAGAGACAGAAGGCAATTTTGTCTACCGGACAGGTAAGGGATCCTTTCTGCATCATTCCTAAAACAGCCAGCTTTGGTGGATGGTGTCACCTGAAATGTCTTGTGATCGTGCCTTTACTCATGAGAGTGACGAACCCTTATCCCTGCTCTCATATGGAGAGTCCGTAACTCCCTATCCATCCTTTTGCATGAGGGTAAATCAGTCGGGTCCATGCATTCTTATGGACAGCCTTTCTCCAGCCTGTCAGTCATGGGAGGAGTTCTACCTGTAATATTGCAGTTAAATGCAGTTGCTGATGGCTAATGAAGTTAGTTTGCTTTTTGAATGGAGCTATGGGGCCAATTTATGAAATGACACAGACTATCTTTATCAGCACTAAACAAGCCTAAAGAAGGAGAAAAATCTTCAGCATTACGGTCAGTGACCAGAGGTGGACTGAAGTATTGTATGACCCCTGCTGAGAGAAAGAAAAGGGCTTTAAAACTTCTAGGTAGCTGTTTGGGGCACTTTAATGAGCTACATGCCTTCCTGTGAGTGCCTGTGAACACTTTCCCCTGTTGCACAGCATCTTTTCTGTCTCAGAGTGTCTTCTCTGGTGGGTGGCCCCTTGGTGCTCGTGCTTTTCTTAGGAATACATGGGTTAGTTTACATCAGTTTCTGCACTGCTCTCCAGACACTGCACTCAGTTAAAGGGCCTCAGGCTTGACCTTTAAATATCTTGTCTTCATGGTTTTTTTTAAAAGATTACATGTAACTTATTTTAATCTTATCAATAAAAACATAAAAGCATGATTTATACCATCTGCTGTTTTACCAGAGGAAGGCACATGGGACTGCCTGATTCATGCCAATAAATTGCTGTACATCAGGGAAAGATCAGGACTTACTCAGGTCTCTGTGGGACAGGGACTGCTGGAAGGCTCCTCTTGTGAAGCTGCTGCTGTATTTCTTTGGAGACATAAGGCAAAGGCTTATCTTTGGAAAAAAATGAAGTTTCGCATCCCAGGCTCTGGAGTCCTCACCAGTGTCACAAGGTTTCCACCCATTGCAGCAGCCCTTCATGTTGTGTTAGAGCCTTTCTTGGAGGCTTACTTTGCCAAGGACCACCCTGTAGGCAACATCACTTTTGAGATGGATGAATATTGCTGAAAGTACTGGAGGACTTTGCACTACAGTTAATATAGATTTAGATCTTGTACTGGGTTCCCTTTGGCTTCTCTGGCAGGGAGCTTCATGTGCCCCTTGCTTTTGTAGCCTCTCAAGTTTGCAGCTTTTGCACTCTCTTTCCTGATATATTTCACGGGGGTTGGTTGGTTTGTTTGTGGTTTTGATTGGTTTGGTTTTGTTGTCCTGGTGGAGGGACTGCAAGGATTTCAGGATGCTGGTGGGGGCAGGAGGACACTGGTACATGTAGGTTGTCATAGATGAGCAGTTGGGAAGTGGGGCCCCTGTTGAGAAACAGGATCTCAAAGGGAGCAAGAATAGTACATGCATGATGAATAAGTTTCATAATTAACTCTCTCTGTTAATTTAGCATTTTTCTGGGGGCGGGAGGAGTGGGGCAAGTGGGGAGGTGTTTGGTTTTCAACATACCAAATGCATTTGGTCCATATTATGGGTCTTTTGTCTGCCAAGTTTTATTTTTAAGTGAAAAGCTACTCAAGAACAGATGCAGCAGCTCAGCTATGTAAACTTCTGTTTTGCTGTACTTTTATATCATAACTTAAAAATGGACACAATGACTTTTTAAAAATCGTCATAAATTTGCTACTGGATTAAGTTCTGCTTGCCAAGTTTTCAAGCTGCACCAAAAAATATGGTCTTTAATGAGAAGGTTGAAACAGGCATGCTGTAACTGAATTCACAAGCTGGGCTGGAAAGACTGAAAACTAGTTTATTTGTCTTTAAAGTTCATAAATGACATTCCTGGAACTCCTCTTGAGGTCGTTTTTAAATCAGTTCTTAAATATCTTTGTTAACATTTTGAAGTGCTGTGGTCTTTGATGAGAACACCCCAGCAGCTCTCAGGATACAGTTTGATTCTTTTCACACTTCCAAAGCAGACAAGCAGTAGCCTGATGATAAAAAAGGGACTATGTGCACACCCTGTATTATTTGGTACACACATATACAAAACAAATAGTGTATCCTTCCTATATGTGCACACATTCAGGAAATAATAGGTACAAACAGGCTTATTTTCAGCTGCAAGGTTAGAGTCTCATTAATGGTTTTCTGGTGATGTTGTAATGTGCAGGAATGGAGCCCTTCATGAGCAAAGATATTTTCTAGTTACCATACAGTCATGAAATCTGCTTACAAATAGATGAGCGTACTAAAATGGTTGTTCGCTAGGAAGAGATAAATAGGGATTGTGTGAGTGTGTGTGTCTTTGTAATTTGAATATCTGGGATGGCAGCTCTCAGTGCAGTTGTATAGCAGTACCGCATCTGCGTTCTCAAGAATAACTGCAATGCGTTTGGTTAAGCAAAGTCGCAGGGCATGGCTGACTGTACCACTCAGACCTTCCTGAAAGCAACAAGTGTATTTTCAGGTGTGATAGCAACACTTGTAAGGGACTCCCCACTGCAGTTTTTTTCTAAGTGAAGCATCTAATTTCGAACACAGATAGGTTGAAACAGAATGGTGAAGTCCCTAGGTGTTTTAACTTATGGAAGCATTTTGTGCAGCATTGACGTTTTGGTTTTTGAGACACATTTGGCCAGGTTGCTGTGCTCCTCACAGCAGGCAGTCACTGGTGTTGAAGCTAATTCTTCATTGTGGCTCCTGGAAAAGCAGCTTTTCATAGCAGATTGTGAGTAGAAAGCTTACTCACCGCATCTGGTTCATGTTATGGGCCAAACCCTTATCTCAGGTACATCAGTGTGCTCAGAGTGACTTGTCCAGTGCCTGGGGTCAATGTGGCCCGTACCAAATTAATGGGGTATGAGTGCAGCGTCCAGTGACAAAGACAAGAAGTTGCAGTTTAAAGTTTATAAGGAAAAGGGGTTGCATAGATTCCTGTTTCAGTAATTAACGTGCTTATAAACACAGGTCCATACGCTGCTGCAGCCTCATGCAACTGGGAAATCGCATGCAGAGATCAAGGACAGGCGTTATACCTCAGGGGCCGGAGAGCGGCTGCGCTGTGCGCCCTGCACGAGTGGTGCAGCCCCTGGGAAGCGGCGCTAGTGCCGGAGTGGGAGCAGCACGGCGCCAGCCAGGTCCCTCACAGCCACGGTGCCCACACTCCTGCCTCCCTGGCCGCTCGTCCCACCCCGGCGGCGTGTGCCCGGGAGCTGCCACGGGCGGCGGGCCGCAGCAGGGAGAAGGGAGCGGCTGGGGCAGAGTGCAGCCACGTATGGAAGCGTTTGTGTCGTAAACTGATCTGCTCGTGTATACAGCCTGACACAGGCCTGTGTGCCGTTAGGGCAGACATTTCAGCTCCGATCAATTCTAGTGCAAGTGTAGTGTATAAATGTATATAATTGGTCAAATATGTGTCTTCAGCTGACCACTGGAAGGCTCGCTTCAGTGTTTCTGTTTAGTTAAAAGTCAGTGTTGGAGAACAAGTTTTCATTAACTCCTTGGCATGCTGTCATTCACAGGAGGTGCGCTGTGTGACAGGAATAACTCAAACCAGACTTGCCTATCTGTTTGTTGTACAAACTCACGCAGGAACAACAGTCCAACTGCAGCAAGCGCTCCAGAAATCTATAAGGAAAAGATCTAATAATGTTTATAGTGAGGCTAGACGTAAATCTAAAGCGGCAGCGGCAGTCTTTGGTTTACGGATCACTAAAACGCTGAGGTTTTCTGTAATCACGCTGCAGAGCTCTGTTGAGTACCCTTTTGTCAGTCACCTGTGGGAACAAAGTGTTCTGCATCGTTACAGCAGAAGGAAATGAAAAACCCCAACTTTCTGGGATATCGCTGGCTGGTGAGCTGCATTTGGTGAACGCAAGCGAAAACGAAAATGAGAGAAGGAGAGGTGAAATGGCAGGACAGGGAGTTTTCTAACTTCTTTCTGTTAGGCAGGTTTTCATTGATTTCACTTTATACGTTACTTAGCACAGTAGAAAAGCCAGAACAAATAAAAATAGTGATGAAACTAGAGACTTGCAGGCCTGGAAAGGAGGGTGGCTTTTATAAAAAACCCTCTTGAATGACTGATTGATTTTTGAAGATGTTTGATCGCTATTTTTAGACATTTATACTCAGGACTGTGCTCTGGTTTTGATGTTCTCACACTACTCCCTTTTTCTTTCTCCTCGCCTTCCTTACTTTCATTTAGATCCCGCAAAGTCTGTGATTTGTAGAGAATGATCCTCGTATGCATATTGCAGCACACTCTGAGACCCTCAGCAGGATCAGGCCCACAGTCGTACAGAGCCCTCATATTTAAGGCTGTAGCTCTGCACATAAGTACTGTGGAGAGACACATGGGAGCTGCAGAGCAAGTGCTGTGCTTTTGTGTGGTCCTTGCCAACTTTTTCTCGCAATTTAACATTTTTAGAAATTAACATGTAATTTAAAAATGAGCTATAAAATTTAAAAGCATAATATGAGCACAATGGAACCTGTTTTCAGAAACAACTCGAGGGACCTGCAAAAAAACCCGCTCGTCCCAGGGACTTTCGCAAAGTTTGGTCTAAATGGTGCTGGAGACCTTGGGGATACTTTAAAATAAATGGGAACCTGGGAGTGCTGAAGGAGGTCCTTGTTGCAGATCCTAATGTTGTCCAGAAGTGAAATGGAAAAAGGGAATGTCAAGTACAGTATTAAATGCACACAGCAGCATAACTGCAATGTCAAGGTTACCCAGTTAAGATCGTATTTCTTGCGGGAATTTTATTATGACACGACCCGATTCGTCAACACTGAAATGGCAGGGAATTGAAAATGGAGGAGAGGATTGTGTTTAACTGGCTGTTCTGTTGGGTTTGCTAAAGAAAGATTAAAAGGAAGCAGGCTGTTCTACAGGGACAGTGTCAGGTTTAATACACCAGATGTGATAGCCCAAACTTGAGAATTTTAAAGCTCCTGCCCGCTCCCTGCTCGTTAAGTCGATTGTTCACTTTTTGCATTTCTTTCGGTTTGAACAGCGAAAGCCAAATAAGCTGCTTTTAAATTCCCTTCAGTTTACCAATTTCTCAATATGGGAGCTGCAAGGGGATTATTTCCACATGACCCTGAAAGCAGTGCTCCATCAGAACTGAATCTTTTCTGTGGAAAGGTATCAGTTTCAACCTCTCTCAGGTGGAGAAATGGAGGGAGAGTGCTGGGTGGGCTGGGAGCATTGATGGTGCTGGAGGCAGAACATTCTGCCAAAAGCCCAGGCACCCAGGGACTGCTAATGGTCAGGAGGGAGCTTTGTCTGGAGCCAACCAGCCAAATAGAAATGGAAATAGGGCTATGTCAGGTCAGAATTCTTATAGCAGCAAGTTTGTGGATATCATTTGGCTGTAATTATTGTGGAGACCCCATTGAGGAGAGGAGGTGGGTGTGCACCTCTGCTGGTTTTGCTTCTGTTGATGTCACGACAGACTTTCCACGTATTTCAGTAAAAGCTCACTCGAGCCAGTTGTTTGGCTGCTGAGTTTTTTCTTCAAGTCAGCTTGCTTCAGGGCAGCACATCTCAGGACTCCTGACAGCTTTATCATCGTTGGGAATGTGAATTTCTTGTATGAATAATTAGAAATGGAAAAGATGACCACATTTGACAAAAAAATAAATCAATCAGGGGATCAGCCACATTTCCAGGGCCTCAGGTTGCTGCTACCTGGGCCGCTACAGCAATTCACCTCTGTTTCTCTGAGATCATTAACATTTCCCTAATGCAAATATTTGCAGCAATAGCCAAAAAAGCAGTAGCCCCCTGTGCTTGCTCAAGACCTCTCTCAGACACAGCAGGAAAAATGTATGGTGCTGTCACTGGTTCCTAACAACTATATATTTTAATGCTCTTCTTTAGAGTTTACTAATGCTCCAGGCCTAAGCAAAGGCTGTTCCCTGGCAAGCCTCAGGCCTCATTCATTCAGCAAAGGTGTTTGCTCAGAGAAAGAAATATTTATCCCCATTGTTCAAAATGTCTTTAGAATTATGCTGGTCTTAAAACCTGGGGCCAACCCAAATGTGAATGTTTCAGGAAATTATGTGCATGGAAAAGCACATGATCATAAATCAGACTCTTTTCCAGTTTTAGCTGTAGAGTGCATGGCTAGTAATGAATATAATGGGGAAATTAGTAAGAAAATTAGCAGTTAATTTAAGGAGTATGTAAAGAGTGTGTGAAACTACAGCTTGGGAAAACTGATTTAGTGACATAGCTGTGATTCCTTCTCTCCTTCCACTGCCTGAGCAGGATTTTCTCCAGTAGCCAAATTTCTGTGCATTTCTCTTAAAGCAGAAACGTCAGGGTTCTGTGCTGCCTTGCAGCATGTCAGCTGGCCTGGTTTCTACACTAACCCAGGGCATCCTTAGCCCTGCAGACACTGGCCAGCCACAGCCGCTGCAACTGTGAGTGCAAAAGAAAGCGCTACCCGAATGAGGAAGGCAGAGGGAGATCAGAGGACAAGCTAATAGGGAAATGAAGCAGCTGGGGGAGCAGCAGAAAGCCCTGGTACAGCAGCCAGAAGTGGTTCAACATTGGGCAGAGCACCAGTTTGCATCCAGTAGGTCATTGCTGTAGCCTGGGTGCCCTGTTCTGCGTTGGTGTACATAGGGACCCTGCCACTACAGACACTATGGCTTTCCCCTGATACACTCCTATAGGCACAAAGGAAGGTGTGTCTGCTCTTTCCCCTACCTGGGAAACCTAGCAGCAAAGTGTAATTATCAGCTGTTTGTGCCAAGGAGGGAATGTTGGCCAATAAACATGAAAAATACAGCACAATTCTAAATGTGAAAGAGAGAAAAGTAACAAAACACAGGAGTGTTTGCAAAGCAGAAATGTGTGTTGTCACCCTGTCAGGAGTGGCTTTGAAATCACACACTTGTATATATCACTTTGAATGCAAAGCTGTGGCTGGAGGCAGATCTCCCCAGTGCTGGATTGCAAGCAAGACTTGTACTGGGTCTGACACTGAAATGTGCCCAATCTGCTCCTCAGAGCTCATGTAGCTCTGCAGCTGCCTGTGCCCTTTATTTGCCTGCAGTAGCTGCAAGGCAAAGAAAGAGAAATTGCAGGGGCAAAACCCTTCCTTTTTACCTGGTGAATTACTTGTACATACAAAATCTGTCATCTCCTTGAGTAACTACCATCTTCAGTGACATGTATTAACACACAAAGCTAAGTGTGACCAGGAGGGGACAAGGTGCAGGAAAGTCAGGCACAGGCAGGACAGGGTAGTAGCAGGTGGGGAACGAGGGCTGGACTTTCCACATTCTGGAGCAGTAAATTTAAAAGAAAGGCAAACCCATAAAATTTTAACTTCTCTCTGGAAAAACATCTCAATTGAAACTTCATACCTGGCATGGGGTTCCTGCATGTCCCAGCCTCCTTCCGCTGCTGGGGAGAAATAACACAACTTTGGGTAATGTTCTGGTAAATTCTGCTTCTAGCAAGGATTGTCCCCTGCACAGTTTTGCAGTGCTGCTGGTCATGTTGCTGTAGTTAGGGCTATACCTGTGTTTCCATTAGAACCTTTTTAATCTGCAAATTTATGACCCAGCTGTAAAAATTCAATCCAGACTGCAACTTGGCATGGGCAGCGTTCGTTCTTCCATCTGTGGAAAGGATTTAAGCAGGTACATCCCAGTAATAACCATCCGAGTTAGGCTTGTAAATTTGGAGCGTGATGACTGCTGAATAAAACTGTGAGCTTCTCTCTGTAGACCTGGAGTTTGAAATATTTCCTGCCCGTGGTCAGACTAGTGAAAAGCAACTTGTTTGTATTCAGCCAGACAGCTGTAAATAAAGAGAGTGTCTTGCTTTATTCTGCATTTGCTTACATGCACAATCGTTTTCCTTACCCTGGCAATATTCTGACTCGGCTGGCGAATGCTTAGATCTCTGCAGGATCTTGCTCCAAAGCAGGCTTTGATCACTTCTAGGTAGAACAAAAAATTGAATTCACACTGCTGCAAACAGCAGAATTTATCTGCTGATCATTATAGAGGGGGAAAAAAAATAAGGGAAGCAAAAGACCAGATTGCTTTCTTTTGAGTGGGATTTTTGTTTGCATTCTTTTTAAAATCTCTCTAAAAATGATTCAGTCTTGAAATGCAAAATTAGTTTTATTCACCACCACTTCCTCAGTTTTTAACTTTCTTTTTTTTTTCTCTAAAAAGCTACACACTAACAGTACCTGACCAGATAAACTAGTAATCTTATCTGATCCAGCAAATCCTATTTCCTTTTGCAGGTTTGTGGTTTTTGAAAGTCGTTCTGCAACTTAAAAGAACTCCTTTATGTGTTTAACTGAATTTTTTTAGGTCATTTGTCCATAATGTGAATACCAGAAACATAATGATGAAAGCAGTTATGCTCTTCCATGTGTATTCACAGAGAAGCTTTCAGGAGCATTTTGGCTCAATTTGAGGAGTGCTTTGAAGGGATCTCTACGTGGACTAGTGCTGGTTGTGGATGACTTTTTACCTGGCATTGAGAAAGTGTGGGGAACCTGTGGGTATGGTCTGTGTATGAGATTTTTTTGCCATCTCCATGAAGGAAGGGGAATGTTCCAAAGACACCTGTTCCAGGAAAGCCATCCTTCATCTCCATGTTTAAAATTCATCTTCCAGTTATCCAGAACCAAAAAAGCAGAGTTGGATTCAGTTTAATCCACTCCAAATTAAAAAAATTTGGATATGAGATACAAGGTGTAGGTGTGGAAGTTACCAGTGACTGCTAAAGACTGAGGTCTTTTATGCTTTATGGCATTAAATTGTCATCAGCCACTTCAGATCTGTTAGAAGTATGTCCTAAGCAGTCAAAGCATGCAGAAAGCTTGTGTAACAGGAGTTTTATGTGCGCTACAAAAAAAAAACACCCAAAAGGAACAGCAATTTAAAGCAGGAAAGTAAGTTGGAGACGTAAACTGCATTGTAGAAAATCTGGAAAAAGTAAAAAACAGTTCAAACAGAAAGATCAGATAAACAGCTAGAGCTGGAACAGCTGAAAAGAAAAACACAAAAATAGGTAAAGCGGGATTCCAACGAGCCATGAAATGTGTTTTCCTTAATTCTTCACAGTGGCCTTGAAACCTGATGTTGGAGACTCTATCTCTGTTCTTTCACTGATGGCCAGAAGCTGAGGTTATGATGACCAGATCGTTTGGTATGGCACTGACATTTCAAGTTAAAAGGGATTGCCAAGACTCTCAGTTATGACACTAAAATATACCACTACGTCTAGGGCCAATTTTCAGTCCCTCCCTCATGCCTCCACATTGATTTAGGCAACAGATGCGTGAAAAGCAGAGCAACATTCAAAATAATCCCTCAGCTGAAGCTGGAGGGAGGCTGGCTAGTGGGCTGTAGCCAAAATTCCTTAAATGTTACAGTGTTTTACATTTCTAAATGTAAAAACTTTCTTTCCAAGGTGAGGTACCAGCCAAATGTCTTAGTTACGGTATCTCAGAGTGAAAACTGGCATGTGGCCTTGTGGTCATTTGTGGGTATTGACAGATTTACACTGTCGAAGACCAAGTTAAATGTTGTCGGTTTCTCCATCTCCCCTTTACTTTGTCAGGCTTGCTTTTTTTTTTTGCCTTTTTTTTTTTCTCTGCCTTTCTTTTTTTCTTTTTTTTCTCCTCTCAGTTACTATTTGTCAGCTTAAATCCAGTTTGCTGGAAAAATGAAGGCTCTTCACGACCTGGCGCTTCAGGAGCGAATTGACTAAAATTCTTTCTGCTAGCCAAGGTATTTTGTAATGCATTGCAAAACAGCAGCAGGATTGCTCTCCTTGCACTAGATGTACTTTGTGGGCTAGACACTGTGGGCAGTTTTAATGAGATCTTGGTGTGCTGAAGAATTTGTCTCAGTCGTTGACTGCAGGGAGACTTTGATCCCAGGTCCCTGGTCTTCTAATTGCTCTTCCCACCCCAAGGAACACGGTCTGGCTTTGCCCTGTTGTGGACTAAGCCATGGGGAGTCTGGACTGATATCTGCTTGGGCAGCAGGTCCTGGAGCTGGTGTGCAAATTAAACAGTCTCCTTGGGACTATTTATGGCAGCTTTGCACAGGAGGGGTGGTGCATTGCCCATTACACAGACACTAAATTCGTTGTCCTGCTTTTCTCCCTCTCATGTTGTTTAACTGCTGTAACTGTTGGGTATTGCCTCACTAATTCCTGTCCCCTGGATCATCTTTAAATAGGAGCTTCTTCCAGAAGGCAGTGGCCTTTGTTCCTTTATCCCTTCCCTGTCAGCAGTATCAGAATTGCAATTGTTATGGGCTTCCTAATTATTGAATCCCAGTAGTCCTGGGTGTTCAGAGACACTTTTTGAAGTGAGGAGAACACAGAAAAGCTGTCCTGCTCTGGCCAGCTGCAGAGACACTAATAATGCTTGTAACCCATACAAACTTTCATATACATACACATACATACTCACATGTATTTCCTCAGTGATGACGGTATCTATGGAATTCAAGCCTTCTGCTTTGCTATTTGCTGTGCTTATTCCTTCAACTCAGACCTGTGCAGTAGTTCAGCATGGCAGTGAACTTTGCAAAGTTAAAAGAGGTCCCTACCGTATTATCCATAAATTAAGAGATATCTCCCTTCCAAATTCTATACCTCACTCAGGTGCTTACTCCAGCTTGCCCAGAAAAGCACAAAATCCTAGTCACAGAAATCAGCAGACAAGATGAAGATGACCTGCAGGTCTTGATCCCAGTGATCCTTTGTTTTATGCAATGGCCGTCTTTTTGCTGGCTAAATCAAAGCAAAAAAAAAACCAAACAAACCCTCAGTGCTTGTTTAACATTGATAAAAATAGCAGGAAACCATTTTTTTCCTTTTAGTAGTCTCCCAGCATTTCTGATGCCATCTTTACTCCTCATCTAATGAAACGATGAGCACTAATAATTTTTCCTGGCTGCAGGTATTTGTTTGTTACATTTGCTGTATGTAGAGCAGTATAGAGAAAGGATCATTAATACTTCTCAGTCTTCTGTTCTTCATTCAACTCATGGGTTCCCATCCCTGATTCTCTGCCTTTTTATTCAAAAGGAGCCAATAATTTCACCTGGTGTTTGACTAGAAAGCATCTTTAGCCTTACCTAATAACTGATGGCACTGAGATATGTTTTAAAATTAAGTCTTTGGAAGGCTTTATGATGGACAAGGCAAAAAAATCCAATGTGATAAGATCTGGTCTAGTTTTTGAGCATTTTGGCTTCAAAGCACACTGAATGATTTGACAGAGTGTTCATATGTTTGCAAAGCTTTCCAAACTTCATTTGGTGAACTCCAGCTGCTTTCAGTGGGATCTTTGCTCACAGATCAAAGATTGTGACACCCAGAGAATGTAATTGCTCATATTTGGACGCTGCTCTTCCTTCATTCCTTGTACAAAATAGGAAAAATAAAGGATATGTTCAGCACCACAATATTGCTGCACTTGCTGAGGTTTTGGAACCTCTGTCATTTCTCTACAGGCATCTTGGCTGCTCAGAGACACCCTTCCCTGTCCAGACCAATGGCGACATCCAGCCCAATATGAACATAGCAAAACCCTCTTCTGCCTCATGTCTGCATCCTCTTTCCATCCTATCCTAACAGCCTCCAGGCAGCAGCTCCATGCTCTCTGCAGAGAGTGTAAGATAAGGGGCTGCGGCAAACTTGGCATGAGTCACTGGCTGCTTCCCGCTCTGGCCTGTAGAGAGCCTGTGACCCACCACACAACACCTGCTGCATAAAAAAAGCCAGTCTGCAGCCCCAGCTGGGAACAGGAGATCTCCGCAAAATGCCAGGTCTGGATGAGCTGAGTGAAGTGCAGCAGAGAGTTGGAGATGCAAAGTTGGTGTCTGAAGTGGATAGTGGGGAGAAGGGAGCTTGTACTGCCCCTTGGGGTGCAAGGGGTGGGTGTGTTGTGGGTGATCTAGAACAGGGCTTCCTTGCATCCTTGGCAAGTTCTGTGCCACCTGAAGATGATGCTCGCTTGCCCCCTGCGTATGTTTACAGGTGGTTTATGGGTTTAGGAATGCTAAATGCCATGAGATCACAGATAACTGTTTGGAGAGGAGAGGAGGAAGGAGCAAATCAACAGATTCCTGTATATCATCCATACGTGACACTCCAAGTCCTTTAAATGCTTAAACTAAAGACCTAAATATAATTTAGTTAGTAAAAATATACCTTAGTTATAGTAAAATTATAATAGTGGAACTTGGCAAGAGAGCAGCTAATAAATACTACCCTTTTGAAATGTGCCTGGGATCCAAGTACATACTCTTTTACTGTGTAGTTAAAGCATGTGGCAGGATATGCTAGACTAAGATTTTCTTTTTGTCTTTCCAGTGGAAAACTAAAGTTCTTTGTTTAAGTGAAACCCTTTGGGAATTTTTCTTAAGTAAAACAAGGAGCTAAAGAATTCCATTCCCTTTTGCCAATTTTTTTTTTCCTCCTTCAAGCCAAATTATCGATTAATGGGGCATTAAATACCAAATACTGCCTAGTTATAGTCATACCCTTTTTATATGTAGGCTCCTTCGATAGTTGGTGATTGGCGCTTCAAACACAGCTGAATTACAGGATGAGATAATTTACTGGGGCAATACTACGCCTTCTCAACATTTTGGCCTTATAAAAGTAAAGGTCACTAATCTGAAAATTATTGAATTTGCATGCTTAAGCCCCTTTCTGATCCTTTTTTAAAGGAAAATAATATCTGTACTTCTTTAAGATCATCTTCTTCCTGAGCTTCATTCTTTGCCTTCCTCATTAGCTGTCTCCATTTCGGTACCCTATCGTTTTGCCAGCAGAGCAGCCAAGTGAATGCTTGACCATATTTTTGTCTGGCTTTAGCAAAACCGTGATCTGACAATAGAATACTTTTCTCTGGGTTTTCCTTCTTCCCCCAGGGAACCATACTTCAAGGGCAACCTGCTCGTCCAGCATATGAACATGTGGAAAATCCACTGCTATGCACTAACGATTTTCAGATGGGCAATTGTTGCTGAGAATCATCCCAAGTGCAGCAGCTTCTCCATTGTAGCACCTAACCACTTTGGGATTATGTTGCTCTTAGCTGATCTGGAATAAACCCTTTGCATTTATATAGAGGGTGGTGACATTTGCTGTATCACACATATGTAGTAACAAAATTTAGGGTAAAAGGAAGTAAAGTTACAGTTGTGGTTCTTTTCTGGCTGTTGCGTTGTGCGTCAAAATCTGACACTTATTTTAGCTTAAAAGTATAAATGTAGGGGAAAAAATTGAACTATGCCAAAGATCCATGACAGCAAGGCAGAAGCACCCTAAATACTGTCCACAAATGAATCACTTTCAAACTTCTGTTTTACATTTTTACAAGGAGACTTGTCACATGCTGGGAGTCAGCAGAACGAGATACATTTTAAATCATCTCTGTTACTGTTCTTCTTAGAAGATGCATTCTTTTTGAACAACTTTCACTTTTAATCTGTAATTAAAGCCAAAGTTTTCTTTTAATTTTAAAAGCTTGTCCTTGGACTAAAATAACGTGGAACATTTTGAAACGTTGATCCAAGCTGCTGTAGATACATTTTATTTAAACCACGGAGGCCAGCAGTTGGATTCCTCCCTTTGCCAGATCAGCTAGGAGCTGCAAGTGCGGCAGTAATGACTGTGGAGTCCTGGATGCTTTGCTACCAGCGAGGAGGGTTGTTTTTCTGGAGTTGTTCCTCCCTTTGGGCCCTATTCATGAATGACTTAATCTCTGTCTATGATCAAATGTCGTGCAACTTACTGTGCGCAGAAGAATCAAGGAATGCTTCTCTTCCCTGCATCCCTTACATGGAATTGCTGTGCCTGCCCAGCAAGCAGTTGGAGAGCAGTAAGGGTGGGAAGGGAACGGCAGCAAAGACATACACAAAAAAACCTCCAGAAGCAATATAAAGAGAGTGAGACAAGGAAAATAGAATTTTGAAAGATGGGGTGTGCAAGTTGGATTAGGCTGTGCATAGACTGCTCTAGCTTGCCAAGATAGCACCAGCTGGAGAGGGGAGCTGGGCTTTTGACTGGAGGCTGTTACAGGGGCAACACATTCACCATGGAAAAAAGAAAGACAGACAAAAAACAAGTGTTCCTTGGTATTTTCTCTGGAGTGTTGGCCATAAAGATGATTTCTGGTATATGGTTCTGTTAACATGATTTGCCTTAGACAGCAGACCTGCAGATCTCAAGAAGCTCAGGGAATCAATAGTTCTTAGTCTTTTTATCCTCTTGACCCAATTACTTGTGTGGTCTAATTCTGTCCTTTCACAGGATATTAAACCACTTCGCTTGAAGCCAAGACAGAGATTTTCATTACTTGTGATACTGATTGCATGGTACATGTCACACAACAAATTTGTCTTGTGATGTTTTGGTACTTCCTTAGAGATCCAGCAGAACGCAGATGGTGAAGTGGTGCATAACCATCCCCATATTTATGCAGACCTCTTCCTTAGTTGTTTCAATTTTCAGTAAAGTTTTAGCTTATGTTAGGTGCTGTTCTCAGTTCAGAGTGAAGAGAAGACTAACATTACCTGAGTTGTTTTTCTCATCACCAACACCCTGTGGCCACTGCACGAAATTCTGTCTGTCTTTCTGTGCCCTGATGTGGGGACAGATTACTATAGCAGGACTCTAACACCAAACATGGACTGGAGGCAAATGGGGAATAACTTGACTCAGGCACTGAGCTTCTCCAGCTGTCAGTGGGAGCTACACTTGTTTGTCCAGGAGAGTGGCTGGAATAGTCATTTGGCTCTTTTTGAGACACTTTCCATCCTTTTAATACTGACAATGGACTTAAAAGATGTACCTCGCTTTTCAGGTAGATTATGACTGGAGTATCATTTTAACTCTAGGAGGCAAAAGATAGAAGAAAGGATGGAGAGTGAAGGGAAAAAGGAGAACTCACAGCCAGGAAATAAAGACAGGTGGAAAATAAAGGATAGAAACTTTTGGAAGATTTGTAAAGAGAGGAAAGTGCTGGGAGAGGACAAGGAAAGGGGAATGCAGAATTGTGGACAAGAGCAAAAAGGAAGAGGAAAGGGGAGAGCAATACAGGGGAAGGAAGAAGAAAGAGACCAAAGGGATGAAGGTAAGAAGAGAAAATGCTGGGGAAGCAGATATGATGGAAGCACTAGTAGGAATCTGGAGTGTAATGGGGAAGGGGTTTAGAATAAATTGGAGAAGTATAGGAGGTACTAGCATTTTTCACAATCTCAAATGAGAAGTGTGGCATTTTCTTTTATAAAGTGTTTGAGAAATGAGGGTAGGTGAGCATTCAAGATAATTGCCACTCTTTTTGAAAGGCACCTTTGAACCTAATTACTATGTCCTGACAATTTCTTCCATATTAAACAGGCTATGAACAAATACACCTCCAGGAAAGGATATTCCCTTGGTTAGACTACAATCAGATTATTCTAAATTGTTGCTTACAGGAAAAAACAGGAACTTAGTCTGAACCTGGGAAGTGTTCTCATTCTGGTGACAGTGGTGGTAGTGGTTTGTGTGGGGTGTGTGGTTCACAGTCTCAGGCTGCACCGGGGAAGTTTAGGCTGGCGATTAGGAGGAAGTTTTACACAGAGAGAGTGATTACCCATTGGAATGGGCTGCCCGAGGAGGTGGTGGAGTCACCATCACTGCAGGTGTTCAGGAGGAGACTTGATAGGGTGCTTGGTGCCATGGTTTAGTTGATTAGGTGGTGTTGGATGATAGGTTGGACACGATGGTCTTGTAGGTCTCTTCCAACCTGGTCCATTCCATTCCATTCTTAATTTCCGAGTTTCTTGGCACATTCACAATCCCTGACTAAGCTGGACACAAAAGTATGGAAAACTTCTCATACTTTGGCTTAATCATACACAACCTAGACTTTGGAGAATCCTACCAAGATCTGTTCTGAAAACTCTTGACTAGTTTTCAGGTTACTGTAAGACCGTTTGGCCAAGTATGGAGGCTTCTTTTGACCCATCATTCCTAAAAGCTTGACATTCTCTCAGATCTAATCCTTTCTGTAAATTTCTCAGATAAAATACTCTCTTTGAGAATTTTTTGAGTCATCATCTGTAAGTTGCAGGCTGAAAATCTTCTTCACTTACTGCCTAGTTGGCTGAGGGCAATGTCTTTGTGCTCCTCGCTGAGATGGGCATCAGTCAGTAACTTTGAAAGGACACCACCTGGCATGGAGCGATAGTTTCATCCAGCATTGCAAATTATACATTCCTGTGTAGTTCATGATATATATGAACCCAAAATATGTCATGACAGATCAGATTTTATATCTATATATAAAATATAATTTTCAAGTTCACCAAAAGGTTTTGTTTCTTTTTCCCCCCCGATCATTTTTTAAAGAAACAGAATTTTTCAGAATTAAAACCACGATTGGCGATGACGAGTGGGTGGTTCTGTTTACCCTGCCACATTATATAGTACCACTTTTACTCCTTGTTTGGATAGCAGTCACAAGACCCAGCTATCAAGCTGTGAAAGTATTTTTCTTGCAGCAGCCTTTCTTTTTTTGGCAGGCAGTGGCGTTGGAGATGCCTCGAATTTTGTCATGTGATTGGACTTCTGATGAGGTTTCTGTGCTGCCTCATTTCCCTGGATTCCATCTGAATTAACTCTTCTTTTGGTCCAGATCATTAGCACACTTGTGAATGAGTGGGGCTTTGCATCATAGTGTAATGAGCTCCTAATACTTAATCTCTGTAGGGAAACAG
This sequence comes from Melanerpes formicivorus, assembly GCF_026170545.1. NCBI lineage: Eukaryota > Metazoa > Chordata > Aves > Piciformes > Picidae > Melanerpes > Melanerpes formicivorus. The sequence continues at coordinate 10,775,320 of NW_027142365.1, forward strand.
CCTGCAAAGAAGGCATTTGCTGCATTTGTTCCACGTGACAGAAATCTGTTTTGTGTACCTCCAGCTGTCCACATCGAAAACACATTCCTTCTTCACAGTAATATCCCTTCCTGAAACAAGGGAAAATGAGGGGAAATGACTAGTATATAATCATTCCATCTAAAAACATCCAGCTTAGTCTTGTAAACACATAAACTAGTTCTTTGTAAACAAATGCCTTAATTTGCTTTAAACTGAATATTTTGATGTCAAAGATAGAGAAGCTGGCTATGTCAAACACATATGGTTCCTATTGCATCAGAGGCTTTCTTAATTTTGGAATTCTAATTGAAAAGACATTTTTGAAAGCATGCTAACTTCACAGAAACTAATCTAGCTGACTCTCTGTCAGGTCTAGATTTTATTCTATCTATCACTGAACTCTGGAAACGTTTTCCACTTCAAATTACAGTGGTCATAATACTCCTCATGGACATTGAATTGCCCTCGGTACTTCCAGTGCTTGACATGGAATCACGATTCCGCATAGTTGATGCTGGGGAACTGACAAGGACTTACAGGGGAGAGAATTAGGGATAGGCATCAGAGAAGGAATGAGAGCAGGCACTGTAATTTGTTCATAAGTTCTTGTTTAGTCCTAGATAATTTGTAACACAAATGTTGTATGGATAAATAATATCTTTAACTGGACAGAGCTTCTATCCACATCAAAGAAATACTGCAGGTCTCCTTTAAAATACAAGCTATTTTATAAATGTCATGAAACAACTGTCTGCCTAGGCTGAAATGAAAATGCAGTTTGACATCCAACGTGTATTCATCTTCCCTCCTACAAATAATAAGAAGAAAACTATTAAGTTTACATCTGAAACAAATAAATTTGAAATAGAAAACGCATTTGTATCTCAGGCACTGCTGTTAGGTTTTCTGCTAGTGTGGCCTTTAAGTGCAGGTGCATGCAAACAGAGCAGTGTACTTGGGCTTGAAGCTTGTGATGGGGTGGCAAGTTTTATCACAGTGTCACTAAGGTTGGAAGAGGCCTCAAAGATCATCAAGTCCAACCTGTCACCACAGACCTCATGACTAGACCATGGCACCAAGCGCCACGTCCAATCTCCTCTTGAACACCTCCAGGGATGGCGACTCCACCACCTCCCTGGGCAGCCCGTTCCAATGACGAACGACTCACTCAGTGAAGAACTTTCTCCTCACCTCGAGCCTAAACTTCCCCTGGCACAGCTTGAGACTGTGTCCCCTTGTTCTGGTGCTGGTTGCCTGGGAGAAGAGACCAACCCCCTCCTGGCTACAACCACCTTTCATGTAGTTGTAGACAGCAATGAGGTCACCCCTGAGCCTCCTCTTTTCCAGGCTAAACAATCCCAGCTCCCTCAGCCTCTCCTCGTAGGGCTGGTGCTCAAGGCCTCTCCCCAGCCTTGTTGCCCTTCTCTGGACACGTTCAAGTGTCTCGATGTCCTTCTTAAACTGAGGGGCTCAGAACTGGAGCTGAGCTTGTGGAGCTGAGTTATAGAGCCCCCTCTCCAGCAGCACTCTGAGGTCTTTTAGTTCAGCTGCTGGGCTCTGACTTGCTGCAGTGAGTGCAGCTGTTGTGCCACTGTCTTTGCTCTGAATTCTGTGTGACTCCATCTTTCCCAAGAATAATTAACATGAAAAAAAATAAATTACTTTTTTTTCTGGTAATCCACTAACATGTGCAATACAAAGTCCCCAGAGGTCATAGAGGTGAATTTATTTATTTAATGGAAATACTTGGGTCAAAAAAACATTATGAATCATTTTGGTGATTTAAGTTCAGGATGCAGAGTAAATTATTCCAAAAATAATGGTAGCCAAATGTCATTCTCTCCAAACGTTTGTGTAATATCTATTTATCTGTGGGCAGATGACTGCTATGTATAATCAGAGGCAGACTTTTGTCAAATTGAGACTAAGTAAACACAGCTGAACACAAGCAAGTTGGACTACAACTTTCCTGAGTTTTGCCAGCGCTGTTATGACCTTGAGAATGAGTGTTTCTTCAGAGCAATCTGCTTTCAATATGGGGGGAATTTTTAGTGTTTCAAGTTAACAAGTGTTGTTGGGGAATTTTTTTCTGTTTGATTTTTTTTTTTGTTGGTGGTGGTTTTTTGTCCAAAGAAATGAGAAGTGTGCCTGTGCCCCGAGAACAGCATCCTTTCTGCTGCTTAGAAAGTAGGAATGTTTTGTAAAGGAACATTTCTTACACATACCGCTTGATAGGGTGAGAGGGAATGGCTTTAAGCTTGAGCAGGGCAGATTTAGACTGGATATTAGGAAGAAATTCTTTGCAGTGAGGGTGGTGAGACACTGGAACAGGTTGCCAAGGGAGGTTGTGGATGCCCTCTCCCTGGAGGTTTTTGAGGTGAGGTTGGATGAGGCCTTGAGCAACCTGGGCTAGTGGAAGGTGACCCTTCCTGTGGCACATGGGTTAGAAGTGGGTGATCTTCAAGGTCTCTTCCAACCCAAACCATTCTATGAATCTATGAATACCTGTGAGAACAACAGTTAGAGGAAGAGCTGTAAGCTCATCTGACACTTCTTTATATAACCAGAGAAAATTTTCTGCTGTTTCCTTGAAATATAAATGTTGCAGTTTTATTAAAATGTACTGCAAGTAAATTTAGCATTTAGAGAGTAGAATTTGTACCACCACATATCTAGATGCTGTTTCATCACCCTTGAAAAAGTAGCACTTCTATTTATAAATTTCTCTTGTTTCTCTACAGCTTAATCTCTTTAACATTTTCTACAGATCTGGTTTTCTCCAGGACTCAGAAAAAGGTCTGATTTTATTGACAAGCAGGAGGACAACTTAAACCTTAGCTTTCATTTGTGAATTTTCTGCTTTTCCATTACCAGTCATTTAAACACAAACCGTTTTCCTCCCTTAATTTTAAAGGCCACAGTATTTGAAGTCATGAGGAGGCTTTGGACAGAAGTCAAATAGGAGTCTTGCTCAAAAATGTCTCTTTCAGGAATCACAGCAAGTGAGTGTCATCCATTGCCAATGTCTCTGTTTCGAGGCACTTCTTTTGAAGGGATATTTTTTTACTTTCAAGTGCTCTACTCAAACCAGCTTCTGCACCGTATTTGGGAGTAGGACACATGTGCAGAGCACTGTGGGCAGGGGGAGCTCCTAAATTCCTTGTGTCCATGAGTCATATTTCCCAATCTGCCTTTTTTTGGGGGCAGCAATTACCATTTTCAGGTTTCTAACACATTCCTAGCAGCAGCACTTCAACACCAGCAGCCAAGCATGCACAGTACCTGGTATTTGATAGGTTGCTACAGTATGGCTTCAACTTTGCAAGCTAAGTATCATCTCAGCAGGTAGGCTTGGATGTTTTTTGAGAGAACCACTGCAGAAGTGTCTTGCTTCAATTTTCTCTTCTGCCACCATAATATCAAAAGAAAAATGATGCTTCAATTGTGCATAAGGAGGAGGTGGAAGGAGAAGGTGATGGAAGACTGCATGACTGAGGAGCTATTTTAATTGAGAGTTGCAAGCTGTGGATATGCCTGTACATTCCTGTGTGTTCCTTTACTTTGTTCTTTTTAATCAAGATGCAGATTTCAGAAACAAAGCAGGAGATGCTTGAACATCCCAGGCCTGGTTGAACAGTGTGACTTCTCCTCCTAAGGGTAGAGGCATAGTGTCAGCATCCTGGTTCTTATTCTTGGATTTCTCCTTTGCCACAAAAACTAATGAGATGGTTAAAAATGAAAAACAAACCCAGAATGTGCCAGGTGCCATTGTTTGGAAGAGTGCAAGGCAGGTACTAATTGCAAATCTGAGAACCACCAAGCAGAACTTGGCTTGAGTTATGGCAGCCATCTGTGTTTGAGATGCTAGAGGAAAGGGAGAGCCTCACTTTGCTCCCTACAGGGCTGAGAAAGATCAGCAGCATTCAGTTTGGAACACAAGCCCTGCAAAGAGAGGCTGAGGAAGCTGGGGTTGATTAGCCTGGAGAAGAGGAGGCTCAGGGGAGACCTTATTGCTCCCTGCAACTACCTGAAGGGAGGTTGTAGGCAGGGGGGGCTGGACTCTTCTCCCAGGCAACCAGTACCAGAACAAGAGGACACAGTCTCAAGCTGCACCAGGGGAGGTTTAGGCTGGATGTTAGGAGGAAATTCTTCACTGAGAGAGTGATTGTCCATTGGAATGGGCTGCCTGGGGAGGTGGTGGAGTCACCATCATTGGAGGTGTTCAGGAGGAGACTGGATGGGGTGCTTGGTGCCATGGTTTAGTTGATTAGATGGTGTTGGATGATAGGTTGGACACGAAGATCTTGAAGGTCTCTTCCAACCTATTCTATTCTATTCTATTCTATTCTATTCTATTCTATTCTATTCTATTCTATTCTATTCTATTCTATTCTATTCTATTCTATTCTATTCTATTCTATTCTATTCTATTCTATTCTATTCTAAGCAGCCTTCAAAATATGCCAACTGGAATGGTAGTTGCCCAGAAAGTGCTATCAGGAGAGTATTGAAAAATACCTGCTTAGTTGTGGTTGGAGGTGCAAACTTGGCAAACTGTGATGTGTAGGCTGTGGCTCTGTGGGAAAGCTTTGGCTCACAGGTAAAAGTAAAATCTCACAAGTCTTTCAAAATGAAAGAAAAGCCTTTTATTGGTTTAAAAGTTGAAACAGGAGTACAACTAGCAATAGCAATGAGTTAATTAGAGAACATGCAACATTTCAGTTCACAGAGCTTTAGCCTTTTGTATTGTAACTGCCTGACTTCCATGGCTGCTCAGAGTCCTCTCATCCTCTGTCCAAAGCCTCAAAGCCTAGAGCTGGGCTGTGTTGTAGAGATCAAAAGATCTTAGGGTTTTTTTCACCAGTTATTCCCTAAAAAATATGGAAGTTGTTTATGTCTGGAACCATGGCTTCCTGTCTCATTGCCTTTCTCTATAGAGGTGGAAATTCAGGATCTTAACCCTTTAAAAGGGAGGTGAGGCTGCAAGGCCATTATGCAAGTACACAGTGTATGTGTGATGCTTGCTCCTGCTCTCAGCAATTCCATACCCTTCTTGATCTTGGGATGCAGCAGGTGAGGCAATCAATGCCTTTTTAGGATTCTCCCAATATATTTAATAGTTCTGGCTAATACATTTTAGCCCTGAGGTAGTAATACATTGTGCTTTGATAATTTGTCACTTTATTAGTGCAAAAACATGGTTTAGTTTTTATCATTTATTATTGAAAAGGTATGTGTTATCACCATCAGAGTTACTGTTACTGGTGTTTTGGTGTAATTGCTATTTAGGTGTCATTTCCAGTGGCCAGTGTAGCTTTTTCAGGTAAGAGCTGTTTGCAATGATCTCAGAGAATTGGCATCCTCACTAAGAGAAACAGCCTGGGCATCTTGCCCGTGGTTCAGATACTCTCCATTTGAAAGCAAATCTGTTTGGCTTGAAATACTGTGGCTTAGGGTCCTCTACAGCTCAGCAATTGCATCTTTGCAAACCGCTCTTCCTGGGATGAATGGCAGAGGGTCTGAATGCACCTCATTGCTATGCAATGTGGCCTACAGCTAGAGGAGCTACATGGCACGGCAACAACCTCTGCAGCACCACGGAATGAATTTTACAGAGGTCCCAAAGTGACTGCAGTTGTGCTATAGTGAGAACTGCAAGCAGCAGATCCAGGTCAGGATGAGCTAGCAAGACCCACTGCTACTGTATGAGTTCCTCAGAGCAGTGCAGCACTGCTGTGCCAGCTCCTGCAGTGTGCGGTGCCACATGGATACCCCCCACACATCTGCTCAGGCCTGCCTCAATGTCTGGGGCCCCAGGTGCTGGGAAACCTGAATTCAGAGCCATGTTGTTATCAGTTGGTGATCCTTCCCTGCTGGTTTCTTGAAAATCACTGTCTCCAAAAGCAGCAGTGCGTGTTGAATAACAAACTCCTTCACATTCAGACTCTTCAGGTTTGGGAACAGAGTCAACATTCTTGGAGAATGATTTAGTGGCCAATAAACATCTGCAATGTCTGTAAGACTGTCAGAAGCAGTAACATTGAAAGTAAAGATCGTATCAGTAGCATTTCCCCTGTCCTGACAAGGCATTCAGTGCAAATATTTGTTCAGTCATCGTTGCTCTCACTCCTGTTATCACAGACCATTTCACATGTTTTGCCAAGAGAGCAATTCCATCTTCTTCCACAAAGCTGTTCACATCCAGGGTCTTTGCAACGTTAAGTACTGGCCTACTACTGTTTCAGGACCCTCCACATGTGTTCTTTTGGAGTGCAGGAGCCTCAAGTGTCTTATGCAAAGTCTCTGCTGTGAAGGACTCTTACACCTGTCAGTCAGTGAGCATCTGCAATGTCAGGATTTTGCTGCTCAAGCTCAGTCTGGCCGATTTGTTACACTGCGCTAATTTCCACGATAGTCAGGGTAGTTTTTGTGCTCTTGTCATTCTCCTGCAGAGTCATTGCAAATGCAGTGCAATAGCATCCAAACCATTTTTAATACAAGATGATGTTTGGAGTAGAAGGAGGTGTTTCTGCTCCTTCAAAATCTCTTGGCAAACAGGTACATCTTCCTGCATCGTTCTGGGCTCATCGTTCTTCTGCTCCAGGAGCCTCCCTGCTTTTGCCTGGTTTGATGTGCTGCTTCTGACTCACTCAGTGAATAGGGAAACTGAAAACAGCCCTTCTTGACATACCTCCCACTTTACTAGAATCTCTGAGGGCCTGTTCAGAAGGTGTCTGGGAATATTTAGGTGTGGAAAGAAATCCTGTAATGGAAATAGTAACAGTATGAGTTATGGTGAGCAGGAGCATGAGGACTGTGGGAGCTTCCCAAGGGAAAGTAGAGGGAACAGAACTAAAATCTTGACTCAAAAGTAATGCAATCAAATGCTAAAACCATTTTTGTGAAACTGGAGGTGAGAATAATCACTCAGCAGTGTTTCTTTCTGCTGGTTATTTTCCGTATGGTCAGGGAGGTATGTGACAACAGCTAGCCCAGTTTGAAAGAAGGCTCAAAAACCAGTTCACATCCTCACTTTGTGCCACTTCTCTACTGGCAGAGCACTGAGGTGAAAGCAGCTGAGTACCTCCAAGGACAGGAAGACTAATTTTGTGCTGAGCTGTTCCATTTTGTCTGGTCCATTGCAAACTCAAATACAGTTGTTTTCAGAAGACATCTGTAGGATTTCACAAGCAGGGAGTTGAGGCATCAAAAAAGACCTGGATGCTCATGATTTCATGGTTCTTTATACATTCAAAGCACAGCTCTTGTTGGCCTCGTTTGCTCCTCTGAGAGCCCAGGCTCTTTAGTCAGAGTTCAGAGACTGAGGAGTGTACCAGGACACGTGTGAAGAGGTCAGTTAGAACAGGTTATTGAGCCACACACAAACCCATAGCACAGCAGAGAGATTGCCAATCACAATCATGATTTACTTGGCATTGTTAAATCCATTTGACTATATTTTATGTTCCTGTGTTCTCATCCTGCAACAGCTTCAGAGCTGCTGCGCCGTGGTGCTAAGGTTATGCGGGGAAGGATCTCACTTACTGCTCTGTGTTTGGTGCTGGAGCAGGTCCATCCTGTGCCTTCAAGGAGGTGGTGGCCAAACTAAATACCGTGTGTGGTTGTACTGCAGTATCTCACATCCTGCTTAGAGAAAGGGCAGGCTGCTTAGGCAGTTCCAGTACCATCAAAGCAGATATAAATACATCTAGATATGAATAGACATCTATAAATCACTTTAAAATTTCACATGTAGTCCTTTGATTTGTAGGATCTGTTAAGCAACGATTGTCTGGCATTACTGTGAGTCCCTTTTGCAGCCCACAGCCTTTTTAATGGCTGTTGTGATTGTTGGAGCCCTGTGTGTGCTCCTGCACTCCCTTACAAGCTGCTTGAGTTTTTATGCTTGTGATCCCACAGAGGTACCTGGGGTTTGTTTGGACATAGGTGTTATACACATCCCAGGACTCCATGCAGTGGATGGAAGTAGCTGTGTTTAAAACACCCTATTTGTCAGTCTCTTCTGTATCTTGCAGGCAAGTGAAAGAAACTCTGAGTATTCCCTCCTTGATGGACTTACTCATTCTTTACTCCACGCCGCTGGCTAAACACATCCTGGAAATCAGTTCTGGCACTGACTTAGAAGTTCCTCCGCTTGCCTGAAAATACAACACCTTGTAATTTAAATTGCTTTTGTTCAGCATATGCCATGTCTGAGCCCAGTTGGCTCCCAGGGGCTGGAGAGGAGCTGGCTGCTGGAAGCGGGGCCGCAGGAGCTAGGGGGGCACTTTTCTCCGAATTCTGCAGGAGGCTTCTGAAAATATCCTGTGTGCACACATTCATATCATAACCTTGCACCGCAGAGGGAGGGTCTGCGCCCAAACCCACAGCCAACTACCATAACAAAATCAGATTTTTACTGCTGTAGTGTCAGCCTAGGTTTGAAATATGGCTTTGAAACCCTCCCTTTCACCCTGCTTTTTTAATGAAAAACAATTGGGCTTGAGTGTAATAGTGCTTACCCTGGCTGCATTTGACTTCAACTTTTTACTTTTAAAGCCTTATTTTAGGATTTAAGAGCTCCCATTTAAACTTTTTAGGTCCAGAGTGAAAGCCTGAACGTGCCTTGCCTGCACAACAGCGAGATTCCTGGGTGGGAAAAAGATATTTTTTATATTAAATAGAACAGTGGTGTGCTTTCTCTCTTCATATTCCTTACTCTTCTTCTTCTAATGAATCTTCAGTTCCCATTTTCTCATTTCCTTTTCTGTTTTTTTCCCCTCACATCTCCCATGCCCTTTCCTTTATTTTTTCTTACTTCTTTTTTTCCTTTCTCCTCTTTTCTTTGTCACCCTCCCCCTTCCCTGCTGCCTGGCTTGGTTTTCACTGTTAACCCATAATGGGCTAAGGACTTCATCCTTCCAGTCAGCATGTACAGTAAAGCCCTTTCTGAATAACACCAAAAAACAACAACCCCAAACCCAACCACAACAAAAAACCAAAAACAAAAGCAGCCTAGATCAGATATTTGTTTATCCATTGTGAGACTATCACCAAGGAACCTGACAACATTACACTGCTAATTGCATGCCAAGTCAGCAAGGAAAGATTTGATTTCAGTCAGCTTTGCAGCAAACTTGCAAGGAAAATAATACCATACAACTGTCAGTTCGTTAACAGCTCGCCTCCAACACTACACAGCCCTGACTCCCATTACAAACTCTACTCTGGCTAAGAAAACAAGTCTCACACAGTGCCCTGCAACTCACCAAAGGGAACACACTGTCACTGGTCATGGGAAATTTAGAGCCAGCCCTGACAGCCCAAACAATGAGGTGATTTACGCTGGGTTTGTATCTAATTTGCTAACTCATAAATTCTTACACGCAGGTGCATAGCCCAGGACTGTAAGACCGTTTGCACCATGCCTACTATTATGTGGAGCTTTCAGTGCACTCATTAATGCAAATGTTAATATAGACTTGCAAACTCAATCCTCTTTTATGGTTTATAAAATACACCTATCCCAGTCTCTCTGGGCATGTACTCTCATTTTATAAAAATTACATGTATTAAAATGTAACTAGGTGCATAGTTCCCCTTCAGCAGGCTCCTGGGATAAGAAAAGTTCCCTGGTATTCAGGAATAAACCTCAAGTGGGACCAGTTCCTCACAGTTAAAGCTTATATCTTTTGTTGTTGTTGTTGTTGTTGTTGGGCAAGAAGCAAATTTCAAAGGAAGATTACCCTGAAAAGGCTTGATCTGAGAGGTGATGGCAAATAAACATCTCTAGTATTGGCAAGATCCAACCTATGGGTCTTAACAGAAGAGGTCAGACCAAGGCTAAAGCTGTTCCTGGGGGGAAAAAACCAACCACACTGGGAGAATAGGGAAAAGTATTCACTGTAGCCATTACTGTGAACCTAAGTTGTCATTATACAGTTTGGTCATCTGAAAAGATCTAACAGCTGATGACAGTTGTTATACTTGGTGTCACTGTGAAGCCAAAGGATTGAGGTAACAGGGTTGTGGGGCTGACTTTATTCCAAGCTACATCATAACCTCCTCTAGGAAGAAGCAGCCATAAATGAAAGGTTTGCTGAAAAGACATTTTCTCTAGAGCCTGGGCCCGGATCTTGTTCCTGCACATTTCTGACAGCTTTCCTCTTCCCACCCAGCAAAAGGACACAGTAATAAATCTCTGTCAGTAGAAATCTGGTACCCCCATGAGCTCAGACCAGCTGTGATTGTTATCATGCATGCTCCCAGGTCACACTGCCTCACTGTGTCTGCCCCTACAGGTCATCTGAAACTCCAATGGGGACTTCTGTCCCTCCACAGAATGTTCTGCTGCACAAGTACTGCCAGCCCCAACTGAATGGTTTCACATGAACCCACCCAATCCAGGACCTGCTCTGGGCAGGAATGGCTTCATGAAGGACAACACTGAGCAGATCTCATGGAATTGCCCTAGGTCTGCAGAGGGTCAGCCACAAGGGCAAGTTTGGGGAACTTTTCTGTAGGAGAAACTGTGGTTTGTAGTCTCTTCCAGCATGAGCTTTCCCGTCTGTGTTTCCCCGTAATCTGTCCTTCATTGGTCTGATATCCCTGAGGAGACCTGAGAGGAGGGTGCAAAAGGAAAAGGGTTTTAAGAGTCACTGTGCTGGATTAGATGAGTCTTGCCTGTCTGTAGAAAGCCTTTGGTAGCATAGTCTCTGGCTAAGCAGTATACCTATTTGGAAACCACTTGTTCACATCAGTCTCAAAATGGGAGCCCTGCAGGTGTGAGCATGGACAGGCCAGCTTGTGCTTCCTACAATTCAAGCTGAAGGAGCTGAGGGTTGCTGTGCTGGGGTTTTCCAAAGGATGCTACAGTCTTGGCGCCAAGATTAAATGGCATTTCTTACAAGAGGAAAGGGCCTGGCCTGCTGCTTTGGACTATAGTTTCCCCTCCCTTGCACTGCCGAACAGCCTGAGCTAAGCTACCTTTCCTCCCCAGGTGTGGGTGAATGCTAGTGATTCATGGTTTACTTTGGGATCCTCTGGGAGGAAAGGAGCCTTGGCAATGGAGAAGAGTATAGGAATATTAACTCCAGTTAACCCAGTTTGTTCTTGGCGAAACAGAGATCTGAAAGTCATATGTGCCCTGAAATTGTGGTTTGGAAAATACTAGAGTCAAGGGATGTGTGTGTGTGACCTACAGAAACACTTCATCTCACCGCTAATTTACGCACACATGTAAACTTCATTTTTCATTCAGCTGCCCCAATTTATTTCCTGTTCCTCCCTCCTTTTCCTCTTCATGCTTGTTTTGAAAATGCTGGTCAACACATGTTAAGCCAGAGTCTCCAAAACCAACAAAAGAAAGTTCAGGAGAGGCAGTGAGAGAAACAGCTGAATAGCATTGCCAGTTTTAAAATGAAGATAAGTTACACAGGACCTTTTATTGAACCAAAAAATATTTTACAGTATTCACCATCTGGGGCCAGCAGCTCTCTTTTCCCCTGTGTTTTGAGCGAGAATAGAAGGTGTATAATTAGTCAGGAATCTGTACATGTTTAAGTAGCTTCAAGAAACATGATGGTGATGTGGGACTGACCTACTGTGTCTTGACTTCCATGTCCATTTTTTCCCCACTACATCATGTTCTGTACCCTTTTCTCTCTGTCTCGCTCCCTCATTCACACATTCTTTCCCCTGCTGGTTTCAAGCCATCTTTGCTCCGTCAGTGTTACCTGATAACACAGAGCAGGAGTTTAAAGTCAGTTGTTGTGGTTCAGCATGAGCTGTCTGTAACACCAAGTGGGGGAGTGACTTGGATGCTTCTTGGTCCTACGGAAGTGGTCAGTCTTTCCTTTGCTGTTTCCAGCAGGGCCTTGAGATGAGGTCAGTTCATCACCCCACACTTGATATTCTTAGGTTGGAATTCTTGGATGCACAGAGTAAAGTGTAACTGTAATTAACATTTCTTTAGCACACTCCTGAATTCATCCAAGTATATAAAAGTTATTAGTCTGGACTGGGTGCACGATAAGGGTCTGAATTGTTCTGAAAGACTTGAATGTGCTGCAAGCCCCGTGTGGCCAGAGAGTCTTTGTAGGTTATGAATTGCATCAGGCAAATGTGCAATGGAATTTATGCCCTGCCTTTCTTCTCTAATACTGGATGCATTATGTGAAAGGGCACCATGGATGTACTTAGATGTTGTTCTTGTGAATTATTTGTATATTATTTTGACAACAGTCAGGTGTAATGGAAGTGTACTCGAGGTAAGTGATGCTATTGTCCACTCGTAATTTGTCCTCAAGGACCTTGGGATTTATTTGCTTTGGGTGGGCCTTCCTAGAAGAACAAAAGAAAACTATTTAAACATAGGGGAAATCCTGGGAAACTGTGCTCTTGTATGCATGTGAAATAGTCAAAGTATTGGTATTGCCTAGGCATGTTGTCTTTGGATTTCTGAGACCCATTTCCATCTCTGCTAAAATGGGACTGCAAGCTACCTTGCAAGAGAGCTGTCAGGATCAACCAGTGAATATTTATGAAGAAATTTCTTGGTGAAATAATAATAATAATAATAATAATATATGCTACATATATTATTAATAATTAGGTGAGTCCTGAAAAATACCATACTGTATCACAAAGCTGGTATTGTCTAGTGACTACACTCTTGGCACTGCATGCTGCGGTAAACTGTATACTGAAAACTACTAATGGAAAGGTATACAGGATTCCATTGGAATGTGATTTATGGTGACTTCCTATTATAAACAAGGGGGAACAAATATCCTGCCTTGCTGGCTTCTTTGGGTGGATGGTGAGAGCAGAATGAGACATTCCTGGCCAGGCAAAAGCTGATTCTTTGGATGCTTTCAACTGGGAGCAGAGTGAAGCACCAGAAAATGAGGTATAAGTGACAATGACTAATTTTAAATAGAGTTTCCATTTTCATAGTGCTTCAAGCTTTCCAATTGTAAATGGCCACTGTTGAAAGTGATTTCAGACCTGTAATAAAATTATGTTTGATTTGTTTAATATTAAGTAAACTTATTCTAGGATCTCAATACGTGCTGAAAGCCTTTCAGGACCCTTTCACAAGAAATGCATTGCTTTCTGAGACAGAACAAACCGCCTTCAGCAGCAGCTTTTTGGGGGGTTTCAATTAATAAATGTGGCATTAGAGCACAGCTGTGGTTTGTTTAGGAAAATTATTTGTGCTGACCAGCAGTGTGCTGTTGGTAAACTTCATCATGCACCTTACCACTGGGAACAGTGTGGAATATAATAATGGATCAATATTGGCTTTCTCTGGAGTCACTTGACACAAGTTTGATTTATCTGTAGGGTTGCAATCTGTTTGGCAACCTGCCTTAGTCCAAGTAAGTGAGAGGATCACACTTTCTGGAGAGACCAGAGGTGGGTGCCTCCTAAGGTGTATTAAAGTTCACCACAACACATGGAGAGGGCAGCTGTGGTGCATCTAGTTATTTGTATTGAAGTGCTGCTCTCCTGTAGCGAGAGAAGACTCATAAGTGAAGTGCAAGGTCTGTCCTTAGCTGAGGCTGCTTGCTGAGATCCAGTATGCTGCATTCTTTTTCCATTCCTTCCATCACCATTTCCAGAGATGTTATCCAGTCCCAGTGCCATTTCCTTATTACCTCAGAGAAGAAATCTAGGAATGTGGTGTGTGCTGATCAAGAAACCAAGCACTTGCCATGCTGAGAATGCTGTTCTTTGATTATATTCATTAAACAGTCTCACCAAAATGTTGCTTTTAGCATTGAAATAGGCTTTGCAATTGTTATGCAGATATGTCAAATAGCAAAGCTTTAATTAGTAATTGGGTAGAGCAGGTAGATTGCAAAAGATGAAGAAAAAGTGAAATGATGGGCAAAAAACACCTCTTTTTTTTTCTGGTTATTTAATAAGTTTTTGTTATCTGTTCCCTTTCTTGTCAGTGACAAGCCAGACATGTCCAGGCTGTGTTTCTTCCAGGGTGAGCTAAGCTGGTAAGGCTGTAGTTACATCAGCAGTTTAATGTCTGAAGGAGACATTATCCAGCTCACAGCATATCTACATGGATGGTAATATTGCCCAAAGGGAAATAGTGGGAGGAGATGTCCATACTAGAAGGCTTCATAGTCTGATTTTTCAGCAGCACTCAGAGTTGTTGGACTGCAGTGTTAGATAGGTGGGCTAAAACCACTTCTCGAAGGACATTTGTGAACGGACCACTGGCCTGTATAAAGATACATGACATAGATGGTAAGATCATGGCAAGTGAGGCAGACCCTACTCTTCCTTTTGAGTTGGATAGAGTTGTTTTGACCAGCAAGATGTCAAGGAGAGCATGGGGAATGGTCTTTTAGCTCTCTCTCAATGAGGTTATCCCCATCCAAAAGGTGATGGTAATACTTCATTCTTTCACTAAGGGCTGTTCAGACAGATGTGAGTTGCTTGGATGCTGTGGTGGTGCAAGCTGGGATAGGCTGTTAGAGGTTTGGTTGAGCAGAGAGGAATTTTGGCAAGAGGAAGGGGTTCTGTGCTTTGAAATGACAGATTTTAAGACTTCATTGTACTGACATGCTTTTCCAGCAGTTATTAGCAAGAGCTAATAGGTTTTATCCTAACTCTGTTTTGAGTTTCTGTGACATAAATTATTTGTTTGAAAACCTGTAAAATCTGAATGGAATTTAAAAAAAAAGAAAAGACTTCTAATTCAGGAAAGGTTTTCAGCAGAGTTAGAAAATAGGTAACTTTTTTGCTCCTGGATTTTATTTTCTAGCTTTGCTGCTGCTTTTATATACCACAGGCAAGCTGCTTTCTTTTAGAGCTGGCTAAACACCAGTTTGCAAATACTCCTTCAAATAGATGCTGGAAATGGAATTTGTGTCACCATTCACACCTACTTTCCTCAGAAGTTTGTACAAGCAATTTTTTTGTTCTTAGGAAATATTTTCCAACAGCAAAAGAAACTGACAGATGCCTGAGAGAGGTGTATTTATATCCAGGTTTGCCCTGGCAACAACATTCTCTGTTACTTGCCATTTCCATTTCTATACCTACTGGCCTGTTCAGTCCTAAACCTCCTCTTTCAAATAATCTCTATCTAAACAAAAGAAAAATGTGTAGAGGGCTGAAAATTTCTTTGTAGCCAAGTACATACAGCATGAAGAAGGAGACTTCTGGTGTCATTCAGGACCTCTCTCTGGCTCGAATGTTTCTTTATTGCTTGATTCCCTCTCCTCCACAACTTCCCCCCTCTTGAATACCATTCAAGCACTGATCTAGGAGAGCTGAAGAGATAGCGATTTAAGATGTGCTGTTTGGAACATAATGTAAAGCTTGGTCACCTGTGGACATTTATTGGTAAAGCTGTTTTGTGAAAGGTTGGGGGCCTGCTAAAGGAATAGTGTGGCCAGCAGGAGCAGGGAAGTCATTCTGCCCTGTACTCAGCACTGGTTAGGCCATACCTTGAGGACTGGGTCCAGTTCTGGGCCTCTCAGTTTAGGAAGGATGTTGAGTTGCTGGAACATGTGCAGAGAAGGGCAGCAAAGCTGGGGAGGGGTTTAGAGCACAAGCCCTATGAGGAGAGGCTGAGGGAGCTGGGGTTGCTTAGCCTGGAGAAGAGGAGGCTCAGGGGAGACCTTATTCCTGTCTACAACTACCTGAAGGGAGGTTGTAGCCAGGTGGGGGTTGGTCTCTTCTCCCAGGCAACCAGTACCAGAGCAAGAGGACACAGTCTCAAGCTGCACCAGGGGAGGTTTAGGCTGAATATTAGGAAGAAATTCTTCAAAGAAAGAGTGATTTGCATTGGAATGGGCTGCCCCGGGAGGTGGTGGAGTCACCATCACTGTTTAGGAAGAGACTGGATGGGGCATTTGGTGCCATGGGTTAGTTGATTAGATAGTGTTGGATGGTAGGTTGGACTCGATGATCTCAAAGGTCTTTTCCAATCTGGTTAATTCTATTCTAGTTTAGTCTATCAAACAGCTTGGCAAATATCTGACCTCTGAAATCACAGCTGGTCTCCATACATCTCTTTGGGGATGGTCACCTCTGAGTTGTAGGAAGCATGACTGGGCTGAGTTGTTCAGTGTGGGCTGGCTATGAGAAAATGAGCTGCTGGTAGGTGGTGGGCAAAGACCCATGTAAGTGGAGAGCTCCAAAGGGTTGCGCTGTGCTTTGAGACTTATTCCCCTGGAAGGTCTGTTTAAAGAAAATACCAACTTTTGATTAATAATTCAATGGAAACAGAGCAGTAAGATGGATTTTTAGTTGCACCTCATAAAGAGGTGCATTACTTTACAAGCTTTATGCTGTGCTCAGGGGCTTTTTGGGTCATGTAGCTGTTAGTGCTCATGCTGTTGCTGTTTTTGTTTGACTGGTTCTCCATAGCTGTTGCAATTAGGCATCAGCTTCTTGCTCCTCTAGAATGTTTCTATGTCTAAAGCTCACACATCTCTGCCTGGTAAATATTTCTGGCATCTCTGCAACGTGAGGACTTCATGAATGAACAAATGTGACTCTGGATGGGAAAGTGTAACTTGTGTCTGTGATGCAATTTCATCTTTGAAGGCTGTTAACCAGGTGTGCTTGTTCCTTGTATCCTTCTCAGTCTGCTTCTGTGCCTGAGCCCCAGGCACATTGCAAACCACACACATCACACGTGCATGGGCAAGGGGCCTATTTTTAGTGCACACAGGAAGGCTTTCACTGAAGCCTGATGTTTATTTTTAGGTTCTGCAATTCCTTATGTCCTTGAGATTTATGTTTTGAAAAATTAGCTCTGTCACCCTGCAAAATGTAGGGGAGCCTTCAAGGCCAGCTTTATTCCCACCATTGCCAAGATAACTTTTTTAGGGACATAGGCTGCTGTGCAGGATGCGCTGGGCAGGATTCAGCACCAGTTTTGCCAGTGCAGTTCTGGTGATGCTCAGTGAGGTCCTACCTTACCAAAGACTATTTCTGTAAGATAATGTCTTGGAGACCTCCCCCTTGGGGTTTTTTTTGGCTGGTTGTTTTGGTTGGGTTTTTTTTGACATGTGCCCTGCTTCAAGCTCAGAGTAGATTTTGCCAGGCAGACTCTTGCATGGAGCTGCCCCTTTATATGTGTTGAAACAAAGATTTGATTCGGAAATCTGGTATCAGTTTTGGAATTAACCTCAGGTTGTTTTTCCATATGCCTATTCCATGAACTTGCTTGTTATAAAAACTATTGAAAGATAATAGACTACTTCTTTTCTTTTTCCCTGTTTTCAGAAACTCTGGAGAATGGACCAAATAAGTGTGAAAGGTGAGTAAGGGACTTGACAGTTTCCCAAAATTACTACTATTATTACAGTTTTCCTGACATCAGGTAGCTAATGCAAGCTGTATGTGTAAATATTTATTATTGCTTAAATCTAGTGCAGCTAACAGAAAAGGAACCAGCAAAGATGAAACGTACTGGAAGGAGATCAACGCAGCTATGGCCCTAACGAACCTTGCCCAGGGGAAAGATAAACTGCAGGGAACTACCAGCTGCATCATTCAGAAATCGTCACATATATCAGAAGTAAAGACTGTGAAAGTGCCATTAGTTCAGCAGTTTTGAGAGATGGGTCCTACTTCCTTTTCCTGCCCAACGGACATTTTCCTCACGGGATTGGTTTTCAGCAAGATCAGATTCACAGCTATGAGGCGAATAGGTTCCCTTTTACAGTACGGTCAGTTTAAAAACAAACAAGCAAGTAATAATATTCCTTCTGACTCCAGACATTTTCATTGTACTAAATGAAACGTTCGATTGCTTCTATAAAAGGCATGTAAATTATAAAAGAAACCCTGTTTTTATCAAGACATTAACTTATTTTATGTTAATCAAAGTGCGCATAAGATGTTTGCATTGCTATTACAGTAAGTGCCTTGCTTTCAAAAAAAATAAGCTATAACGTGGGCATGGTACACCAGTATTATGCCTCAAAATGACAATGCCATAATGCTTAAACTTTGTATATTATTCCAAGTGGGCTTAAGCAGCCTAGGGCTGAACACATTACTGCTGGAGGCCCTGGAGAGTTGTGCTTGTTTGACTTGTACAAATCGACGAGTCTTAAGGAAATCGTTACATCATTTTCTCTCTCTCTCTCTTTCTCTTTCTCTTTCTCCTTTTGTTTTTTTAATCAACAGTGTTATAAAAATTGTACAGTATGTTTTTGTCCAAGTGACAATGGGGTTGTTATGCATGTTTCTTAACCTGTATATGCAGTATATTAAAATACCAAAATCATTCCTTTGAAAAGTGCAATACTCTAGAACACACAAATTTAGGAAGTAAGTTAATTAATTGTTCAGATTATTTTGAACTTATGCTCCCAGCTGTGTTGCTCGTTAAAAGATTTCTAGTTGAGGAGATTTTAGCTGTAACTTCAAGGTGAATTTCCACAGTTTAAAAAGCTTTGCTAGTGACTTAGTGAAGTTCTGATAGAAACAAAAACATTGATTTCTTCTTGTACAAAACCTAAATCTGTAGTACCGTTTATTGTATGCAGTGGGGCTCCAAAAAGTTTCCGTGGTGGAACTTGGCACTGTAACGTGGTTTAAACAGTTTTATTTGGTAGGTACTGCATAAATGAGGACAGTTGGTTGACAGTTCACAGTTCAGTGAGGAAAAGCTCGAGTATTAACTATCAAAGCCCAAACTAGAAACACAAATGTGAAGTGAAGCATTGAAAAATCTCAGTATTGAAGGTGGGAGGACCTCAAGGAGATAGTAAACTATGTATTAAATATCATGTCTCTAAACTTGACTGCTGTTGAGTGTAACAAATAGCATAAAACCAGGTTTATTTTTAAGTTTCATTGGGAGTTGTACAAGTTATTCATATAACAATAGTCTGACAAGGTTTACAGTGCTTGAATAAACAGTGGCGAAACCAAACCCAATTTACACAGAATCAGTTACAGAAAACTGGAAAAGAGCTGATTGTTGCTAGGATTTGGATATTGTTTTTCCTGTGGGTATCCTGTCGGGTTTTTTCCTACTTGTTCCTTTCCTTGCTTCTCTTTTTGGTGAGCCATCAATGAACAAGACAAGACTTCAGTCCTGCTCTCGCCGAGCTTAGTGGCAGAACTCCCACTTCAACGGAAGCAGGACTGTGCTAATGATGAAACTAACTTGCAAGTAGAGGCTGTTCCAGTTGCACTAAAATAATCAAGACACATTGCAAGTATCAGCCTTGGTGTGACTTCTTAGGAAACTTCTCGATGTAACATAACATGTTGTTGAGTTTATTTAGTGTACAATGAAAATGATTTGATATGAAAATATTTTGTACATATATATTTTTACTTTGTTTTCTAAATTGCTGATTACATTGACTTAAAAGTGCCAAGCAAGAAATGTATGTCACGACTGTATGAACAGTTGAAGTATACCTTTTACTGACTTGCATCATTCTGCGTCTAAGATTCCACAGCATTACTTTTTGATACTTTACTGGATTTTTGACATAATAATGTGAGTTTATAACTAATAGCAGAGAGCTGATACTTCACTTTTGTTCATACTATTATAAGTTATTCTGGTATTAAATATTTTGTGACAATAAATTGACGGTTTGGACAAACTTTTCTGTTAGAAATATTCACAGTGTTTTGGTCTGTATAAAGGACAATAAAATTTGTCATGTTAAAAAAAAAAACAAACCAACAACAAAAAGAAAGGTACTTCTGGGGACTTCTCTGAAGTAAGGCTGGAGAAGACAAGCCATTGTATTAAACAACCTGCTCATGGTTCTTCTTTTCTTTTCCTGTTTCTTTTTCAAAGGATCAAAGCACAAAGAACAACCTGGAAAACACGTCAAGTAGGGTTTAAATTTAAGAAATCCTCGGCATAATTTCTTGTTACCATCTCCTTTAATTTATTTTTTTTTCTCTACTGCTGCTTTAGAGTTCTCTGAAAACACAAATTCTAATGAATTGTGTGTGTGTCTTTTTGTTTTTCTAAATAACAAAAAAAACATGATCAGTGCTGAGCCAACAGCTAATGAAGACTCAATAATTATTTATGATATTGGGAAAAAAGAAACAAACACTATTACTATTGCTCTTCTTTGTTTCAACATATGTAACCATTTTAGTAAAATAAATAACTGCAAACAACACCTTGCTGGTTTGAATTAAATATTCATTTGCCTGTCCTTAGTAATCTGCATTTCTGGCTTCCTGTTACAGCCAGTCCTGGGATACAGCCATGTGATAGGGCAAAGACAAGCCTGTGGATTAATGCACCTTGTGGTGAACAGCTATCTGAAGCAGTTTAGCACATCCCTGATGAAAATGGCTGTTCAGCAAGTTTAGGCTAAGGACTGCTAATGACAACATGGCATGATGCTTATAAATCCTCCACAGTGGAGAGCACAGAGGGAAGCCATAGATCATCCTTCTGCTGAGTCACTGAAGAAGGTCCAGGAGCTGGGAAAGACTCAAGTTTTTTATGGGTTTTTACCAGTACAGGCTACACTTGTCTACAGAAGCATGTGTGGATAGTCTCTGGCTGTGGAGTTGTGGTGGAGAAGGAGATGTAGTCAGCCCATCTAGAAGTTTAGGGCTCAGAGTAATCAGAGCCCAGGACAACTTACACCTTAGCAAAGTTCCTCCAGCTGCATGGGAGGAACTAACGAATGTTTTAGAGAGCAGCTCACAGGTTTGGGCTTTTGTCCTGCTTCTCTGTGATGTGTGTATACCACTGTAACATCTGTGGCCATCCAACATCTCAGTAGAGATTAGGTTATTCAGTCAATATGCAGATTTCTGAGGGAGTATGTACAGCCTGACTTTTGCTGTTGGGAATGTGTAGAAACACCTACACCCTAAGGATGATGACCTTGGCATCTACTTTGTACCCAAGCCTTACATGAAGAAACTAACTTGTTCTGCTCACACATGTTCTGTCACATCACTGGAAAGAGCCAAACACTCCCAACCTTACTCTTGAGAGTAAGGGGAGCTCTGATTCTGCCAGGTTGCTCAATAGGTCAGTTTACACTGGGTTTAGAACTGCAGTCTCACAGCATCATACAACAGCTACAACCACTTCTCAGTTTGTGGCCTCATGTTCTCAGCAGGCACCCTAATGTATAAATATGTATGGCAGGTGAAGCTGTTTCACCAAGGGACTGAGAGCAAGTCCCAGCATAACACTTGGACCATTCTGAGCACATTTAATAGTTTGATGGTTTATGTTTTAACTTGGAGTTTAGCAAAGGATAGCAGCTAGACTTGGATGCCCACATGTGAGTGCATGAAGTAACCACTGCCCTGTGGGTTAGAAGAGGAAGGCAGGTTGATGGTACCTCTGTATAGTGCAAGGGAGGTGAGGGGAAGAGCTGTGGGGCCTTAAAGCTGTTTCTTCATTTATCACTACTCAGTAAGTTCTTCATTATGTGCCCTGGCTTTGGTAAGTGATGTTCTGATCCACCTAAACTATCCATCAGTGGAGGAACACAACAACAAATGTGAGATGCAGGAAGCAGCATTGATTATAAAAGGAGTGGGATCTCTGATAATTGTGAGCTTCCAGAACTCGTTGTGCTCTTAATGCCCAGAAAGTCCTTTGTGCCTCCTGCCACATGCCCAGCAGTGGGAGGGTATGGGAACCATTCTGCATTAGTCAAAAGGACAGCTCCAACAGGAAGGGGGATTGTGGCTGCCCTGGGGGTGTTCAGGAGCACCAGGGAACTGCCCTCTCTCCCAGCTTTGCCACAGTGACTGAATACTGGTGTAGCCAGCCAGGGCTATCAAGTAGCATTGCCAGTAGGGCACACCACAGCCTACCTGCCAAAGCACTGCCAAGCAGAGAGGCTGCAGCCACTAAGCTCAGACCCTCCTTCAGGAATCCTTCAGAGGTTTTCAGGCCCAGTGATGCCTCTGTTTCTTTTGGTCTTGAAAAAGCCTTGGGCCCTTTTCCTCTGCATGGCTTCCAGGGCTGGCGGAGATGGGTGTGTCTGCTGGTACATCCCGTGTGGCGTGGAAGATGAGAGTAAGTCTGACCAGTCATCCAACCTCCCAAAGCTGCAACAAAGTAAATAAACTGAGCTCCACCAGGGCTGTACAAATCTTACTAATAATTTCTGCTTTCAAAACAGCACTAAGGACCTCAGAGCAGCCCTGGCAGAGCTGGGATCCCAGTACTGCCAGGAGAAAAAGCAGCTACAACAGCAAAGCTTGTCACTGCTGTTTGGGCTGGGTACTGCCTCAGATGCCCACTGACTCTGTGGCAAAGGGAAAGGTGAAGCTATCTTCTGTCATGGATGACTTTAGCACACATGCCAGTGTTTCTTGCTGTGAAATTTCACATTTGGCTATGAAGCTTTCAACTCCAGTTGTTTCCACTCAGTCCTTAGTGTGACTACACTTTGTTAAACTCTTGCCTGTTACTTTCAGTACAATGGAGCCCAGACTTGGCACGGACTGAGGACAGCAGACCCTCCAGTACTCCACAAGCATCTCTCAAGTCCAATAGGCACCAATTCAATGGTCACAGTGGCAGCTTCAAGCATGACAGACCTCTGTTTTATCCTTGTGTTACTGTGAATAATCTGTGAGACTCTTGGAGAATCAGAACCTCAATGAGATTCTGGCTCCTACCCTAACAAATTCAAACATTTCTGAAGGTCCAAGGGCCAAGACATGTTTCCACAGTCAAGCACAGACAGTTGCACAGACAGTTGCATGCCTGCTCTGAGCCAGCTGGATAGAATATGGCCTAGTTCAGAAACTGGGTAATCAAGTTTGGCACCAACCCTGAGCTGCTACATCAAAGTCCCCAGCAGAGCATGGACAGAACTTGGCATGGTGTGACTGTATCTGTGCAGCTTTTGCACCATTGCTTGTTCTATGCCTTCACTTGCCCACAGCAGTGTCCTCAAATTTCTCTGTGCTCTGGTGCAGCATTTCAAAGAGGACAATAATACTGCTCTGCATAGCTGAGCCGT
This sequence comes from Melanerpes formicivorus, assembly GCF_026170545.1. NCBI lineage: Eukaryota > Metazoa > Chordata > Aves > Piciformes > Picidae > Melanerpes > Melanerpes formicivorus. The sequence goes on from NW_027142365.1 coordinate 10,798,323, forward strand.
TGTGTTTAGAAGGATTTTGATAGCTGGGAGCTGCTTGGGTGAAATACCTGCTTGGCCTAGCTAGCTAGGGCAGGAAAGAGAGGTGGAGCATGATGCAAAGGGCTGAATGAGAACATTGCTTTGACACACTGCAAAGGAGGCTACAGGAATCCATCCTGGATGTGAGTTCATGTTGCATGAACTGAGTTGCCAGCATCTGGGTGTGTTCAATATCCAGCAGCAACAGAACTGAGACCCAAACCCATGGCTTTCACAGTGCTGCGTGGCAGAGCGAGTGTTTAGTTTTGGGCCCCATCTTGAAACTCCTCTTGTTTAACAAGAGGGGTGGAGGCTGGCTAAAATACAAGTACTTTGTGCAGAAAAAAAAGAAAGAAAGAAAAGAAGAAGTGGAAAAGAGACATGAATACCTAATGTAACAGGGGAAAAAATAATCCCAAATCTCCTTAATGTTGCTGTTATGTCAGCTTGGGTTATTGGCAGTGGAAGTGGTTACTGGCAGCGGAAGTCAGACCTGGCTCGAGGCTGATATAACTCACACACCTGACTTTTTAAAGGAGCTGAGATCTGGTTTCTTTATGGATGGGCTTGTCTCATTTGTGGTGTTGGTCCCTTCTTCAGATTTCCTTACTTTCCTTTTAGCCTGTTTTGGACCTGATTCTCCTTCTATCTTCCTGCCTGCCTGGAAAGTCTCCTGTTACATGCACACAGCGATGGGATCTGGTTTTGCAGTTTCTAGGGCCATATTCATGAAGAACGTATGACTCAACAAGCTGGTGTTCAGCAACAAAGTCTGCTATCTCCCACCTTCCAGCCTAGGGCCAGTGAACATGAAGTCTCAGGAGTGTGCAACAGGGGCTCTTCAACCAACAAGCTCCACCATCTATCACTTCACTCTTAACTACTACTGCTTTTGGCTATCTTAACTCCCCAAAGGACTGTCAATTTAACCATAACTACCTAAGAACTGCCAAGTCTCATTTTATGAGCTGCTGTTGAGAGTTTAGCTATTTAAGGCTGATTTTAAACAATTTTTATTGGTACTTTGTGGCATGTGCCTGATTTACAGTGCTGTAAATAACCACAAATTAGGGACATTTCTTTCTTTACAGTAAAGGCACATTATCTTGAGCTCAAGAAAGATAGTTTGTTGGTGAAGAACTGGGGTGATGACCCTTTTCTGACACAGGCTTCCTATATGAGTCCCAACAAGCCTCATTCTAAGTCAGATCCATGCAGAGGAGCTGGCTGTCTCCCTTGGGGGTCCTCTAAGAACCAGGAAATGTGAGAGGAGGTTCTTCACTGTTCACCCTGCTGCTGTGAGGCTCTAAAGGTAGGAGAGAGCAGCACTGTGCTGTCAGTGACACACTAATTTTGACGCACTGAAGGATCTGTAGGAATCTGATGTTAAGCATAATTTAAGTTTCTTGGTGACCAGCATAATGGCAACCAGCAAACTCACCTGGTCCAAGATTTGCTGCAACACTTCACTGGCAGTGAAACCAGACACACAAAAAAAAGTGACCAAAATACAAACAGCAAACAGTGTTTCTTCATGCTCCAAGATGTAGAGCAAAGAAAACTGTCAGTCATTTTCAGTCCTTTAGCCCCCTGAACACACTCCTCAAGCTGATGCCTCCTGAGAAGGGTGTCTGTAAGTAGGCAGCAGAAAGGTTTTCTTGAAGGTAGCCTGCCCAGGCTTGGCATAACCCCATCACGCCATGCCCCAGCCAAACTGGAGCAGAATCCAGCTGGAAAGTCTGGTGCTTTTGTCACTTTGAAGTTTGTAAAGTGTTACAAAGTTACAAGTTATATTTACCCATCTCTCACCTTTTAAACACAAACTTTCCTTTATGATCTTTGTTCCTAGAAAACCACGCTTCTGTTACAATCTCAAACAAGGCTGCTTGGAGTGAAAGTGTTTACTGTGGGAACAACTGGATGTGCCTCTCTATGTAATGCAGTCAGCATCAAGTATCTTCTAAAGAGGCATCCCACGGATTCCCTTCAGGAACAAACATACAAGAAGGTTGCAATCTTTTTGCAGTTTCCTCACGGGCAGCTGAGGTGGGAGCTGTATAGCAACTTTATACCATGAAGTACTCCCTGCATCTGTTTCACAAGGACATGTACCAGCATGAGAGTGGGATTTGGTGGAACCTGGATTTACAACTGGAAATTAAATACAGCCAGGTGGAAACATTATTATGTAAACTAATACTCAGCTACTTCTTGCTGCATTCCCTCAACAGCAACAAAAATGGCAGCATGGAAACCAAATGCCAAGTGTGACTTTTGTAACCTGTTGTGTGAGAATGAAAAGAAAAACAGTCTCATGGAGAACCAGGAGGACTCGTTACTTTTTCATCTGTGAAGTCTTAAATGTCACAGCTCCTGGGATGAATTCTCCTTTCATCAGAATTAGTGGACCTTTGATATTGGTTTCCTCTTGAGCATGAAAGATCCCAGAGATTTCACCTCTTACTGAGAATCCTGGCAACACACTTCAATGGTTTGCTTTCAGTGGCTTGTTTTGGTGGCTCCCATTGCTTAAGTAGGAAGTACACGTCAGAGAAGCTGTAGCTCAGAGACACACTGAGCAGCAAAGCCTTGGGTGGTGGTGATAGAGCATTGCTCTAGACTGAGGCTCTGCTGCACCAACCCAGACAGAAGGGAATGTCACAGGCAAAAGTGCTCTCAGGTGCAGCCAATTTTCTTCATCCATGTTTCACCCACTTCCCCAGTCCCTGCAAAGCTATCAGGAATCCACCAGAACAAATACTTGAGACTCACCTGCACACAGATCCTGCCCACACCTTTGCAATAGCAGGGCAGTAAGAGACATAACTGCTGTTGATCCTGTAGGGCAGGACAAGAAGCAGCCTCGTATCTGGTTGGACAGTACAAGAGTGCCCACTGCTTCTCCAAATGATCTGCCACCTATCTGCAAAAGGAATACATTGCCTTTGTGGGTGGTAGACTTTCTGTCACTGGTGATTTTCTAAAGAACAAGTGAGAGACATATTAATCAGGAATTAAATAGGTGTAATTGATACTACTTTGGGGCAGGATGGCCTCTCGAGGTCACCTCCCCACCCTTATTTTCCATTTCAGCAGTCTGCCTTATAAACATGGCATGGAGGTCTGTTGCTCAATAGATGGTTAAAAGAGCGAATAGCAGCTGGTTTATTCCTCTGGTTTTGGGAGGTGTGTTTACATTCCAGGCATAAGAGTGGAGGGGAAGGACAGTGAGTTCTGATCCCACCAGCCAGCCAGTGGAGGAGACTGGGCAGCCATCCACTGGAGGCTGTTTAACTTTCCCAGCCTTTCAGAACCGAACATAATGGGCAAAGGTGGCTCCCAGATGGAAGAGAACAGACTTGAAAAACATGGCAGCTGACAGAGAGGGACTTTCATTTAACATGAAAGTTAAAATTACCAGAAGGGAAAGCAAAGAAATTTCCAGTGAGGTGCAATGGAACAACTCCTGAAGGATCTGTAAATACTTTGGGCCCCCATAGAAAATAGTTGGGCCGAAGCCCTCCAGAAGGTATGTTTGTTTTGAACAGAATCTGGAGTTCCTGCTCTGATCTTTCTGAAGGCTGTGTTGCAGGGTTTGCCTATATTCCCTCTACTCAATGTCATGGGAGAATGAACGTTTTCACTGTGTCCTGGATCCTATCACCGGCAGACCAACCACAAGGAAGTCATGGGAACAGATCCTATAAGCTGCTTCAGGTAATGCTTGCTCCAGAGCCTCTGGTGAATGCTGAGAAATTCTAGGTTCACAAAAGGTACCAACTGGGGAAGAAATAATTTCCCAGTCTGCCTCAAGCTTCGGAATGGTTGCTGAACATGTTAACCAATACCTTTTTGACAGGCTGGTTTGTGGTCGATGCTGCTAACTGACAGGAAAACAACTGCCTGTAGCCCAAGTGGGGATTCACCACAAAGCCAAGGAAAAGCTGCTGCTGGAGAATCCCCAGAGCTGCTCTTGGAGAGGGAGCAGGCAGAAAGGATGTGTAAAAAGCCATCAGGAATGTTCCTTCTGTGACAAGATGGATCATTCAGAAGGAAGAATCTGCTGGGAGTGGAAAGACTTGCTATGTTGACTCAGAGGGACACTTGGTGTTTTCATGTAGGTATAGGCAGCTGACTTCAGAAAGAAAGTAGAGGATGGGGAAATGGGGTGGCAAGAGCAGAAGCAAGCAAAGTCCAGCTACACACAAAGATGGAGACTGAGCCAGAGGTCAAAAGGGGAAAAGTAAATCAGAATTTAGAGGTCTTGCACACATTCATTACGATGATAATTGTTTTTGCAAGCATTGGCAATTCCATCAGCCAAGGAGATACAGAATCACTTCTGCTGTACAAAAGACAAGGATTTTATTACGGCTGTATCAGATCCAGTGACTATAGCAGATTCAGTCCCCTTTCTCTGCCAGCTGCATGATTCACAAGGTGTTCACTGCAAGGGCTGACAGCTCAGCTGTTGGTGTGTGCCGAACGAGCTAGCCTTGATGCAAGAGGGTTGCACAAGAGGTCAGAAATTTTCAGGAGGATGATGAAAACTGAAACAGACCCAAGTGCAGCATGATAGAAATAGGCTTTGACTCTCAAGGTTGGAAAGGCAAATATCACAGATACTGCTAATAGGAGATGGTTATTAAACTAAACTACTGATCACTGGAGGATGGTAAGCAGTTAAATGGCCTAGATCTGAAAGATCTGATCAACATCAGAGACTACACTTAGCATCAGAGCATGGATTCCTCTCTCTGCCTTCACCTGGTGCTAGGGATTATAAAGTTCCTAATTGTGACTTGCCAATATTTCAGTGACACTACAAGTCTAGTGCTTTATTTTGGCCAATATTCATTCTCTGGCACTGAGGTTCTGCTCTCTCTGTGTAAGAACTTACTGACTTGTGGAAGTGACAGAAAGGTCTCATGAGACCCACACAGGAGCAAGCTGTAACACTGATGCTGTTGTCTGTCTCTTGGCACCAGCATTTTATCAAGTAACTTTTGAGCGGTCTGCCTGGAGAATATAGTATTATTTCCACAGTCAGAACAAACCAGGATGAAACATCAAGAGTCTGTAACTGGTCTTCTAAGAAATGACAGTCTGGGCATAATGTAATGACAAGAGTTTTCTTTATTTCTTAGAACTGCTGGGTCACCTGTTTTTCAAATTACCAGCAAAAGCAACACAGCAGTTCCTGAAAATTATTGTTATCACTTATTATTTATGTTCTTTGAGCTACTGATTTAATGTGCAGTCTTCATTCCTCAGTTAATTACAGGCTGGGATTAACTATGCCCTTTATACCAAGGCAAAGGTAAAGCTCTAAAAGATCACAATGCATTTATCTATGACTTGTCTGCCTCCCACCTCACACTTCTCAATTTTTGCCACCTTGTAGATGAAGCTTTTCCAGGGATGGGTTGACTTTTACAGAGCCTGGCTCAGTAGGGCACAGGACTAAATGATGCCTTCTTTGTGACAACATTTACTACTAAAGAGGAATAAGATACTAAATAAGAATAATCTCATAGGTTTTAAGCACAGAATGACCTTGATTTACCAAGGCACTGGCCATGCCATACATTTCCACTGAGGGAAATCCATCTTTTATGATGGAGATCAGTGGGGATGGGACTTCAAAGGCAAGAGACTATAAATACATGGCTAAGATGATTTGTGTTCAAGTGCTACTGACTATTTGTGTAGACAAAAAGATGACACTGGAGCTGCAGAGAGAGCCTGAAGGTATAAGAACCGGCAGTGAATAGAGCCTTGAAACACGAAGCCAAACCCACAACTGGCATTCATGATCCAGCCAAGAGAGGCTTTTTATTTACTTTTCCATGCCATTGAGTGCAACAATTCATTTACTCCCAACATATAAATACATACACACACAACACTAAGTAATATCCTGCTGATCCAAAATGCTCCCTAGGCCTCACACTCTCCCCACTAGCAGTCCCCCTCCCAGCCAGCTCTCTTCCGCTCTGCAACGGTGCAGCCCTGGGGTACGTAGCTGAGAAATCCCAGCTTCAGACAAGGGAGAAAGCTTCATGAATCACCAAACAACTTCTCAGGTGGGAAAAGCACATTCTTTGTTCCACTATGTAGAATTAGAAAAATATGTGTAGAAGTAAAGCCCTGGAAGCCCCAGGAGAGCAATTGCTCTCTTTCTCTTTCAGTTTTCATGAGCATGTGAGTTTTGAGGTAGTTTAATTAAAGGCCTTAAAGTCCTTTAACACTAACATTCGAATGCTCTGTATTTTTCCACCAGACTTGCAGAGTTTCTGTCCTCCTCCTCTCTCTTCTGTGTCACTTTTATTCTGCAATAAAACAATTGAATCACATGCTGGTACATAAATATTGGCAGATTTTTTGGTTTGCTGGTTTTTTTCACTCAGCCTATTGGGCAAATAGCCTAGAAAGCCTAAGCCCTTTGCCAGAGCTTGGATTTCTGGCAAACAGTGCAGATCCAGTACGAATCTCAAATCATATTTCAGGAATGCTGTGCTTCTACTGCACCTTTCCAATTCTTCTCTCTGTGCACTAATGACTATTATGGGGAAATGCATTCCAGAAATGTGAAAATCAATGTAGTGGGAAATGTACCAACGCCACCTTTCTGCTTCTACGATCTTGGTTGTCCAAGAAACACAATTAATTAGTATTATTGAGCTGTTTAGCTCCCCAATAAAAGCTTTTAGAGTGATTATACGAAGAACCATTGGTGCTGGAGGCTTCATACTGAAGTAATTAATGGAAGTTGATTATATTCTGACAAGTTAAACACCGGTTTGTTTGATGTTACACACACATGGAAAACACATGCGCTCTTGAGCTCAATACCTAGGAGTTTAGATTAGTGGTGCTGATGAATTATGTGGAGATTATATACTTTGCAGACACATAAATGGACCTGATTTTGAAAAGCAGGCTCTCATTTTGCTCCTGCAATTTCAAGGGTGTGAATAATTGCAGGTGATTTTCTAGCAGCTAGACATTTCGCTGCCTGGTTGAATTCCTTCGGGCAGAGGTCATGCTTGGGTTTGTGCAAGGGACCAGAAGGCACTGGGAGAGAGTCTACAGACAGTGAGGGACAAACTTACACCAGTGCTTCAGTGAGGCTCGACAGGGCTCTAGGCAACCTGGTCTAGTTGAGGACGTCCCTGCTGACTGGAGTGCTGGTTGGACTAGATGAGCTTTGGAGATCCCTTCCAGCCCAGACCATTCTATGACTCACACTGACCACAATGACCAGCATGGACAATTGATTTCATGTAGAGCTGTGGCAGCTCAGTTGGGACTTCCAAGAAACAGATTATTTTCCCCAGTTTAGGGTCATGAGTTGAACTTGAGGCTTAACCCCAAAGGAGGCAGCTGTCACCAGGCTTTTTTCTGCTACCTGGCAGAGGCTGGTGTCAGACCTGACACTTAGCCCCAAGATCACCTGCTGAAGCAGTTTCAGTGGGACATAACTCTGGTTCAGCCTACTGTCTGAGCCTACCACTTGGCTTATTTCTCTTGACACTCTATCTGAAGGCCACTGAGCGTCGTTGAGATGGGGGCAGACAAAGTAACCAATGGCAGGGTTTAAAGATTGCAGGAGATGGCCAGAAGGTAGAAGTCCATATTCAAATGAGTAGCTTGATTTAGGCAGGGAATGAACACAGATTTTGATTTTAGATGCACTAGTATCTATGAGTGCCACAGGGCATTTACTGACTGCCTAGGGCACCATTTGGGCATGCTCCCCAGGGATTTTCCCAGGACTGGCTTCCAGGTCCCTGAGCCAGCCCAATGCTGAATGAGCATCTCTTCCTGAAAGCACAACCTGCTGAGCCCTCAAAGCATAATTCAGTTCAAGACACCAAATCTGGGAGTCAAAATGCAGGTTTCCATTGAGACTATCATTGACATGATGAGGATCTCACTGAAACAGCCAGCAGACCCTGAGGAGAGAATCTGTCCCCAGCAAAGCACAGATTCCTTTCTGAGCTGCCTACACCTCCCCTCTGCCTAGACATCTCTGGACACCTACCATCAGAAATCCCTGTTCAGGTGTCAGTAACCAAGTGAAACCCTGCAGTTAGAGATGCATAACAGCTACAGCACAGCAGCAGTGGGCTGTTTCCAGCACCACTGTAACCACAACAACATGCTGGCTGTTCTGCCTAACCCTCTACTATCTCTCAGACCAGACATGCCCAGCAACTTTTGGCAGCAAATTGCCTGCACCACTCATCTCAAACAACCAAGGAGAAGCAGCCCTCTGAGGACTGCTGGCTCCAAAAGCAAGAGATGATACTACCACCCAGGGTATGGCAAGTCAGGGAGGAGCAGACAGCCATTCTCCTGACCTGGCCAGAGTTAGAAAATACTTTCAGCTAAGCCATTTCAGGTCACCCTGGCTGTGAAATGAGTTAAGAGGCATCATCCATATTCAGTGGTTGTACCCAGAGACTTTCTTTAGGCTATAGTTTGAGGTGTATTATATAAAGAGAGGAGGGAAAAATACATGCAGTCCTATTCTGGCTTGGATCTTAAAGGCATGGGGAATAAACGTGGTACCAGCATGTGCCTATGGAGGTACAGCAAGTGGAAAGGTAAAGAGGATCATACAGCTTCTCTCTTCTGTGCTTGCAGTCCCTGAACCCAATACTTGGCTTTCTCTCTGTGCTTCATTAAATGTTGTCCACTATCATGGTCTATAAACAAATATTGAGTATGCATCAGTCATTACAAAAATGAGCTCATGAACATGAACCCTCAAAGAGGCTGTGGCTCACAGCTAGTGAGGATTCAGGTCCATCTGAGAAAGCATGTACCCTAGGCAATAAGTGGCACAGCTGGAACCTCACCACTGGTGGCTGTCCAGTCTCTAGTGGAGATTTCCTTTTCACCTTGCCTGATGCTGGGGAGTCACAAGGTATGGGTACAATGGGGTAGGCAAGGTACAGAGGGGCAGCAAGGGATGGAGGAAAGTCAGAGAGGTGGCCACTGACAATGCCCAGAGATGTCAAGGGGTCTTGTGCTATGTGGTACCCTATGGATGCCCCAGACAGTGCAATGTTCTACAATTATTTGCTGCCCTCAGGAAAGAGCAGTCATTGTTGGGAAGAGGTTTTTAACACACACAGAGCGCCCCCCATGCTGGCTGGCAGCTGGAGGCAGCAGATGATCCAGTGAGCAAGCTCCAGATCTTGCGTGCGGGTGGACAGGAACCAGTCCTTTCCAAAGAAGGGGAAAGACCTGGCTTCAGCTGCTACATCTTAATGAGCTGCTGCAGGTGGAGATCTTTGCAAGGCCCTCACATTGCTTTTATAACTAGCACATCTTTATGTGGCTGCGCTGTTTTTTTCCACTGTAACTTGGCCATTTTGGAAAGAGAAATATTTTGGGTCACATTATCAATTCCATCACCCACCCACATCCCAACCCACCCCCCACCCCCGCAAAGCATATAAAAATTAATCTATAAGCAAATTGATGTGAGGAAAAAAGTTAAGGGTAATGTTCTCAAATGGACACACTTCAAAGAATTTGAGCTCATTCCATCTGAGTTACAAAGTCAGTCCTGATCCAGCCACTCTTTGCAGCCCTACCTCTCTTCCCCACCCATGCTGCTTTGAGTCACACTTGAACAGGTCTCCAGTGAGTACTTATATCCTAATGGTTGAATTTAGCATTGGAAGAAGTACCCTGATAAACTGTTCTTGAAGTTGAAGGTTCTATTTGCTGGCTACAGCAGGCACAAGAAGCCATTGAGCTGCCTTTCTGATGGTGATGTGCTAATCCGACTCAGACACACAGAGGGGGTTACTCCTTCCCCCAGAACTGCACATTACTCTGACTTTCTGTTAATGGTGCCAAGATAGTCCTCAACTAGGGCAGAGGTTTTTCTGCAGACATCAGTCTAAATGGACTAGACTAGGCCACCATGAAGATACCTGACTTGGTAGTAATCTTGTGTCCTTTTCATTAGTGCAAAGGCAAATGAGTGACCCTAAGGCTAAATGGCTGATAATGACTTACAAAAACAGAACCCTGCCTTTTGTTTAAAGTGAGATGGCAATTGCACAGCCATACAAACACCGAGAGTGTCCACAGAGGAGTCAAGGAGGACTGTAAGAGTCACCATCCCTTTGAGACAAGTACAAGAAACAGAAGCCTTCAAGACACTTTGTGGAACCAGAAAAACCTCCATGCAAAGATACGCATTTGTACATAACGAAGATAAAGAGTTACCTCTACTTTCAGGTGTATCATATCCCACTAGTTATTGCTTTTGTGTATTTGTGGAATAAAGGCAGAGCAGATGGGAGAAGTCAAGGACACAGACTAAACATATATTAGGATTATGGCTCCCAAGAACAGAAGAAGGGCAGAAGAGAAGAGAGGTTTTGCCTAAGCCGATTAAAAGACAACTGTAACACACAAAAACCCAGCTCCTAATTCCTGCTGCGTCTGGGGACGCTGCACACTGCACTTGCCTCAGAGATAGAGGACTGTACTAAAGTAGCCTGATTCTGTCATCATCTTCACCTCATAATCCACACAGCCCACAGCACACTGAATTGTGCCCAGTAACATGGACTGTGAAGTATTACTCTGCATGTCACTAGCAACAGCCAGTCTCCAGGAGCAGAACCTGAGGAGCTATAAGGGCACAGCCTCAAGAGAGATACAGTAATGGGGATGCCACAAAAATCAGCTGTGGCAGAAGCAAATCTGAAAGCCAAGTGGGAGGCATGGAGCTTACAAGCTACATCTGATCTGCAGCTGTAGCATGCAGAGCCTGTGGGCAACCACAGTTCTTGCTCAACTTCCATCTCTCCTCCATCTCACCTTCTGCAGCATTCCTGCCTCATTCTCTCCCCCGCACTCCTCTCCCCCTGCATCCTCAACTCCCTTTGACTCTGTGGTGCTGTCCTGGTTTTGATGGGACAAAATTGCAGACCAGCCACGGGCTGCAGGCTGTTAGCAGTTTCAAGTCAGCCAGGACACCTGAGCTGAGCTGGCTTGTAAATATGTCCCAGACCATAAATGTCTTGCTCATTGCTGCAGGGAAAAGGCTGGGACAACCCTCAGCACATCTGAGTTCATTCAAGCCCCCCCCTAGCAACAAGTTCTCCCCAACCTAAGCTTCACTAAAGGTGAAAAGCATTCAAAAGCATTTAGAAGTACCTTGGTAATGGTGAAGAGATGGCTTCTAGGTGGAGACAAAACTGCTTTTGGAACGACAGCTACACAGTGTCTAGCCAGACTGGGCAGCCCCACAGCTGGAAGCAGAGACCTGTCTGCTCTGAAGAGGATTTCCAGGGAGCCAGGGAGACTCAAAGGTGTCTTGACAACCCAAAACCTGCTAACAGACGTGAACAGCAGTCAGGAATGACAGATCTCAGAAACTGTTGAGAAAGCAATGAAAGGGGCAGAGGTCAGAGCAGACCTCACTCAGCCACCTGGCTGCACAAGTGGCTTAGCCAAATGACCTCAGGAAAACTATTTTCTACTCCATGTGTAACCCTCAGAGGCCAGTCAGGGAGAGAAGAGATTGCCCAGTTCAAATAATGCAAAACTTGATTTCTTTGAGGGAAAACTCCCTGACAGGCTTCTTGGCTCTGCTCAGCGTCTCACCCAGGCGAGTGGCTAGAAAGAGGGAGGGGAGAGGTTTCCAGCAGCCAGCCCGTGCACACCAGCTCTGTCTGTGTGCAGAGAAGCCCGTGACAGTCAACCAAGCGCTCCAAGTTTGTAGGAGCTGTTGAGATGTAGCACGCAGGCAGCCTCAAGGCAGCAAGAGCCAGATCAAAGAATTAGCAGCAAGGGGAAAGCTGAATCCCCTGGCCTGGCTGAAGACCAGGCAAGACCTGGTTTTGGCACAATCAGATGCAAACAAGGACTCCCAGGACAAATGGGCAATGGAACAACTTAGACACATTTACCTGGACTTCGACTTGCAGGGCCAGATCAGCAAAATGAAATTAGACACCCCAAGGGCTTGAGGAATTTGCCCCACCATTTGAATTTTTCTCTGCAGCAGCCAACCAGGAAAGGAAGCAGCTGCTAGCAAGAAAGATGGACATTAATTACCCTGAACGCCGCAAGCACAGATATGTCAAATGGAAAAGGTGAGTCTAGTCTGGTCTGTGGCATTTCTGAACACTTAAAGAAAGTGATAGATTTGGTTTGTAAAACAAGAGAAGCTGGCAATAAAGCAAAAACTAAAGAAAGCCATTGAATTAAGTGTTGGTACAGTGAAAACATTTGCTATAAAATGTCAAACTGTTGTAATTGGAGGCTGGGCCAGAACAAAACATCACAAGAGCCTAGTAAAAAAGCCCCTCTCACAGTCTGAGAGTTGCAAGGGCACCACATAACGTCAGTGAAGCCCAAAGGTACACAAATGAGGCCCCAGGTTTTTGTTTAGATCCTCACAGTTGAATTACAAAAGGAGGGGACTGGCTACAAATCATCTGCTGCTATCTGTGAAATGCATAGAAAAAGTGGACATTGCCTCAAGGGCAACCATTAATAGAGCTGACATGCTAAAAACAGCAAAGAGAGACTGTCCAAAAGTGAACCAACTAATTGGTCTCAAATGGAGACAGTGACAGGGAAACATGCATTCATCCAACAGTTGGGAAATTTGGGTTTGCTAATTGGACATCTGGAATTCGAGCTAGATGTCTGGGTAGCTGAGATAGTGGATGAGCTAATAAACAGTTTGGATTTCATTACGCCTAATAGCTGAGTAAGTGCCAGGAAATCATGTCTTACAGGCCCTGCTTGTGAAAATACTGTAGAAATATGTGGCACAGGTGAGCAAAATGATTTGTAGACAACTGGTTGCAGAGAATGGGGAATGACACCATTATAAGTGACATGCCATGGGAACTTTCCAGCCAGAGAAATCACTTCCCAGAGACTGAAACATGTTTTGAGACCTAGGCTCTCAAAGGGATTTTACCTGCTCAAGTACTGCTATATTGAAAGCAGGAGTCTCTCTTCTGTCTTGTGTGCTAGACATTTCTGATGAGGAGCAAATGAAAGGGGGAGGAATGGAATGAGGGCCAGAAAGCACAATGAAGTAAACAGATGTAGTAAATATACAGATGAAAACTATCAGGGAAAGAAGACTGGAGACAAAGGAGGGAGCTTGGTGTTTGGTGCTAGGGATGGCTTACAAAACTTCGCAGCTGAATTTTCTGCAGTTGTCCTCCCTCTAGTTGCCAAAGCAGCACAGGAGCAAAATACAGGAAGGTGGCCTTCAAACAGCCACTTCACTGCTTAACTGCAGCCAAATCCAGGAGATATTCTGGGTGCTGGGAATTTCAGGAAGGCAAGACTGAGCTCTCACATCATCTTGGGCCTCACTGGTCATTCAGAGGAAGAATGGAATCCCCATGGCTTGTTCAAGGTGGTGAAGATCACTGCAGCCTAATTTTCCACTGACAAACAGCTGTGGACCTCAATAGAAATATCTCTTTCACAGTGGCAGAGTGAAGTCCTCAGTGGACACCAAATAGGACTGCTTAGCCCCTGCTGTGGAGCAAAGGGTTGTATCTCAAGGACAGCCCTGAAGAGACACAGTCAAACTGTTTTAGGCATCTCCTCCTGACACTGGTGCATCCAACTCATGGATGTCCCAGCTCACCCTGGGAGTGATGACTTCCCCTGAGGGAGGGCAGTTCTGCTGCACACATCAAAAGCTGTCACCTCCTTGTGGGGAGTTTACAGGTGGTCAGAGACAAGCTTCAGTCTGCAATAAAACTCCAAAGAAAGAGAGTATTTCCTGATAAAAGAGCAGTTTGGACAGATGGGGAGCGAAGGAGGATTTTCAGTTGATACAATGACAATGGAGCTGTCCAGAAACAGCTGCTCCTCCTGGGTGTGCAGGGCCAGGGAGGACTTGTTTCCTAACACGAGGTTTACAGCTTCCCTGGGTGCGCCTGTGACAGGAAACCATTGCAGTGGTCACCAGAACATAATTTAGCACTAGCAGAGTTTACAAAGGCTCTTATGACCTTTTGCTGTTTGCTTTTCTAGATTGTAAATGTCTTTCGTACAAGAAACAGATGCTAACAGATACTGAGTTTACAGTTTAGAGATGGTATTGCTACATCAACATAAAGGATTTGAAAGTGTCCTGACTGCAGTTTCAGGGATGCTTTGTTGTACTACTGAAGCACACCTTGGGGCAGAAGTTTTATTCATGGATACTGGGTACTGTTTGGATGGGAATAAACACTTTGTGGAATAGCAAAATGAAAATACTCTGGGGCACTGCATAATTCTGTAATGATTTCTTATTTAACAATAGCTACTTAAAATAGGCACCATTTTTCTTTTTGTCTAGAACATGTTCTTTAGACTACCACCACTGTAGGCTCATGATGTTGGTGAGAATGAAGCAAAGGTACTTGTGAGCTGCCTTAACTGCCTGGAAGGAGTTAAGTCCTGTTGTGGAACTCAGCACCAACAGGCTCCGTATGAAGCATGGGCATTGCTACACAGGGAAAGACAAGTCTCTCTTGCTTTTATTTTGTGAAACTTGGCTGCCTCAAGTAGGGACAGAAGATAACATAGAAGCAAGAAATTAAGTCTCATGACCCAACAAGCTTGGCAAAAAACTACAAATAAACCAGCAAAAAAAACACCCCACAAACCAAACCAAAGAAATTCTTTGTCCAAGTCTCCTGCAAAAAGGGCAAGGAACTATGAGCAGAATGCTGACCCCTTGCTGCTCAATTCTTCCTATGTTGAGGAGAAAAAACTTTGTATAATCACTGTGAATAAAGAGATCAGCCTCAAAACCACATGAGCAACTTCTTTCCCTAGCAGAACCCATCTACAAGACTGTGAGTTGTGACCACTCACAGAATCACACAATCAATAAGGTTGGAAAAGACCTCAAAGATCATCAAGTCCAACCTGTCATCCAAGACCTCATGACCACTAAACCATGGCACCAAGTGCCACGTCAAATCCCTTCTTGAACACCTTCACTGCCTCCCTGGGCAGCACTTTCCAATAGCTAACAACTCTCTCTGCGAATAACTTTCTCCTCACCTCGAGTCTAAACTTCCCCTGGCACAGCTTGAGACTGTGTCCTCTTGTTCTGGTGCTGGTTCAAAAAAAAAGTAATGCCTCAATTTTTTTCTTAAACCTTTTGAGAGTATCATAGCAAACTTTGCATGCAAGCATTCAACAAACTTACTTATAACTGTCTTTAAAAGACATAACTCCATGTCAGATTCACTCAAACCAATTAAGTCCCCTTATAAAATCACCTGGTTGCTGATGGAACTACAACTTTTTTCTTTCCCCATCAAAAAGAACGTCAAATCCTCGTTTCTGCAGCACTAACAGAGGCAATGCAGGAACCTCTCCCTTTCCAAAATGAAGTGACATGCATCTGTGTGCTAGCAGAAACTGTGTTATCTAGACATTCTTTCAAGCCATTTGAATTACTTCAGTAAGCTCTTTTAGTCTTATTTTATTTCCAGCTTCACCACTGAGCCTCTGAGTACTGTGGTTGTATGCTGTAAGACATGGTGAGCTTGCACTAAACCTAAAGGACTCTCTCTCCATGGCATAATCATTATTCTGTCCTGCTGAGCAACTGTATCACCTGCCCTCTACAGATTCTTTATGCTTCAACAGAGATGCAGTTTCTGGCCCAAGCAGCTTTGGTATAGATTCTTATCCTCCGTGTGTGTAATCATTTACACCTGTGTAAAGTAGATGTAAACTCACTTTGCACTCACTTTATGTAGGTGTGAATGACTCCACAAGGTAAGAGGAGGTGGAGAATCAAGCCCATAATGACTGCAAAGCACTTAAGCAGGGCATGACAGAGACCAACAGAGGCACCTGGAGGACAGCCATCAGGAGGCAAGCAAATGCCAGAGGCAGTTTGGGAGTTTATTCTCCCTGGTTGTGTGAGCAGTGTCTGTTGTCTGTGTCAGCCATGTGTGTATGCCTGGAGGATAATAAATCAACCAGGGTGTAAATGCCACAGGCTTGGCCTGATGCAGCTCCTCTGGCATGGATATAAGAGCCAGGCTGCAACAGGGAAACCTGCCTGCCACATAGGCTGGAAGATGCCAGGTGTCTGAATGGTTGTGAGATCAGCTTGCAGGGAAAATTAGGCTAAATCTGGGGGCTCTGGCTTGGGTTAGGGCATGTTTCTTGTAGAGAGTCAAACAGGTTATCCAAAAACCTGGTTTGATCCTTAGTGAAATAGCACAGGTGCTCCTAGCCTTTTTTGTTATATTACCTCCTAAACCCGCCTGAGATCTGGGGAGCACAAGAGCTTTCAAAGGAAACTTTACTTTTTATGAACTGTTGGATGGGACAGAGTAGAGAGAACTACAATTAATCTTCTGCCCTTTGTCAACCTTAAGGTTAAAGGCAGCAGCTACTGCAATGGGCTGTTTGGGGGAGGTTGGAGGAGAAGGGAGAGGCATTTTTTCATGCTGGCTTTTTTGGCCTGAAGATTAGGGTTTATGTGGTCACTTTGCTTGGTACTCTGAGAAAGACTTTCTGAAGTGTGTTTCTCTTAGTCTCACACGTGCCAGCTTTCTTCACTCTTCTTTCCCTGTCCTAATAACAGCCCTGGTAGATGCCTCCAGAGAAATACCCTGGCTATAAAGTACCGAAGTTTCTGTGCAGCATGACATAGAGTTACCAAATCTGAGATAAAGCACGTGTGTCATTTTAGCAGGAGATTTTTACAACATGCTTCTGGATAGATGTGAAAGTCTAAAGTACTGCTCACCAAAAAAAAAGTCAGGCAGGAAGTCTATGCTTATGAAGAAAAACTGCTTCATTTATTGCAGCTATCTTTTCAAGGCAAGGCACTCACACCTGGTGCGTGGCAGACTGGAAATCTACATGTCCCTGCTGGTTTTGCTGTGTGCATTACCTGGTGTGGGAGAGGGCTGGCCATCACTGCTGAAGTGTTTTCTCATGGCTGTGAAGCTCTGCAGAGCCAGCACTGCAGTCGAGCCCAGGGTTCACTCATATCCCACAACAGCCAGGCTGAATCTGGAGCACAAGCAGAATGATGACAGCTGGGACCAGCGACAATTTTTAGCTGTAAAACAAGCAATTTAGAGCCTCTGGTTATGGCAAATAATCCAAAGAGTTTCTTACCTAATGAAAGCACTTACCAGCGACAGCATCAAAAAAAATGGTGTCAGGGAGAGTGGGTGAAGCCTGGTACTGACCAGTTCCCAGCCCCTTTGGGCTGGGAAAATCAGACTCTAGAAAGGGAGAACTGTCTTAATACCTACATTAGCAATAGAGTGAAAGAAGTTTTTATTTCCAGTAAAAGGCTTCAACCAAAGGACTTTTACCCTCTGTTCCTGATATGAAAGGTTTGTTTACCCCACATCAGGTATTGCCAGTGCCTTCCCCATTAATGGGCTCTTAACAGAGAGAAATCATCTCTGTCAGTAGAGCAGGAGCATAAGGGTTGTCCTAGGACCTTCCCTTGAATGCCAGGGGGCACTGCCTGAGCTGGTGTACCCCATGGGGCCAAGAGTGAGGTGGGGTGTGGGATACTTCACCATACTTGGTGCCAGTAGTAGGATTCCTGCAGTACCTTCTTAGTGGTAGCTGGCCTCTGGTACCTGTAGTATCCTACTACTCATGGTCAGTGTTGTGCACACTCCTCAGCTGCTGTGGAGAAAAGTGAAATACTGTGACTAGATCCTTGTAGATCTATTCATTTATCTCACAGGTCTTTTGAAATGCCATAAATTATAAAGTCAGGCTTACCACAGCTTGGTATCAGCAGCATCTTCTACTGCTGCTGCCATGAAACCATTTTCTTCTTTCTACCCAGCTGCCATAGCCAAAGAAGATTTCACATGCATTGTGGTCCAGCAGCATTGTGTGGGCATCCTGCTGGGAGGGTTCCTCTGCTCCTTTTGCTGATATGGAGCAACTCTTGCGAGAGGACAGTAAGGATGGTGGTCTCAGAAGGAAAGATGGAGAAAGAGAGGAGAGATTGGCAGCCAGAGGAAAGGAGCAGCTCTAGGAGAAGAAAGGTTTGGTTCTGTCCCTGGCAGCCGCTTGCAAGGGAAGGGTGAGAAGTCCGTGTGCCCCCGCAAGATGTCCCAACCAGTGCCAGCACTCTGCTGCTTCCCTGCAGGACAACAAATGCCACAGAAAGGATGTGCCAGCTGCAGATACCACACAATACCTCCTGCCTGGACTGCCTGACAGCCTCTTCTGAGCTCCCCACACCATCAGGAAGCTGCTCACTGCACCTGCTTTCTACAGCACTACACTGTCATTGACTTCATCATCCACATGCTGGTGTGCATTCCTCACATTTTAACTATGAAAGCAGAACAAAGTGAGCAAATTAACCTTTCTTTCCTCCTTCATGTTATCCAGTTTGTTTCTACGGGGTGTTTTCCCTCTCCTGAAGGCTGCTCTAGCACGATAGAGGATGTTTCCATTTGCATCTCTTTTGTCCTCATTAGAGACTCAGTAATTTACAGGAGGAGCATCCAGCATAGCACAGAGTATTGCTTCTGTGACCACAGATTCATGGATTCACAGACTGCATTGGGCTGGAAAAGACCCTCAAACCTCATCTTGTCCAAACCCCATGAAGTCAGCAGGGACACCTCCAACTAGATCAGGCTACCCAGGGCCACATCAAGGCTGATCTTAAATATTTCCAGAGACGAGGCCTCAACCACATCCCTGGGTAGCCTGTTCTGATAGTTTACCACTCACATTGTGAGGAACTTCCTCCTTATGACCAACCTAAATCTGCCCTGCTCCAGTTTCAAACCACTGCCCCTTGTCCTATGGCTACAAGACCTTCCATAGATCCTGTGTGAAGAGCTCTTCTTAGTCTCAAGTCCTCACCACCACACAGAAGCCACCACAAACCTTTGTTGTCCATGCCTGCAAAAAACAGGAGCTGCCTCCCTAAGATTTTGTGCTGCTCTGTTGCACCTCCTGCCCTCCTTTTCTCTGCTCTGGGTTGCCCCTGAGCACGCACAAGCAGCCTTCTCTTTCTCGATGGCTTCCTTGTGCCCGCGTTCCAATGCCACGTATTCAGATTACAGCTTCTGAAATGCTTTCATAAGCCTGCAGCCGAGCAGACCAGATGGACACCATTAAACCCTAAATCAGCCAAAAGCACACCTCCTTTTCACCAGTCTCTTCTCTGGCTTAAAATATGTTTTTACAAACAAGTGCATGCAAGCACCTGTGGGTTCGAGGGTAAGTATGCAGCCTGAGAAAAATCAGCACATCTGCTCCTGACTTTGGCTGCTCCACCATCTGCTTGCACTTGCACTGTCTGGTTCTGGTCCTGTGGCTCAGGCAGGTCTGAAAAAGCTGCCCTTTATTTATTTATTTTAACCAAACACCTCTGCTAAAGTCCAGCAATCACTGACATCCAGTGGTGGCCATGAATAATTACAAATGGTTGTTTTCTGAGAGTTTTGGGGAAACCCAAGTTAAGATGAAGCCTTGCTTCTGAGATCTTCAAAAGGAGGGCAAGACTGAGATGCAGACTGGACATTAGGAAGAAGTTCTTATTATGAGGGTGGTAGAACATTGGAACAAGTTGTCCAGGGAGGTGGTAGAGGCCACGTCCCTGGAGACATTCAAGGTCAGGCTTGATAGAGTTCTGAGTAACTGATCTAGTTGGGGATGTCCCTGATTACTGCAGAGGGGTTGAACTAGATGACCTTTAAAGGTCCCTTCCAACCCAATTCATCCTATGATTCTGTAAGTCAGCTGGAACACAACACTGCTTTTATTGGATGGGAGAGGGGAGGTACCTGAGAACTGGCACTGAAAAGCACGTCTGTGCTCTCAGTACAAAGGGGGCTCCAAGTCCAACTCTGCTGCTGCGCAATTTGGGAGTAGCCCCAGACAGCAAATTGAGTTCTGCCTTTTGGAAACTGCCACAAGATCAGTCCTGAAGTTTCCTGCTCCAAGCAGAGCGGGATAAGAGTAAGGCTTGAGCAACAGAGCTCCCCCTTCACATTGACTCATACTGCAGTAGTGTCTCTTGAAGCTTTGGCCATAAACAATGTCCCATCACGGGGCATTAACCATGCTAGGGGTGGTATTTGAAGTCCCTTTCACTTGAGTGTTCTGCTCTGTGTTAGATGTTGCCCTTAGCAGCAGAGAAAGTGGAAGTGAGGAAGAACACCTTCAGGGAGATGCTGCTGTAAGGCCAGGTTGGCAGAGCCCTTGAGCCGTGAAGTGGAAGGTGTCCTTTCCCATGGCAGGGGGATTGGAACTAGATGATCTTCAGGGTCCCTTCCAACCCAAACCATTCTACAAATCTATGACTATTACAGTAGCAGATTTAAAGGTAATGAAAAGGAGGAATGTCACATTCTTGCCTTGAGTTTCATAGATTTTGTTCCTTCTGATCACCTGGGTAGGGATAGCTTTCTGGTTTTCACTATATGAAAGGCTGATCCAGGGCTGAAAAAGTAGGAGAAAGAAGTGACAAGCCCTCCTCTGCTACCCAAGACCACCCTTCCTGGATCATCTTGACTGACAGTGCTGGGGTGCAAGGACTCTGCCCTACTAGCAGTGAGAGCCATTTCATGCTCATGGAGAGCATTAAGAGAAAGTGGCAATGTACCAGGCTGTGCTCAACAAACTGAAGGAGCTGAGCTTGCTTCAAGGCTGATAAAAGTTTCTATGCAGGCTCGCTAATGAAGGCTTGCTCTGCCCCTAGCTGGGGAGAAAGCCAGAATCTCTTTTCTGATACTGAAATAAAGCAGCCCCCTTTCAGAGCAGTTGGGAAAGTAATTGTTCATTCCTTGGGTCAAGCAGCACATATGCAATCTCTTTGTTAAGTAGCTTTCTAAATTTTTGCTGCTTGGCTCCTGCAGTTGCTGCTTGTGTGGTTGCCAGCCCTGAGCGCCGGCCAGGAAACCTCAGTCCCACCCCGGAGGGGAGAACGCAGCGCCCGGCACAGACACCACAGACACGGCTATAAATGGGCTGCTGCTTACAGCCACTGGAGAAGGGGGTGTGTGGGGGGGGAAGTCTCAAATGCTTCCCAAACACAGCTTCTAAAATGCAATACAGCTACTCTGGTTATACAGCATGCAGAAGAAAACCTCAATTATGAGAGAAGACCGGCATGTAGAAGAGGAAGGGAAGCCTTGGTGGCTACTGCTGGCAACGGCAGAGGAGAGATGGACAAGCTGGAGAACAGTTTTTCTTACTAAATAATCATCAGCCACAACGTCAGCATGCTTTAGGTAAACATGCCCAGGCAGAAAGCCCAGCAGTGAGAAAGAACAGGGTAACTAATTCAGAAAGAAGGGAGTTAAATCTGTGGCAAATGAAAACCAAAGCCAAATCTCTTTGTGGTATAGAAATAGCTTTGCTACTGCCTTGAACGCCAGCCTCCAGAGCAAAGGGACTGGAGCATGCTGTGGGGGAGGCTGGGTAACAGATGTCTTGTAATACCTGTCCCTGGTCAGATCTGCAAGGTAGTAGTCTGTTTCTAGGATCTAGAGATTTTGTTTAGGTAATCAAAGTCTGGCTCCTACCTAATAGCTTGCAAAGACACCATCTATCTGTCCAGTTTTGATATAAAGCACCACTGTGGCAGTAAAATAGCATTTATACTGCTTTGTACAGGAAGAACAGCTTCATAGGCTTAGGCTAAGAAGAAATGAAGGGTAAGAAGTCATTCTCCTGTATCACTGTCAGTGTGTTGAGAGTCCTAGACTGGAGGCAGGCAAACAGCATTGCTCAGTTCATTTCCATTAGAAAATGAATGTGCTTCCACATTCCTGGACAGCAAATGACAGGAGGCATTGGCTCCTGAGGAGCTAGTCTGCAATTTTACCATGACTGGCTTAAGGAATTGGAAATAAGAAGTGGTTTTCCGCACGGGCCTTACTGAAACGTGAGCCTGGAAGCTTGTGCATGCCAACACCTGGGATCCATGCCTCTCTTTCTGTACCTGCATTTCTTGGTCCCTCCAAGGGTGGGTATTATCTGTCTGCTTGATAGCTTTAGGGTTGGAAAAGGCCTTGGCTGAACTAGGGGGATCTGCCTGAAAACGAACCACAGAATCAAGGGTAAGAAACAGGCATCCTTTGTCACTAGTGCTGTACTCCAGTTGTGAGAGTGATCTTGTTGCATGCTGTGCATCCTGGGACAGCAGCTAAGGCACCAGGCTGCTAGGCATCACATTCAAGGCTAGCAGGAGGAGCTAGGGATAATTTTTCTGCATCATTCTTCTTCCTGGTGTGATGTATCACAGGTTCCTATCTTCTGGGACCACAAAAAACTCCTGCTCAAGTTCCCAGCATCTAATACTTTGAGGAGATCTAAAAATTTCTTTCTCCAAAAGGAAAGATGATTCTTTGCCATTTTATGTAGCACAAGAAAAAGGGAGCCTGCAACATCCCTGATCCAGAGCAGTAGTTTTGAGGCTCTGGGGAAGACATGGATTTAAGTCCCTCTTCTTTCTCAGATGAGGAGTTTTGAAGTCTTTGCCTCTTTCTACTGAGCAAAAGAAGAGCAGCTTGCTGACTAGTGACTGTTGAGAATGGATGCATAGATGCTCAGCTTGCAGCCTAGTGGTTGGATTTTAATCTTTACTCTGGTTAATCCTTGTGCAAAGCAGTACAGCTCTAGTGACAAGATGATGAACATGAAGCATGAGTGAGTCCCAGCACTTCTGGCTGCCAGATCCTTGTTTGGGATTTGCCGTGCAGACAGACAACTTGAACTTTCCTCCTCCTTGTCTTAAACAAATACCATGCCCTGCTGGGCTCTTCTGAAATACAGCTGCTTCTGTCCTACCAGAAATTTTGTAATGTCTCTGAGAAGATAGCCCATGCAGTCAGTCTTCTCCTCTTGCTTTGTCCTGGCACTGCTGGTCCAGAAGAGGAGCATGGGAGGATTTGGTAGTGGAGAACATTCCATTCCTGCTGTCCTTGTCAAACCACAAGACTGGAATGGTAATTAAAATAAATTTTTGCTTTGGCTCAGACCCAAAGTATCAGCAGGGTTTGGATTCTCAGCACACCCTGGTTGAAGGGGTCCTGCTGTTTCCCTGCAGGTTGTTTTTAAAAAGCACCTTTGATTCACCCATGGATCCATGCACCGTTCAGTGGAGGGCACGGTGTCACCAGCCAGAGCAGAAGCAGAAGGGTTGCATGGGGAAAGGAGGTGGATTCTTACATCTCCATGCATATCTCAAACAGGGTTTCTCACCAATGCAGGTTTGTGCATGGTGCATCCTAGCCACAAACCACAGAGCCAGTGGGGGCAGAGCTCTTCCAGTGTCCTCCCATTGTGTGTGACATACATCATTACATACCTGTTGGAGAAGGAAGAAGTTGAGTTTGCCATTCCCAGCCTCTCAGGTTATTAGGTGATAAACCAGCACACCAGCTGGTACACTTCTGATGTCCTCAGTTTCCCCTGGGTGAAATGTACCTTGGAAAGGTAACAAACATATTTCATCCTTTCCAAAATTTTCACTTCATATTAATCTTTCTTTTAGGTTGATGAAACCTGCTGTGTTGCTGTTTCTGGGGTTGTTTGGTTTGGGGTTTGTTGCTTGTTTCTTTTTGTTGTCCTTCTCTTCTTTTTGGCAAATAAGTGAAGTGTTGGGGGAAATACCTCAGCCTACACATAAGGCTGAGGTAAGATCTGGATGAGCAATGAGAAAGACCATCTTCACTGGCACACATCACTGGAGAGTGTGCATACATGTGACTGAAGGCAGCCTTTATGGCTTGTTAGTATCGTTCTGACTCTGCTCAATGCCTTACATTAAGCTGTGCTTTAGAGGAGGGAAAGAAAGCCAAAGGATCCTCCATCTAAGGTTCAGGGTTGGGAGGCAGCACTCAAGAGGTCTCAGTGGCTTTGCATGCTCCACTTCTTCAGCGCACTAACCTGTGTGCACCGGCTAGTCTTTATAAAGCATTTAATTCTGTATTTTTAAAGCTGTTGAAAAAAGCCAAGGGAAGATTTATAACAACATTTTCTAACTCTAGGCCAACTGGTTTGGCACAGGAAAGAACTATGTTTTGCAGGACAGCTTTTCAACATTCCACTGTTAGCTAAAACGTATGACAACTACAGTTTTGAAATGGCCAGATGTTTTTGTTGAGAAAGAAATAGATGACCTGAAAGGGGAAGATGAGGCCTGAACTCGAGCTTCTAGGCTACAACTGTCAACTTTGCAGCTAATGGATGACCTACTACCATCTAAAAGTACTAAATTTGTGTGATTAATGCTGCTAAATTGAAGCTACAGTATATTTATAATTTTCTCCGTCAGCTTGATACCATTTGTGCAGCATCACTATAAAAGGTGAAGGAGAGAAAAAGCGATTAATCTGGTGTCCTTGTCCAGAACAATATGGTATAGCTCTCCTCAAAGCAGAAGCTTTCAAGTGAAATAAACTAATGGCTTCATCTGTTTCATTTCCAGCTCTATTTTTTTTGTTGTTAAATCAAGAGCAGCAGATCCTTTCCATGTTGTCTGCTTTTCTAGACAGAAACTGAGACTAGAAACTCTTGCTTCCAGCTTCAGCTTGCTCACTACAACATGACTATCCAGCACTTTCTTTATGTGACTTATCAAGAGCACGAGGATCTTATTTTGGCTGCTCATTATAGTCTAATTGGACTGGGCTGTGTTAAAAATCTTTGCTGGTTGTTTCAAATGTTTTTCTTCTTGCTCTGCAGAGCAGTTACCAGTCAAGTGAGATTAAGAACAAAGACAAGAACTCTGCAGGGAGATGTGATGGCATCTCCACCTCTATATTATATCCATTGCTTAAGGTGCCCAAAAAACCCTCCGCAATGGAAAAGTTCTTCTCCTTCAAAACAGACATCTGTTAAAGGGAGAACTAAATGAAGCTGAAGATGGTAAAGGAATCCTTGAAACTATCATAGAAACATCTAGGTTGGAAAAGACTTGTAAGATTATCGAGTTCAACTGTTACCCAAGCACTGCCAAACTCCAATTACTGCCGTGCAATGCTGTTCTCCAGTTAACAGGAGCCAGGCCCTTTGCAAGGCTCAGCTGGCTGCCTCTGTGTCCAGTTACCAGCAGTTCTTGCATTGCTACCATTGCACTACAGGTGAGAGTAGAAGCACCATGGATTGCCTTCACCACCCCTCTGAGAGGTCCTAATCCTACAAGGCAAAGCTCACCCCACTCCAGGCAACAGCAAGAGAAGCTGAGGCAGTCAGAACCTCGAGGATCAAGCCCAGAAATCTGCTGTTTATGATCCTGAAAAAGTTATCATCAGCTGGCTCTGCTCCTCTTCCAAGGGAGCTGACAAAAAAAGCTATTTAAAAATCTGTTTAAAATTACGTATTCTCTGCTTTGGAGTTTGCTAAGCTCATTATAGAAGTGGAATGGAATTCCACAGCACGTTTAACATTTTTATTGTTCTTATTTTCTGAGCTTTTCCAACCTAATAGAGAATGACTGATCACACTGGTGATCCGAGAGGGATGAGGTGCAGGAATCACAGCAGCCTGAGCACCATAGCAATACTGTGACTACCAGTTTGGCTACTTCATTGTGCAGGCTGCTCCAAGGAGGGATTAAGAGGATTTTGTTTTCCATTTTTTAAGTTGAATGAACTGGGAAGAAAGCCTTTTGCTGCATTTCTGAACAAGTCAGAGTATTCAGAAAAGCAGTAAAACTGGACTGCACCAGAGCTGGATTTTGAGCGATACAAAATCATTTACCACAGGAGACTGACTGTATGAAACCACCCAACATCTCCCCCTTTGATCCATTACCAGTCACTGATGATCTCCCATCTTCCTTGGTTCCTTACAGCCTTCTGCATGGAGCCACTTGAGTCCTGTACATGTATGTGCTGGGGGGGATCCAGAGGAGCGCTACAAAGATGATCAGAGGACTGGAGCACCTCTCCTATGAAGACAGGCTGAAAGAGTTGGGGCTGTTCAACCTGGAGAAGAGAAGGCTCCAAGGAGACCTTATAGCTACATATAGGTGTGTTTGCTGGTTTCAGTTTCCATTGATTTCTACTTGAAGGTCTCAGCTGAGATTTTGAGAAGAAAGATTCATTCCCATCACATACTGTGTTCTTTTTTGTCCTAACCAAAGGACTAAATCCTTCTCAGCTACTGAAGATTTGACTTCTAGGCTAGACTCTCACAGGCAGTGTGCTTGCTGTTAATCACCTTCTCTTGGGTCTCTGGGATGTGTTTATGGCTGTAGCAAGAGGACAGTAATACATCGAGAGGCTGGGACTGGTGCTGTCCAAGGTGACAGTGTCCTTCCACCACCCAGCTGCACCCCGGGCTGGTCCGTGGCACACCACCATGCAATAAAGCACAGATGGGTGCTACACCACCAAGACTGTCAGGGAGAACATTGATTAATCAGTAAATACCTCCCATGTTTTCAGGACTTAAGTGTTAAAGTCATGACTGAAACCTATACCTCAGTTCTAAATGTAGGACGACATGCATAGATTAAAGTATCACCTTCTGAACCACTCTGTATCTTAACAGGTCCCTCAGAAAAAAAGAAACAAACAAACAATAAAAACACACACACACACACACACACACACCCCACACTAAACAACACAAACAAAAACCAGGCAAAGGTTAATACCTGTGTTTGAAAACCCTAGGCAGTTTTGGCCACTGTCTAATCCCAGTCAGAGCGCTTTCAACACTATTGGAAGTTTCTTCCCGGAAATGTGCCTCTTCACAGCCTCAGTACATCTGGCAGGTTTGAAAGCAAAGTCAAAATTACAGGCAGACAAAAGTTGCATTTTTAACAGAGACTGCATGCAGCCACAGAGATCTATTTGGCATGGAGGGATAAAAAGAGATCTGTGTGCATGCCCACATGCACCTTCGCTGTTTCAGGCAACGTGTAATAATTTCCCTGGTGAATAGCTATAAAGTTATTGTAGCATTAAAGCTGGATAGACCTACACTAATGGTATTTCCTGACATTTCCAAATGTTAAAAGGTCAACAAAAACAGTACATATGGAAACAATCTCTTGTCATTACATTCTGTGGCATGAATTAAATAAACATTTCCTCTTTTCCCCTCCTTTCTGCTGTTATTTAATGTAAAAATCTAAACTATGGCACCAAAAGAGTGTGAAACCGGTAAGAGTTGTAATTAAAGAGCTCACTAAAAGCAGTCTGTTCTGGTTCAGTCAGATCCACTTTTTTCTTCATTTACTGAGGAGTCAAATTCCAGCAGTAACAACTGGCACAAATGTGAATCTGTCCAGACAAAGACTTCATCAAAAGGAAGCTTCTAGTAGCAAGAGCTTCCCATCCCTACACAGTGCACAGACTGCTGCCCCCCAGGGCAGTAACATTTACTGCCTTTGCTTTACACATTGTGCAAGTGCACAGCTCCCAGTGAAGCAATAAATTCAGCCACTGCTTTGCATGTGCCTACAAGCCCATCCACAGGAAGTTTTCAACTGCTTTTGAAATCAGACTAGAATCCAGCTGCTCCTAACATCAGCCTTAACCTGTATGGGTGACAGATTAATAGACGGCTGAATGTAGCTGGGCAGTGCCCAAGAGCAATGTCCCAACCTGCTTTATCTGGCCCAGGAGAGAAACACAGCTATTTTCAAAGCTCTGAACAGCAGTTGCCCTTTCTTAAAGGCTTCTTGTATTGCCAGACATCATGGATTATGTTCTCAGTGTGTAAAACTGTAAATGCTATTTCATGTAAAATCTTGGTGGACACAGCAATGGTCTGCCAGAGCATCGCTGGGGTTAAACTTGCAAAGGGATGACTTATATGCCCCAACACCGTGATCCTCAACAACCTATAGGCTAGAACAAGGAGAACAACCAATGTGATGTTCAATGATGACACAGCAAAAAAGCCTGAACCAGAGTGTTGGCAGTGTTGCTTGCCACAAAAGCCATGGCACTGCAAAGTTCCCTTAAGCTGAGTGAAAAACAGTTCTACATGATGACACTGAAGGACTTTGGACTGAAGACAGCCACTGCAGCTGCAAAAGGACCAGAGATACACATTGGCCAAAATCAGTAAGTGAGAGAGAACTGGAAATGTCCTCTGCTACCAATTCCTGAAGGAGTTTCCTGTGCTTTTTCTGCATTTCTTCTATGGGGAATAATCTGGCAGAGCTCAAGGCAAAAGGGAGATCTCTGACATGGCTCCACCATCTCTTTGCTGTTCAACCCCTCCAGTAAGTTACACTCCCAAAATACACCACGCTGTGTCTGCTGAGCAATGCCACAAGTGCTGCTCAGCTTTGATTCATGGGGAGGATAGTTTACTGTGGGCACCTCAGAGCTTTGGGTGCAGCCCTGGAGAATAGCCTACTCAGTACTGAAAGCTTACTTGGATGCCATGTTCTATGTGGGCGTGACAACAGTTCTTCTTCTAGCTCTCCACTTTCACCATTAGTGCTACTTTTCTTGTCACACATCTGCAAAAGGGCCTGCAAACTGTACTGCCCCTAAACAGAAGCTATTTGCCACACTGGCTTGGGCACTTCTTGGTCTTCTAGACATCTGACAAGTTACCTTCAAATTGTTTTCCATATAGAGGAAATGCACAAATCCATGCAGTGGTTGCACTGTGCAGTGTCACCTCTGTCCTAGGGTAAATTTTTCTTCTGGAGGGCAAATAACCCTTGCAAACATGTGGAATAAGGCACTCTTACTACTTAAGCCTGCTACTCACAGCTGCACAGTAGCACACGCCTCATCTGCACGTGGAGGACGACACTTCCCCACCTTTCACCAGACACACAGCCTCACATGCATTGTGGAAAAAGGCAAGAGTCTGGTACTGGAACAGTGCAGAGCATAAACTGCTAGTTAGGTCTTCAAACACACCCAATATTCCTTGGTTTAGAAGACAACACATGAGGCTCTGAGGACAGATTAGGATCAACTACAGGAAGTTCCATCCCAAAGGTTCTTTCCAGGACCTGGATCCAGACTGAATACAGTAGGAAAAGCCTCCCTAATAAGTCAAACTCTTTCTTCTTTCACTGAATAAACCAAACATTTTTCTAACCTGTATTGTTTCTGGCTCTGCTCACTGCTCAGCCCCTTACTACAGAATTCCTTGCTGGGTGTTTGGCAGAGCAAGTATGATCTATAGTGTGACCCTGCAATTCAGCCCACCGCTGTCATTCTGTATAGCTCACTGTAAAGCACAGCTTTTATTGGACATGAAACTGCATAAATAAACACTCTCACTTTAATGTGAAGTTAAATATTTACCTTTATAAATGTGCAGATTCAGTTTGAGAGAAATTAATTACTGGAGAGCCAAAAATCAAGCTGTGATGTGCCTGTGTTATTATTTTGATCCTTCAAAAACATAGACAGTGTCTAACAACTCTGCTTCAATTTCATAGTCTTTCTTCAGGGGATAGACTTGTTTGTGTGTTGTAGAGAGCTGAGTGTGACCAAACCCTTGTCTAGAGCTCTCTTTGTCCACATGAGCTTCAGCCCTCTGCTCCTAAGCAGTCACTGGTTGCATGAAGAAAGAAAAAAGCACAGTAAATCCAGTTCTGCAAACCAAAGTAAAGATGGGTTGGGCTTTAGTAATCTAAGGGGAATCACTTTGTCTCTATCAAAGCAGCTTTACTTTTTGTACATGCATTGGCTGACACCTTGTTGAAGAACCATCTAGCTGATGCATGCACTCTTAATTTTGTGCTTCTTTCAGTCCATTGTTAATTGAGCCATCACTAGTTGTTCAGAATTCAAGACTGACTGCCTCCAGTGCTCTTAAAAAGTATACGGGCATAATTCATAGGCACCAGCCTTGCATACCATGCAGAATGGGAGGTGACAGCAACAATTATGTGTCTGGAAGGAGACATCCCAGCCAGCCTACAGACAGCTAATATTATTCCAATGTGTCATTTTGAGAGAGAATGAACCTGTCCTGGTCATCAACTATGCAAAATGCTCGGATCATTAGGCCAACTCTGGCAGTATCTTGCTGGCTGAGTTGGTTTTTCAGTAATATACTCACAGTCACTCAGTCAAATATTTGTGCCAGAACTTTCACCCACAGAAAACCCTGCTTCTCCCTTCTGAGCACCTCAGGACTTTGCTTAACAGGCTGCAGTATAAGCACTGACACCCCTCTGAGAGCCAGGACCAGGCACTCATCCTGCTTTCTGCAGCAGACCAGCCCCAGAGAGGTTGTTTGCTCCAGAAAATATACCTCAAAACAAAAATAAGAGAACATAATGAAAAGCACAGAGCTGCAGGATGGCAAATGCAGCTGCCTTTTCTTCCCTCCATCAATTCAAGGCCATCCCTACAATATGGATTTCATTAATGGCAGAGAGACAACGCTGCAGAATTACAAACTGAAGTGGAAATTGTAATTTAGTTACAAATTGAAATTGAAAAAGCCAGCCCATGACTTTTCTTTTTTCTTTTTTTTATGTTTGGGGTTTTTTAAAGTATCATCTTTAAAGCCAGCTTTTGAGAAGTGATTATTTGGTGCACTGTAATACTGCCAGTGACTTGGCTGGAAGAGAGTGTACGCACTCACAGAACCAACAGCAACGACTTTCTGTTCAGCTTCCCCCCAAAAATAGAAGAAGAAAGGCAAAATGATGATACATAAGCTGGGTTTGAGGAGCAGAGTACAAGTCCTGAATGTGCTCATCTGAAAGGTCTCTGGAGCAGTGACTTCAGCTGTGTTTACACAGAGGCTGATGAAGTCCCAGTTCCCTCTTCAGAGTTTTCTGCTAAACGACACAAACGACCTTTTCACAGTGGCATCGTGTTTGAAAGTCTGCTACTGCAATAATAAGGCATAACGGTGTCAGATGCTAGTGAGCTCTTAAAACACAGCCTTTTAAGGATTTTGCTTGGAAGAAAGCTTTCAACTTGCCCAATTATCAAATTTTCAAGCACATAAAGCAATTACATGAAACTAGAGTGGAAAACACACTGCAGTTCTGAACCAAGCCGTAAGACACTAACTAGCACTCAAAGCTGCAGCACAGCCTGCCTCACCACTGAACTTGCAGCCCACAGAACTGCTGCATTCACCACAGCTCAGAATGACTGTGGTGGCAGAGGTGGGTCTTCAGCATGGCACCAGTGCCAGGCTCAACTTCTCCCTTTGATCAATCAGCCTTAACTGTCACTGTGCTCCACTGCACACCCAGTGCTCCAGGACAACCAGATCTCCACAATTCAAACAGGTGGGTTTTTTCATGGCTAGTAGAAGAAAAATGTTTTAGAAAGCATGAATCTGTAAGTTAAAAGGAAAATTCCCTGTTGTGTATCAAGATACATGTGCTCAGATGGGCACAGATGACCTCAACCTGGCTTACAGAGGATGGAGGTAGGCTCTTCTCAGTGATGTCCCATGATAGAACAAGGGCCAACAGGTGCAAGCTGGAGCAGAGGAGGTTCTACCTGAACAGCAGGAAAAGCTTTTTCACTGTGAGGGAGAGAGCGCCCTGGAACACGCTGTCCAGAGATGTTGTGGAGTCTCCTTCACTGGAGACATTCAAAACCTACCTGGATGAACTCCTGTATGACCTGCTGTAGGTGATCCTGCTCTGTCAGGGGTGCTGGACTAGGAGACCTTTCAAGATCTCTTCCAACCCCTAACATTCTGTGATTCTGTGATCCAGCTTCTCTCACCAAGCCCTGGAGCTACACAAGAGGGCTGTCTGCACACAACAAGCCCCCAAAGTGCTGGTCATAAAGCAGACACATCACCTCAAATGATGAACAACAAGAAAAGTTTCCAATGATGTATTGCACTGCTGCAGACCAAGACAAAATGACATCCCACGTTTCACCTGCTGAGACAGAAGAGGACCTGCCTGATAAAAGCAAACTGTCCAACCTTTTGCATCGCATCTAGAAAGCTACCAAAGACACCCAAGAGACCTCTGCTGTAAATTTGTATATACATACTGTAGACTTTGTACACTCTATACATGCAATAACAGATCATCTGTAATGAGCTGTCTTCATTACAGTACCACAGATGTCTTCGTACTGTCTGTTAAAGAAAACATTGAACATTAAGTCTGCTTAGGTCTTCTCACACAGCATTGGTGAAAGGATATTAAACTCATCCCTTCAGTCTTTTATTATAGAGCCTCTGCCAGATTTTTTAATTGTTTGTGTGTGTGTGCATAAATCCCAAGGCATATGTGCAAATTAGGATTCCTGTGCCATGCCAGCCTGGGCACATGCCTCATTTACATGCTCATTTCAAAATGTGAGTCTTGTCATTTCAATCTGCTACAGCAGTTCAGCTCCAGTGTGGAACTGGTGCCAGGGTTCTGAAGGGTTATTTTTCCTTTCCATAGACAAACTGCTGTATTGGAGTAGTTACATTCCTACTTAATGGCATGAAGCCACTTAAAAGAGTTAAGCTTCTCTATGTAAATGTTAACAATTTTCTGGAAATACCATTCTACTTAAAACAAAATAGAAAATCAATGCCTACTCCTGCAGAAATACACAGGTACTCTGAACTATGGCAAGATGGCAGAGGCTGCTCTTCAGCTCACATCTGTCACAGGAAAATTGCTGGGCATAAGCTCTGGATGTATTTGCAAGGAAAATGAGCTTTATGTTAGCTCCCTGTCACTGTCTCTCACAGCACTTCCCTTTCTTTTCCCTTTGGGTAGCATTATAAACACAGGAATCCAGTCCCATGTGCCTTGCCTGAAAGAGCATCAGCAGCAGTCTTGGACACAGGTAGACAACTCTGAGGCCAAAGCGGAGGCCCAAAGCATACCAGAGGGTATGAAATGTGCTGGCATCTGGGTGCCCCATCTGGAAGAGGTATAACTTCATCTTGCAGATGTTGAGCTGAGTGGCCAGAGCAGTTGTCTTCAATTACAATGAGAGCCAAAGAGTGGAGAGAAACAAAGAGGGCAAGGAGAACTAGATGCTGTTCTTCCAGCTCCTGAAAGATTATATGTTTATTCATCTAGCTAGTTACCAAAACACCAAGCATTTTGGAGGGAAATCTAGACTCTGTATATATCTGTGTACAGTACAAGAGCACAAATTGATCTCTATCCAAGATGGCAGTTAGATACAGTGGATGGCAGTTAGATCCAGGAGCCTGGCCTGTATACTGAGGCATTCTGAATTTCCCAAAAATTATCATCATGAGTAACCCAAGGATTATTATCTGCAGAACACCTGAGGTGCTTTTCCCAAACACTGAAATCCCTGTTCTAAATGTCACTCGTCAGGAGAGAGGATATGTGGGCAGGGGAGATCTAGGGTCAGAAATGATGTGATTTATGGCAGAAAGAGCATAATTCTGCTCAGTTGATATTGGCACCTCTTCAGGAACTATTGATTAGATGGTGAAAAGCTTAGCTTTCTTTGTGGAGCAATTCACTCTAGCTGGACCTTTTGTGCTGAAATGTATTGAAGCAAGTGACAGGCAAAGAACGTTGACTCAGACACAAAAGAGACTATTAACTCACCCACGTCCTCACCATCTCCTGCTTTCAGGATTGCCTTAAGCCATGCAAAACATGCTGTGAGGCACAGGCAGTGCAGTCACAAATGAAAAATTAGACTGGTTTTAAGTCTGCCCTGTGAGTCTCCGCTGTTCACAGCTCCCCTTTCTCCACTGGCTCAGATGTAAGCATAACTTACACCCAAGACTGTGCCTCTGCCCAGTGGTAGATCTTCTGTCACGAGGTATTACCCTTCTCTTCCTGCTGTCCATCACCTGGTTTGGGTCTGAGCCACCAGTCTGGAGAAGCTCTGCCACCACCTTCCTCACTGCAGCATCACCTGAGGGCCACCTGCTACTGAAGACACAGCAAGGAGTCAGATCAGATCAAAGCTGCATCTGTCTGTATGATTCGTCTTGCCTTGCAAGGGCAAGTTCAGCTGCTGACACTCAAGCATCTCATGATTAATGTTTTTTCCTTCACTGTATCATCTGGTTTAAGTTGTAGATGTTAATAGTTGACACTGCCCTTTTACTTATACTCTAAGCCACCCTGAAAACTCTGGGTGGCATTAAATAACAAAGTAAGTATGTGCAAGAAAATAAATGCCTTGTATATACTAAGTAGGATGATGTTCTTTAACTGGCTGGAAGCTCAAATGAAGCATGAATAAGGAGCAGCATAACACCTTTAGTAAGAAGAAATGTGAACCAGCCAGGATCTGGGCTCTTGGCTTTTCAGCAGGTAAGATAACAGTAGTTTCATTTGTCATAACTTACAGTAGGCTTTGAATGTTTTTCTCCTTCCTTGACTAAAAGTGTAAATCAGAGAAATTCACTATGTTGCATGCAAATGGAGATGCTACCAGTTTGAAGAGGGAATACAGCTCCAGGTCTGGCTCTCTGAAATTTTAAACTTCCAAATATATATATTAAAACAGGAGGGGAAAAAAAAAGACTACTATGATTAATTCTTCTACCAGTTCCAGCAAAAAGTGGATGTCATAAATTACAGCAGAGAGATCTATGGAGCTTGTATCTGGATATCCAGCAAATGCTGTAAGCAGCAGGGCTGCAAAGCATGACCAGAAGATCACTCTTCTGGTGGACTGAGGGTCATTTGTTAAGCTTCCAGAGTTACAAAACAAGCTGTTCTGAAGTCTTTTGAATCAATGTTTTGTGAAAATGATTCACCAGCACACAATGGTTCAAAGGCTGCAGTGTATAACACAGAGTACCGGCTCGCAGCAGTCACATTCTTGGTGCCGAGGACACCGTGCATTTAATACAAGTTGTTTACCCAGGAGAACATTACCTGGAAAGAAAAGAGGTTGTAGAGAGTACAGTTTTTATTCCAGATCAATGAATGCCTGACTTCTGAATCATAGAATCAACAAGCTTGGAAAAGACCTCAAAGATCACCAAGTCCAACCTGTCGCCCAAGACCTCATAACTACTAGACCATGGCACCAAGTGCCACGTCCAATCCACTCTTGAACGCCTCCAGGGACAGTGACTCCACCACCTCCCTGTGCAACCCATTCCAATGCCTAACAACTCTCTCTGTGAAGAACTTTCTCTTCACCTCAAGCCAAAACTTCCCCTGAAGGTTACTTCTACCCCCAAATTGTTCACATCTGCAGGGCCACACCACTTTATCTCTGCAGACAGAACTTGGTCACATTTTCCTCCACTAATTTCTCCTCCTGATTAAATATGCAGATGACAAACCCCACAACAGAGTATTCAAAAGACATTGGGGAATATTCTTTTCTGCAAACACAAACATAGCCTGAGATCTGACAAATGAACACACAGGTTCCATGCCTTCATGGTTAATTTTTCTCACTCTGACCTCGAGCAAAACTTTGAACAACCAATACGTGATTTCTACCTGCTTTAATGTGAAGGTGCTTTGCTGGAGCTAGACCTCTTAACTAGAAACAGTATTTATTTCTCCCTCTAGCTTCATCCCATCCTATTTACAACCTGCTAATCTGATTTAGAATAGTTAGCTTGCAGATTTATGAGTCATATGTGGTCAAACAAAAAAAGCAAAACAAAAAAACCCCACACCACCCTTGAAAATATCTGTTTGAAGGATTGTCCCAAAATAATAAGGCATGTTTATTTACCCAAAATCTGTCTCACACATGTGAAGTATCAAGAGCCATTTGAAACTTAAAGATCCATAATAAAGTTCTGAACAAGAAAAATAAAGGCTATGAACGGACGCTTACAACCCCTCTATAATTATCAACAAGGCTTTCTTTATGAAACTCTTGTTTCTCTTAGTTGCTGCTTTAGTTAAATCCACACAGGACTACAGAAAGGGAAACATCCAAGTTCCTGTATAAAACACAATCTTTTCCCTCAATGGCAAGAAGAAAATCGCGATGCAGGAGAATTCTTTAATATCTTTGCCTTTAGAGTTTATTGACTTTACTTCTACTGGTGTTTTACCATCTAGGAATAACATTGAGTTACCAAAACTGAAGCCTTGCTGACTTCAAAACCTGTCCATTCAACGACATTTTTGAACAAGCTGTATTAATTTAAGCAGCATGAAGCTAGCTGGGCAGAGAAAGCCAGGTCACCCAGCTCTACTTGAAAGGTTTTCTTTCTTTAATAAAAAAAAATGTCAAGCCTAAAATCATGTACTATAAATCAGGATCCAGTGACAGAAAGGTGGGGCAAATATCCTTCTGGGATAATAAATCAAGTTAGTACTTGAGCTTGTAGCATCTTAGAACATCTTTCAACTTTATTTATTAGGTAGCTCAATGATTTTTATCTTATCCATGTGTAGCCATCTAGTTCTGCCCGTATCAAGCTGTTCCAGACTCGCATCTCTTTGAGCAGCAGCCTGTGCCACGTTGGAAGGAGGCTACCATTGATGAATATGGTTTTGATTTTGGAAAAGTGAGCTGTCTGTCTTTATCATGGATTAAGGTATCATTCGAAGGTATAGAGCACACTCGGCTCGCAGCGGGCCAAGGTAGGCTCCAGCCCTGCCAGCCCTCCAGCCAGGCTCTCCATCTGGTTCTCATAACGCTCCCCAGCTACATTTCATCTCGTAAGCTGAAGAGACGATGCTAGATTAAAAGCAGGCCCAGCCACAATAGGTTTGAGAAGTCAAGGCAGGTATTCTAATTATGTTACACGTGTAGTCATTTCTGGTACATGAATTGGCTTTTCACCGGGACGCATTTTCTCAGTGCTGGTTTCTCCAGGAACGGGCACTTCAAGGTAAACAGCAGCAGCCTGTGCCAACAGACTGGGGGAAGGAAAGCTTCTGCTTCTGTTCTGACTCTAGCCCACTGTCAACCATCTTTAAACCAAATACTAGAAGACTAGTAAATAGCAAACTGCTTAAACCCTTGCAGCCATAAAGGCATCATTTGCCCTGGGCAGGAAATGCTGCAAGAGGACACACATATTCTGGACTCTATCTTGTCACTGCATTTTCAATGCCACAGCCTCCATTTTGCAACAAAACTCACCACAGCACAGGTCCTGATGCTCACACAAAGCCCTCCAGAGTTCACTGGAATCCAGGGGCTGTAAGCTTCCTAACTGGCTGGTGCTATTGCAGCACTGGGGACAATTGTACAGGGGAAAAAAAAACCCAAACACCGAAACCCAAACTGATTTACAGTTACCAGAGGTATTATTTGAAGAGCAGCACATATAGCAAGCATTACACTTGCCCAGTGATACCCTTCTGAATATTGGTTGAAACTACTTTCATTGCTTGTCAAATAAAAATTATTTATTTAGGCTCGAGTTCAGGAAAGTATTCAAGAATGAGTTTAAATAAAATAAGCTAGAAGGAGAATAAAATAAATTGTCCAAAAACTACACTGAAATATCTGTCATGGAAATTTTCTGGTAGGTTTCTGATGTAGTTAAAACAGAGCAGAATTAATGAACATCCTAATGCAAGGAGAATCAGGTTTCTCCAGTAAATAAAAAGAGCCCAGCTAGAAAACAGCTTTAAACTCCAAAACTGAAAGTGGAGCAAGCCAGAGGTGATTATAGATTTGTAAAATCATTAAGGTTGGAAAAGATCTCTAAGATCATCAAGTCCAACATCCCACCCAACACTTCTATGACCACACCCCACATTTTTTTGAACACTCTTTCTTTCCCCCCTGCCCCAGCCCAGAAACACCCAGTGAACTAGCAAACTGCTTGTGTTGATACACATCAGATTTGAAAACTCCCCCTATTACCTCCCCACCTGGTAGGGAGATTTCAGCCTATTTCTTGGATTTCTCACTCTTCTTTAAAGCAGTGTGTCAGTGCTGCTACAAACCTCATCCTTCCCCTGAGCTGTCCTGGAATCCTGAACATGCTACAAACTTCATCCTTCCCCTGAGCTGTCCTGGAATCCTGAACATGCTACAAACCTCATCCTTCCCCTGAACTGTCCTGGAATCCTGAACATGCTACAAACCTCATCCTTCCCCTGAGCTGTCCTGGAATCCTGAACATGCTACAAACCTCATCCTTCCCCTGAGCTGTCCTGGAATCCTGAACATGCTACAAACCTCATCCTTCCCCTGAACTGTCCTGGAATCCTGAACATGGTACAAACCTCATCCTTCCCCTGAACTGTCCTGGAATCCTGAACTTCCACCTGTCTGATATGAAAGGAGAATTTATCACAGAATTTACTGGCTAGTGGAATTTCCCCTACAGGATGCCTCTTAAAATTTATTTTTCTCATCTCCCACAGGAGGGTAAAGGCTCCAGGACTGTTGAAAGAGTTCAGCAGTGGACAGCATTATACAGCCTTGGTGTGCATTGTAGCCCTATATTTAAGAACACAATTAGTTACAATTTATTTCCATGGCCTGTTTTCTCTTTTTTTCCCCAACAGCCTGTGTGAATTCTTTTGGGATGACATGAAATCATCCAGCTGCACCCAGTATAGAGCAGACCAAGGAATACATACAGGCTGAGAGCCATTCTGTCTCTTAGGAAATACATGCTTGCTAGAAGTAAATTATGGTGTATTATGACACCAAATTATTGTCCCAAGTTATTTGTGGCTAAACACAAAAAACAAAGTAATATGTGGCAACATGTGATACACAATTGACGTGAAGCCATTTGTTGCAAGGAGCAGTTGCTAACCAAAATTGTTGCCATGAACTTGTTCTGTGACACAACTTTGCACAAAAGCACTTTCTGTGGCCATGGAAAGCCCATTCCTAGGCTCAAGCTCAGCTAGATGTTGGGCTTTTCCTTTCAGCCTCATCTGCTCCCAACAAAACAGAAAAACCCAGGCACTTTACTTGGAGCTTAGTCCTCCTCATCCAGGCTTCAGCTCCATAGAGCTCTGTTCCTGTACTCAGTGCCGCAAGCCAACTCTGCACACCCAGTGCCCCCCATTTCTCCCACTTTGCTCCCCCAAGCCCTCTGCAGCCATCCTAACCAGAGCCTCAGGATGCTATCACAATACAAATAACTTGAGGTGGAAAAGGCTCCATTCTGAAAGTGGACCCTTGGAAAGAATGTGAACCTTTCTAGAACAAATAAAACATTTATTCAAGTAACTTGCTTTCATCTCTTATTTCTTTAAAGTTAATTGGAAAGAAAGGAAGAAAGAAGTCACCAAGACACACATTCCAGGAGTCTCCTTGGTATAAATCAGGCAGCACACGCACTGCACACCAGTAACAATGAAATGACCCCTTCAAATACTGCTTTTCTTGCCAAGCATAACTTCTGTGAAGCCTTTAAACTTCACCACTGGCCAAAGTTTGAGAGCTGAAAAGGGGCTAAAGCAACCCACCTCAGCTGCTGTTTTCAGCACAAAAATAAAAAACCCAACACCCAAGTCCAAGAGTTAGAGATGCTCTCAGCCTCTAAACCCCCAAATTCTCCTCTGGGGTTGAAACCGTCAGATTCCTGTCAGCAGTAATTTGGGTGCCACTCTTCTCCAGTGTGCCTGTGGAAACCACTCACACTTGCTGTGTTTGTCCCAACCACTTGCAGACAAGACCCAGCTCTGGGCTACTCACCAAGCCAGAGTTTGAATTCAAAGACAGAGACATGTCAGAACCAGCTCCTGACAGATCCCATCTGGGCTGTGCTGTACTGACTCAGGGAGGCTGAACCCTTTAATTTAAAAACAAAATGGAAGGTAAACACCAGAGAGTCTTGCTTTGTTACTGCAGCCCCTCTGCAATCGATAAGTTAGATACTAATGAGGCTACAGGAAACAAAAACAGAGGGCTAACATTAGCCAGTCAGTGTAAGCAACAGGGAATGCCAAAAGCAGGCTGGGCTAACATTTGCCAGTCAGTGTAAGCAACAGAGAATGCCAAAAGCAGGCTGGGCTAACATTAGCCAGTTAAGTGTAAGCAACAGTGAATGCCAAAAGCAGGCTGCTTTAGCTCCTCCCACACTATCTAGAATAGACCAGACCAGACCAGGCTGGAAGAGACCTTCAAGATCATCACGTCCAATAAGCACAAGCACCAAAAGAATTATTCCAAATTTGCACTTAAATGGAGTCTTCCATTGAAAGGATCACAGCAGTTTGACTACTGAATATTTGGTACTAATGGGTAAGTGTCTGACACTCATCTGCAGAGAAAAATGCATAAATAGGTGAGTCAAACTGCACAAAAGCAGCACACAAGCCACTGTGTCACTGAAAATACAGAAAACACTCAGAAGGCAAAGGGGAAACAGCTGAAATACAAAATCCTTTATGCTATATGCCTTCAGAAAACAGTTCCTCTCAAAATATTTTTCCTTCCACTGCTGTTAGCTAAAAAAATAAATAAATAAAACAAAATAAAGCCAACCAACAACAAACTCCCCTCTCCCCACGGCTTTCCTCTCTTTGCAAGGAGTGTTTGATTCAACTGAAACTGTTCAGTGCCATGAAACAGATCTCCATTTTGTTGGGAGGAGAGAAAAATCCCAGCTGTTTTTCTCTTCTGCTCAACAAAACTCAAGTTGCTCTGGGCAATTATTAACAAAATAACTGCACAAAGCAACAGAGTAAAAAAAATTACAAAGTGGGCCAAATGATCCTGTCACTCTCCCTGCTCTCTCACACACGACCCCTGCAAGTGCAGAAGTGGCACTTGACACCAACAGCTCCAGCAGAAATTTGCCTCTTGGCCTCTCTGATTACATTTATTAAAACCACAATGAAATCATCACTGTGCCACACAAAATGGTTTAACACAAAGTAGGGTTCCCAAGTGATCTGTGCTAGGACAGCTGTAAGGGATGTGCACAAGCAAATAGAGATGAAGCCTTTGAAGACTGAATGCCTGCTTTGTAGGGCTTCCAGCTGATACCCTCTCTCATCAGTCTCCCACTCAAGTTCTCAAAACGGGCTGCTGCCATCTTATGGAAGAGATCTTGAAAAGCAGTTGGTTCAACACCAGTCCTCCTCATCTTCCCTTGCTGCACTTAATCTTCCTTGGTTTACCTCTGTGACCAGTGACTTCAGAAAAATGCATTTCCTTGCTTTGCAAAGAACTGCCTGATGCTGTGAGTGGAAGTTACTTTCTCACCTGTGAGTTTACAGTCATTTCAGAGCATCCAGGAAGTCTGATGGAGTAGAGAAAAGAGACAGGGACATTGACTTAGAGATTTATTGTGCAGTTGTCATGAGTTGAGTTGAATCTGCTGATGATATTCAATACCATGCTGCCATCATACCAGCTTCCAATGCTGGCTGGAACAAAGTATCGTGGGGCACAAAGTTCAGATTGTAACACGAGAGGCTTCCTGTTCCAGTTGCTGCTGCTGGTTTCCAGTTTTGGTGTGCTGGGCTTCTCAGCTGGGTTGGTTGCAGGTTGCAGGGGAGGTCACTTGGCTTCTGCTGCTGCTCTTGCATCTTGCTGCACTCCTCTGCAAATAGGCTGAGGTAAGTGAGCATTGGATCATTTCCAGTTAAACTCTATCTCAGTTCTTTAGCTCACCCCAGAGGGGTTTTTTGTGTGTTACTTTCCACCCCATCTGTGTGGGGAGAGGGGAGCCATGTGAGCGCAGGCTGTGTTAACCCAGGACAGCAGTACAACAGCCAGCTGGAGCCATTTGGACACTGCAGGATAAAGTCATCATTTTTGCCCAGTCTTAAGGCAGTCATTCTGGCCTCTTTGGGGCCAGATGGAACCAGCTGAACTGAAGGTGTGATTTTTAATGTGCTTAAGATAAATATATCATCTTAAGCTGTCTAAAAGTTTGCATTCACAGTTCTTTGTCTGTACAACCCTTCCATTTTTAATGAAGGTGCCACAGGTACAAAACTTGGAACAGTTTTAACAGAGTTTCTCTTCTTTTTTAACTCAATCTAATACTATTGGAAAGTGACTGGGGAAAACATAACTGGTGTTTTGCCCTTGAAGACTCAACCACCTCTGAAAACCATTATGCCTGGCAACACAAATACCCTGCTTGTACTCATCCTGCTTACTGACACCTTGAGGACAGCAAGGCATTGAAAGTTACTACAGAAGCTCTGAGCCTATGTGGGCTGGATGCAGCACCTTGAACATTTCTATCAATGCCAACAGCAGTAACTCATGCTGGTCCCAACACAGGCTGCCCAGGTTTTAAGTGTTTGGGAAAAGGCATTCAGTTCAGCCTCAGAACACAGAATTATTACACTAAATTGTGGGGCAACATTAGAAAAACTATTGCAGTTCACTCTGTCAGGTTACTGACAAACAATGGCCCTAACAACATGAAGCACACGGAGTGGTTACCACTGTGGCATGTGATGGCAGCAAGAACACTGATTCCTGAAGTTCTGCCAAGGCTGAAGAAATGGCAACTGGTACCCTTTGAGGACTTACTGAGCTCACATTTTCACTTAGTTAAGCCTGACTTTGAGCCAGCCATTGACTTCATTATTACAGAACAGAAAAAGTTCAGCTAAAATTCATACCAATAATTTTTTATAAAAGGCATCTTGAATCCTTCCCCAGAAGTCTGTCCCACCTCCCTTTTAAAAGAACAATGTAAGAAGCAAACAAAGATAAAACTATCAAAACTCTTGGTGTTCTCAAGTGTAAATTCAAGAAGATGCAACTCCTGTCCAGGCTGCTGTAAAGACTACAGAAAACCTCTGCCAGCCACTATTACGTCAGCCTTTGTGACTCTGGAGGAAGTGAACTGGGAACAACTTCAGTTTTAACTGCCACTCATCATCATGCAACATTTCTCAGTTACCTCATTCTGGTTCAGTAATTTCTTATGAAACTGCCATGGCAGTAGACATTGTCATCACCTGGTGCAGAGCACAGCAGCTCTCTCCATTATGCCTCAGCTATGTACTGAGGTAGACTGAAGGGTCTCTTGAGCATACTCCTGTGAGCACAACAATCAATACTCCACAGAGACAGAGGCTTAAATCTGCATTAAGTAGAGGTTATGATACAGCTTGCAGTGGTTTCAGAAATGTTTACATTGCAGCTGCAAAAATGAAAGTGCACTTGGAAACAACAGTGATATAATTCTGACCTGGGAAGAGAGTGATTTGAAAGATGGCAGTGCTCCCGCTCTAAAGGGGCAGGAAGAGTGTTAAAAAACCCAAACAAGAATGCAGCAAAGACAACTAACTGATGCTAAATTTGCTCTAAGAAATACCGGAAGCACAAGAACCCACCCCTGCAGCACACAGCAAGTAAAAAAAGGAGGTAAGACTCTAAGAAAAGCCATTCCTCAAATGAAGAGGACAGGAAAGGTAGTTGCAAGGCAGAGTTTTTTCAGAGAAGATAAATGAAAACCTGTCTAACTGCTCAGTCTCACTAAACCTGTTGGTTCAGAATACTCTTCTCCCCAGAAAAAAAACTGCAGGGAAAGGAACAAGTGAGTTGATTCTTTTGCAGAACAATGGCCACTATTCAGAGTGCCCAGAAGCTCCTCCTTTTGACACAGGCTGTCAGATCTGGCAAAGGCAGAATGAGAGATGAATCCAGGTCCTGTGATAAAAGGATCTTTTGTGAGAAACTGAAAATTAAGTCTCTCTTCAGAGGGATGCACCCACACTAGAGGGAAAATATGGAAATGAACTACAGACAGCTGGTAGCATCATGATACTTACCCAATATTACTGAAATAATACTGAAGTGAGCTATTTTGAATGCTCCTACAAGT
This sequence comes from Melanerpes formicivorus, assembly GCF_026170545.1. NCBI lineage: Eukaryota > Metazoa > Chordata > Aves > Piciformes > Picidae > Melanerpes > Melanerpes formicivorus. The sequence continues at coordinate 10,841,955 of NW_027142365.1, forward strand.
TTCTTCTACTACCAGCCTACAAAACCCCAAATCCTTTGACCTCAAATCTAATGTTTGCTCAGCCCACACAGCCTGCACGAAACAGTAATACCAATCTAACATTTTGATACAGTATGTATGCATGTTTAATATTAGTTACATTTACATAGTTAAATTACTCTACTACATTAACAATGCTATAGATACAATACTTGTTAAAAACAACTAGCACAGTTAAGTCTGCAAATTTTGCTATTGTTTCCTAGTAAGTGTAAAACAGAATAGAAAACAAAGGTTTCCTTGTGAAGAAGAGAAGTGTATCTTAACAGAAGCAGCCAAGACCTGCTGCAAAAACACAGATCACGTATGCTGACATTTACACAAAACCCTGCAGGAATAAAAAAGTGCTGTCAGTCACCATATTTACAGGAACCTGCCCAGGAGTTCAGTTGCTGATTGCACTGTAGTGATTATTTTAAAAGAAAACCACAACACAGCATCCTTGTCTTGTCCTCCCCACATCAGGAGTGATTTGTTGAGAGGTGACCTTGCCTAAACCACATGAGCTAGAAAATACACACAGCTCTACGATAGGAAGAGGTTAGAAAAGTTGGATACTGTGGAAAAAAGAATTTATTAGTCTATACAAGTCTTCTGAAACAAACCATTGGCTTTCATACAGTAAATTCAAGTGAATACTCATTGCAATAGTTATCTTTCCATACAGAGATCAAGAAGCCCTACAGCTTCCACTTAGTGTCTGTGACAGGAAGTTTTATTTCTGAACAAGTAGCCGCACAAAGCTGACAGGTGATAAGAGATCCTCGCAGCCACAGTGAGCTACACTTGGAGATAGTTGTGTTACAAACATTGAGGAGCATTAGGCATTGGTACTGAAGTGTGGCAAACTGGTTCACAATGAAAGAACAAAGATGTCATTCTGACCCCTTACCAATAATGAAGACTTTGTACAGCAAGTCTAGAGTAGACTGCGTCATAAAAACTTAGAGTGCAAGAGTACCACAAATTTAGTATATAAATATCACAGGATTAAAACTCCAGGTGAGCCCTAAATTGAAGTGATAATTAAAAAGGAGAGGAAAAAAAAAGGCATCCCACAGCTTTGCAAAGGAAGCTTTCAGAGCAGATGCTTCAAGAAAGTGCTGATACCAACTATGGCCTACGCCAATTTGTACTTTAGACAGCTCTGCCGAAAGACAAGACCTCAGCAGATTTGCGCAAGAACTGGAGAATCTTGCTGGTTTTAATAACATGAAAAAGCATTTACTAGAAGAGATGAAACATAATATTTATAGCTCACACTGCTTTCAAGGTGTGTGCACATTTATAGTTCTATAACTTCGAGACTAGTTAAAAATAAGACAAAGAGCAGACAATGCAGTCGTGTGTTTCTGTTCGGTGGATTGGTTTAGCGTTAGTTACATGATAAATGTACAGAGTCATAAAACTTTTAGTGCATTTGTTCTTGCACGTTATTTATGCTACTTATAAAACCCTGAAGACTGTAGTTTGGGCATGCTTACCATAACATTTTCAAACTGGGGAAGCTGCAGAACATTTTTTCCTACAAGTGTGAACTGCCATGATACAAAACAAATATGTGCAAACTGCAAGGTCCCTAAAAATAGCATTTAATGAATTTATGTACAGAAAGATGTCACTAGCTGTTTAAATACGCAAAGAATAAGCTTCCCAAAGTTTATAACATAGAACAATATCCACCACATGCTCCTCCTCCTCCATATCCTTCTTCCTTGTTTGATAACTTTACACCTCTGTTTTGGCTCTCACTCTCCCACAGTCCAGGAGTCTGAATGATTTTTTCAACAAGTTCTTCAAAGGCACACTGTACACCATCACATGTTTTTGCACTTGCCTCTGGAGAAGGGACACAAGAAGTCAAGTGTTAGCACAGCTTCCAGGAACATGCCTCTCTTTCAGTTAAGTCTCAACCTCCAGCTTAGACTTACAACTTCTAGAATATTTTCTGTAACAACATAGCACTGCCAGAATTAGCAAGTATGCAGATTTCTGTCACCACACAAGGCAGCACTTCAAAAGACTTTAATGTAAGAGCTTCCAAGTTGAAGATCACCAAAATACATAAAGACAGCTATGGCTTAGCTTTATTTTTCTGTGGAAAGCACTACACTAAGGCAAAAGGAGAGTTCTGCTAACTTAAGATGGCTGCTAAACCTGGTGGCTGTTCTTTATTTCAGCACTGTAGTCAGAACTGCAGCACCACCATAAGGTAAGCTTCAAGGATCCATACAGCAGGATTCTGGGTCAGCCTCCATGATACAACTCATCTGATAAAAAGCAGATAGGATCTTATTTCCTCTTCAGTTCACAGAATCCAATTTTACTCAGGAGCCTTACTTTCAGGAGCCTTACTTTGGCTAAACCCATGAAATTTGCTATCTTCTAAGAGCAACAGGCACCATCTGAAGCTATTCAGTACCAGTAGGGCTTGTCCTGCTCCTCCACACAGCCATGCAGATACTTAGCACACACAGCATGCAGATAGATGTATTTATAGTTTAATTTCTATCTTTCTTTTCATCTTTCATGCAGTTAACAGCTTGTGCCTCAGCTTTGAACTTTTATTTCCGCATCTGACAGCGCGGCCAAAAGAAACACAGCAAGGTACTAAGCAAAGATTAGTCTTACGTTCCTTATCTCTGACTAATGACAAAGTACAGGACACGTCAATGAACTGCTTTGCTACTGGAGTCATCCTATGAAGAAACCTCTGCTGATGCTTAAATGGAACATGTTAAAACTTAGGCACAAAGAACACTTCACCACCCACCTCAATTCATCACTACAAGGCTTTGCATAGAAGTCCCATTTCATTTCATCGTGCAGCAAGATGAGACCAACCTATTTGCTCCAGTCAGGATTATGTCATTCAAGCCCACCCATTTCAAATTTAATTGCATTCCTATTGTAACAACCCAGTTCTCGTGCAGATTTCTGTCAAGTGCCAGCTCTTCTGCTATACTGAAAGCTGGCCACTAGTGCCAGTTTTCCATCTTTCATTTTGCTTCTGTTACTTATTTAATGAGCAGGCTGGGAAAAGAAATCAGACAAAACCCCAAACCTAAAGCAAGTTCTGTCAGACTAGAGTAGAGCCTGTATTCTGCCCGTAATCCTCCTGAATTTCAGTATACTCATCCTCAGTTAGAATAACCATCTGGACATATTTAGGGGCAATTAAAAATTTTAAAAGAAGTGGAGTATCTATTATCTCTGTACCTACTGCAGCTGAGCAATATCATTAACTGGATTGTACATGTAAGGACTATCAGTCCTACAGAAGTGGTACCTCTCACTCTGTGATAAAACCAAGTAATAACCCTTGCAAACCCCCATAACATACCTATGAACAACATGGAATGTTTCCTGGCAAATTTAAGACCTTCATTTCTGTCAACTTCACGGTTTTCCTGTAATAAGACACAGCATTAATGCACATCATTAACAAAGTAGACCAACAGATGAATTCCTGCAGCTGATTCCAGTTTACCTTATCAATCTTGTTTCCAACCAGCATTTTCACTATGTCATTCCTTGTGCAGTACGTTTCCAGTTCATTTAGCCAGTTATCCAGCTTGACAAAAGTATCTCTTCTTGTGACATCATAAACTGAAAGATATTAGCATTATTTCCACAATACTTTTTTCACGAAATACAGTTTGTTACAAAAAGGGGGGGAGGGGAAAACCAACCAACCCACAGCTTTCTGAAAGCTGAAGTCCCAAGGATTCCAATTTAGCTACTACAGAAAGACCATACTTGCAGAAAAATGGAACATCCACCAGTGGTTGAACATTCCATGTGAGACAAGCACAAACAGTTGGTTTCAATCACATTCATAGCTTGGCTTGCATGAGCAATCTTATTTTAAGGAAGCTGTTTAACAAAGGTATCAACAAAGAACTATGTAGGAGAATGTTATTAAATAAAATGAGAGCAAGTATCAGTGACAAAACTTTCTATCACCCAAACAGTGCTTGCTTACTTTTGCAGCCTTCAACAGTAAGTTGAAGCAGGTTCAGTGCCAGCAACTAAGTGACTTGAGACATGCCTTGACAGCAACTTCCCACACCAGAGGATAAAGCAACTCATACTTGGGAAACAAGTACATGCAAACCAAAAGCCACCAGGAAGTCTCAGAACAGAGGCTATTCCAAGTCAAATAATTTAACTGGACACAATACCTTACCAAGAATCTCTCAAAACAGACACAACTTCAAAGCAAGTCAGACTTAATACCCTACCCTTACTTTCATCAGCTCCTCACTTGTAGCAGTGGAGAAGCAGAACTTCAGAGCTCAGTGACTGCTTAACAGTTTAGCAGTGGAAAGTTGCAATTATGGGTTCTGGCCTGGTTTTCTCTCACACCAAGCAATGACTTCTATGCTCCTGCTTAGTCTTTTCCAAGCGATTCTGTATAATATCCCATCAGTATGGAGAGACAAACAGCAAAAAAATCTCAGCCACACTCCACAGTGTTTGTATTGATTTCATCAGGGAAAAGGAAGGAGAAGAAAGAGAAACCTGTGTACATACTGATACAGAAAGAATACACTGAGAAGTGAAAACAAAAAGTGTGTTTGGTTTTTCTTGCAAGCACAGGCAAAAACCAGATGTAATAAAAAAAAGGTAAGAGGCAAATTTGGGGTAGCACAGAGATAGCTCCAAGCTATCCCTTCAAAGAGCAGTAGCTTTTCCTCTCATGCAAAAATGAATGGTTCTCAGGACAGCAAGACTACATGAGACAGAGGCCAGCCAGTGGATTTGACACCCTTTAATATACCAAGAGTTATTCAACACAAACAATGGCTTTTAACATCAACTAGGTATTACAGAAAGGTTATATGAGTTTGTCTACCTCCAATGCATTAAAAAACACAACTCAATACAATGCAAAGCTATACTTACCTAGGATAACACCTTGTGCACCTCGGTAGTAGCTGGGTGTTAATGTTCTGAACCGCTCCTGACCTGCAGTATCCTAAAACAACCACATTCATAAAGTTCCATTATTCTGAATTACAGCAGAATCTCCTTTAGCTGTCAGGCATGCTGCTTCTAATGAACATACAAAGTAAGTATGCTGAGCTATCAGATTAACCAAGTTTATTCTCTCCCCTGATGTTTTACTGCATGTTGAGATGTTATGTAGCCTGTCCTAGGAAACACCTTTAAGCTGTTAAGTGTTGTAAACCACTGGACTACACAGCAATAAGACAGCCACCTCTACAGAAGGCTTTAGCAACCAGGAAGAAGTACAACTGCAGTACTAAGATTTTGCACTAAGCATCAAAATCCATGGCAAGAAAGCTAGCTCCCTCACTTCAATCACCTTGGTCCAGTTCAATTTGATTCAGTGCCAGGTAAAATGTGTTTTATATGCTATGACAGAGCAGAAGCTCTGTTTTTAAGTGAAGTTGAATGTACATCTTCAAATTTAAAGTGTCAACAAAAATACAAATATTAAAATGCTGTTTTCTTATCAGAGATTAAGTTACAGTGCACATGCATTGCAAAGAGGATTAAATAATTCCACCCAAGTTACCCCAGGTTAGAAATGACACATGAAACACTGGATTCAAAATAGAATAGAATTAACCAGGTTGGAAGAGACCTTTGAGATCGAGTCCAACCTATCATCCAACACTATCTAATCAACTAAACCATGGCACCAAGCACCCCATCAAGTCTCTTCCTAAACAGTGATGGTGACTCCACCACCTCCCTGGGCAGCCCATTCCAATGGGCAATCACTCTTTCTATGAAGAACTTCTTCCTAACATCCAGCCTAAACCTCCCCTAGCACAGCTTGAGACTGTGTCCTCTTGTTCTGGTGCTGGTTGCCTGGGAGAAGAGACCAACCCCCACATGGCTACAATCTCTCTTCAGGAAGTTGTAGACAGCAATAAGCTCTCCCCTGAGCCTCCTCTTCTTCAGCCTAAGCAACCCCAGCTCCCTCAGCCTCTCCTCATAGGACTTGTGCTCCAAACCCCTCCCCAGCTTTGTTCCCTTCTCTGGACTCGTTCCAGCAAGTCAAAAACTTTCCTAAACTGAGGGGCCCAGAACTGGACCTGGTCCTCAAGGTGTGGCCTAACCAGTGCTGAGTATAGGGGCAGAATGACCTCCCTGCTCCAAATGGTTCCCTGCCAAAGAACATGAATAACTGAACTGGACTACCAACAATCTTGAGTCAGTCAATCCCATACATCTCAAACTGGTTTTGTATCACAATACACCTTTGAAACTTTTTTTCAGTTTACCTCAGAATTGTTTCTTCATTGACCAACATGAACCCTAAATCAGCCCCGTGTAAGGTTTTCCAGGCCATGACAGCATTGTTCTGCTATCAGTCTGAATTTCCATAAAGAGGTCTGTCAAGTCCCTGCAGTTCTTTTCCTTGTCAAACCCATTTATTTTTTAGCAATCACTAGTGCCACACTAAGACAAAAGTGCTTATTTTAAATGAAGACACGAACCACGCTCAAAGCAACTGAATTACTGCAATATGTATTTCCTGTTCCACTACTACTTCCCAAGGAAGTACAGGCCAGGTATTTTGCTTATATGAGAAGCAAGGCTTTATTCTTGCTTGCTGCAAGAAGTCCCAACTGGCTCTGAATATTCAAAAGGTGTTTCAAGTCACACAAGTGTGGAAGCTGGAGAAAGTTTAAAGAAAAGCTTGGCAGTACTTTTTCTTTCTTCACTTGCCATGAATTTACAAGTTCTACTTTTAGCTTCAGTTGATGCTGAACACTAAGGCTGAGACAAATACTGCCTCTCCCTCTGTCAGTTGCATCTGCTACAAGCAACACTGACCTCAAGCCTATAAAAGTCATTGCATGAGGGCTATGAAGTTTTTAAGCTAAAAATTTCTTGGAGAGGTAATGTGAGCATAAAATGAGCATGTAACAGTAATTCTTAACCTATTAACACTACTAAATTTAGTTTAAGTGCAGCCTTCTAAAATCCTCAAGTACAGACAAGAATGATGTATACAGGAAGAATGAAGTCAACGAAGACTAACTCTTTAGAAGTAAAACAATATATTGCTCATTGAAAAAACAGAAAGGAATACCCAGTCATGGTTTGGAAGCCTGACTGATTTTTAGTAATTCTTTACTCCTCCTTTCCTCTACTTCTATCCCAACCACACCTACAACCAGTGCTGCAGAAAAAGCTCACAGGCAAGGGAATTGCCTCATTAGCTAGCCATCCAAAAGTTCATTCCACTTTCTCAATGGTTCAGGATTAACTTCCCACTGCTCAAAATGCCTTAGCAAACAGAAATCCATACAAACTGTACATAACACAAGCCAGCACTATTCTTAAAGCAAACCAATACATGAAGCACTTAAGAGACACTTACCCAAATTGCCAGTTTAGCTTTGTTTCCATCAACTGAAATGGTTTTCACCTTGAAGTCCACACCTAGAGAAGGAAAAATTGTTTTAGCTCTTCAAACATACTAGTTTTGAAATACAAACAGTTATTTCTGAAAGATAAAGAGAAAAACAAACAACTACCACTCAGAAAACAAGTTGTTTTGACAGGAACAGAAGGAGTAACTTTCATTAGCTATTCACTAACCTTGATCAAAACTCAAGGTTTTGTTGCTGACAGGCTTTTGCAGAAGCCTCAGGGCCTTTTAAGCCATCAACTCAAGACTTCATGAACATAAGGGGAAAAACACATTTTCTTTATTAAAGCACATATTTCAGGGCAAATATTCAAGTTTATAACTCAAATGGCTTCACTTTCTATTCATTACTCATACATGTGTTCTCCTTGAATAGGCCCACAGTCTTGAGAAACACTTTCAAAGCTGCACTGGCTTAGATCTTTGCTGTTTCCCTATCTCAAACAATCTGACCTAGTCTCATTAAGGTGATCATGCAGAGGTAAACCAATTTACACAGACTCATCTACTACAGGATTGTTATCCTGCGAGATATAATGTTAGATGACAGTAATTGCTCTAACAAACATGTTAAATAAGCTTCAGGTAATTTGAACATGCAGTATCTTTCTTACAGGGATTCTGAGAACATCAGGAACCCTCCATTACTATGCCCAGTGACTAAGAAAAAACACCAGACATGGTGATAGTTCTGCTGTTGATAAACCATCTACCTCAACACTCAATAATTCCCCTCTCTCCTCAACCCCTTTTCTTTAAACACCCAGTGACTATCACTTCCCCAACGACAAGCTGCACAAAACTTATGCCAAGAAGGACAAGATGTTAATGACTGTGCAAATACACACATTAGTTTCAGAGGGTGAGTACAGTTATGATCCATTTTATTGTAATTTAATCCTTAGGTTACCAACAGCAAATAACTGGGAGGATGCTTCAATTATTTTGGAGCACCTCTCACTCCATCAGGCAGCAGCCCTGAAATGAAGTAGTAGCATGGAAAGCTGATACCTTTATATGCACAACTATCAAGTGTGACAGCAAACTTTCTGCATTTTGACATAAAATAGCAGCCATTGGACTTGCTGCAAGAATTGGAATTTCTGCTTTAGCTATTCTAACACAAAATGTTTAAGCAGGGCCTCACAGTAAGTGTGCTGCTGCACTCTGTAATCTGCATGGCCTCGGGAATAAACAAATACAAACAGGTGCCAAAATACGTTTAGTTTACAAACTCAGAGAGAGCACACAGAATGCTTAAAAACTGCAAACAAATTTACAGCTTCACTGCAACTGAGGTTTAAAACAGCTTTATTTGAAAGGATAAAACAAATTTCATCCCACTGTTTCACAGCTTCAGCTCACTGCCTTCCCTGAAGCATCAAGGGATTTTCAGACTACATCCTGCACTGCACGATGCCCACACTCTAGGCAACATTTTTGCCAAAATACATTAACTTTTGCTGCAACTGAATGGAACTGGCTGGGGGGAGGGGGCTGTGGGGTTTTTGTTTGGTTGGTTTTGTTTGGTTGGGTGGGATTTTTTTGTTGTTGTTGTTTGGTTTGGCTTGTTTTTTTATGGACTGAGAATCTTGGTTCCTGACTCAGCCAGTAATATAATGCTCCCTGCCATGCACAAGGAGGGTACATTATTCCAGAGTTATGTTCACAGAAAACAGTCACTATTAACTTAGCTTTCAACACCAGTTCTTAGAACTTCATCTAGTTCATAGGAGCCTGCTATGCTAGCGAGCTCTCAAACTGATCCTGAAAGACATTCTGTCCTGCCAATTTTTCAGCACTCAGCAGTAACTTTTAGACTACTAGAATCTCTTCTTCCACTGTGCCTATTTCTTTCCCTAAACTGTAAAAAAACCACCACTGCTCACTCAGGATGTCCAATGCCTGACAGCACATTTTTAGCCATCTGTCTGACATCAAACCTCTGTGTTACAAACAAGTTTGTCAGACACTTAAACCAAAAGTATGTGAAGTTTTCAGAAGAAACATTTTTCCTTAGGACAAAGATTAGGTGTATTCTGAAGCCAGAGCAGCCTTGTCCCATTCAGTATACAGGTTCAGTGTCTTCTGCCTGCACAATTCTGCAACCTTCATTAAATGGCTAGGGTGCACACACTGTTAGCCTTGCTGCTAGCTCAGTATTAAAAGAGAATGCTTCAAATTCTGCATAAGCAATGCAAATTCAGAAACTAAAACAGTGTTAAAGACTGACTACTGAAAAGCAGAAGTATACAAATTAACTAAGAGCACACCAAAATCTATCCAACAAAGTGGCAAATACAATTCTAGGAAAACCAGGAACTCAAAGAAAAGACAGTTCACAAAAAAGAAAAATATCTTGTAAATAACTGAGGTTTTGATAATCAATCTGCCATAACAGGAGGAGAGAAAACAGAGTTCAAGAAAATCTTGTTAAATTGAACTAACAGGGTACTTTAGATCAGAATATGAGACCACCATCTCCACCACCTAGTACGTTCCAATGCTGTCCCCTTCCACTCTAGCCTTTCTTATGAAATCAGACAGGGGCACTTGCACAAGATCATGTTTTACGATCAATGAAATGAACAAAAGTAGGCCACATTCCTTCTTGTGAACACTAATCAAAACCAGATTGATTTATTGACTTCTCAACAAACCAGGCACAGCTGTTTACCAAGAGCTGAATTCAAAGAAAAAGTTTGATATGAGCTCTTAGCCAGAACTCTCCCTACAAAGTAAAAACAACTGAAATGCATCACATGGAAAAGTCACCTATCTTTTCCATTACTTCAGTTATTAATTTGGCACAGAGCTGCACCACATTCTGAGAAGTTGCATTTTACTTCCTTTCACAACCATCTGCATAACTGGGTAGATGAAACAAATATACTAATGTGGAATTAACATAAATAACCACATACATTCTGGGTCACTCTCCTCCAGCACAACTGGCTTCACTGTTGGTAGGTTTCATACCAACAGGGCAATGACCTATCACTGCTTTTTTCCCCCAGCAGCTCCAGGTTCTTGGCTCTCTACTTGCTAAGGAACTGGAAAAAGCCACACTGTTATGTCCTCCCTACAGAGGAAAAGCAGAAACCATACAGTACTCTACACTATTGTCAAGAGCTGCAAGAGCTAACATCCCTACTAAAGAGAGTCCTAAGTGTTCTTACAATACTTGGTAGATAGCTTATTACTTAGAACACAAGCTCTGGACAGTAGCATTACTATTCAAACTTGATAGCTATCTAGTACAGATAAGAGCTACTGATACATTTCCTACTGATTTATTTTCACTGCAGCCTCAAATGCTTGTGACAGTGAACTGCAGGTTGCTCCACTAGAGTTTTTCACAGCCCATACCAATGACTTCCATGTTCATGGTGAAGGTGATATTTATATCTGTCTGCCTAGCCAAGGATGTATTCTTGCATAAAGGGGACAACTACAGGCCAGTACAGCCAATGCTCTACAGCAAGGAGCACTGCATGCTAAAGATGTACCCACATCATTCTTCCCTTATAGAGAAGCAGACAGGTCTGAACTCCACCACTGGTTAGGCAAGTCTGAACAAGCAATTTTCTACTGAAGTTGGTATAAATTTTTCTGAGGTAGCATCAGCACGTACTTACCAATGGTTGCTGCAAGTTCCGGGTCAAATGTATCATCTGTGAATCGCAGCAGAAGGCTGATAGGGAGGGAAGAATAAAATAAAGAGTTACCATTATTGCAGCATATCCATAGCTTACTGGAAGCCTGCAAATTACAAATCTGAATGTAACAGCAAGATTGCACAGCTAAATAAACAAACTACCCATTTTTCCATGGGGAAAACAGGGAACAAAAATAATACAGATGTGCTCAGAAAGAAGGCCTCTTCTCTGCCTCGACTATGTCCCTTTGAAAACAAAGTGTCATACAAGTTGTCCAATCACTTGCTTGAACAAGCACACTCTGCTTCTCAAAATATTTCACTCCTTTCTTACTCCATTTGTGTTTCCCCAGAATTCAGCACAAAAGCTTTTGTTTCATATTGCCTCACACAACATCTCCGTAAGCTTAAGAAAACTCCAAGCCAGCTTTCCACCTCAGCAACAAATCCTTGAGCTGGGCCCACAGTAGAACAGCAAGGACTGCACCCATCAGCAACAGAGATACAGAAGTTTAAGAACTGAATTTGTTCACCATTGCTTTACAATTTTGTATCTTTTTGCATAAAAGGCCTTTTGTGCACATAAGATTTCCCCCTATCCTGATGGATGTCTACTACCAACAGAACTGCTACTGTTAAGATTTACTGAGACATCACACTACAAGAGCAGGGTTCCTCAAGGAAGTGCCCACAATGCCACCGTATTTGTGCCAAATGTAAATATTTTGGCAAGAGACAAAGATCCCCAGACTACAATTTCTAAAATCACCACTTCTGTTTGTCTGTGCTAAGTGTGTATTACCATGTGGCAGGCAGCTGTTTCCTGTGACTGGCAGCTTCTATTCATTTCCAAGCTACAGAAACAAAATAAACCCCTATTTATTTTTCTGGTCTTCCCCACCACACCCTTTTTTGTTTGGGTTTTTTTTCAGTCCTCCTTTCTTCTCTTTTTGCATGTGAATTTAGCAGCCAAATCCTTTTTAGCATTTGGACACAGTCCTGCACTAACAGAAAAGTGACAACCAAAATTCTCTTACTTCTATAGGACTGGGTGACAACTCAGAAGTTAACCACAGACCAACATTTTTCCCCCCACCACCCCTTACTCCAGAGGATCAAAATGGTTGCTTTATTTACCAAATAATAATTAACATCTCAAAAAAAAAATCAAATAAATTGACAGCAAATAGTTTTTTACTAGTGCCTTCAGATGGTTGTCAGGATGCTATTTAAAAGCAGCTATTTTTAGTTACCAACAAAACTAGTTTCACTCAAAACAAAATATGGAACCCACATACTACCTCTAGCTTAAACACCTAAGTTTACAAGTCTTACGACCAGCCAACTTTTCTCCACCTTTCTTTCATACCCATTTGCTCTCTCCTACAAAATGCAGCACACTCACAAGGCCCAGGTTTAAGACAGCACTTGGCTTAGAAGTCAACACTCCAAACACTTACACCACCGTGCTAACACAAGTTAAACATCTAACCCTTCCTACTCGAGTAATAGCTAAGTCATGTAAATATAGGAACAGCCCTGTATTAACTATCTCTATCTGAACGTTTGTGGTGCTATCATTTCAGAGCACATTTATTTCCTTGTCTCTTGACATTTTTTTCTGATGTAAACAAGTAAGCATATGTAGGTACACAGAAACATAGGACGTTGTCTGAGGAAAAAACTTTCCATATGGTCACACATAAAAGAGATGACCTCAGCTAAAAGAGATTTGCTCACATAATGGCTGTTACCAGAGGCCTACTATATAACATTATCCACTCAGGAGTGACAGATTTTTAACAAATAAGGGCGTTTGTTTCTCTTGTTAGCAACTTACAAGCTATTCTGGGCCACGGCAGAAAGCTCAGACTACTGCCTTTATGGCAGTATTACAGATGCCCACCTGCATTTATGTCCTACTTCCTTTATTAAGATCTATGCCCCCCCCAAAAAAAAGCTAACGAAAAAAATACCAAGAGACAAAAAAGGCAGCTTACACAAAAGCCACTGAAGTCAGGCTCGAAGTACTAGATAAAGAGTATAATTAGTCAGCAGAAGAATCAACGGTTGAACAACTTCACTGCCTACCCTGTGCTGTCCCCCTACACGCAGTGTGAGTCCCTTATGACACTACACGAACATATGATGGACCAGATTAACCCCGAAGTGCTACGGAGACGTACAAGTGCAGCCATCCCCACAAGACAGAAGGCTGCAGAGGACGCAGGAAGGCCCAGATCCTGCTGGCCAGGCCGGCAGAGCTCTGCTTCGCCTCAGTTTCCAAGTGGGCCAGGCAACCACCGGCACTCCCCTGCCCGCCGCAGGGACGCTGGCTGGGGGTGGGCTGCGGAAGAGGCAGGCAGGCCGGCCCCAGCCGGGGGGCTGCTGGTGGGCCGGCCGAGAAGGCGCAGGGGAGCTCCCCCCGCATGGCCTAGCCCTCCTCTGGGCAGGCCGCGCCCAGGCCGGTCAGCGGCTGAAGCGGAGCTGGGGGTTGTCCAACGCGGCGCCGGGCCGGGCCTAACCGGTGCCCGGCGTGGCAGCAGGAGAGGCTGGGGGAGGCGGCCACCCCCTCACCTGGACTTGCCGACGCCGCTCTCGCCGATGATGAGGATCTTCAGAGTAGTCAACACATCCTCGTCCATCCCGTCAGCGCGCCCGGTCAAACCCGGCCCCGACCGACGCTCCCTGTACAAGCTACGGCAGCCTCGCCTGCGCCTGCGCGCCCCCGCCGCCCCTTTCCACTCGCCCCCTCGCCGTCAGCCCCGCGCATGCGCCTGGGCCGCTTCAGGTACACCAGCGGCGGGCGGGACGGGAGGAAACAGCCGGGGCTGCGGACCGCGCTTGCGCACTGAGGCCCAGTTGGCTCGCACTGGCTGTTTACAGCAGGCGGACGTGGCTCTGCCCTTCTCGTTCGTGGCTGGGCAGCGCGGCGGTGCTTCTTGGTGCGCTCCGTCCCTGCTGCTTCAGGGGAGGAGCGGGCGGTACGAGTCTGCTTTTGGGTCCTCAGTCCTAGTTGGCGTCCGGAATCGGGATCGCAGGATAAAAGAGACAGAATGAGATTGTAGAGGGGTAGGCAAAAGCCTGAGCCGCACGATGGCAGGTGGCCAGCAACCTGTTCCCAGCCGCCGCCTCTCAGGGCGAGGAAAAACAGCTGGTCAGGAACCCACCAGCAGCGAAACCATCTCGTTTGATCACAAACCTCCCTATGTCCCGCAACGTAGGGCAGTTGATACGTGACGCTATTTGCTATTGACTCCCAGGATAAGTACAACGTCAATAATTACCTTGTTAAATGTATGGAGATTTATTCTATAAATAAACATACTGTGTTTTTACCAAGACTGTGTTTTGTTTATTAGTAATAGTCTGAGATTCGTGGAAGGTGTGACTCAGTTTTCATTGTGCTTCCCAGCCGTACAGGAAAGCAGTATGTCTATTTCTTGTCGGTTTTGTGGAGGTGTATAGGAGCTGGGGGATCTTTGCCATCCCAAGTAAAAAGAAGCCTTGAAATGTTTAGGTTTAAGTTGTTTAGGTACAGAGCATTCTCAGGAGGATGCATGTCTCCAGGTGTCAAAGCCCTTAAGTCATTGGTACTTCCATAGATTTTGTCAATTACACTGGCTATTATTCTAGCAGAAGCTGAGAAGCTCAGTCACTCCAGGGAGAAGTCAACAGCAATCCACAGCTCTTGTGTTGCGAAGACTAATCCTGCACTCCCATTTCCAGATTATGAGACTGACCCATACATTGTTGTGGTAGTGAGTCAAGAGTTATGATTCACACATGCAAAACAGGCATGATTGCTAAGCTCAGCAGTCCCTCCTTGGGGAAATCACACATGCACACACATGTTCATTCTGTTTTTCTTCTCCATAGAGTAATTTGCATGTGACTGTCACCATGTGTGTCAGGTTCAGGGGTGTGTATTTTCCATGTGACATCCTCAAACACAGTCAGCTCATCCACATGATTTCACATTCAACAAATAGTAGCCAGGAGTGAAAGTGCTGCAGCCATCTCAGGACTTTGGGCAGGATTTCTCTGGAGACCAGACTGTGATGTAAATGATCCTGCTGTGCCAAGCCACTACATAACAGCGCTCCTCTCTCCCTCTCCAACAGCAGCCAGAGCTGGGCACTCCCATCCATAACATGTTTAATGTTAAAGGGGGAAGGGAAGGAATAACCCCTTCCCTACTGTGAGACTATTTTATCCATAATCTCCTCTGAAGGGATAATGTACCTCATCTAGGCTGCATGTGCCTGCAGGATTAGCTGTTTGTTAGATTGGGATGGAGTGGATTAAGTAACTGCTGTCACCAGCGTCTCACCCTTTGCACAACATTGTGTGACGCAATCCTGCTAAATCAGAGGGTCTGGTGGGCAAAGGACAGCAACACAACATCAAGGCAGGGATTGCCAAGTAAGCCAAACCACAGTCTGTATTAAATCTATAACAACTTTTGGGGAAAAATGCACACAGAAATGTAAATTGAAATGGGGGCAAATCAAGGCCAGCTATGGCAAGCAGTTTTATCAGGTCAGAACAAAGTCCATCTGTCACCAGTGACAGTGAGTAGCTTTACCTAGGCAACAGCATATGAACAGGATGAACATGTAATGATAATTACACAGAACACTACTGCAGATTATGGCAGTGTGTGATCCAGGTTGAGCCCATAGGGATGGTGTCTTCATACATAATAGCTGTATTTCTCTTAAATAATAGCAGGATTTCTCTTCATAGAAGAGAATTTCTCAACCATGTGTTTGAAACTCAAAATAACATACAGAGCCTTCTGAAGCACAGACTTGCACAGGTTAGCTATGTAGACATTGTTACTTTTGCTTTATACTTTACACCAGCTGCCTTCACTCAGTTTCTCTTTTCAAATTAGGTGTGACCATGAGCAGCTGTCCATTTGCTTACTCTGTGCCACATACAATTTTCTAGATCTCCATCATTTCCTCCAATAGTTTGAATTCTTTGTACCAGTGGAATCATGATCTATTTAATTGTTCCTCATATGAAAGCAACAGTTCAGCCCACTGCCTCTTGTCCTCTCACTGGGCATTGTGGTGAAGACACTGGCTGCTTCTTCTCCATTCCCTCCCATCAGATACTTCTATACATTTATATACAGAACACCCTTCTATTCTTCAGGCTAACCAGTTCCAGATCTCCTGATCTCTTCTTGTATGAATGAAGCATTACATTGGTATCATTGTGATGAACTGGACCCAACATTCAAGTGTGACCTGTACCTGAGCAGAGGAGAACCATCACCTCCCTTGACCTGCTGGCAATGCATTTCCTAATACAACCCAGGAGGCTGTTTTCCTGCATTTCCACAAGGAATGCCTTCCTCATTTTTAAATCTTCTGCATCCTGTTGTTTATCCATGTTAGCCTTTTGAAACTTTGCTAAGCTGCTGACAGATGGTTTACAGTTACGCCAGGATTCAAGTATGATGTCTTTAAACTGTCTACATTTTGCCTACACTCTACCCTTTAGTCTTCATTTAAGTTCTCTCCATATTTGTAATTTTCTTTTTTTTTTTCCTTTTCTTTTTTTTTTTTTTTTTTGGGGGAGGGGTGGCGCTGGATTTTCCAATCCTTTTGTCATTTCTGCAAGGTTGTTGAATACAGCTGTTACAGTAAGGCTTTTTCATAGTTACGCTTTGACTGTTCTTGTCATCTAGGACAGTATCAGTAGTTGTTCTTCCTCTGGTGCTGAGTTGCTTGCTTAGTGGAGAAGTTATTTTTGAAATCCAAACCTTCATACCTTGGAAGTAACTGAAGTTTCATTGTTATTTGAGTTTCCTGTCCTCTCAGCCTCTCTGAGAGTTACCATGGCTGAGGCCCATCATGTCATTGCCTCTGTAATCACCTCAGTCAGGCAGTCCATTGCACACTCCCAATCATACACTGTTGTTGTTTGCATGTTAAGTAATTAATTTCCCATCAGGAAAAGCCTTAGTACTAATAGTCATAACAACCATGTGGCTCAAAGGTTGTGCCAACACACAATCCTGATAAGATAAGAACACAAAAAACTGAGAAAAGCTATGTAGCAGTTCCTTTATAGTAGCATGAAGGGATGTTGTAGCTGGGAGGGGATTGGTCTCTTCTCCCAGCCAACCAGCACCAGAACAAGAGGACACAGTCTCAAGCTGCACCAGGGGAAGTTTAGACTCAAGGTGAGGAGAAAGTTCTTCACAGAGACAGCTGTTAGGCATTGGAATGGGCTGCCCAGGGAGGTGGTAGAGTCACCATCCCTGGAGGTGTTCAAGAGGGGGTTGGACATGGCACTTGGTGCCATGGTCTGGTAGTCATGAGGTCTTGGGTGACAGGTTGGACTTGATGATCTTTGAGGTCTTTTCCAACCTTATTGATTCTATGATTCTGGCAAAGGGAGGCAGTGGAAGTGGGCAGTGGAAATGGGCATTTGGTTCAGGGTGAGACCTCTGTTTCTGGAAATACCTCCAGCAGAGAGAGTTCCTTCTAATTTTGGGCATCATTATGAATGCATGGACATTAACAAGAAGTACAGCATAAAGAATGTCACATCCTTCTCTTTTTCAAGAGCACAGGTTTTTTGATCCACCAACACACCCAGCAAGGGACTCTTGTTTCTGTGTCCAACAGGGCCTATGCCAGGGTCAGCGTAACTGTGCCGTCTTTGTTGGACTTTCCTAAGCACGTTCCTCACTAGGTGGCCATGGCAGCACGATAACAAACACTGTGCATCATTAGATCTTCCCTTATAAAAACTACACCAGATGAGGGTTTTGGAAGGATTTGCAGCAGTGTGGTTGAGTAACTCTTTTGCACTTTCATCACATTTCTCTTGCACACAGCACATGCCATTATTATGAAACTCCCTATGCTGATAATCTCTTGTGCCTCCCTTTTAAGAAAAGGTGTAGGTAGTCAGTACTTCTTGCTATCAAGTCTATCACAAAAATGAGAATAATTTTATAATACATTTGTATAATCTTTCTCCTTAGTACTATCTGTAAACTTTGTAGGAGGCCACTGGAGCCCTTTGAGGAAGAAGCCAGAAACTGCATAACACATCAACCCTGAAGGCAATTTTGAAGAGAAAGCAAGGCAAAATACAATCTCCATTTGAAATTGAAGCAAAAATGTAGATGGACACAGTCAAAATGTGGTGATGCTAATATGCCCCTATACTGCTGCAAAAATTGTAATAGGAATCTACAGCTCATGTTCATAATCTTTTTCCTTACTTCTCATTTGATATGAAACAGTGCCAGTAAATGAGCAAGCCTCTTTAATACCAAGCCGAGGTACTGATTTCATATTATTTCTGTATTTCCACTGCACAAATGCCTGGAGACTTTTGTTAGAATGGGGCCCAACTGTATGCAGTTCTGCAAAATCACGGGGCTTCTGAAATTGTTGAAAGAGAAAAGTAGCCCTACATGCAGGCAAGAATTTTCCCTATAACATATTGAGTTTTTCTTAGTGGTATCTGTTTCCAAACAGTAATCAGGGTTTATGTCCTGGATGGCAACATTAAGTATAATCTGCTGTCATCTCCTCATGACAACATGTCAGCCAAAACACTTGCAAACAAACCAAAATATTGTCTTCTGAATCAGGAGTTTGAATTAGATGACTGAATTTTCCTGGCATGAGAGAATTATTCCTTGTCTTTCACCTAATCCTCCTCTGTTATACAATATATATAGTTACACGTAGGTTTTTTGTTTCCCATGGGTTTGAAAAGATTACTTTTCCACTGGGTTTCCTGCATCACTGTGATACTTCCCCTTGATTCTCTGGTTTCGTCTGCTCAGCTCTGGGTTTATAGTGCGTCCGGTAACCTGAATGAAGTTACAGTTTTCAGTTGTGTCATTTAGTCTTTGGATACACTACTGGACTCCCCAGGGTCTTGTATTCAGCCTTTAAGATCTTTTGTTCCATCATCCACCATCCATTGTGTCAATGTAGTTTTTCCCACAAGTGTTTCAATTACGAATTGATACTTGCTATTTGCTATGGACTTTAAAGCCTTTGGTTTCCATTTGTCACCTGAGCTTTCCACCTCAGGTTCTAGAAGCACACTGAGCTTTGGAAGCACTTTTGCAGATCTCGTATATGTTTGAGCGTTTGATCTTCTGTATCCTTTGCATTCACTGTTGTTAAAGAAAGATAATGCAGGTTTAAATCATCTCCATTACAATTTGAGCTGATGAGGCACAGTATGTTCACCCCTGTAAGTGGCCAGAGATGTTGAAGTAGTGCAATATGAGTAATTTCCTGTTTTCTGTGGCCTTTTAATAGTCTGTGCACCTTCCTCAAACAAAGTACTTTTTTGAGGCACAATGCTTGCCTCTCTGTGTTGACTAATATTTGATAAGGCACAAATACCTCCTTGTTTTTGCAAGAATACAGAATTAACCAGGTTGGAAAAGACCTTCGAGATCATCAAGTCCAACCTATCACCCAACACCATCTAATCAACTAAACTATGGCACTAAGAGCCTCATCCAGGCTCTTTTTAATGATGGCTTTTCAAGGATGCTGTTACCTTCCAGCAAACATCCTACATGGCTTTTTCCTGGGCAGTCAGAGGTCCCAGGCTTCTGTAGCTTCTGAGTTTGGCTGATGTTTTTCTCTGTTAATTTCAGGTCCACAGTGTTATTCAGTCACTAGTAGACAATACTGTGGTGCCTTTTCATCTTAATGTAAATGCCTCACCTCTGAATGTAAAGAGGTACAATCACTTCACAATTTGGCTTTTTTTCAGCTCCTGTTAAGATGAGTGAAATTAATCTCTTCTGAAATGTCAACACAACAAAGTTCAGTGAAAGTTTTGTACTGGCAGATGGTTTCTGAGGCTTAGAGTCTGTATCAATACATTTTCATGCAACTGGAGTTGGTGAAATTTGACTGATTCTTCACATGGTATTAATAATTGCTTTCCAATGTGGGAAAAGGAGCCTTTTATGTTAAATTATCTTCCAGGAACACAGCAGCTTTGTACAGAACTGTTTAATCTGGAGCTTTTGTTATTTTGAATCTGCATATTTCATAATATCTGAATGCACATATTGAGCATATTGAGAGGATGTAAACTGTTAGCAGTCCAGTACCAGACCTCTTGTTTTCATTCACTACCCACTTACACAGGGTTTGGTCCTGCTCCTGGGAAACTACTAATAAATCTCACTGTGACTTCTGTATAAACAGAACTGAGTCATAATGGTTTCCTCTCATCTATCACACACTCAGTTTTCTTCACACTCTGCAGTGATTCCTTGCATGGAATTCCTGGTTTTTCAGTCTTTGAAAAATTGCAAGCATAGCTTTACAGTAAGTTTGTGCTCATTTAATCTGACTCAATGCATTGTGTTGAATGGAGAATTCACAGTTCCATATACAAGGAAGTATTTTGCTGGTTTGCCATTCAGGATGTGTTCATGGGCTTATACAGGCAGAAGTGGCCTGTAGTTTTTCTTCATTTTCAAAAATAGCTGGAGACTACAACACTCAGCATCTTGAGCTATTTGAGATACTCTGTACTTCTCTAGGAAGGATGATGTAATTTATCAGAAAGTGTCAGCTTCTTGCTACAAAGAAACATAAATGTGGGAAAGAATTAGGATAGAGCTGAGCTCTAGCTTGAGGTCAGGACAAAAGGGTGACTGAAGAGAACAGTTTGTGGAGGGGAGAGAAGGCAAGGCAGGTTAGTCCTGAGACTGTAGTAGCAACATAGAAAATGTTCCTTCCCCCCCCACACAGCTCCTATTGAAAGACCCTCTCACCAAAGTCAGTGATCAGGCTGAGTGCAGGTTCCAGGATACACCTTTCCAAGAAACAAAATTAGAGTTTTTTCTTCCTTGCATAAAAATGTGCTAAATTAAGATGCCTGGGTATTAGTAAACATTTCCTATCAATTCAACCAGTGTGAACAAAATGAGCCTTACCCTTCTATGTACTTCAGATATTCACAAAAGAAGCCACTAAGCTCTGCCTAGGTGTCACAGGAAACTACAGGCATTAAAGGGTTACAGAGTCTTAAGCAAAAACTAAAGCATGGTTTAGTTGTTAACTTGTACAAGAGATTGGATAGGTACAGGGCAAAAGTTGAGATTGGAAGGCAAATAGCATCCTGGGCTGCATCAAAAGAAGTGTGGCCCGGCAGACAGAGAGTGGTGATTCTGCTGCTCTGCCGTGGTAAAATATCACCTGGAATACTGTGTCCAGCTCTGGAGCCCTCAACACAGCAAGGACATGGACCCAGTGGAGCAGTTCTATGGAAGGGCCATGAAATTGATCAGAGTGCTGAAACACTTCTCCTAGGAAGACAGGATGAGGGAGCTGGGGTTGTTCAGCCTGGAGAAAAGAAGGCTTCGGGGAGACCTAATAGCAACCTTCTGGTACCTGAAGGGAGCTTACAAGAAGGCTGCAGGGGTACTGTTTACAAAGGCCCGGAATGATAGGATGGGTGGTAATGGTTTGGAATTAGAGAATCGGTGATTTAGATTGGATGTTAGGAACAAATTCTGCACCATGAGAGTGGTGGAACACTGGAACAGGTTGCCCAGGGAGGTAGTTGAGCCCCCATCCCTGGAGATATTCACAGTCAGGCTGGGCAAGACTCTGAGAAACCTGCTCTAGTGGAGGATGTCCCTGCTGACAGCAGGGGGATTGAGCTACATGATCTCTGGAGGTCCCTTCCAACCTGAGCTAAAGGGGTGAGGGGACCTTCAAGCTGTCAGAGGCAGCATAGTCTTAGGTCCACCTGAGCTACTCCTACAGTCCTCAGTCAGCAGAAATTTAGATTATTTCAGGTTATGCATGCAACAGGAATCTCTTAAGCTTTGTGTTTGTAGGGAAATACCTTTATTTCCACAGCAGTCTGCAATTGGAGTAGCTTGTTCTTCTCCATCTTAGTTATGTAAATGTAGCAGCATTTTTTTTTTTATCTCTACCAGTTTTCTTCCACTTTTAGTTTAGCTTCACTTCTGACAAAATTTGTGCAAATATTTATATGAGCAAATTGTTACCACTGAGATGCATCTTGATCCATGATCAGAATCTCTGTCTCATGGCAAAGAGGACGCCTTGGCACACTGCTGGTTTGTGATAAGAACAACCTCTTTTAATGGGAGAGATTAGTTCAACCACACAAAGGTAATTTCAACCTAGCAATTCCACCCACCAAAACTATGGAAACAGGATACAAATTTGCAAACATTACATCATCAAAATGATATCACCTAACGATACCCTTGTGTGTATGAAACAGGAACCAACTGGTTTTGGCAGTGGATGACATCTTCTCTAGACATCACCTACACTTGCTGGGCCCAGCGTGGTGTCCTGGGAGTTCATAACAAGCAGATTGTGCTTCCACAGGTGATATAATCTTCCATTGTTTTAAAATTACTTCAGGGGTATATACAACTCAAATCTTAGTGTCTAGTTTAATTTTTCTGGAGTGGTGGAGACTGATACAATCCAAGTGAAAACAGGATTGTGTAAAGGAAGGAAAGAAAAAAAGTTTACACAAACTGTTCAAAGTGATAAAATCTGACAGCTTGCTGAGAACACAGAGACTTCTCACTAGAAGTACGAGATCATTAACTATTGTTTTTCTAACAGATGTCAGAAAAAAAGAATTTCACATTGGCTATTTAAATGTTTCAACTTTAGCAGGCATCCAGAATTCAGAAGCTTTGAAGCCTCCTTCAAGGCTCACAGGTTTTTTTTCTGCGACACCAGAACTTCAAAAGTATTAGAAGTACAGAGACTGCTTGCACTTTTTGAGCTCCCGAGGAATAAAATGAGGAATGAATAACAAACAAGATAAAAATTGCCATCCTCTGGTAGTGTGATGTTTTATTTATTGTTTCTACAGCTTTTGGACTTCGCACTTCCCTTCTAAAGCTGGTTCAACACGTATATTGATCATGGCACAGGATGCATCTGTGGATATATTGGCCTGGGTATATTCTAATTGTATGTGTCTGAATGAATGGCATAAAAAGTACATTGCCTGAGACAAGTCAGGGTCTGTATATAAATTCTATAATCATTCCTCTAAAGAAGCAGTCAGGGGCTGGAAGGACCTCTTTCCATCGTTCCTCCTGGTTCATTACAGATGAAAGACAACACAAATTTTTTGGTGAAAATATGTGGTCTTTTCCTCCTAATTCTGTACAGTCTAAGCTACTTCCTTTTACCAAAGCTATTATAATCTGACATTTATATCCTGTCTTTTAAAAGTCTGAGTGCTCAGTCCCAGCTCAGTAAGGCTTTCACTGTACAAACAGTATCAGCCTTTCTCTGGCCTCTACCTTCGCACGGCTGAGATCTGGGCTGCTCAGCACATCACCTTGCATCCCAGCAAGTGGTCTGGGTGCCTGTGCTGGTGAAGAAACCTGACCACATACTGTCTGTGCACTCTGAGTTCAGTCTAGTGAAACCAGAACATGATAGGTTCATAAATTGTTTCCTATGCTCTAAACTGATCTGTCTAAAGTCTGTTCTTTGGGATTGTTTTATAATTGCTGTCTGGAAGCTTCTGTCCTGGTTGCTTCCCTCTCAGCCCTGCCATGAGCCCTATCTCATGACAGGTGTCCTCCCAGCAGAAAAAACATTGAAGAGCCTTTCACCTTTTGCTCTCAACTTCGTGCTGAGCACAGGAGGTTGGATGAGGCTGCTGAGAAGGAATAGGAGCACTTTCTTCTCCCCAGCTGTGTCCTGTGCCTTCAGGACAGAATAAATCCAGGAAAAAT